>NC_059428.1:38812478-39437478 GCF_021028975.2 Sphaerodactylus townsendi | reverse complement strand
CTAATTTGAACAGAGAACATCCTGAGCACCTCTGCTTAGGTCTGTGAAGATTTTATTTTTGTTGCCAAACAGTGCATTTGAGTCACATCTGATGCATCAAGACGGAAGGCCAATCTCGACTCTTAAAATCTCAGTTCTTAAAATCTCAACTTTTAAAAAGTGATTAATTTAAATTTTCTGTAACTTTTTCAATTAATTGTCCAAGATTAAAATAACTTTTAGCAGAGTATACTGACAGTTGAGTGCTTGAACTCTCCGTTAGCTTGCAAGATCAGCAAGAAAAATTGGTGATGCATGTTATCTCTGTCATAGCCATGAACGGTTTGGCACATGGGTATTGGTCTGGAAGGGCCAGGGGAAGGGAGCTAGGGATCTCTTCCCCTTGGGAGTAGCCGACAGTGGCGAGAGGCAACCGCCCTGCCGATCAGGGCAGATGGGGAATACCTCTTGCCAGGAGCGTCCGCCCAGCAGAGCCCCACGGCGGGGTGAAGCTCCAGTACGGGGCATCCGCCCATGGGAGCTTCGCCATGATGCAGATACGATCAGCTCAAGACCCCTTGCTATGCCTCACGCTTCTGCTTGATTAATAAAATGGCTATGGCCAATTGATTTACCCCAGCAAAAGGAGTGGTGTGGTTATTGGGAGAGGGCTCCACACAAGAGGTTCCCACCCTCGCATGGCAAATCATACTGGAAACTTGAGCTTTTGCATCTAGTTATTACAAAGTTAAGCAACACCCTTAATGTTAGTTTTGAATGTTGAATAATAAATTTGCGGTGTTTAAGCTTCTGCTCTGAATCATAAGTGTATAGTGAGATTAAATTGTCCAGTTCTGCTGTTTTGTTTTATAAGACTGTCCTAGGTGACTTAAAAATACTAAAACTTTATTCTTTAAATAATTTCATTTTTGCAGGTCTCAAGCTCCACTTACAAATACAGGAATGAAGAATTTAAAAGACAGTTCTCACACCTGCCAGATTTGGAAAGGCTTGTTGTAGGTAAGGCGCTTCAATGGGCTACTATTAACAACTACTACTGGAATCTGCAGAATGGCCACTTTCTTTTTCTTTTAAAGGTTACATGTCTAAATTTTGTGGCTTTAGAAAAATCTGAAAGTACAGCAGGAATGGAATCCGAAAGTGAAATCCAGGATTCAAAGAGCCTATTTATCAATTTTGAACTCCCACACTGGCCCATTCAGCACAACAAAAATAAAACGTCGCACAGACTTTTTAAAAAGAACCGTTCTGGCTTTTTTTGTCTGCCTATTGTGGAAAACAAGTGTTGCACCCCAAAAATGTTCTTTTACTCCCCCCCCCCCCCCCCCCCCCACTGTTAGAGTTCTCACTTCCGTTTTGGGTGCAGCTCACATCTGTCATTTTCTGCCGCTTTGGGATTCTCCGTGCTACCTGCCATTTGCAGAAGGTTCTCATGGAGATTTCCTCTGCTTGAAACTCATCCCCCCACCATTTCCATCTAAAAAGTACCTGAATAGGTTAGTTTTCACTGCAGTTTTGGCACATGTGTCATTTTTCCTCTTTGTTGTTGTTTTGAGGTAAGTGTCTTAGAAGCTACAAAGACACAATATGAGAATTGGCAAAATGCACATATTTCAAGTCTTTTTAGCTTCAAAGATACCTCCCTCAAAACAAAAAAAGGGAAAAAAAGGAATAAAGTGAAAACTAACTTTATTCATGTACCTTTTAAACAGAAATTGTGGGCGGACATGCTGCAAGCAGAGGAATCCTCTATGGGAAACTTTTGCAAATGGCCGACAGCATGGAGAATCCCTAGAGTTGCAGAAAATGGAAGGCGCAAGCTGCAGAGATACTGAAAGTGAGAGCTTTAAACTCGGATGGGAAAAATAAGACATTTCCTGCTTTCTGCACAGCAAGCAGGGAACATCTTCAACCCGTCTTGGTGAAGAGATTACTAGTTTAGCATGTTCAAAATAAGTCAGGTTGAGCAGAAATAAAACATCCTGGGTACATCTTGGGGGGAAAGCTGTGTGAATTTCCTCACCCAAATGTTTCTTTTCATGTTCTCAAGATGTTTTATTTGTGCTGTGCAGAAAAGACCAGTGTGAAACCTGGTATAGCACAGTTGCTAAAAGATTCTGCGAATCTCCTAGATTCTATTCTTGCCTCTGCCATTAATTTGTTATGTGGCATCAATTTTTTAGGAGCCTCAAAGCGACTTACAATTGCCTTCCCTTCCCCTCTTACAACAGATACCTTGTGAGCCAGGCAGACGTGTATCGGGGGGGATGGCGCCTAGGGACAATACCTTTTCTGGGTCCCCCCACGCCCCCCGCATTCGGGGGGCTCTGCCTCCCTCCTCCCTGCAGGCTGGCTTTTGCCATCCCCAGACCCTGTAGGGGGTGGGCAGGGATCTAGGTATAGACTTTTTATGGGGGGGGTTCAGGGGGGCCACACCCCCACCTACCCCTAGGGCATGGCCATGCCTCCCCAAGTCCCGCCCCTGGCCTAGTGCCTATAAAAGCAGCTCTCCGAGGTCGGGGATGGCAGACTCCCCTCTGGGCAGAGGCACAGAGGGAAAATGGAGCCTGGTGCAAAATCTGAGTCCCCAGGGCAGCCTTGTGATGCTGGAGATCCCACCCCAAACAGCATAAGCTTTCAATGGTGTTTTAAGCCTTAGAGAGCTAAAATTCTCCTTTTAAATCCACCTTAAAGGGAGAATCTGGGGTCCCCAGTTAAACGACATTGAAAGTGATGCTGTTTTGGGGTGGATTATCCCTCACCCTGAAACAGCATCACTTTCAATGTGGCGTAGTGGTTAAGAGCAGGTGCATTCTAATCTCTGGAGGAACTGGGTTTGATTCCCTGCTCTGCCACTTGAGCTGTGGAGGCTTATCTGGGGAATTCAGATTAGCCTGTGCACTCCCACACACGCCAGCTGGGTGACCTTGGGCTAGTCACAGTTCTTCGGAGCTCTCTCAGCCCCACCCACCTCACAGGGTGTTTGTTGTGAGCGGGGAAGGGCAAGGAGATTGTAAGCCCCTTTGAGTCTCCTACAAGAGAGAAAGGAGGGATATAAATCCAAATTCTTCTTCTTCTTCTTCTTCTTCTTCTTCTTCTTCTTCTTCTTCTTCTTCTTCTTCTTCTTCTTCTTCTTCTTCTTCTTCTTCTTCTTCTTCGTCTTCAACGATGCTTGAAATGTAAGCAATATTTCATGCCATGAACTTGGGAGAGAGCTTTTGACTGTTTAAAACAATCCATATCAGATTATTAGTATAATCTGTAATTAACAAACCATTTTATCATAGATTACAAGCTGCTGTTTGCACTGATGTAGTAATGGAAAACAAATTGACACTTTGAGAGAAAATTTGCATACATCAACCATCCTATTTTTGAAGGATATATATCTGGATTTAGAATAGGCTAATCCATCTAATGCAAGTTCTGCCAGTCATGGAGAATATTAAATCATAACTTGACATTGAAAAAATATTCATTTAAAAACTACCTACTCTTGACCTACAAGTCTTATTATATTGTTCCCTGCCACAGTTTTACAATTTGTCTTCAAACAGTTATGCTTTGCTTTGGCATGGGTAATTCCTGGAGAACTGGAAGTGCTGCCTGGGAAGGGTATTTCAAGTTTGCTTTCTCCCTGCAGACCAGGATTTAAAACCCACTCCAGTTCTGTGTTTCAATGCCATGGCAAACGGGAGTTGACTTGAAGATTTCCCAAGCTGGGAAGCTTTCATATGAGCCCCACACAACTGTGCAGCAAGGAGCTGCATTTGTGCCTATGACAAGCCAGCAGAGATTTGTAATGAGGTGCCAATGTGGCTTTCAGTTATGAAACTTAACACTCATAAAACATCCTTTAGATGCTGATGGGTTTTGTTGGTTCTGTTAAAGTGACCCAGCCCTGTGAATCAACCTAGGAGGGAGCAGCAGTGTTCTGGCAGAGAATGGAAGACCTCCTTCAGTGGGTGGTGCCCAAGCCAGTGGATTAGAATCCTAATTTTGAAATTACAGGTGTGATATGTGGTGCTGGAATCTGGCTTGGAAACTGGCTGAGCTCGACTTGTAATGCTTGAATTCTCCTGGGGGCAATTAGACTGCCTGGCCTCATGGTGTGTTATCTTTTGACCAGAAACTTTTAGTTTATGCAAATATGATATTTTCCATCATTTCTTGAAATTAGTATTTGGCTTACTGACACTAAATGTGCACACAAATGATGTCTTGCTGTGGCTTTTTCTCCCTATTGAGGGAGCCTAACTTTCCCCACCCCTACAGTTGCTTTTATAAAACATCTAATAGATGCTAATAGTATGCTGATAAACTGAATACTCATTCACTAGTGAGTCACCTGCTATTGTTGCTCAAGAGGACCTGCCCTTTAGAGATGTGAATTGAGTCTTCTCCTTGTGCTGTATACACATGTTGTACCATATAGTATCATATAGTAATCCTTCTCCTAGAGGGGGTAGCCATGTTAATCCGTTGCAACAAAATAAAACAGAATTTCATAGGGACCTTGAAGACATTTATTCCAGCATGACCTTTTGCGAGTCAGTGTTAGTATGCCTCTTGTGCTACTGCGGATTGTTCTACCATAAAATAAAATAAAAACCTCAAAGGGAATATACAACACAAAAGTGCTGAATTAGAACTCATCCCAAATCTAAGCATTACCTCTGATCCTGATTTAAATGCTTACATTTCCTTACTTATTATCAGTATATCTAATACTCAGCATGGCTCAACATAGTATACTTAACCCAATGGATCAAAGCTATGTAGGAAGAACTGAGATATTTGAAGAAAAATAAAATGTTTTTTAAAAATTGTTCGGGGGGGGGGGGGCTTAAATTCCTCCCAAGGAACATTGTTTACAGTTCTGCAGAGGGCATTCCTCCATTGGCCTGGCATGAATGGAAAGTGGGGTTAGAGAGCTGCCACTGCATCAGCCAGATAGACAAAGGCAGCAGCACGGGAGATAGGTGGGGAAGGAAAGGACACTTCAATAGTCACCATTCCACCCCCAGCCTGTGGGGCAGCAGGAGGTGGATGATCAAGGAGGCAAGTGGGCAGATCAGTAGGGAAGGGAAAAAGTAACACTTGACTACTCCTTCCTAGATTAGTTGTTGTTTGTCCAACATTTTGCTTGTCTGGACCCAAGAGAAAGGCTGGAACCTCTGGCCTGGCTTGTCATCCGTTATGTGTAACAACTCAAATCCGTTTCACACCTGAAAGATCTGCCCCCAACTAGTCCCTTCTCTCCCTCTTTTTCTGTAATTTTTGCTATAAAATGTGGCATGTGATATCCTTTTCATAGCATCTGAAGAAGTGAGCTCTGACTAAAAAAAAGCTCTTCCTGGAATAAATGTTCTTAAGGTGTTCCTGGACTTCTGCTTCACTATCTTATTCCTGCTCATCTTCCACAACCACTCGGAAGGGATTTATCAGTGTTTTGATTGGATCTTTCTATATCCACACATCATAGGAAAAAATTATGTATATAATGTGTGGAGGAACATCATTTTGTACTTTTGCTTCCCTTCAACAAAACATAAATCTGCCCCTGTGCTGGGCAGGGGGACTTACCAGCAACATGTTGACATCACTTCCCAATGTATATGGCTGCCAGCCTTCACGTGATGGCATGGGATCTTCCACTATTACTACTGATCTTCAGAAGACAGAGATCAGTTCACCTGGAGAAAATGGCCATTTTTGCAGGTGGATTCTATGGCATTATAATCCATTGAATATGTCCCTTCCCCAAACCCCAATTTCCTCAGACTCCACCCCCAAAATCTATAGTTATTTCCCAACTTGAAAGTGGAAGTGTTGTCAGTGCATCATTGGGGGACTCTGGCATTCCCTGGCAGTGTGCTAACATCACTTTCTGGCAAATGGGAAATGTTGGTGGAGCATTAGGACATCGCCAACATTCTCTTCTATTTCCCACCATTTTTTCTCTGCTGCCATTCTGCGTTATGGTGCGGAAATGCCCACTGCAGCCACTGCATTCTACTTTAAAAGGATTACCGGTATGTGCTCCGTATGCATCCAAAGAAGAGCAGTCTGAATCACCCAAGCTTATGTTAGAATGAATTTGATAAGTCTTTATGGTTCCTATAGACTTCCATTGTATTTTTGCTGTTCTTTTTATGGTTCCTATAGACTTCCATTGTATGGAAGTGTTTAGGGCAACATGCAGCAAAGGAATGCATTTTTCAACTACTGCATAGTTTTCAAATCATGTAGTTTTAGTTAGGAATGAATCACATGCTATTTCTCCTCTGCACAATATAATTACATCCGGTTCTTTTACAAAGTAGTGTTAGAAATTGGACTGCACATACAGTGCGTAGAAGAAATCACCTTCATTTGAACAACAAACGGAGGTCTGCTGGAAATATGGCATTTTATTAGTCAGATAATCTTAAACTTAGCTGGGACTTTTTAAACATAAAAGCATGGTATCTTTTTTTCTCTTCAGATTATGCCTGTGCCCTGCAGAAGGATATCCTCCTTCAAGGACGTCTGTATCTCTCTGAAAATTGGCTGTGTTTCTACAGCAATATATTTCGATGGGAGACCATGGTAAGATTTGGTGTGTGCATGTTTAATGATTTTGGAGATCTGTACCACAATTTACAGTTTCTTGAGATATTTTTAGTTTTTCCTATGGGGTATATTAATAAATTATGAGAATGAAGTTTTGTTTGGTATCTTAGATTAATGTGCAGATTTCTCAAAAGTTGCATGATCAATGCAGTAGGTGATTCTCCACATTTTCTCTGCCTCACAGAATCAGAGAGGAAATTGTACAGCATTGTATGCTGAACTGATCACTCCAGTTTTGGTTATAATCTTAATTTTGGAAAGTTTGCCCATGCTGTCATCTGAAGAACATTCTTCTTAATCAGTTTTAAGTTCCTGACTGAATAAGGTCACATCATATTCCAAGAACAACTTTGTGAAATAAAACATCTGATTAAAAATGAAGTAGTGGAGAATAGACTTTCTGTGATGCCTGTTATCATCTATTGCTTATTTTGGCATTGCCTTTCTTATTAGGTACAGTATATTGCCGCTTCATGCACTTCTTTGTGTGTGCAGAAGACACTTCTGTTCAACAGGTGCCACTTGCCCTGTCATAGGATGACACTTTAATAGTTGCTTATCATGAAAGTGGTAGACAGTGACAATCCTGTGGTTTTTAAAATGCGGAACCTGAGGAAAGTTATGCAGGGTTCCTCAATGACAGCATGAGTAACAGTGTACTCATTTCCATAAAAGGCAGATTACCCAGTTCTGCCATGTTCAGCTAGGGGCGGGGGGGATACTAGGTGTAGATTAGAGTCTGCCACTCAAGTGGAGGAGTGGGGAATCAAACCCAGTTGTCCAGATTAGAGTCCACCTGCTCTTAACCACTAAACTACACTGGCTATCTGGAGATGTTGACTGCCACTGGACTAGAAGATGTTACAGAATCTTCTGCAGCACCCAAGAGTACTACAGTAGACAAGTAGATGCAGGTGGGAATTCCTTGGAGGAGAAAAGTTTGAAATTGTGTCCATCTGAGCTATGTTATTATAGCTTCCAAGTTCTCTCTTGAAGTCTGAGTTTCTGTTTACATTGCTTGTTCTGAATGCCTCAGTTATGTATGTGTGTTTGGACTTCAGATCTCTATCGCCTTGAAGGATATAACCTTCATGACGAAGGAGAAGACAGCTCGGCTCATCCCAAATGCTATCCAGATTGCCACTGAAGGAGAGAAGGTGCGTTGCTGTTTAAATTAATGTTGACTTTTTAATTAAAATTTGTGTAGCACACCATGCTCTAATTTGAGTTGCCTTAGTCAGCATGCTAGATGTGAGTTAGAATAACAAATATGAATGGTTGCATTTCTGTTAGAAGCATGTGGTTAGATTTAATATGCAGTTATCTTCCCTATAATGTTATAGTTGAGACTGACCCACAGATCAAATATTCAAGTGTTCTTGGGGTTTTTTTAAAAGCAGCAAGTCCTTTCTTTGCCAAAGCTTGAGCATTTTCCAGAATCTGACAGTATATTTTGATATTGAGAGGTGCTGGACAAATATGTAGACACAAATATAGCTAACAACCCCCGGTATATCTCTAAAGTATGGTTGGGAATAGGGCAGCATCCCAGGAGAAAAATTAGAAAGAAAAATAAGGCCTTGATTACTTACAGCAAGTCCTTACCATAGATTTCCTGGTGATTTCTAGAGATACCCAGAAATGAGAAGAGGAAGCTATAGGAATTGCAGGAAACTCAGTCTATACTAACAACTCTGTTACCTGCAGTAATGGACAATAGGACTTGGTTGCAGGAGATTCTTGGTTGCATTTCCTCAACAGAAAGCTGAAATTTGGTGTATCCATGCTGGCAGGGGCTGATGGGAATTGTAGTCCATAACATCTGGTGTGCCAAAGGTTTGCCACCACTGCCATAGTGCAATACACATTTATTAGTTAAAAAAAAGGTTGAAAGGGACATTTTTGAGGCTAACTATTGCAGCTATGTAATACACACACACACACACACACAGAGTTGTAATGGTCAATTATTCAGCAGAGAGCCAGACAGGTCACTCACAGTTTTCAGTGAAGAGGAGTTTTCACTGGCAGTGAGGAATGTAACTTTGGAAGTTTGCATGCTGTGTTTTCATGTGGAAAATATGAGTCTTGCTTGGCAATGACTGGAAAACTGTAAATGAGACAGTTAACATTTTTAGCCCCACCTACCTTATTTTTTTAAATTAAACCATTTTTAGAGTGCACTCTTATCCAGGTTTCCTGAGAGAGCCTCTACAGGAACAATGGAATACCAATAAAACAACAACAAGAACAAAAAAGCAGAAACAATCAGTGTAAAAATAAGCAAAAGCAGAGATTAAAAGCAACAATGATAATATTTGTTTATTTAAATCACTTATATGCTGCCCCTTCAGAGGCCTGCTTGAGTAGGCCACAAGATAAAATAAAAACTATATGAATATCTCTATTTAAAAATACATTCAAGCAGTGGCATAGCGCCAACGGGGGTGTGTGTGTGCGACACCCCGAGCAGAGCAGCGGCAGAGACATGGCCGGGCCGCCAAGAGGGCGGGGCGGGCAATGCTGCAGCAGGGGTGCACGCACCCCCTGGGCGCAGTTTCCCCTCACTCCACCTCTGCATTCAAGTCAGCAGCACAATAATACAAATATCAAAAATCCAGAGACAATAAAAACATTTTGGGCTGGCACTGGAAATGACACATGCTTAGCACAAGTTCGATAGATGTGAAGTAGGGTTGCCACCTCCAGACTGGGAAATACCTGGAAATTTCAGGGGGTGGTGTCTGGGAAGGGCAGGATTTGGGGAGGGGAGGACTTCAATGGGATATAATGCAACTGAGTCCGCCTTCCAAAGCAGCTGTTTTCTCCAGGTGAGCTGGCCTTGGTCACTTGTGGATCAGTTGTAATAGTGGGAGATCTCCAGCGACCACCTGGAGATTGGCAGCCCTATTATGAGATTTTGTGTTGTAGCTGAGTTACCACCACAGTGAAAAAAGTAATGTGGCCGCTTTGGTGGCACATGAGAAAGAGCCTACAAAAGTGATCGAATTGATTGCTCACTTTGATATAGGGCAGTTGGTCCTTAAAGTACCACTGCCTCTGGTTGTGAAGGAAGCATCCAGCACTTTACATCATTCTCAAAAGTTGTACTAGTGGCTTTCTGTTGTTCAGGTATTATTGAATTTTCTCTCTAATGTTATGTTTTGAAGATAGTGTGTGTATATGAAGCTTAATTAATGAAGGTTGGTGTCTTTAGAACAGGGAGGTATGACTTCACTGTTTAGTAACATCACAGTCTGTGGATTACCATTTTGCTCTGCAGTTTTTCTTCACTTCATTCAATGCCAGAGACAGAAGCTACCTCAATCTCTTTCGATTATGGCAGAACGCATTGCTGGAGAAGGTACGGTAAGATTTTGTCTGGTTGGGTATATCTACATTAGATCATTTAATCTGAGTTTTTTAATTCCATTCTACCTTACAAAGTTAAATAGTCGCATTACCTTTGGCCCATTACTCATGGAATGCTTACCTTGGGACTGTGTGGTGGGCCTGAAGTGTGCTCTCCTTGTGTTTCTCTGTTTACACACAAGGAGGCAGCCCAGTGCCAGCCTCGTGGCTGCTTGCTAATCTCAACCAACTTTTCCTTTTGCTGCTTCTCTTAACTCCGCCCATCAGTGGTTCTCTTAACTCTGCTGATATTCTGTCACTCTCCCTTCCCCTACACACGCACATGCACACGCGCGCACACACACACACACACACACACACACACACACACACACACACACACACACAGCCTCGCTCTTTCTCTCTTTTGTTCTCACTGCTGCAAGAGACTTGTTTTTTTTAAAAAAATGACTTGTCTATATATATATAAAAAGTAAACAGTGAGTTTGTTCACCTCAGGAACTGCTGGCCCAACTCCTCTGAAAATTCCCAGCCACTGTAGTCAGCCAGGCGAGAGTGTTCTTAGATGTTCATGTACCTGAAATTTCACACCTGGCCCAGGTAAAACGTCTTTTTCCTGGCGATGAAGCTGGTTGTGTTTAACTGTCACCCTTATAATGTTCGTGCAGCATGTCTGTAGACTGAGGGTTTGCTATGCCCTTAGAATGTTCGTGCAGATGGCCAGATATGAGCAGTGAAAACAGTACATAGGTAATAACTTGAGTGAAAGTGAAACACATACCTCACCCACTACTACCACACAACACACATACTCTCATACACATCCAGCTCATCCTCACACTCCTCCCCCTGCCTTCCCTCACATCCAACCACCACTTGACTACTTCCTCACCCACATTTCACACCCATATTGAACAAGATTGAGTGTAAAAGATAGCTGGAGGAAGGGAGAGGGAAGGGATGGAGAGGGAGGCATGCAAGGGAAGAGAAGGGAGGGAGGGGAGAGAGTGAGGGGTGGCATACAAAGGAGGGGAGGGGGTGCCCCAGCATCTGGATATGACCCACCCATCCTAGCTGAGGGAGAGAGAAGGGTGGGAGGGGGAGGGGTGGCATGCAAGGGAAGAGAAGTGAAGGAGGGGAGAGAGTGAGGGATGGCATTCAAGGGAGGGGAGGTAGGGCCCAGCCAGCTTAGATTCCCTGAATACTGAGGTTACAGTTCAGAAAAACAGGTTGCCTTCGAGGCATGTGTTACTCAGGAGTAAGCTCGGTAAAGCAACCATGACATGCTTTGGATGGCTGAGTCGCGCCCCTCAGAGGGTTTACTCAGAAGCGACACCCATTGCCACCACCCCAACTTACTCCCAAGTAAAGGATCATGACTAGCCAGCCTAGATGTGTGGGAGGGGTGCTTTTTCATTCCCCCCAAGGAATGCGTTCACACACATCAATGACATCGCACAGTATTAGGCTGCGTGTTTCCATGAGCATGTACTGCTGACCTCTGCAATTGACTTGCTGCTACTGTTCCTTTCTCATTTCACCACAATAATCCACAGCAACGCGTGGCCAGGTACCGCTAGTTTCAAATAAAGTTTTTAAAAGCCCTCCCAATCATGGGGGCGGCTGAAGCAAAGCAGGGGAGGCAGGGGCGGAGAGAGGGGAAACTGCGCCTGGGGCACGCATCCTGTGCCCCTGCCATGGTGCTGCCTGCCCTGCCCCACCCCAGAATGCCCCTGCCATGCCATGTGCCCGGAACGCCGTGCCCCCCCCCCCCGTTGACACTACACCACTGAGGGGAGGTTAGCTGGAGCCAGAAAGAGACTGGCTTATATTGAAATCTCAATATAAGCACTTAGAGGAGCAGGAAGGAGCTGGCAACATGGAACAGGGAGGGGGAAGGTGTGGACAGCAGTGCGAGGGACTGGGAAGGGTGGAGCTAGGAGGCTGGCCATGGGGGAGGGAAGAGGTCCGAGGCAAAGCTGGTCTCATTGGCACATCTGGCTGTTCTGACGGCAAAGCAAATTTAAATTCATGCTATAAGTGCTCTCGCTTGCCGCACAGAGGATAAAAAGTGAAAGTGGGGCCTGAGGAAATAGGTCCAGAAATCTTGCTGTGACAGACATTTGCCCCCATCATGCAGCAGACAAGTTGTGCATAATTGGCCATTATGTCCATTCACACAGATCCTCCTATGTAAGCATGTTGTTAACAAGATTTTGACCAAAATATGGCTGTGCCAACTTTGTGTGAGGTCTAAGGAAGTGAAAATAAATTTTGCCCAGATATTTCTTTCACAGAGGTTTTTTGCAGAACAGGTTAGAACTGGAATTCATTGGACCTTGAGCAAGATGAGTCTTCTCTAGATCATCCTCACCACTGAGGAAAATTGTTTTATGAGGCAAATCATGAAGTTAGGAAATTTAAACTGGACAATTGATTTTAAATTGTATATTTTATTTTCATACTATATTAACTATATTAATTCATTGTTTTTATGTTGCCTTGGCTGGGTATAAGTCAAATAAAATAAATAAATATAAATTCCTTAAATATTATGTTTCAGTCCATGACTTCCATAATGACGTGGACTCTACATTAGGGCTGACATGGTCATGTGGTACCAGGTTGTCAACTAGTTTTAATTTAATACAGTCTGTGGATATAAACAAGATTCTTGGAGGCTAGGCTGATCTTTTGGGAATTGTGGGTGGGGGGAGAGGGATTGTGTTGGCAGGCCCAATCTAGCTGGGCTGGCACCTGGGTCGGGGGAAGGCGGGGAAGGGAGTGGATGGAATGTCACCCACCAACTGGAGAGCAAGACTCACTTTGTTAGGATGGGCTTTACACACCTTAAAAATATGATTGAATGCAAGGCCATGTGTCTCCAGGGATTCATGATCTTCTTTTGCTATTAACAAACACATACTCTAAAATGGGTAGAATAACATATAAGGGTTTTTTTTTGGGGGGGGGGGGATTTGTACTTACACCTATTTCTAGAGTCTGTGATATTTCAGAAAGGGTTTTGTAAAAAAACACTGATATATATAATGCAATAAATTATGTACATAACAAACATGTTTGCTATCAACAACACCATCCTCATTCTAGAAAGGAATTCAGTTGGAGAGGCAAGCAGGGCAAAAAGGTGTCTTGTCAGAGCTGATTGTACTTTCACACAAGGTATTTACTTTTCCAAAGGCTTCCTTTGAGGCTTACATTATAAATACCTGTGTGTCTGCTTTGCTAGTGAAAGGGTTAAGGAGAAACCTGATAAGGAAGCTTTGCTTGGAGATGCAGGAATGCTGTTTGGGTTCTTCCATTGCAACAGTCTGTGGCTTAACCAGCTTTTGAGTGGAGCTAATAGCATTAGCATAAACATTTTAAATTCTTTCCCTGAGATAGTATTTAGATAGTCTTCAGTGAATCTGTCTGAAAAAACAAAACATTTCCCTCGAAACTCGTCACTCCTCTCAACATTAATTTAATAATTACTTCTGCTTTCTTGTATGTACAGATACAGGGGAAAGCAAATAAACATGATAGATTATGAGTAATCGTGAACTGTGAAAGTTAGTAAATCCAGTTTACCTTTGTTGCCTTCGTGGGAGGGGCCCAGAAACTGGGCAGGAGTAAAGCACAACTTCCAGTTCTGACAAGAGACCTGCCCACTTGTCAACAGCTTAGAAAGTGCATATGGTAGGAAATTCTCTCCGAGGCGAAAGCTTTTCTTGCAACTAAAAAGAAAACCCGATAACTCTGGAGACCTTTGCCACTATCAAGTTGGAGCTGATTGTGCAAGCAAGTTGACTTTGATCTTCAATAGCATTACTCTGAAAAAGCCTAGAAATAGCTGGCTTGTAAACAATGCAAACATGAGGAAAATTCAGCAACATTTCAGGAAAGGCTGGATTAAAATTTTAAAAGGCTTCAAACAAGGGAGTGTTTCTTCAGTCTTGGAGTTCACACTGCTGACTTTGCCGTGAGGATATGTCCAGATTCCTGAACGGTACACAGAACTTGTCTACATTTTGGAATTACAGGTGTAAGTTGGTGTTCCTGTCTACCACAAAAAATTAGAGGTAAACAGTGCAAGTGTGTGTGTGTGTGTGGGGGGGGGGGGGATGTGTGCTAGCATTAGCACAAAAAGCCTGTCTTGTTGCAAACATTTGCAGATATCTTTTCATTATAACATGTGAATGTACTATTTCAGTTAGAGTTTTCAGTCTAGGAGGAAATATTTCTCTACCTGAACAGACACTGTTTCTTGTATTTAATGTTGTGCTCTTACACTATAAGTAGTAGTATGTGCTTTCTTTAATTCTACTTTTTCTGTGTGAAAAGTAAGGAATTACTATAGTTCATTAATTCATTCAAAGCACTCCTCTAGCTTGGTGAGGAGCAATTTGCATGATACCACTGGGTGTTTAATATTATTTTTGTAGTTTTGCTATGTGATTATTGTAAAAAGGTCTCTGGACGTAGTGGAAAGTGCCATCAATTATCAGATAATTTATGATGACCTCTCTGGGTTTTTGAGGCAAGAGATATTCAGAGGTGGCTTGCCATTGCCTGCTTTTGCATCATGACCCTGGGCTTGCTTGATGGTCTCCCATCCAAATACTAGCCAGGGCAAATCCTGCTTTCCAGGTCTGATGAGATTGGGCTAGCCTGGGCTATCTAGATCAGGTGGGGGAAACTACTGTGTGTTATGGCTTTCTCTAACCATAGCCTGATGGAAATCAGGGATTCGATAAATAATGAGGCCCCAAAGCATGATGTACCCATTGTCCCTCTAGGGATGCCAACTCTGAGTTGGGGAATTCCCAGAGATTTTAGAGGTGAAGCCTGGGTAAGGTAGGGTTTGGGGAGAAGAGGTACTTCAGCAGAGTATATTGCCACAGCATCCACCTTCCAAAGCAGACATGTTCTCTATAGGGGACTGATCTCTGCCTCCTGGAGATCAGCTGAAGTTCTGGGAGATCTCCAAGCACCATTGAGAGATTGGCAACTCTGACCCTTTCCACACAAGAAACGTACAACGTTTTCAGGATAGGAATAAAAGGTTTCCTCCATGGTGTTCCACATTGTTTTCCCCCCTTTGGTTCCAAAAATGTTTCCAAACAACTTTTTCTTGATTTAAAAAAACCCCTTTTATGACAGTGCTTTTGACAGAAACTTTTCCAAGCCAAATTCCCTCAGCGTGCAGTCATATTTGTAACGTTTTGTCTTTTCCACTGCTGTTTTCCACGCCTCTGTGCCATTGCCCAACTTTCACCTCAGCACCATTTTTTCACGCCCCCAACTTCACTCCCCCCCCCGCGTCTTTATTTTTGTCATTTTTGTGGGTTTCTTTGTTTTTTGGTTCAATCTATAAATTACTGATTAAATGGAGCTACAGAGAATCAAAGCAAAGAATCAATGAAGCATCATTTCTGTGAATAACTTCCCCCCTCCTCCCAAAACCCCCCCTCTCATGGCAGTCATGAAACATTGAAGGAGGTGAGTGTGGACAAACATTGTGGTAAAGGGAAGAATCGAAAACTTTAGGAAACGTTCTTGGTGATTTGTGTGGAAAGGACCTCTTATCTTCCCTTCTTCCATGTTATGTTGCAATAATAATCCTGTATTTTAAACTGAGAGAGTGTGAATTGCCTAAGGTCACCCAGCAAACCTCCATGACAAAGGGGTGATTTGAACCTGAGTCTCTGAAATCCTAGCTCTACTTCCTCATCACAACACCAGTTCACATAATGTTGCAGATGAGTTCCTGGTGGGTTTGTACTTTGGAATATTATGCCATCCTCTGAGGATGGGAAGACAGTGTCATTTCTGGAGCTGCCAGCAGCAATGGAACAGGAGATTAACTAAGAACAAGAGATGTGGTGGAAAAAGAAGTTTCAAGTATTGAAGTTCAATCAAGTATAACCCATGCTGGAAGTAACTCACTTGGAAGGAATGAGCTGAGGCCTGCAGGCAAGAGTAAAGGGTTTTTTAATCAGTCTGTATCCCATTAAGCCTTTAGGAAATGGCATTAACCCTTGTGTGTGTTTTTGTGAAGTGCTGTCAAGTTGCAGCTGACTTTGGATGACCCCTAATGGGGTTTTCAAGGCAAGAGACGTTCAGAGGTGATTTGCCATTGCCTGTTTCTGCGACGTGACCTGGACTTCCTTGGTGATCTTCCATCCAAATACAAAGCAGCGTTGAATATTGCTTAGTTTCCATGATCCTATGAAATTGGGCGCTTGGACCATCCAGGTCAGGGCAAAAAATTAAACCCTACTGCTGAGATATTTCTGAGACAGACACCTGTTTTGGCAATAACTTGGAAACCTGTGAGCTATGCTGATAAATTAAAGGTCGGGGGGGGGGGAGGGGCTCTTAATCTGAAAGCATGCCTAGATCAACTAAGTAAGAACAAAATAAAACTTCCACTTGGTTAGACCCAAGTCAACAGGAGACTGCCTCCCAAAAGCAGGCGGCTGTCACGCTTGAGCCTTCCTGTAACCATATATCAGTAGAATTTATTCATGTTTGAAAACTGGCCAGGTGAAGGGACTCGGTGGGTTTAGAATTGTTAATAACATATCTAACATCTTGTTTGTACCTATTCACAATGTTATCAGAAACTTTACAGGTCAGTAAAAGAGAGAGCATAGATCTCTGGAAGCTTATGTGGTCTACTTCCTTGATCTGTTGACATGTGCATTTAGACATCCTTGATGGGATGCCCTCATTTTTTGAGACTGTCATTAAATTAGAATGGAGGTGAAAGTGTATATTTGTGAGCTGTTGAAAGATGGGGAAAAACAGTAGTACTTCAAATGTGAATGAACTTGGTCGGAGTTGGTTTTTAAGTGTCAGACTGTGAAAATGTTGCTGAACACTCCCCACTTTCCTGAGTAGAAAATCTGGAGGTGTAGGATTAAATTTCCTATACGTGAGAGAGCACTGAAGACTTGAGGCAGCCATGTAATATTGTTTTATTTCCAGATGTGTTAGCAGATGGTTTGAAAGAAAGAAACTCTCCTACAGCTGGCAGCAGATTTGCTAATCTTGAAGTTCCTTAATGTTCTGCCAGCTCACAGCCCCAGCTCCTTTCTGTTTCTTTGGTCCTGATTCAATTTAAATTGTACAGCAGCTACAACTTTATTTCTCTGCCCCTTTTCTGCTTGTCAGTTAGCCGTTCAAATAATCAAGAGCACCAAGGTCACAAGTACTGTATTGGTTGTCAGCTAAAGTCTCAATAATATAGAGGGAATTGTCTTTTCTGCCCCTTCCTAAGGTGATTAGTGTGACCTACGTATTCTCCTGTCCACACTTTATCCTTGGAAGAACCTTGTGAGGTGAATCAGGCTGAGAGAGAGTGACAGGCCCAAGTTCACCCAATAAACTTTATGCCAGTGTGGTAATAATCAGTGTAGTGACTTCCCAGACACTCTAACGTCTTAATTATATTGGCTCAATGTAAAGCTATCTCTGGTTTGTCTATGTAGATACTTTCCATGGTTTCTTTATGTCATATTGTGGGGAGATGTGAATTTGGTGACATTCCGTTACGTATAGAACAGTGCTTTTACCTTCATCTCTTAAGGTAAATGCCTTTGCTTTAGTGTCACTTTTCACTTGGGTTGTTTGCTGTGACTGGTTCTGACACAGCTGGTCCCAGATCAGGCCTTGCTTAAGTTCTAATAAAGTTCTGTTCTGTTCGGTACTGGGTGCCTTGCAGTGCCCTTCATATTCTCAAGGAATATTTATAGTATTGTGTTTCTATATCACTTGCAGGCCAAAGATAAAATTAGTCTCTGACAATAAGAGGTTGAACAACGGTCTATTCAAACACATCTCAAATTGCCAGTGTGCTAAGAAATATTTCATCTGGTTACAATATACACAAATTACTAAGTGCTCCAAGTAGAAGCCCTGAATGGATCCCTGATCCCAAACACCAGGAAAGCACATTTAGCAGCTGCAGTATGTTTCACATGTTCCACCAATATTTAGTTTTTGGATCACACCCACTGAAGACGCAAGATACAAACATTGCCTTTTGGAGACAAAATGAGGATTGTTTGTAACACACTCTTCTGGTATGCACAAGAAAGAGCTAAGGTCAACTGGAAGGCTGTGTATCATATCTTCAACTTGGTGGGCTGCTTCTAATATAGAGCCCAACTGAATAAAACATTGAGAACCTGTGTCTGTAATTTAGTTGCAAAAGGCAGCTGTGTGTGGGGGGGTAGGGTTGCCAGATCCCTCTTGGCTACTGATGGAGAATGGGAGGTGGGATCGGGTTGTCAGATCCAGGTTAGGGAACTGCTAGATTTTAGAAGATGGCGCCTCAATGGGATACAATGCAAAAAAAGCCAACCTCCAAAGATCCATTTTCTCCAGAGCAGGGGTCTGCAACCTGCCAATTGGCCATGCTGGCAGGGACTGATGGGATTTGTAGTCCATGAACATTTAGAGAGCCGCAGGTTGCAGACCCCTGCTTCGGAGGAACTGATCTCTGTAGTCTGGGGTGAACTGTAATTCCAGGGGATCCCCAGGTCCCACCTGAGCACTGGCATCTCTAGTGTGGTATGATACAGAACAAAGCTACTATTCTGGAGAAGGTAAGGGTGGTTCCTTTGTGTCACTTCCCTAATAAAAAAAATAGCAATCCTCTTCTATATTAAACCCTAGTAGGGTGAAAAAAAATAAGCAATAGGGCTAAAAATTATATGCTGGCAATGTGATAGTAGATCCTAGATTTGTTTATTTTGGTCCTTATCGTAATGTTGTGTTTTGTAACATAATAAAGCAACATAAGTAGGGAACATGCAAGGACTTGCAGTCACTTCATTTCCTTCTGTATATGCTTCTTCACATGATTTCCTCTTTCTCTCCTCTTGGCAGCCCACAGATCTTCACCTTTCCCTTGCTTTCTTCATTCCTTCCCACACACCAACTACGGTAACCTTTCTTTTCTCTGCTTGCGCTCCAGTCTTCAACCTTTATTTATTATTTATTTACTTCATTTATACACCACGTTTCTCTCTGTTGGGGATTCGAGGCAGCTTACATTGTTCTCCACTCCTGTGTTTTATTTGTACAACAATCCTGTGCGGTAGATTAGACTGAGAAAGTGACTGGCTGAAAATACTCACCAAGGTTGCATGGCAGAGTAGAGATTTGAACCTTGGACTCCCAGATCCTAATCTAACATTCTAACCACTACCCCACACTGGCTCTCAACTTTTCCTCCTTCCCTTCCCTGGTAGCCTATCCCTGGGAAAAGTCCAGCCCAGGTGCAAAAGTAATATGGTATCAAGTTGCTCAGATGAGCTCTGTAATGGCCACTGCTGGGCTCAGCTAAACCATTCGCGTGAGTTGCTGGGTCCAGGCACGTTCTGTGGCATCAAGTCAATTGATAGCTACCTCCAGACCTGGGTGAGATGGACAGATTGAAAGCAAGTTGTCTGGTAGTTGTTGTTGGAGCTGACTTCAATGAGTCCTTCCTTTAGGGCATGGCAAGAGGGTAGCAGAGGTGGACTGGGAGGACAAAATAGCCCTGGAGAGAGCCCTCTCTCTTCCTTTTGCTAAAAAAGGACTAAGTAGAATTGTAACTTCATCTGCCACATGCTGGACCATCTTTGTTTTAAAATGCTCCTCTTGGGTCCTAGTGACTACCTAATTCTGTTAGGTACGCACTAGGACTCAAGCAGAGCATTTTAAAACAAAGACAGCCCAGCACATGGCAGATGAAGTTACAATTCAACTTAATTATTTTTGTTGAAAATGGTATAACTGAAGCCAAGGATTGATGGCTGGCAATAGTGTTTTGGTTGCCTAGCAACCACATGACATTTGTATGTATAGGTCCCATGATACCCAGCACAGCCTTTTTGGTTGTCAAAGGGAACTCCATCTTCCATTTTTCTCCTGTGGAAAAGTTGGTTGGAACCAACCCGTGATAATGCTAGTCACAGGTATATAGTGAACCCCGTGCATGTTCTTTACCTCTTTTGCAAGATGGATCAAGGGAGACATCTTTTCAAAATAAGATATGAGAAAGCAATTTTAATGGTGGCAAGCAAAAAAACAAAGTTACCATGAGAGCTGAAATGTTTAATGTGAAGGTGTTGTAGCACTTAGTGCTTTGCTTTTGCTGACCTTTTTCAATTGGAGCTCCTTCAACTGTTTTATGAAGGAGCTACTTAACCTGAAGACAGCTAGCTATCAGACAGCTGAACAGTTAGCTTCAGATGAGAAGCTGCAACTTTCACAGTAATTAAAAATGACTTGGAGGTTTTATTTAAGGAACTGCAGTGTGTGGGGGCTAAGAACCTAGTAGTTGTATAGAAAAGCATTTGTAATTTACAATATTATGACAAATAATTCAATTTGCTACCTTGCCTAGAATGTGGGATTTATATTTGTTAGTTGATGTAAGGACTAAACATTTTGTTATAATGAAAGCACTGGATGTCTCACTCTCTATTTTTTAACTTGTATTACGGTATCTGGAAAGTACGAAACATTTCTCATAATGGTCAGTTAGGAGTCCTTCAAGCATACTAGTGCATGACTTGTCTTTAAATAGTGTCTGACTTGAAAAGGTGAACCGTGGCTACTGACCGAGTGTACTTAATTTTTTTCTCTTTTGCAGAGACTGACAAAGCAGGAATTCTGGCAGCTTGTGCAGCAGAGTTATGGCTCTGAGGTGGGCTTGAACACCGAAGAAATGGAAAACGTTTACTCATCATCTGAGGAGAACGGACGGTCTAGGTAAGATTGTATTGTACATTACTTCTTTAAACAGGTGCATTTGGGATTTCTGCATCCTTGGGGAATTTCCCAGGTATTCATGAAAACATGACTTATTAAATTAGAAGAAAGAAATGCTCAGAATATGCTGACTGAATATGCTCCAGGAGGCTGAGAATGCAGTATGCCACTGAGATTCAGAGGAGTGAAAAGGAAAGGAAGGAAAATTGTTTCAAGTTTTATAAAATCCAGAAAGTATTTTTTTAAATAAATAATGTTTCACATACTTTTTTTTCCTGCCCTTCCTCTCCACTACTTGTTCATGTCAGGGCAAGAATGCCCATCCTGCCCAGTCAAAGGACAGTTCATTATGTGGCTTGAAGAATGAGCTTGAACAGGTATATAGGTATGAAGGGAAAATCAGTCCCTTCAGTGGCCACTGGCCACTCTTGTGATCTTTTTTGTCAGCGAGTTCCTTGCATTGAGGAACCTTGAAAGAGTTGTTAGTTGTTAGAAAATGGTCCTGTATGCCCTTGATGTCGGGGCGGCATTTCTTTTTATCTAAACCATCCAGGATTGCTCTAAATAATTGAAATGATTGAAAAAGCCATCAAGTTTATAATGAAAGCCATGCATTTATGTAACAAACTGTCAATTAACTGTGCAACATTTTTTTTTGTCTTCAATAGATCCAGCCTTTGTGATGAATTTGGGGAGAAGGATGAAAAGTTGTCTAAGGCATTTGGTGTAGTTCAAGAGCCAGTAGATCAGATACTTGAAACTGAGTCTCTTAATGGAACCCAGCTACCAGAAGTAAGCACAAAGCAAAGCCGGACCCTCTAGACGCATGCTTCTCCTCGTGAGGCAGGAAAAGTACTGAAGAAAGGGGCGTTCCCATGCCGACGGGAAGCTTGAAGTCATTTCCTGCCTCCCTGAGCACAGCATGGGAAACATTCCCAAGATGTCATCCGGCTCAGGGGAGAAGACAATTATCTGTTTAGCATCTGCTACTGGAGATCCCTATTTGAAGATGCCAGGGATTGACCCAGGGAATTTTGTCTGCATGAGGAACATGCACTCCACCACTGAACTACGTGGCCTCTTCCCAAAATCAGAGTCCTGGACAGACAGTATTCCTAAATAAGCTCTGTGTTCAAACATTAGTATGAAACTTTTAACATGTTATTTGCAAACCTGTAATAGAAGCAGCAGAAAAAGCAATACTGTTGCTATTCATTTAATTTCAATGGGATGTGATTGCAGAAACTGCAGATCCCATAGAAATGAATGAAAATCACATGGCAGAAATCCTTTGTGCATGGCATCTGTAAACATAACAATCAGTTTTTATTGGAATCTGCTACACTTGGCCTGAAATTGTTCAAAAGCCTGTGGTTGTGTTTTTTGGGTCCAGTTCTTTATTGCAACGTACTGGATTGAAACTGAAAAGGGTGGCAGTGTGGATCATGATGGGGCTTTCAGAGCACCAGCAGCAGGAGCAGCTTGCAAAAGGTGTGGTGCCTCATGAGCGTGCTTAATATATTCTAACCATTGCTTGTGATTTTTTGGCTAGGATGCTGAGCCAGAGGAATCTCACTGCGATAAACCAGAGAGAAGGAGTTCTTTGCTGTCTTCGGAAAGGATGCCAGTTGATTTAGCACAGCACAAAAACTCAATGCAATTGCCAGATCTAAATGAGACTTTCCCTCCTGAGAAGATCAGCGCCTCCGAAAGTGAGGGTGAAGGTAAATGGTCAGTTTGTTTGTAGCCCTTCAAATCTGAACTCAAAAACATTATAATAACCAGAAATTAAATATTTGTTATTTTTAGTTAAATTTGTCAAGTCCAGGTTAGGAAATATCTGGAGATTTGAGAGATGGGCCCCTTCCACACATGCAAAATAATGCGTTTTCAAACCACTTTCACAACTGTTTGCAAGTGGATTTTGCCATTCTGCACAGCTTCATAGAGCACTGAAAGCAGTTTGAAAGTGTATTATTCTGCATGTGCGGAATGAGCCATGGAGTCTGAGATGGGAGAGGTATGGAAAGAAGAGGGACTTAAGTGGGTATGATGCCACCATAGAGTCCACCTTCCAAAGTGGCCTTTTTCTCCAGATGAACTGATCTCTGTCACCTGGAGAGCAGTTGTAAAGCCAGGAGATCTCTAGCCACCACCTGGAGGTTCGCAGCTCTATTTATAGTCCGCCTTTCTCACAGGAACTCAGGGCAGATTATACATAGTGAGTCAGTAAAGTTAACAAAATGGGACTAGGAAGCTAAAAGTCTAGAACCAACCAGAAAGAACTGAAGCACAGCAATAAGTATTAACATCACACAGCAAGTGGTGCAAAAATTACACAGGATCCTACCTCCAGCAAGTTATACACAGCAGTACAGACCACAGTCTCTAATGTAAAGTCCATGGGTCTGTATTTTCTTTATGCCAGAAAACCACGTAGTAAATGGCCAGGCCATACCTGTAGTCACATTGGGCCACTTCCAGCCACGCTATTGTTTTTCCAGCGTAACCTTGATGTGCCCCTATGTACTGGCCAGAGTACTGTAGAGAGACTATTGCATTAGAACTAAGAACTAACACAGCCGCACCAATAACATAGTCATTATGATCTAGTGTTATGTGTTGCCCACTAGCTGTTCTTGGGAAGGCACCAGTCATCAGTACATATTGACAGTAGACACTCCTAACTGATGTAATGAAATCTGTCCCACATTCCTCCCACTTAAAGTATTCAAGCAGGTTACTAGAAACAACTACAAGACATGATGCCGCTGCACTATCAGCAGTGGCTTCTGTTTCTGGGCATCCTATCCATATCTAGCAGGCCTGTGGCTGCAGACATTTTCTTTGGCCGTTTCCGCACGGCCATGCTGGGGGTTGGGTCGGCGTGCATGACACCGACCCAACCCCCCTGGGACTGTTCACACGAACGGTCCCGGTTGCGGTGGGGAAGAGGGCGCAGCCTGCTTGCCAGCATGAGCTGGCGCCGTCCCCCCAAACGCTCTTTAGCCGTGTCCTCCGGCCTCTGGCGCTACGCGACAGGGTCAGGGGACAGCGCCCTACCCTGCTTGCGATAAGTGCTGACAGCTCGGAAGTCGCAGGGCAGGGGGAGCATGTCCCCTGGCCTGTGCGACGCGCTGGAGGCTGGAGGACACGGGAAGGCGTTTGGGAAAGGGGGGGAAATGGCGCTTTCCAGCTGCTGCCGTTCGCACAGCAGCGGATGGAAGCCGCTGTTTCCCAAAAACCTCACTCGGGGAGCGAGGTTGGGAAACAGTGGCTTCGCGCTGCTGGGGGGGGGAGTGAGGGCGATGCGGCTGCGATGCAGCTGCGCCCCCCATGCGAACAGATCCCTAGGGACGGCGTTTTTGCCATCCTAGGGCACTGTTATTGGCCCGTGTGGAAAGGGCCTTTGTCTCACATACCTGTTAATGTTCGTTTCTGGGTGCCATGAACCTAAAATGGCTGAAATCAAAACAGCAGACCAGGTGGAGAACTAGATATTTTGCTCCAAATGGATTTGCATCATTTATCATGCGGGTTCAGGTTTTCTCGTAATTACAATGCCTTGATATTTTAAGAGACTGTAATACTTGGCTGCTCACAGTATAGAAGACACAGAGTCATTTTGGAAATTCTATGCACAGTGTTTCAGCTGTCATAATAGCGAGATTATGTCCATGTGAGAAAAGAAGATATGTATACCCATATAACCATCGGTGGCCGTGGTAGTCTGTGAAGTGTTAGTTTGGGTTTAGTTGTGAAGCTATGGAATATATCACCTACAGTTTTGTTTCTTTGAATTTGTTACATAGGATTTAAATCTCATTTTATGTTTGTTTTATATTTTCATATTTGATTCCTTTTATGTAAGTTATTTTCACCCTGAAGGGAGTAGATAGGATTTTAGAAATTCCGAAATAAATAAGAATAAAGAACAATCTCTTTCCTATTTGCTAGGGCCGTGATGTGGCATCTATGTATTGGGCTCACTTAAATCCATCCAACCATTTCTACAATGCATTCCTACTCAGATCTTTCTGGCTTTTGCAGATAGTAGCATGTAAATGGCAGAAGTAGTTCATTCATAAAATAAATGTGATAAAATATCACGTTCCTCATCCATGTTTTTAAATGTATGTATATTGTTTTTAATGTATTTATATTGGTTATGTTTTAAATTATTTTATCATGTATTATGGAAATGTTGTGAGCTGCCCTCAGCCCATTTGGAAAGGGCGGTGTACAAGACCAATAAATAAGACAATAATAATTTCTCTAACTGTTAGATATGTGTTAGATATGTGAAACTTGAGATAAGGTAGTGCAAGGTGACCAGACGCCCCGCTTTTGGTGGGACAGTCCCGCCTTAAACCAATTTGTCCCGCGTCCCACAGGTTTTTTTAACTCTCCCGATTTTTGGAAGGCTGCCGCACTGCTGCACTGCCTTCTGGGGCGCTCCCATTTCCCCCCCTGTCACAGGGCGGGAAACAGGGGAGCGCCCAAAAAGGCAGTGCGCTCCTGCGGCTGCGTGCGCGGGAGGCTGCCGCACTGCGCCCGGGTCCCGGTTTAAAAAGGTGAAAATCTGGTCACCTTACGGTAGTGCAAATGTCAAAAAATTCACTTTTAACATAAAAATCACAACAAACTCTCTCGTGCAGTATTACATTTGTGTACATGAAAAGCATGTATTGTTATTTGGTTCTGTTTTTAGCATGTTCTGTATTTTTACCTCTTCACTGCATTTGTTTGCTTCTCACCTCCAACCCCAGCTGAGGATACCATCCTAGACCATGACCTCCATGGAAAAATCTTTATTAACCTGGTTTTACGTATTGGTGCAGATAAAATGTTTGAGATGCTTTTCACCAATTCCCATTTCATGCAGAGGTATTTCATGACTAGAAATATAACAGGTAAATACTCCTTTTAGTATTTGCACTGAAAGAACTTTTCTAATCTATCTCTTGGAAAAATCAGTTTATTGCTAAATATCATGTGAGGCAAAACTAGAGCATTAATCAAAAGCACCAACTTAAGGAAGTCTTATTTGTGGTTACATTTGCCATGCTAGTTAATCCTTAAATATTTTCGTTATCTAGGATTGAAGAGCTTTTCCTTATCACTGTTTCTGGTAAAAGTATAGTTTCAAGTGGGTAATTGTGTTGAAGCAAGATTGGGGTTCAGTAGCATCTGAAATACCAGCAAGATTTTTGGGTTTTAAGCTTTTAGCAGTCAAAGCTCTCTTAGTCAGATTTGATGAAGAGACTTTTGACTCTTGAAAGCTTATACCTGGAAATAGAAGAAAAGCTTGGAGTTATACCCCACCTTTCTCTCCTGTTAGGAGTCTCAAAGTGGCTTACAAGCTCCTTCTCTTCCTCTTCCTACAACAAACACCTTGTGAGGTAGGTGGGCTGAGAGAGTTCTGAGAGAACTGTGTCTGGCCCAAGGTCACCCAGCAGGCTTCATATGGCGGAGTAGGGAATCAAACCTGGTTCTCCAGATTAAAGTCCACTTCTCTTACCCACTCAACCATGGCGGCTCTCAAATACAGTTCTTTTAAGGTGCTACTGGACTTCAATCCTGGAAAAAGTATAAACCTCTTAATTTCCTGTACCTCCTTGAAAAAGTATAAACCTCTTAATTTCCTGTACCTCCTTGAACTTTTACAAATAATTTCTCTGATGCCCCCACACCCGTACATTAGCCTGTTTGAAGGCACTTTTGCTGCACTTTTGCCAGCCTCTCCATCCATTGGATCACGAGTTTGAGTTCTTTAAGGATGTGTTCTTTAATGTGGTGTTTGTTTAAAATGCTCATTGCTGTTTCATTATATGGTTGATCATTATTATGCTGCCTCTGTTCATTTTTGCTGCTATTTTTGTTTGGCATTTTGAAGATCATTTCAGTAAAAAGATGGGATATATATGTTACGAGTAAATTATGTATTGTGGTACATTTTGAGCCACTGTAAAAAATGTCAGTCCTAAAGTTGGCGCTCTGCCCCTTCTGTAATTTGTAGCAAAATTTACTCACATCCTGATAACATCTTGTGTGTTTCTCTTCTTCCCACTCCACATTATCACCTGCAACTGATGAGAATGGGAAAGTGCATAGTGTAATGACTTCAGGACAGAAGTTACTGCATTTTAGAGCTGGGCTAGGCAACCTTTCTGGCCTAAGTACCCCAAAAGCAAATCTACCTTTGAAGATGATATGGCAGCAAATAAAATTGGGGTGCAGGGAGGACAAGGTTTAATGGTTAAGAACAGCAGACTGTAATCTGGATTTGATCCCCCACTCTTCCACATGACGCCTGCTGGGAGACCTTAGGCTAGTCTTCTCTGTGAGCTCTTGCAGCCTCACCCGCCTCACAAGGTGTCTGTTGTGGTGAGAGAAAGGGAAGGAATTTGTAAGCTGCTTTGAGGCTTCTTGCAATAGAAAAAAGCAGGGAATAAAACTCTTCCTATGTATTTGGAGACATGGTTGGATTAAGCTCCAGCAGCACTGCCACCATCTTAAGGCTATTCCTTGGACTTAGCTGCAGTTGTGGGAGGTGATGTCTTTTCCCTCCTCCTGCACTTTTGGTCCTAGTAGCCTTGCCAGTGCCTTGGCTGCTTGGTGTCAAGCAATATGATCTGGTATATTGCAGTTGGCATACATGCCAGGTGATTCCTTGCCCCTGCTTTAGTGGAGCAGAGAAACTAATATGTGAAATTATAATCAGTAGCAACTAGAGTTTGTCAGGATGCATAGTTTTGCTCTTTGATGGATATGTACTGATGGATTACTGACTTGAAGCTAAGCATAGGCTAATGGAAATGACCACGTTTGGATAGATATCTGCCTGGCACATTTACACACATACCCCAACATGGATGGGGATGGTTGCTCAGCCGTCTATGTTTGCTGGGCAATGTGGTGTTCTCAGACCACTTGCAGCGTGTTTAAGGCTAATGACAATATTGTTTTAATTGCTAGAAATTAATCATGACGTATATTGTGCCTAGATACAGTATCAACTCCTTGGAACAGAGATGCTGGAGGAAATCAACTGAGGACCATGACATACACTCTTATTCTTAACAGTCCACTGATTGGGAAATCCACAGCTGTAACAGAAAAGCAGGTGCCTAATTTACTTGCTTATGTCTAAACTAGCAGTAAAGCCCATTGCGGGGGCGGGGGATGCAGGCTGTAGAAAGGGGGGGGGCAAGAGCATTTCCCTTCGCAATGGACTTTACTGCTTCTTTACCCACCCCCACCCCTCTCACCAGCCTGCTTCCTACCTATTGATGATCCTCAAAGTTGTGCTGGTCTCAGGACATCACTGTTTGTAAGTTTGGAAGGCTGCTCACTCTGTGTGTTAGGGGAGGGTGGCCAGGGGACTGGAAGGGGGAATGGGGAGGCTGGTGTCAGACCCAGCAGTACAGCAGGCAGCTTTACACCACTGCCCCGCTGGACCCAGCTTGTTGTTTTGGGTGGTTGGAGGGGAAAATGGGGAGGCTGGTGCCGGGCTGGTGCTGGTCTCAGGAAGCTGATTCCTGAGCAGCACATCTGCTAGCTGTCCTGCTAGTACTGTGCCACATCCTGCTGCACTCCTGGGTCTCTCTGCTCCTCGGGTGCTCCCATGAGCCCCCACTGCTGTTTCCTTGACCCCTGGCTATCACTATTGTCCACTGTTGCAGGCTGGGATTGGGAAGGCACAGAGTAATCTCTCTATTATGATAACTGGAGTTGATAGAAGCTGCCCCCCAACTGACCTCCAGTTACCAACCTCTATACTACAAAATAACATATTGGATGAGCTGGCTAGGATGGAAGCGGCTGGAATTAACTTCTTATTTAGTCTGTATCCTACTGAGTTGTGATTTGCAAATTACTATGCAAGAAACAAAAACATTAATATTTTATGTAACGAATTAGCTGCATGCCTTTCTTTTTAACTTTCTGTGTTTCCACTACCCTGTATCCTTGGGGGGTGGAGGGGAATTCTGTCCATCCTTCTAAGCCTTTTCTGATTTTTCTTTTTTTAGCTATCTCTTCTTTGTTAGGCAGTCTTTATTCCCAAGATGGATAGTTGAAGAGAGCCAAAACTGTATACTTAAAATGCCATCTCTTTTTTGAAAATAGGTCCTGCATAAACAAAGCCACAAAGGTCATCTGTATCGGATAGATGCTGAGGTGTTCACGCATGATGTGCCCTATCATGATTACTTCTACACTGTGTATACTTATTGTATTACCCATATGTCCAGTGAGAGGTGCAGACTCCGGTGAGCCTTTTCATTTTGTTATATGAGAGGCCATGCAGAGTTGCTAAGTGGCAGGAGTACAGTCCAACTGACTCTTTTGCACAAATTGCTTTGTGGGAAGCGTTAAAGAAGGTGGCATAAAAATGCCACCTGTTTCTGTTTCCATTGTTGCTTGGAACTTGATCTGAACAAACTGTTTTCCTGTTTTCCCTGGTGATTGAATGCATCTATAAACAGAAGGCGAAAGCTTTTTACACCTGCCTATTCATTGGAATTCTTTAAGAACTTACTGCTGGCAGTAAGATGGATAACGGCCTTTTCAAGTGAATGGGTGTGCACAGGCTTAAATTAAAGTACCACTTACCACATTGAGTTATTCAGAAGCTAAGTGTTTTGTGCATTTCCTCCTTCAATTTTCACTGTGTGTGTTCGAAGTGTCACTGTAGTGACCATGTCTCTTGATTTCTTGTGCAGCTGGTTTCTTTGAACTACAAAGAATGAGAAATAGCTCTCAGATGGAGTGAAAAGCAAACCTCTGCTCCTGTGTGTTCCATTGTATTGCTAGCTGTATTCTTCTTCCGCTGCAGGATTTCCTCAGATGTGAAATATAAAAAGCAACCATGGGGACTTGTCAAGAGCATAATAGAGAAGAATACGTGGGGTGGGATACAAGAAAATTTTAAACAGCTTGGTAAGTGTTGGATTTTTATAGTCAGAAGTCCAAGTGGTGTTCAATGGCATTTTCCTATTAATAATGCTAAGAACGGCATTGAATTTTTGAAACAGTTTAAAGACAGTTAAATAGAACTAATCAAATTTGTGACCTGCCTTTTTAGCAACTTCTCAGGAAGATCTTAACCAGTTAGCACCCATGCTAACTTTGGGTTGCAAGGGGTCTTTTGACAGTAGAGTAAAAGAGGCAAAATCCCATTTGAAAGGAACCAGACACAATCAAAACATTATTTAACTACATGTATTGCAGCTCTGCAACAATGAATATTTCCAGGCAACAAATTTCAGTCTTTCATTTCAAATTCTTATTACAGATTTCTCAACCCAAGAGGATAAATTCTCTCTCCCCCCCCCAAAAAAATCTTATCTACTGCTCCTTTCAACCGGAGGGATTAAATTTCCCCACAGGCCTCTTCTTCTCCCTGCAGAACTTTGCTGCCATTTGGGATATTCCCCTCTCCCATATCATAAGCTGATATCATCCTGGCCTAGCTTGCTATACGACCAGTTCTGAATTTTTCCAATTTGAGGGTCTCTATGTGGACCCTGGCAAGAACTCTTAATCTGGTCATTTTTACATTAATGGGAAAGAGGTCATGTTACCCTTTGTGGTTCTCCCTCTTACCGCTTAAAATACCCAGCAATTCAAACCCCTAAATGACCTTATTTATTTATTTATTTAATTCATTTATACCCCACCTTTCTCCCCAATGGAAACCCAAAGCAGCTCATGTCATTCTCTTTTCTACCATTTTATTGTCACAACAACCCTGTGAGATAGGCTAAGCTGAGGGAATGTGACCGGTCCACAGTCACCCAGTGAGTTTCCAAGGGGTTTGTGGGAATTCAAATCTGTGTCTCTCAGATACTAGTCTAGTTATACCAATAAAGGTTTTGTATTGTATTGTAATTGTAGATACTAGTCTGACACTGTTAACTACTGCACAACCCCAATGCTTATCCAAGAACATTAGGAAGTTGCCTGTCGCCTCTCCCTAACACCATTCAGACTATATATGAGATCATAAGTAACACATCTGGAGTGCTGGATTTTGAACTTAGTCCACTTGGTCCAAACCTGTCCAAATATAGTCTGTCAGGAAACAATCTCTATGTAAAACAAACTTTAGTGAGAGCACAACAGCTCCCCCAAAGCATCCCCTGCTGTCCCTTGACTGATAACATAAAGATTCAACTGATGGACAGAAAATGTATTTATTGTAGACCAGACATGTGTCTCGATGGATAGCATGACCACATAGCAAGAAGGTTTAAATGCACAGGGAGGGGATAGTGTGTGACTTTTGACATCCCAGGTTATATTTTAGGAAATCAAGTTAACCTCACAACTTGTAACAGCCTTATGAAATAATTGACTTTAAAATTCTGAGTACCAAATTTCTTACCGGTCTTCTTTTATGTCTCTCAGCTCTTAATTCTCCAGCTTGACTGACTTCAGAGTGCTTTAATCATTAAACCTCAGACTCAATATTAATACAAGTGAGATTTTCCCTCTGGAAGGCGGGATGCTTCATTTTCTTAACATTCATAACCAAATTTTTCATGATTCATCCATGCTTTGCCTCTCTCTCCCAAACTGCTGTATTTGCTTGAACTATTTTGACCTCTGACATTCTTCAGTGGCAACAATATTTCTGGTATCCCTGGCCAGAGTTTCTACAAACTGAACAAGCTTTGGCCAGATCAGATGTAGAACAACACCAAAGCCTGAAAGCCCAAAATTGATTGGCACAATGTTAGCATTTTTCTAATGAACAGAAAGACTTCTCTACCAAGCCTGAGATGTGGATTTTAGTTCTGTTGGCCTTTGGTGCTGTAGATTGTTTACATACATCCGACTTTCTGGGATCCATAGGGGTCTGTCTGCATTTCCGTATCTGTTGTACAGGCAAGGTGTGGAATGGCTGTTGCCCTTCTGATAAAAATAATTACTGTATCCCATGTCAGAAATGGAGTGTTTAAACCCAACAACAAGGCGTGAAGGCCTGTGGTTCAGTGGTAGAGCACTGCTTAGCATACAGAGGCCCCAGGTCCAACCCTGGCATCTTCCGTTAAAAGATCTGGCAATAAGTGATATGGAAGATCTCTGCCTGAGACCCTGGAGAACTGTTGCCAGTCTGAGTTGAGCTTAATGGACAAATAATCTGATTTAGCATAGGGCAGCTTTCTAGTTTAAGCTGTATATTTGTCACACATAATTGGCTCGTCTCTAGCTTCAGATCTGCTAGGGATGGCCTGGAAATCAGGGCCATAATTGAGCCATATTTAGCCTCTGATAGAATTGTGTTCCCTTTTTCATAATCCCATCAAGTTGCTGTATGTTGAATCAGAGCATTGGTATTTCAAGGTATGTACTGTCTATACTGGCTGGCAGTGGCTCTCCAGGATCTCAGGCAGAGCTCTTTCACATTGATTATTAACTGATCCTTTTCACTGGAGATGCCAGAGATTGTATGGGGACCTTTCTGCATACAAAGGCTTATCACTAAACCATGACTTTTTGTATAATCAAACTTTGTTAATTGTGGGTAAAATCAGACTCTTATCCAGCTTATTGTTTTGTCTGACATCCTTAAGACATAACAGCAAACCATGGTATATAGTTACACAAAGAAGGCCTAGAGGATCCTTGGGCTCCTACCTTTTGTTCTCATTTGATGTGTGTCAACCAGATTACAAGTGTCAGAGTGTCGTTGTCGGTGCAGAAACTGCAGTTGCCAGGCTTCCAAACCACAATTAAACCATAAATTGAAATACTAGTTTGCAGAGAGGATAGCAAACCATAGGTTGCTACTTTCTGTTCCAAAAGCATAACTGGACTGTTCCATGATGAGACCATATTCAGACAACTTCTTTGATTGAAAACAGCATCAGGAAAAGGCATTTAGACTTCTATGGCCATAAATTAAGTGCCAAAGTATCTTCAATCAGACCCCATTCCATGCCCCTCCACATGATATAACACCAGTACCAGTTCCCAAGGGGGAGAATGGTATGCCTCCACTCTCACTCGGAGGAGACAGCATGGCCTTCACTTAGGTCAAAACAACCCACACTCTCCAGTGCCTTGAAGTGCAAAAGTCAGCAGGTGTCTAAGAGCAGATTTGGCCTTGCCTGGAAAACGAAACTAAGAGGCAAAGAACAGATAGTAGTCCCAGGGAGGGAGGGAGCAGTCTATGGAGAGAGGATCCCGCATCCCTCCTGGGAGACGTGGCAAGATCAGGTACTGAGCAGATCAGGAACTGGGCAGATCATGACAATATTTTTTAAATTAGATTGCTGCTTGTGAGGAGAGAAAGGAAGGAGGAAAGTGAATGTTCGAGGACAAACCATGGCTTGTTTTTACATTAGAATCATACCTATGTGAAGTTTTAAATGTTCTATCAGATATTAATTCATTTTTAAAAAATTGTGTTGACAGTTTTTGTGCTTCGTATGGTTTCCAGAAATGCAACATTTGTTTGCCAGCATAGCACATACCGTTTCTCCTGTCAGAGATAACCTTTTAAATACAGTGAAAAATACAGACAGAACACATATGTAATCAGTTGTCTGAATTTCTTTGCTTCAAAATCAAGTGGAAAAAATAGAGGAAGAAGAATAGTATTTCTGTATTGCAGAATCAGAACTGCTTATGGAAGAATATACAGTAAACAAACCGATAGAGGATGCAACAAAACTTGGGGTACTGAGACGGAGGAGGTGGACTTTACAGCGAAGCATGGGAGAGATCCTTCCTAAACATTCCTCACAGTATTCTGCTGGGGATGCAGGTTTGCCTTCCCTTGCCAATACAGGTGTGTACAACGAACAGGAGTATTTGGTTTTTTTAATTGTTAATGAAATCCAAGGATATGGCTGTGCATGTATGACATCCACATGTCACATAGTACCTCTTGTACACAGCTTTTCTTCACCCTTACCTGTCCTCCTGTTGAAGTTTTGGGATATCTCCCATATGTTTAATAAGCTTGATGGCTATGCGTGTATGACATCCACATGTCACATAGCACTTCTTGCACACAGCTTTTCTTCACCTTTACCTGTCCCAGTGTTGAAGATATGGGATATCTCCCATATGTTTAATGAGCTTGTGATTCAGTTGTTATAATGTGCTTAAACTGAGCATCTACATAGTCAACAGTGTAGGCCCTGAAAAGGCTGTTCAAACTTTGAGGAAGATTCTGGGTCAGACAGGAGTGACCAGAGTTTTAATCTTTTAAAAGTTGCAAACTTGTGCAATAAACCAAATGGTACTTTGAAAGTAGAATACTTATTTATTGATTACAAGAATAGAAAAGCTGATGACTTTTTATTGTCAGAACTGAATACATCAAAGCAGGCAAAGTATTATATCCCCCACTGGAGATGCATCACTCCCACAAACCCCGCCCAAAACTCCCCCCCCCCGCTTCCATCCGCAGGAACTGTTACGGGGCGAGATAAGAGACTGACTGGCACAATGCAAACAATTCTCAAGGTTGCCCTGTAGGACTAACCCCAAATAAAATATGGCAAGACCCTGGCTAAGATATTAGAGGGCCATGACAGCATTTAAAGTTTTCGTTTATAATAGCTTGTGCACATCTCTAGATGAATTTTATAAATTATGTAGCTACGCTAGTTCCCCTTCTGGGTCCATCAACTAGTCAATGTTGTTATTCTGGAGTTAAAGACATAACCTTAGCAATCTTTCCTAGATTTATGGATGTTTCCCTTAATTTCTGAGCTATCAAAGTTCTTGCTGCACAAGTGCCCTTTCAGTATGCTAGTGCACCAGATTGATTGGAAATCACATATGGCTGTATACTTGCTGCTCCAGAAGACAACTGAATATTTTAGAACATATGGCATAGTTTAATGTACCAGGAAAGATATGAACTAAGTGGAGCAACTAAAACGAGTAAGTGCTGAATGATAAAGCATAACTTTCCCCCTTTATTTCATCACAGTTGGCTTGTATTGGTTTATGCCAATAATTATTTCAGTAGTTTCAAAAAATTATTTCTGAGTTTCTTAATCACCCACTCACCAGTGTTACAACTTTGCAGGTGAGTTTGTGTGTCTCAGGGCATGCTGCAACCAGAATGTATACCCCTCAGCCAGAACAGGAAATCAGCATCTTGGGAACCTTTTTAAAAGGTCAGGTTTGTAGGTTAAGTGTTTATTGTGATGGGCAACATCACTTCTTCAGTTTGAGAGGACAAGTTGACTTGCATGCACTATTTGGGGATCTCTGATCCCAATTTGTAATGAGAAATGTTGCTCACAAGTGTTTTAGGCCAGGATGTGTCAGCTATCTGGCTGGGGGAAAGAAGGAAGAAAGTACTGTTATTACAATATAGTCTATTGACTTTGGGATGGACTTTGGGATGGATCCAAATGGGCAATTGGAAGGCATAAAAGACATTTCAGAATCCATCCAAAGACAAACATAATAGTGGAATCCCAAACTTAATGCAAATTTCAGCATAAAAATAATCAACAGCACATTGTAAGCTTAGCTCTTTTTAAAAACTCGAAGTGCTTTTAAAGAATCAGGGTAGTTGCACAGTTCCTTGCTGTGCAAATCACCCAGCAAATCCTATGCATGTAAGTACAGTAAGCTTTCAGTTCAGACCTAGGTCAGTTCCACTTTTGAAAAGGACACATCTCTTCTTCAAGAAGGTGTCTATTGAAGCAAGATTAACCAGATTTGTGGAAAAGGAATACATAACTTTGCTTCTCTTGCCCAACAGGACCCAAAAAGGATGCTAAAAATAAGACCATTGCTATCATAGTGATAATGAGCATCTTGTAAGTACTTGTTGGATACTTCATCTTATTTTCTTCTAATACAGAATGCTGGTAAAAATATACTGCAGTAGCATTTGTGTCAATGTCGTGGGGGCCACTAGCATTTTTTCTTAGTGATGATCAAAATAATACAAAAGCCATGATCCTTTAAACCAAAGGTGGGGAACCTTTTTTCTGCCAAGGGCTGTTCGGATATTTATAACATCATTTGTGGACCATACAACATTATCCAAAGGCCACGCCTCTCCCACCCCTCAGTAATTCGTTTCAGCTCTATTCTGTCCCCTTCACGGTCTGCTGCTGACGTTTATCCAATCACTGGGAAAAAGTATCGCCAACCTGCCTTCTCCACCGCCCGCCAATTAAAACGTTCATGAGACCCAATTCCAACCAGTGGCCGGATGTTCCCCACACCCACCCACCCACACCCCGCTTTAAACTATGAAAAGTAAGTTTCCCTTGTGGCAAACAGTGGTCTTCAACTATCAGAGCTAGGACCCACTGAGCTGCAAACAAGCACCAAGATGTCATGTGATAGGAGGAAGGGGAACCAGAATTACACTTCACCGGTGTTGATGCCATCACAGTTGGCAGCAGACTGAAAGATCTAGAGAATGCAAACACAAACCAGGACTAGGAAGGGGTACTGTAATTAGAATCAAGTCAAAGGTCAAAGCTATGAAGTCGTTCTCTCTACCAGTGAGTGGCCTTATCTCACTGACTTCGTGGCATGTATGCAAAGAGAGTCAGAAAGCATGATATTCTTGCTCTCTATGTAACAGGCCATGCACGTAGGTAAGGGGGGGTTCTTGGGTTTGAAACCCCCCCCCCATTCACGTCCAAAGCTCTGCCCACCCGTTTGTGGGTTTTTAAAACATATTAGTGCTTTTTCGGTTTTTGGCCTGCAGGGGGCGCATTGTTTGGGCTAGCAATACCAAACTTTCAGGGATTGTTTGGGGGACTCTTCTGATAATACTACCTGGGTTTGGTGAGGTTTGGTTCAGGGGGTCCAAAGTTATGGACTCCCAAAGGGGGTGCCCCATCCTCCATTGTTTCCAGTGGGAGCTAATAGAAGATGGGGGCTACATCTTTGAGGGTCCATACCTTTGGACATCCTGAACCAAACTTCACCAAACCTGGGATGTACCAATAGGAGAGTCTCTTATTGATACCATCCAGGTTTTGTGAAGTTTGGTCCAGGGAGTCCAAAGCTATGGACTCCAAAAGGGGGTGCCCCCCTCCCCCATTGTTTCCAATGGGAGCTAATAGGAGATTGGGCTACACATTTGAGGGTCCATAACTTTGGACCCCCTGAACCAAACTTCACCAAACCTGGTGGTATCATTAGGAGAGACTCCTAAGGATACCCTGAAAGTTTGGTGCTTCTAGCTTAACCATTGCACCCCTGACAGCAGGCACCCCCCAAATTTCCCCAGATTCTCCTTTTAAATCCACCCCCTTCCACAGGGATTTAAAGGGAGAATCTGAGCTCCTCGGTTTAGAAGAAGAAGAAGAGTTTGGATTTATATCCCCCCTTTCTCTCCTGTAGGAGACTCAAAGGGGCTTACAATCTCCTTGCCCTTCCCCCCTCACAACAAACACCCTGTGAGGTGGGTGGGGCTGAGAGAGCTCCGAAAAGTTGTGACTAGCCCAAGGTCACCCAGCTGGCGTGTGTGGGAGTGCACAGGCTAATCTGAATTCCCCAGATAAGCCTCCACAGCTCAAGTGGCAGAGCAGGGAATCAAATCTGGTTCCTCCAGATTAGAATGCACCTGCTCTTAACCACTACGCCACATTGAAAGTGATGCTGTTTCAGGGTGGGAGATAATCCACCCCAAAACAGCATCACTTTTAATGTTGTTTAACTGGGGACCCCAGATTCTTCCTTTAAGGTGGATTTAAAAGGAGAATTTGGGCTCTCTAGTTTAAACACCATTGAAAGTGATGCTGTTTGGGGGTGGATTCCAGCATCACAGCGGCTGCCCAGGGGGGGAGTGCAAAACTCAGATTTTTCACCAGGCTCCATTTTCCCTCTGTGCCTCTGCCCAGAGGGGAGGGGCAGGGCAGGGCAGGGCAGGGCAGGGAAGTCTGTTATCCCTGACCTTGGAGAGCTGCTTTTATAAGCGCTAGGCCAGGGGCGGGGCTTGGGGAGGCATGGCCATGCCCTAGGGGTGGGTGTGGGTGTGGCCCCACCTCTGAATCCCCCTCCATAAAAAATCTATACCTGCGTCCCTGTAACAGGCCCTTCTGAAAAGCAGCAAAAAATGATGTGGCTGTGGACATTCATGACCCAAAATGAGCATGCTCTTTGATCTTCCTGGATGTCCTGATTCATGGGTAAAGGCTACTGGCTTAAATGATTTGGGCAGGAGAGAGAATTGGGCTTAGAGAATGCAAACCTGAAGGGACACCCTTTATGAGCCCCATTCATTCATGCTAAAACATTAAAACAAACTGAAGTCCAGTGGCATTTTAAAGGTTAACGACATTATTCCATCATAAAGTTTTCAGAGTCAGAACTCACTTTATTAGATGCATGAAGTGTACACCCATACTTATGCTGAGTATTAGGTAAAGCTTAATCTCTAAATTTTGGACCTTCATACCTATCAAACTTAATCTCTCTCCATATGCACGAGTTATGTTCTTTAGACAGCCTCCTTTGAGGTTCCCTCTCTTAGGACTGCCCATACAGCAACAGCTGGGTCATAATCTTTCAGAGTGGTATGTCCAGTCCTCTGGAGTGGCTTACCAAACTTGGTGCAAAGGCCACCATCATTGGCTTGCAAGACTGTTTTCTTTCAGAGGCTGTTTGGTAAAGGATAAATGGTCCAGGATCATATGGCTACGTTTTTAATCTGCATGTTTGTTTCTAATCAGTGGAGTTACTTTTAAATGTGTGCATGTAGATTTAATTCTTGTCGCTAATTTGAAATGGTTTTAATAGGTACTTATTTTCAGTTCCTGCCACTTTTTCTGCATTGCTACCTTCCTTGAGTCCAAGGAGAGAAGGCAGAATATATGAACGTTTTAAATAGTTAATGTCAGTGTAACCAAAACATCTTTTTGCAAGGCACTTTTAAAAGAAGAGAAAAGGTTCTTTTATATAATTTTTGCCAACTTAAGAGTTTTTGTTTATTTTGCTGATATTTTCAGGAAGATAACAATCCCTTTATTTTGGGGGGTTTGTTTTATTTCTAGCCCTGTTGAGGCTACATAGAAGGAATGAGAAAAAACGATGAAACAACCTGTGCTTTTTCTCCTGTTCAGCTTGCTGTTACTGGTTATGCTGAATGTGACATTATTTGTCAAACTGTCAAAGATTGAAAATGCAGCTCAGTCATTTTATCAAGTTCACCTTCAGGAAGAAGGATCTGTAAAGTGAGTAACATTTCTTTCCCAGCTAGACTAGGCCTTACCACTTAAAGTTTGAATAACTTACTTTGGGCTTTGGAAGACTTAAATATTAAGAAGGAATGTCTGAAACAGTGAAAGCCTCTGGCTTTCTTCATGCAGTCATTGCATATTGCAGGGCTACCTCCTCCCATGTCCCTGTGGGCCTGATACAGTCATCAGGTCATTTGGATGCCATGGTGGGGAAAGCCTTCCTGCTGATGCAGTGAGCATATACCTGGTTCCTTCGGTCCAAAAATTTAACAGGAACTACTACCAGAGGGCTATTACCATACAGAGGTTGTTGGGTCAGCCACTATGGCTGCTCTTCCCCCTCAGAATGCTTCCTCACAGTGCCAAGCAAACAAACTCTTTTTAAAGTTAATTCTCCCGATGTACATCTCACTGTGACCCAGCATATGTCAGGCATATCATGTAGTTACACCCTAAGTATTTGCTGAGAAAAAAAATGTATGTAGCATTAGTTTGCCTTCCATCTCTGCTAATTTCCCTGAAATATGACAGCTATCAGATCAAGAATTTAATGTAATTACTTCATCCCAACATTATCTGCCTATTTGGGAAGTACCACGGGGCCTGCCATATTCAAATGTTGCCAGAGCAACAAGGGAAGAAGCCACGTCCTTGCCACAATTGTAATGGAACAAATCTACGTCTGAAGCTTGAAGTTGAGAAATGGCAGTTGAACAGAAAAGAATTCTCTGTTGTAGGGTTTTATTCCTGTTCGGAGTCATTCTCTTGAACTAAAGTGATGGTCCCTCTGGATCTCTGTTGCCTTTTGGGTTGTACCACATGGCAACGATTCCCTGTAGTTGCCCATTACCACCGAGTCAGTCAGTTCCACACAGCAACACAAAGGTTTCCAGATGGTGGGTGTAATGATTTTAATGTGTGTGAGTTTAAACTGAGACCTGAGTTGGAGGGAGAAAGGGGAGTGAGAGGGGGATGAGAGAGCAATATGATTGCTTGATTCTAGTGTGTGCATGTGGAGGGCTGTGCTGGACTGGCAGAATGTGACAGGATTTCCAAGTGAATAGACTGAGAGTGTCAAAACTCTACTCAGAGAGAGTTAAAGCTCTGTGTGAGCATGGCAGAATGTGTTAGAGCTTCTGAGTCAAAAGACCAGTGTCTAGAGAATTAGGGTGTCAGAGTGTATACAGAGAATGTCAGAGCCTCAATAAAATGTTAGACAAAATAGACAGAGAGTCTGAGAGAACTAACATTAGTTTGAGGTCTAACAATTGTTCTGTTGCCTTCTCAGTTTAGCTCTTAATATGGCGTCCAGAGGGAAAAACCCTCAGCATGATACAGGTAAAGCCCAGCATGTGAAAGGGGTGCTGAGAGACTCTATAGCATTACTGGAACAGGTAGGTGCACCTGTTCCTTATACATTTGTGGCTTTTGAGCATGTGAAAATAAAACTTGCATAATTGAGGGAGAAATTAGCAGTGTTCATTTGGTTTAAATAACAAAAAAATGGTGCCAGTTCTTGCAGTGGAAGCTTGCAGTGAAAGCAACAGGGTGGCTGATGTTCTCCAGTGCTCTTACTGATGATGCCATCATTGGGTGTGAAAAAGTTTATCATTTGCCCTGTTGCCTTTTCTGCAGTCCCACTTGTCACCTTCTCTTTGCAAAGAGGCAAGCCAGAAAAGAGACGAACACACTGTGCAAGTGCATACTGGAACAAAAAACCCCAGAAATTAGAATTAAAGTTCTAAACTTACTAAAAATACTATTTCAGTATTTAAATGCAGTTTCCTCATGTTTTCAAGCTTGCACTGATTGAAAAAATCATGCAAAAATGGTAGAGATTGAAGTCATACTTGCTAGATGATGGAATGTTTATATTATGGATCTTGAAATATTTTGACAAGGTATCTTAGAAACTAATGGGACATTGAGGATGAGATCTGCCAGAATATTTTCTGCCAGTTAGTTTGTGCCAAAGCATAATATTGTTGTTATTTGGTATCTGTTTCCTCCCTCCTATTATTGGCATCTCAGTAAAGCTTATATGGAAAGCATGGTATAGTGGTTTAGAGCAGGTGGATTCTAATCTGGGGAACTGGGTTTGATTTCCCACTCCTCCACCTTTTTTTCCCTCCTGCATTTTTGTTTGAACTTCTCAGATTTCTCTGCAAACTGGCAGGATTCCCAAATTTTCAGAATTATCTGTTTTCTGATTGTATGCCCCCAGTGCAAGGATTTGTGTATTCACAGTTGGACCCACACTTCAATAAGATAATATTGATAGAGAAAACTCTTGAAAATCAAAGTGAGACTTTTGTCTTCACAGTTGAAGAATTCCCTTTCTAAGCTTCAAAGCAGCTTTGATCACCTGAACAAGACCAAAAATGGGAAGCCTGAAAGTTGATGTCACCGAAATAGAACATTAAGGAGATTGAAGATATTGTTTTGTTGACTAAACTGCTAAGCTTTATTTCCTTTCAATTTTTGCACAAGACTCAACTTGCACATCTAAGAGATATCTAAAGAAATTCTTTTTTTAAAATCTTGTTATTCTATGACTTCTCCTGATTCGTTTGATATCTTTTTGAGAACCATTTCCTGAACTGTGAATAACTGGTATGAGTGAATAATAAACTGTGGTCTGGTAATGATGTGGCTTGCAAATGTAAAGAAAATTTTGGGCAGGGGAGTGTAATATGCACATTCCTCCCTCCCCACACGCTTTAAACATCATAAAAGATGCAGTATAGATTATTTTATAAGGGGTGAAACAACTGAAGATTATATATTTTTTTTCTCTCAAAAGCAGGCTGTTTAAATGGTTCTGTATATGTTCTAGATACCTACTTATGTGTCTACTTTTCCTTTGTAATTTTCCCTCCATCTCTTAAGAGTCATTGTAGTTCTATATCCCCCTATCCATTATCATTTCAGCTCTCAGGATTTCTCAGGGAGTGTCCATATGTATAATAGTGCTATGTTCAAATGTTCTGAATCCCTCAATTATTTTTAAAGACAACAGTAATTATATTCAACAGATTATTCAACAGCATATTGATTGCACAAAGTCCGTTGTAAAACACAAAATCCAGATTTTACATTTTACAGAGTTGCAATCCAGTTCTCCGATCAGGTTTGATTTCTTTTGTAGCACAAATGGAGAGCCCAGCTGTGCTTTAAATAGCATGAAATGGGAATGTTCTTGTGCTACAACTGAGTCATGTTACAATCAGCTACTGGAGAAATGCAAAAGCCTTTTTAAAGGGTTTCTAGAGCAGAATCATTGTGCAATCCATAGGAGAGTTACAGCCTTCTGGGCATATTAACTTGTAAGACTGTTTAGGATTGTCTGGCAAATGTGGGTGCTAGTAAAATCATGGACACTCTGAGATGTAAGCTATAACTGTGACTTCTATTTTAGGGTTTTAATTTCAAAAAGTGCCTTTCTCATTACAGTAAAATTAGTACAGTAAAATAGCTTTAACAGCTGGACCAAAACTACTCAGGCTTTTTCTAAAAACCAAACAAGTACTTGTTGGTGTACAGTACAGACAGAAATGTATGGGAGTAATTAGTGTCAAGGCAGGCATTTTACAGAATATAAAACATAGGAACAGAAGTCCTACATAGGTAAGCAAGTCAGAGATAGATGAAGGCGCTTTCTGTGATGTGTTAGGATTCTGTTGTCCTTTGTGACTTTTTTTGTATTTGAAATGAACACCATGTTGGTCGTTTTATATATGGAGATAAATGTATGGGAGGCTTTGTGACACATCAGAAATGTCTCTGTATGTCAGTATGTGAAAAAGGATCCAATAAAACTGACAAATGATAGTACTCAGTTGTTAAAGCTTAGTTATTTTGAATTCCAACTACTGACTCTCCTTTGCACAGTTGTGTGTCACCAAAACATTATAATTGCATCTAAAGAGCCAAAGTGAAATCATTTCTGATAATGCAACTATTAGAGACGCTCTAACCATCCCATAAAATAACCTAAACCAAGAACTGAATCCTCCAATCACAAATTCCTTGAATTGAAGGACTTTTGGAAGAAGAGGAAAGGCCTGGTTCTATGTTTCTTACGTTCTGAAAGAGTATCTGGTGTTTCAAATAGGTGAAAAAGGAAGCATGAGTCACTTGCTGCTTCCTTTTCTGCTACTAATTTGTAATATGAGAAAACTATCACTGGGTTCATCTATGCCAGTTATTTATCACAGGTGTAGGTTAATTTGAAGTATAAATAACAGTCAGCACTGACAACATGGTGATATTCATATAGGAGTGTTATAGCACAATGTTGAGCCTCCAAGTGAATACTGAAACCTTTGCTTTGGACATCAACTCAACAGTTTATTTAATCCATCATTTAAAAGTATTAGGTTCAATTCAGGCCTATACAACTCTGAAAAGCGAATCAGAAAATGCTGAAGCAGATCATGATACAAATTTAGGTAGACTTTGGGGAAAATGTTTACTTTTCAAAGGGGTCAGTAAGATTCACAGGCAAGAAAATACAATTTGCTAACTTTTAGCATCAACTCTTCATGAAAACAAATGGAAATCTGGTGTTACTGTGCTTGCTTGGTTTTTAAGTTATCACAAGTTATTGGCTAGGATTCTCACATCACGTCTTTAGAGCTTTGAAAACACCTCAACAAAAAAAAGGGGGGGGGGAATGACACATGCTCCTAATGGGCAGGCAAAATTAACTTTTAACACTGAAATAGTGGGCAGCTGTGATGCCAGCTTGAGGAAACTTCTGTGGGGAACAACATTCAGCAAAATGGTGGATGGCATGGAGGATCCCTGAAGTAACCGGAAATTGTTTGGCATGAGCTGTGGGGAAAACAAAAGTGAAAGCTAAGTTGGGGCAAAAAATAGAACGTTCCCTGCTCTCCACATAGCAGCAGGAGATGTCTTGAACTAGCTTGGGGATAAAGGATTGCTAATTTAGCGTTTTCAGAAAAACTACTTTGAGGACAATTTTTTTTCCAAAATGTCTTGAAGGGGGGACTGTGGGCCTTTCCCCACTCTCCCCTATCCCCCCTAAGCCGCGTGCCTGGACGTCCCCATCAAAAGGCGCCCTTTGCAAGAGCGCCAGGAATATCGCGCGCTGGGGGGGGGGCGACAGCGGAAGCGTCGGGGCGGCTGCGCTGTCACCGCCCCTCTTGTGGGGAGTGCCGGGGGATCCCGCGCTACTCTCCTCAAGTAGCGCGGGGCTTAAGGTAAGTGGGGAAAGTCCCTGTGTGGAGTTCCTCCCCCAAATACTTCCCACACACACACATCATCAAGAGCCAGGGGTGTACACTTTTCAATTTCACAGGGGGGTGGGCCTTGGCCAGAGGCCCTGTGACATCAATAGGAGGAGCCAGTCACATTACAGGGAGAGGGCTCCATTGCCACTATCTGTGGAGGTTGGGTCATGGGAGATCTGGGAGGGGCAGAGTTCAGAGTAATAGATGTCTTCTCAGTTCAAGTACATTTTGCGACAAAGCAGAACAATGCCCACAGCCATGACCCCAAAGAAAACCCAGTTTTGCCATCTAGAATTTTATTTATCTTGCTTTCCTAGCACATTGCTTAAAAACTCCACCTTAAAAACAAAGACATCTGGAACAATTATTAAAGCCACATAAATCAGTTTATGGGAAATGATTGCATTCCTGTGCATGGTTTCTGCTCTTTAGGTTCATCTTGTAAAACACATTTGGCTTCAGCAAATGATCTTTAGATAGATGAAATACAACTTTAGCTTTTCATTACCAACACAAATGGTTTCTTTATTTACATTTTTTTAAAATTTCAATGCTATCAAATCTTTTCCTAACCTCCTATTACCCTTTTCCTGCTCCCGCAAGCACCCTCTCCTGCCATATCCCACCTGTCCTTCCCTGTTTCCCTATATATATTGCCTTATCTAAGTACAACTCACTTGTTAAGATGGTACAATTCAAAAATACCCTGTACTTAAATGATACTGAATGTTTGTTATAATTGATGTTCTTTGAATGAACGTATTAGTTATAACATTAAGATCAATTTCCTGTGAGATCTGCTTATGCCCATGAAGAAGAACCACATGATTGAGCCTTGCCTGTCTCATGCTTGACCATAAAAATGTTATTCGACGAAGGCATAAGAATTACCTTTCTGAGATGCAGGAGGAAACAGGTATAGTAAGGCTGGCCATATCCTGAAAAGTTTAGCTAATTCTGGTATTAAGTTATGCATTTTCCTTTGTTCTCCATTAAATAGATCAATCACATCACAAAGAGCTAAAGATTTAACTTTCTGCTCCCTTGCAATATCCCCAAAACATGCCCCAATGAAGCTGTAGATGATTCATTATATCAGTAAGGAACATTAGATCATGCATCTGACAAAAGATCAAAATGACAATGCTTAGCGCACCTATGGATTTACAAACCCCTTGAAAGAATTCTGCAGAACTGGAAAGATTTTAATTCGAAACTCCACCCAACCATGAAGCCCATTAGGGGATCTTGAATCAATCACTCTCTCTTTCTCAGCCTAACCTACCTCACAGTGTTGTGAGAGTGAAAAAGAGAAGACCTGTACACATGTCACATTGAGTGCCTGGGAGAGAGGGGAGTATACAAATCAGACAGACCAAATAGGAAAGGCTCTTCAGAAAGGGCCAAGGTTTGTCCTGTTCTCTACTGCTCACCAGGTATAATCCTCATCCTGCACTTTCTGCTCCTGCAGAAGTGAGGCAGGTATCAACTACATGTGGATCCTTTTTCATGGTGGCTCCCCATCTTTAGAATCCCACATCTGCTAATGCTGCCTTCCCATACTGATAATTTGCTACCAGATTAGAACATTCATATTTGAGCAGGCTTCGAATTGAGTTCTTCTCCCGCCAGTTGGCTTCTTTGCATCTTCTTAGGTAACTGCAAAGGAACTTCTTAGGTACTAGCAAAGAGTTTTACACTATTTGGCTTACTTACTGTACTCTGCTAAGTTGTGTGGGTTCTACAGTTTAGTTTGATAGAATTCTTTGTAATTTTCACTGTTTGTGCCATGAGACATCTCGAGCAGTTTTTGTTGCCATCTAGTATTCCCCAAATTTCATAGGTGTTAGCTACACAGCCCTTTTCTTGTGAACCTACACATCAACAAATCATCTCTCTCCAAAATGCAACCACTGTCGCTGCATTCCTTCTAGATCAGGGGTAGGGAGCCTGCGGCTCGAGAGCCGCATGAGGCTCTTCTGCCCTTGCACTGTGGCTCCACGAGCCAAGCCACCGGCCCCATCCTTGCCCGCCCTGCAGGCAGCAGGGCGGGCGCACCAACTGCCCACAGTCGGCTGGGCCACACTGCGGGCTTCCCCTCTTGCCCGCCCCGTTGGAGCGGGGCGGGCGCTTTCCTGGCGGCCGGGGAGTCCGAGCTGCCGGCTTCATCCTTGCCCGCCTTGCAGGCAGCAGGACGGGCGCATAAATGCGCTTCTCAGAATGAGCGGAGTAAAAGGTAAAAAAAACCCTATATATATAGTGTTATCTTTATTTTAAATGTCAAAAATTATTTGCGGCTCCAAGTGTTTTCTTTTCCCGTGGAAAACGGGTCCAAATGGCTCTATGAGTGTTAAAGGTTCCCTACCCCTGTTCTAGATCACCCCAGACACCATTGCTTCATTCTGCAGGTTCTTCCCTCCACAGACAAACCAGCTATGCCACACAGTCCAAAACAGATGCCTTTCCCTGGTTTCCTCTGAATAGAAGCTATGGCAAACCTGGAGGGTTTTATTTCCTGCAGAGTGGAAATTTTGCTGGTTTTGCCTATGGATACAGCAGAAAGGTAGGGCAGTCCTGTGCCTCAGCTGCCATTGCAAGTGCAACTCTGTCAATATGGCTTGGCACTGGTTTTCTCAGGGAAAACTCAGCCTGCACCCCCCAAACTAAACCCAGGGTGGGGGAGGTCAAACTCCTCAACCCCTCCCAAGTTTACACTTATGCTCAATACATTTTATTTGTGTTGCGCAAAATCAGCCAGAGCCTGTCCTTCGCTTAGTAAACACCACACCCTATACAAGAAATGAAACGAGGAAATGTTGTTTAATCCAAGGTCACGCAGGCATTCAGCGGCCCTTGCAAAGGTAACCAGGAAGAACGATCCGCGGAAAAATCCTCTTTGCCCCCAAGCGCCCTCAGCTCGCACGTCACCCCAAACAAACAGTCTAGCGCGGTCCTGAAACACGTGTTACGGGACATCCTGCGATAAACCGGGCCTCAGCGGCTCCTCCGTTCCGCTGGCAGCCATTGGGCAACGCTCCGTGACGTCACAAAGCAGAGGACGAGCCCGGCATTCCTTGGAAGCCGGAAGCTTCAAAGCGCCGCGAGGACGTTTAGGGGAGAGTGCCAGAAGGGCGGGCGGGTGGCTTAGAGCGGGGCAAGGTGGAGCTGCTGGGAGGAAGGGAGTCAGCCAATGGTGGCTGCCACAGGAAGAGCGCGTGGGGCTCGGCTGCAGAGTTTGTGCATTTTCTGTGCCAGCCTGAACAGTTGGCTGCAATGCAACAAGAGTCATCGGGAGTCTACCGGTGGGTTGGGTAGGGAGAGGCTACAGGTAGGGTGTTCTGCCTGGCGGGGGTGGGGGCGCAGGTGAGCCAGCGGACGGGACATGTATCTGCCGCGCTGGTGTGGGGCTGGGATTATAGCAGAGGCAGAAGGGAGATCCGAGTCCCCGGTGTGCCTTTCGCACGTGTAGTCAACGATTTCCAAAGTGGTCTTTGGGCTGGAGACTTGAATGAAAAGTTTCTCAGCAGGATTTTTAAATTATTGTTTATTCTGTGCTGCAAAGATCTTATTTTGCTTTGGCTGCAGGGAAAAGGTGTGGCTGTTGCTCGAGGAGGATCAGGCACGATGAAACCTCTCAAAAAGAAACCTAAAGGCGCCGAGATGGAGGAAACCCTCTGTTGCTGTGAGTACCTGGATCAGACGGGGGAGAGGAGCCACCTGGCGGCCTGTCTTTGTAACTGTGAGGATCTCGACGAGTGCTGTGAAAGGTAAACTGAAGTGTGTGCCTCCTGCTGCTCCTGCTGCTTTGTGTATCTTGGGTGTGATCAGGGAACCCAGAGCCCCCAATCCAACTATCTGTTCCCTTTCCCATAATACAACCTGAGTATCTTTGAGTGAATTTCCTCTTGGGGACAGCCACTTTTAAGAATACTTCTACAAGGACCCCAAAGCAGGCAGAAATGCAGCATAATCTCTTTAATGAGTGCTGAAAAGCTTCACTTGCTGAGTTGCTGCATCTCTTGTGGCTTTTTAATGCCCAGGAAGCTTGCCAGGAAAAACGTGGCCGCTGCAATGTTAGTTTGGGAGGCTGACCTGCTCTGCAGGTGCTCATGGTTCCAAAATATTTTTCCGCTGCACTGGAGAATGCTTGAGATTTAAAGGCAAGTGTTTCTTTCTTTCTCTAAAGCAGTGTTTCCCAACCTTTTTTCATTCACGTACCTCTTTGGCAACCCATTTCCCAAAAATTGTACCCTCATATTAGCAAAATCATTATGTCATTCTTTTTGCTCCAAATACTCTTGATGTGTACCCCAGGGGTATTCTTACCCCAGGTTGTGAATGACCACTAAACAAATGTACTTGTATTGTTGGGAAACTCTGCAAGTGTTTTCCCATTCATGTTTTAGCATAGCTTACCCACCAAAATTTAATTCGCTGTTCTTGCCTAAAGGGAAGAAGAAATAATTGGCCATAGACTGTCACAATACATAAAGGGAGAAGCTGGTTCTTCTTCTGGTGGTGGGGCGGGGGGCGGGGGGGCATTAAGTCACAGCTGACTTATGATGATCCTGAAGGGCAAGAGACATTTGGAGATTGGTTTGCCATTGCCTGCCTCTGCAGTCACACCCCTGGTATCGGAGGTCTCCTATTTAAATACTAGTTAAATTCATCAGGGCCACTTGGCACACTACCTGTATTGCTTAATAAACCCTGTTCAAAGGAGAGCCATATTGCTCGCCAGGTTTAATGTTATGCCTTCCGCCTTGTAACACGGCAGATTTAACAAGCAAGAAAAATCAAATAGATTGTGCCTGTGTAATGCTGGCTCAGTTGAATCTCTGGCCCACCAATTATTACACTGTCCCAGATTTAGAAAATCAAATCCAAGTATGTGAATCTTACTCCTTTACATTTACTTGATCTCCCCGATTTTTTTAGATTACACTATTTGATGGACAATCCTGATCCTTTTCTCTGTATGATAGTGGCAGACTTTCTCCTGGAAATTATTAAATGCCAGTAGATTTCCTTTCACTTAACATTTATTTCCTGTACTGTATATTTATGTGTTTTTTAAATCAGTTCTTTACTATTGTTGTCTATGCCAATAAAGGCTTGCTGAACTGTAGTTAAATTCGTGATTTTTCCTAGAAGATAAATAAATGTTAGGTCTGGAGTGACTTGGCTGTATAGGTTACAAAATATTCCTTGTCTGTTCACAGTAAATATTGTAGCTGCCACCAGGATGGGAATCTGCCGCCTTGCACTGGTATTATAGCAGAAGGGGACCATCCTTTGTCAGAGTTGCTCTTGCTGATAATTCTTTCTCCTGCACTGGCATCATGACTGTCCCCAATTGCTGTAGATGCAATGAAGTTTGAAGACAGATGTGATATTGATTTCAGGGATTGAAGTTCATCAAAGCATTGTGATAAATGGTGGATAGTATACAGTATTGTCATTAAGACATTCAAACTCCATTTCATCTAATCCAGTACGTTTTAGTTTTTAAATCAGTTACAGTGGAGGTAACATCAAAGAACAGAGGCATCTCATGTTCCACCCAGCTGCAGCCTAGGTTGAGTGTATATCCACTTTGATAATGTTACATTATTCATTCTATTTTGTGAATAGCCAAGCTCTTATACACCCTCCCGAGTAATCTTTTTTGGTCCACTTCAAATGGACTGTGCTATTTTGGCCTCTGTGCTCTGGCATTATTAATGTTTCAGGAACATTGCAATCAGCTTCCTAACAAGGGAGGCTTGAAGAAGTCCAGCCATTTTCCTTCGCAATTGCACACAGAGTCTAGTAGGACTCAGAATAAAATAAATAAAAATGCAGTCGAGTCCTAATCTAAGAGAGTCAGAAGCTTTGCAACAAAATCACCACACATCCTTGAGTATTGTAAAGGCACTATGAACTCATAGTGTGCTTTAATATTCTTTTGTGCATTTGTCAAGTGTGGTGAATGGTTTCCTATAATAGGTTCTGATAAATTTTCTTTGGCTCTGGAAACCAGACCAAATTTTTAGGAGCCAGACACAGAATCCTGAAGGCTGAAATATGAATTTTCTAATTTCTGGTACTATGAAAAATACTTGACACCACAGTGACATTTCTAGGTGCCATGGTGACCTAGCACCCAGGATTTATCAAGCCCTATCCTGATTCTGTTTTCAACCATTTGTAGTATCGGTAGAGGCCTTCTTTCCCAAGAAGTGAAAGCTCAGGCAAAAATATGGCAAATTCTGATTTCTTAAAATCAGATTTCCCATGGCATTGTAGTTTTGGGCTGTTGCTTGGCTGTCCTTGCAGAAGATTGTGCACTCCATGTCTTTAAAAGTACACAATTCTCTCCAACAGCATATGAAAGTGTTTCAAGTGGCTGAATCTTAGAGGCTCTGGCATAAAGGGATGGGGTGAGGTAGATGATCATTCAGATGTCTGGGCCTGGCCTTTTCATTTTTATGTGAGCTGAAAACTGTCCTTTCCACCATTTTAATAATCTTTTAATAATATGTCCTCATTATTTAATAAATGATTATTTTTGTATTGTCACCCACCTGAGATCTTTCCAAGGTGGGAAAAAGGAGAAATACAAAAACATTCTAAATAAATAAATTCCCTGACAGGTGGCTGACTTGCCGACCCTTGCCTCCTGGAAATTTAGAAAGAATTTCAGACACCTTCATGGACCGCTTCCGTTTCCCATGGCCTAGGGGGGCTGTGAAGATCGATATCAGTCTCCTCCCACCAGTTATTCTGCTTCCCGTCTTCCTTCACATAGCAGCCTTGCACTTCCTCCTCGCTCTCATCATTGTTGTGTCACTTCCTGTCCTGGTGCTGTGGTACTACTACCTCACACACAGGAAGAAGGGTCGGACTCTCTTCTTCTTGAGTCTAGGGCTTTTTTCCCTGGGCTATATGTACTTTGTGTTCCTCCAGCAAGTGGTTCCCCAAGGCCACGTGGGGCGTAACCAGGTGCTGATTCTCACCTGTGGTTTAATCCTCATGCTGGTGGCTCTGTCTCGAGTCAAGAGAGATCCTGGCTACATTTGCTGCCAAATGAGCAGTGACAATGCACTTTGTCAAGGCAACAACAATAACAACATCTCGAGCCCGAATGGCCTGGGGAGTACCAACGGGCATTACAGAGCAGCTCTATCTGGCAGTGCTACAAACAGTCTCACCAAGGGCTATTCTCGCCCATTGAAAGAGGAACCAGGTGGGATCACGGAGGACTGGTGCTCCAAGTGTCGGCTTGTTAGGCCAGCCCGAGCTGGGCACTGCCGGATATGTGGCAGGTGTGTGAAGAGATTGGACCACCACTGTGTCTGGTATGTTCTTTGGAGTTTCAGTGTCATGTTTCTTTCTGATGCTTGTGCTACCTGTGAGCTGTGATTCCTCTTGAAATTTTCCTACTTCATTTAGGATCTTTTGGCACATGGTTGTTAATGTGGTCCTTTTAAGCAGGAGGCCTCTTCCTATAGTTCTTATCACCCTGGTGGGCGTGCATCTTGTCAGTAAAAAGGCACAGGCTCCCATAGTGTTACTGATACAAATTAAGCAGTTTATTGGAAATCACCTTTGCTCAATACGCTACAAAAGCAAATGGCGAACTGAATCAGATGATCAGTGCATGAATACATATGAGCTAGAGATAGGCTACTACAACCTGTTTAGACTACTGACAGTTGCATGCCCACTGGCCATTTGGGTTGGGCTTCAAATCTAATCTTTGGTTTAACCTGCATTTCAGAATTTGTTGAGGTCTATTTTGTTCTGCTGTTCTAAAACCAGAAGTTGAGTTAATGACATGAATCTGAGCTGTATCTGGAGAGATCACCGCCCAGAGCCGTCAGGGGATGGGGTGGTATATAAATATAATTAATAAATAAATAAAATAAATCTTTTAAAAACAATTATTTTTTTGATATTTTAGCCATCTTATTCCAGGCATGATGTAGTCTACTTGGGCGGAAGATTCAAACCTGTAGTTGGACAAATTTGCATACTTAAAGTTTACCAAGCAGCACACAGTGATATTGCAATGAAGGTTCTGCTTTGGGAATGTTTTCCCCCCAAGAAGCTAGATGGAGGAACAGGGCTTTCTGCAGTGGGACAGAAAATAGCCTAAAAGTGAAGCTGATTTCTGAGCCTTTGTTTCCTAAATCAGTATCTGTACACGTGAGGAGTAAATGCTTGGAACAGTGAAAATTCCAGCTCTCTGGTTGATGGCAGTACCTACTAGGTTTGGTGTTTTGAACTTGCTGGGAAGCAGAATTTGCACAGCCCTGGCTCCAGCTTTGCTGGTCAACAAACCAGAGTTTTCTAGCATTTCTCATTCACTCAGTTGGTGCCTAGACACCATCCACTAGGATCTTGGTATTTGGGGTTAATAGTCCCATAGCTGCCCTCAAGTGTTAGAGCTGTTCCTTCAGGTTCCTCTTCATGTGAATATGTATTGAAAATATAGTTTGTATGAATGTGTGTTTACTGTCTAACAGGCATTAGTGTGCATTGCTTATTTCTTTTCAGTGGTGGTGAAGGATCCTTAAGTGGAATGAGGCAAGATACTCTTTGATGCTTTGGGTTGTTTCCAGAACTACTTTATCTTAAAGTGTTTTTCTTTCCTTTGCCCCTTGGAGGATTAACAGTTGTGTTGGAGAACAGAACCACCTGGCCTTTATCCTTGTGCTCTTCCTTTTTTTGCTTACCTCAGTATATGGGATTTCTTTGACTCTGGACACCATTTGCAGGGGAAAAGCTACCATCAAGGCGCTGTTCTACTGCCCTGGGGTCTATGCAGACTACAGGTGAGAGAAATGCTCTGTAACTGATGGAGGCTGTGGTGGCTTGACTCCTTGTGTCTCTGACAAGGTTCTAGTCTGGGTTCCTTCTGCTGCCTTTTCCTGAGGATCATCCTTGGAGTTCACAAATATTAAAAGTGTTTGTAGGCACACATTTCATAGATTAAACCCTGGGGAGAATCTTGCCTTCTGTGCTGCGAAAATCAGGTCTTTTCTTGTCCCTGCTCCCAGAGTCTATCTGAAGTAGAGGAACTGGCTCTTTCCAGCTTGGAAAGCTAAATGTAAGCCTGGAAGCTAAATGTAAAATGTCAGTCTTGGTATCTGTATACTGTTGGTCCCCTGAGGGCAATGTGGCCAAGCTGGATTGGCAGCTCCCACTTTCACCAGAACAGCTGCGTAGAACAGGTAAGCTGGCCGTTGAGCAGCAGTTCTTTAGGCATTGATATAGCCCTGTGCTTGTTTTGTTTCATTGATTTGGGTTTCTCCCCTCCCTTTTCCACTGGTGTTCCTCAAGAAGCTTGCAGCTTAGTAAAATCAGAAACAAGATTACCAAACCAAGAATCTCTGTAACATGGATACCACTTGGTCCCTCTGAACACAGAGGAGGGGAGAAGTGGAAGGGACATTCCTTATGGTGATTTTGGAAAATAATCTTGAAGATGTCCTCTAATTGGGTGTTTCCAGGGGGAAGGGGAGACTGTAATTTGTTCTAAAACAATATGAAAGGGGGAGGGGACTGTGTTTGTCACTCTGCTCATGTTATTTTGCTCATCTTAAATGTTTCTTTGCTTTTTGTTCTTTACTTCTAGTTCTGCACTGTCATTCACCTGTGTATGGTATTGTGCCATTGTAACCTCTGGAATGGGCTACATCCTTCTCATTCAGCTCTTGAACATCAGCTATAATGTAACGGAGAGGGAAGCTCGGATTGCATTGCGGGAGAACTCTGGCCGCAGACTGTTCTGCGGGATGGCAGTCGACCCAGGCCTTTACAATCGGGGCTTCCTGCACAACTGGATCCAGTTCCTTACCTTGGGTTCTCCTGCTCTAGAGCCCTCCATTGAAGCCATTGTATAAAGAGGCTGAATTGGTCACTTTTGAGTTAGCTCATTTAATCATCAGTGTCTTAAGCCATTTAAAGGCAGATAGCTCTCAATTGCTGGGAGCTAGAGAGTTGAATGCACAGTCTGTTAAGCCATATTGCAAACCAGAACGCTCTTAAAACAGGCACTATTCTGCAGGATCAGCAGGAAAGACCCAAGTGTGAAAGTGACTTCACTGCTATGTGTATTCATAACTTGATGCCTGCAGTCCTCCCAGTTGTATGAAACAATCATTATAGATCACACACCATAGATCAGGGGTAGGGAACCTGCTGCTCTCCAGATGTTCAGGAACTACAATTCCCATCAGCCTCTCCCAGCATGGCCAATTGGCCATGCTGACAGAGGCTGATGGGAATTGTAGTTCCTGAACATCTGGAGAGCCGCAGGTTTCCTACCCCTGCCATAGATGAAGCTTTAGCAGCACCCAATACAGCCTCTGATCCTCTGCTTTTCTGTGGTGGATGTTCTTACATTCACCTGTGGGTCACCAAGTGATAAGTGAATCATCAGTCAGCAGGGCACTTTACTTCTGTGTAGGGATTGTCTGTGTAATGAGTAAACTGTAATTGTTGGGGTTTATCGAGGAGTATACTTTTCTGTTCCAATGATGACTTTAAGGCAGTGCTTCTAAAACCAAAAGGCGGAAGGCTGGTGACAGCAGCTAGAGACTTCGCTTGAATTCTATGCCACATTCCTTCATAGTTCTTTCAACCTTTTCTCTACTGCAGCACTCACTTCCTCTGCTGATAATATTTCTGCATGCTCGAAGGCTCCTGGAAAACATTGATCTTCCATACACGGAAGTGCTGTCTGTAGAGGAAAGTCTCTGCAGTGACTAGAAAGAAATGCAAGGGAAATGCAGTCATAAAGTCCAAGACGTGATTTTCCAGGGAGGAAGAAGATCCTGCAGGTATTGTTGAAGGCTTTCACAGTTGGACTCAGCTGGTTGTTGCAAATTTTCCGGAAATCCCTCAACAACCAATCCTGCAGGTACTTTCCTCCTAGTGACAGGTTTAGCATTGGTGTCACCCCTGTGCACAGTAACTGCCACATTGGAATTTTTGGCCACAGCTTTTTCTTGATTTTAGGAGGATGTCCCTTTTTCATTTTCTCCTAAGGCCTGTGCTGGATTAGTACCTTAATTGGTAGAGCCTTAGGTGCACCCCAGCAATCGATGTGTACATTTTGTGCACACAGCTAGTGAAGGAGTAGCTGCTGGTAGATTCTTGGGCTCAAGAGGTGATGTTTACAAGAGGACCAAAAAGTTTGGGGAATGGCACTAGGGTGACTTAATATTTCATAGTGAAACAAGGGCAAATGATTGATCTTTGGTTTTATTGTAAATCTTCTATGTCTCAAAGAAGGTGGGGGGGGGGGATATTTTTAAAAAGTTTTCTGCGCTCCCATCCTTCTGCCAGCATTATTTCACTGGGTTTTTCTCCATCTTCTCTCGGTAGAGCAAAGATCTGTTAGCAGTCTTTTAAGTGCCTTTGATGTTTTTCTTAGCCATTTATGAGGACAGAATAGAGCAGGGGAGCTTTGTATTAAAATTAAAGGTAATCAATGCCCTGTGCAAGCACCAGGTTATTACTGACCTTATTAGATGACGTTACATCACCTTAAGTAGACAGACTGTTTACGGGGTAGTTAGCCATTGCTTTCTCCAGCCATCTACACTTTACTGCCAGCAAGCTGGCTACTCATTTTACTGACCTCAAAAGAATGGAAGGCTGAGTCAACCTTGAGCTTCCGTTAGGGTCGAACCCAGGTTGTGAGTAGAGCTTTGCCTGCAGTACTGTAGCATACCTATCTGTGCCATGGGGCTCTGTAATACCATTTCATCTCTTCCCTCATAGAGTTCTGGGCACTCCAACATTCTGTCCACCTCTTTGTCAGCCCATTATTGTCTCCATAAATTCATACCCTTGCCCCATTCCAAGGTGGCTCAGATAAGAGTAAAAAAAATGCTCATGAGGCACTTTTAATCACTTTAATTATTACAGCACAAGTGTTTGTATTTCTGTAAAGGGTTCTCCCATCCAATACATTTATTGCCACATAAGCTTTTGTGAGCCAGAGCCTATTTATGGGAGTCTGGTTTCTAAAAGTTTATGCTACAATCAGCCTTAAAATGTCTCAAGACAATGTTTATACCCTTTTCAACAAGAAGAACTAAGAATTGTAACTTTATTTACCACATGCTTTGTTTTAGAATGCTCCACTTGGATCCTAGTGCCTTCCAAACATAACTAGGTAGGCACTAGGACCCAAGCTGAGCATTCTGAAACAAAGAGAGTCCAGCATGTGGTGAATGAAGTTACAGTTCTACTTCATTCTTTCTGTTGAAATGTGTATAGGCTTCAGCACACTAACATGTACTCTGTAAGATGAAAGTTGAAATCTATATTACGTTCTGCTTTTCAGATTACAATCCAAAGTAGTTAAAGGAATTTTATTTATTTCATTTAATGCTCTGCCTTTTCTCCTAAGTGAAAATTTGCAGCATTCCTTTCTCTTCCACGTTTAGCCTCACAACAATTCTGTAAAGTAGGTTAGACTGTGTGTGTGTGTGACTGGCTGAAAGTTTCCATGGTATTGATTCCATGGTAGAGTGGAGATTTGAACCTGGGTTTCCCACATCCTGGTCTAAGAGTGTAACCACTACACTGGAGAACCAGTGTGATGGTGTGGTTAAAAGCAGGTGGATTCTGATCTGGAGAACTGGGTTTGATTCCCCACTCCTGTACATGAAACCGCCTGGGGGACCTTGGGCTAGTCACAGTTCTCTCAGAAGTCTCTCAGCCCCACCTTCCTTACCAGTTGTCTGCTGTGGGGAGAAGAGAAAGGAGTTTGTAAGGTGCCTTTAATCTCCTTACAAGAGAGAAAGGTGGGGTATAAATCCAAACTCCTTTTACACTCACTGATACTTAAATATTATTTTGAGGGAGTTGTGATCCTCAGCTGAGCTGTACTCGGGCATGATGGAGGGATGCCTGAGTTTTTTCTACCTTCCCTTTGATAGTTCTGTTAAAGACGATTGGATGCTGGGGACTTCGAACAGGAGCTGAACTCAGCTATGCTGTGGGCTAAAATAGTGCTTTCCCTTTGGACTAGTCAACAGCAGCTGGATGTTTTCATAGTGGCTTGTTATAGAAAAAAAATACTGTGTGTCAGAAAATTGATATATGCCACTTGCCTGGAATGTAGTTCATACTTTTAACTGTCTTTTGTATTATTTATTTGGGGCTTTGGTCTTAATTATAGACTCCTTGTCTTGTCTTAACAGCCAAATATTATCAAAATCATTTGTATAGTTAAAAATTTAGACAGATTTAAGTGCCATTTGTATAGGATTAAAAAGCAGTGGAACTGGGGAGCTGATGGGTATTATGTTGTAGAAAACTATTGTATAAGCTTTGCTATGTTCTGTCCTTTCTTCCTGCCGAATAATTAGTCTACAACAAGAAACCTGAGGGGGTTAGCAATCTGAATTAACTGCTCTTTGAAACTTGAGATGTTCAGTTAGACGTGTAAACATGTTCTGTAGTTCATACTTTATAACATTCTCATTAGCCTTATCATTGTCTGAAAAGGGGGAGAGTGACACTGGAGACTTAAACTAGCTTTGTTTCCCAGAGAGATTTTCCTCATTTTAGAAAAGAATAAATTGTCCCATTGAGGACTTGAGCTGTGCCTTGACAGCAGTACAAGCACACCATTACACAAGTTTCAAGTTGAAATGAAGCTGTATTTTGCACTGACTTAAATGTTTTAGCACAGCGGTGTGTGCAGTTTGTATTTCAGGGGTAATGGAAGTGGTGGAGGAACTGGTGCTTCGGAGCCAAGAATTATCAACCAGCTTCTCTTTCACCACCTATTTTTTTTCTTCATCTGGTATTTGAAGGAATTTAAGGAAGCAAGTTGTTCAGTGACCAATGGAAAATCATATATTTTCACGTTGTGGTAAATACATAAAGCTGACAGAATGTAATAAGTATACAGCAGGGGAAAAATTAAGATGGGCACTAGCCTATTTGAACAGGAAATAGGTTAAGCAGAACTGAGACTGGACAAATATCCTTTGCCTGTTGTGGGAAGGAATTATGTGCCACCCACGGATGCACCTGAGGCCAGTAGTCACTTATTTGTTTTTCACTGAATAGATTACATCATGTGTGATTTAAGATAAGGCACATTATGGGAAGAAAAGGTTGGAAAGGCAGTTCAGTGTGGCTGCAAATAGGTTCTTTTAGAGGTTTCTTAAGTACTCTTATTCACTGCAGCAAATAAGTACCACTGCCTAGTAGTTTTTACAGAAAATCAAGCTATACGTGTATATATATATATTTCATGTAAAGGGTATAATTTTCAGCCTTTGTTTTGGCACATGTATTTGCTAGAAGAGGGTCTGACTTTTGGGGCATGCATATAAAAAATCAGAGACCTATCTGTCATTCTGGTGAAAATTAAAAACGCCCATATTCTCATATGTAGAAGAGCATAAAACTGAACAAAACCAGGTAAATTAACCCAGCAGTATGTGACACCCCCACCCCCCCACTCTTGGGTTTCTAGTTTATAATTTTGAAACATTTTTTTACCTGCTCTAAACTGTGTTCTCTTTATAGATGTATAGTGAGATTTTGGTCCTCAGTGCAGCACCAGAGACAAAGCTACACAATCCTGAATCTTCTGTGAGCACAGCTGTGTTCACTGTGCGAGTAAACTGCCGCCCCTTCCCAGACATGCATTTGTGTTCTAAGGTTCTAAGTGATTGATCTGAGATTTTCCACTCTAATGACATGTAAAATGCAATTTTTCCTTGTGGGCCATCAGCATTTCAGATGCCCTCCATGTTTTTAATGGTGCTTTTTCTTTCAGAGTAGATTGCTTTCCAGTGTCTTAAAATAATTTGTTGTGACTAAGTACAAGTACAAGACCAAGTACAAACTGTCTCACTGTCTAGTGTCTTAATCTCTTGCTATGTGATTTTTTAATCTTCCCATGAATATATTTTGCCTCTTCAGGGCAGGATGGTGCAATCATGAATGTTTTCTCTAGCCTATTATGTGACGTTATCTTTTTCCAGAAGCCTTTATGCCACTGCCAGATTTGATGGTTTGGAAAATAGGACTTGAATTATTTTACCAAACTGTACATTTGCCTTTTTAATAGTTCAGCTTTCTTGACAAGAGAGCCACATAGAATATAGCAGAAATAGTTTTAATTGTATGTGTTTTCTTCTCCCAGATATCTGACAACTTGATTGTAAAACATTATTTGTGAGTTTTATCAAGCAATGTGGTTTTTGTTTATAAGCAAAGCATTTTAGGAGTGCCATCTAAAGTTAAATAAAGCTCTAAAAATGCCGTGATATAGATTTGAGTCATTTGTTTAAAATTACAGAAGGATAGTATATTTTAAAGTTATCTGCACCAATTAATGTCTTAATGAACAGTATTTCAAATATCTGTGGTCTAAATTTAATAGGGCTTATTTAATGTCAAACTGTTTAATGTCAAAGGATAGCATAGGAAGAAAGGGGATGCTGTGGAAAAACCTCACATGATAAAGTGCAGGAAAATGTCTTCTATTGGCTGGAAGAAAATAAGAAATAATATTTCCTGAAAGGGTAGGCTGTGGGTTGGTGGGTGGGGAGAGAGCAATGCAGGCACAAAACTGAAGGCTCTGTTGATCCACGAGAAAGTGGGCCTAAGGCAGCATGGGCAGGCGTGTTAGCAGTTGATGGCAGAAAATAAGTGGAGAGGTGGTTTTGGAAGTCAAAGGAACATAAATATGCCAATCCCACAGTATTTTGAGGTGCTTGGATGTTTTAACAGTCGAATAAAGGGGATATTCAGTGAGGTGCACCTTCCCCAGACATTGCAGCAATAGGATGAGGGGGAAAAACGCATCTGGTTATTTTGATGCCTGTGAGGGGGGACTGGTGGCGTTACAATTATTTATTCTAGATCTCAAGGTGCCTGAGAGAGGCACAAGGGCTGTAGGACATATTTTTAAGGAAGATGCTTATTATGTACATTTTTGCTGACAAGTGCTGTTTGTCCTATAAGGCGTTACCAAAGGTCTGATATGGTTGAGAGAGCAGGTAAGGACTTTTACGTAACTATGTAGCATTCTGTATTGAGCAAGATGTATGATAGGAAGTCATATCTCTGAAGTTGTGGGAAAAGGATGCACAATTGGGGAAGAGAAGAAGAGATTTTCCATATCCAGAAGAGGGCCAGAGGATGTGTTTTGATACTGTCAAGAATACCCAAGCATCTGTTGGAAAATATATTTGTGGACGCCTGGCAAATCCCTTTGTTTTTCAAGGCCTGTTATATGATCCATCAATGAGGCACATTGGCTAGTGTTCAGCTATTTCATGCCAATTACTGTTACTATGTCTACTGATAAGCAGTAAACAAAAGGGTAAAAACAACAGCAGTTTGACATCGGTTAGTAACTAGATATCTATTATAAAAGGAAAGTTCCTTATTTGGGCACAGCATGCAAATTCCTTAGCCTAAGGTCATCAAAATGAGTGAAAGGAAGACAAGAAACCTCATTCTGACAATTTCAATTTAAAAAAATCTTAAAACTGGTTCTCTGTACATTTGCACAAAACTGAAGAGCAGGGCCCTTACCACACAAACTGTTTAAAACATTTTGAAGCGGGAAATGTTTCCTCCATGTAATTCTGCATGGTTTTTACCCCCAATGCTCTTATTTCCAGCCTCAAAACGTTTTAAATGAATCCCCTTTTAAAATGAATCTCTGGCTGAAACATTTTGAAAACATCTTCAGCTGTTGTGCGATCTATTTACTATGCTTGCCACGCTTCTCTGCTTCCCTGAACTTCCTCCTCAGTGCTATTTTCTGAGCTCACTTAGTTCTCCCTCGCCTGTTTATTTGCAGCGTTTCTGTTCTTTTATTTTTGTGGGGCTAATCTTCGAAGCATCAAGTATACAAGGAGTGTAGAATGCAGCATGAGGCTGGGAAGTATTGATTCAACACAGTACTTTAAAAGGGGGGGGGGATTATGTAATGGTGGCCAGGAATCATTTCAAAGAGGTGAGTGCAGACATACAAGTGATTGTAAGGGGGGGTGGGGGTTCAAAACGTTCAGGAAACATTTTAGAGGATTTTTCATGGAAAGAGTCCAACATGAGAGGTTCTTAAGAGCTCATGATTTTACCTGCATGAAGGGTTTCCTAAAGCTATTACATGGATCCCTGAAACAGCCAAGAGAGAAACAGTAAAGGTTGATTCTGCATCTGCAACTCAAACGAGGTTCATGAATCCATGTTGCCTGTGCTCCTGTTTGCATGGCGGGTACAGGGGGCAGCTGGGATCCTGGTGGTGGACGAAAAATAATTTGCACAGGAAATGCAGTGTTTCCATGTGAAATGCTCAGATGAGAATGCCCCCAAGAATACACACACACCCCAATAATCCCCACACACCTACCAGCACAACACCATGGCTGCCTGTTAGAGAATCCATTCTAATGGTGGCTGCCTGGGGGATCCACCATAATGACATTTTGATAGGGGGAGAGGGGAATTCTTGAAAGAATTCTGAGCATCAGAAGCTCTGAAGAGAGACAATGATCTCATGCAGTCTTGCACTGCCTCTGGCTCCCCATGTGGACAAGCCTTTGCAAGGCAGAAGGCTCTGCCTGACAGAAGATCGGGGTCCGAGCCAGCCAGACATAATACATTGTTGTCTATACTTAAGGGAAATCCCCCACTTTATTACATGGCCAACAACTATGATAAAGGAGCTGTCAGAATTTTTCAAATAATATTTGGAGTCCCTGAATTTCTTCAATGCAAAGGCAATGAAAAATGCTTGGCTGTGTAAAGGGGAAATTTATTGAGATCCAACTATGTCATGTCAAGCCCAAAGTAAAGAGAATGATAATAAAAGGCCTGCAACCAGAAGTGAAGTTGCAGCTTCAGCCAATTAAGTTCTTGATCTTATAGTCAGAGGAATGCAGTTATCACAACAAATAGGATACAACCTTTCTCAGCCTTCTGTTATGTCGGTTCACTTGCTATAAGTTTTCCTTGTACTTTATGCATATGTAAAATATGTATATGTGTGCGTAAAGCATGCTCCACTTCCCATGGGGAAAATCTCACAACAGAGGGGAGTACATGTGAAAGTTCTATCCATGATGTAAGTCCAACTGCGCAACTTCTGTTCTGATTGGCCATTTATAGGACTGTCGCATTCACCCCCTTACTCCTGCTTTGTGAAATAACATCACAGAGGTGATGCTTGATGCAGCTTTGTGTGTGTGTAAAGGTTGTGACAACAGGTTCACATTTGTGCATAGGAAGTAAGCCACCGTTGCAGATACGTGGACAATAAAACAGTAACTTGGATGTTCAATATGATCTCTCCCCTGAGAATCCAAGATGTTGCTGCAGTGGATAGAGACAAGGAGAGGTACAGAGGTCTAGCATTTCCTAGAACAGCTCCATGGATTTGTTCTCAACCAGGGAAAGATGTGATGCACATGAACGCCGTTCTCATCCAACCTGAGCTGTCTCGAGGGCTTGGAACCCACTTTGTCATGTCTGGAAGTCTGGAAGAATTTCAGTGACCCTCTTTCTCAACTGTTGTAGTCTTTCTTCTTTCTCCCTTTCCTCTTTCATCAACACTGGGAACTGTTGCCAGGCCCTGAATGTAATCAGTGTTACTCTCCTGTATTTGGGTAGAGGGGGAGATAAAAACACAGGCCAAAATTAAAACTGACGTCCAAATGCTACATAAACTTTTCCAGGATACTACCATTTTACCCCAAGTTCTACAGGCTAGATATAGCAGAACGATTTTACCAGGCCAAGGTCTTTCAAAACATCAAACAAAAATGCTGTTGTGACTCTCCAGGAAACAGCCTCACATTCGTATCAGTAGGAGAAATTCATTTTTGTATTGTTAAAGGCTTTCACTGCCAAAATCAACTGGCTTTTGTGGGTTTAACACATCTTACTGAGGCATGCCTTTGGAGATGCCAGCCATAGATGCAGGTGAAATGTTAGGAGCTAAAACCAACAGTCCATGTCCATATGGGCCAGAAAACACAAAACAGCCCCAGCTGGAGGCTTAGCTCGGAAACCCCACGACAACCAGTTGTGTCCGGCTGTGAAAGCCTTTGACAATACGTAGTAAGTTGTCCCTGTGGTAACCAGATGCTAGACAGACACAGAGGGGAGAACTCGGTACTGAGCCCTGGCCCTCTCAGTGGGCAATTCTTACAAAGGCCAGGTGGTGCAGCTGTTGAACTGAGAGTGGGAAAGCCCACCTGGCTTTCCAGGTGATAGGAAAGCCAGGTGGGTGGCATGTGCCAGGTGAAGATCTGTGGAGACCTTAGGCAGCCACCGGGGCCCAGACTTGAGCAAAAACCATATATGAAGTATATAATTACCTGACGCTGTATTGGTCTGCAATCTTTTGTTTCTCCCACAATGCATATTTCTCTTTATTAAATGTGTCCAGCCATGTCCCAAGGGCAGTCTTCTTCAGAGATGTCTCATGGAACTTGTTTGCACGTTCTTCCAAAGCAGATGCATAATCCTTATACTGGGAAGCAGATCCAAGAAAAAGATAATTTCACCAACGCATACAGCAGCATAGTTTTTTGGCGGGGGTTGGGGTTGGGGGAGGTGCAAATCGACAGTGACAAGAGGCCAAATTCAGAAGAAAGCCAACCAAAGAACCAGTACATTTGAAACAGAACAGCCAGAGTAATACATTGTTGGAGATTGATGCTATGTGTATTTGTTATTTTATATAAGAAGAAGAAGAAGAAGAGTTTGGATTTCTATCCCCCCTTTCTCTCCTGCAGGAGACTCAAAGGGGCTGACAATCTCCTTGCCCTTCCCCCCTCACAACAAACACCCTGTGAGGTAGGTGGGGCTGAGAGAGCTCCAAGAAGCTGTGACTAGCCCAAGGTCACCCAGCTGGCGTGTGTGGGAGTGCACAGGCTAATCTGAATTCCCCAGATAAGCCTCCACAGCTCAGGCGGCAGAGCTGGGAATCAAACCCGGTTCCTCCAGATTAGATACACGAGCTCTTAACCTCCTACGCCACTGCTGCTCCTTTTGCACTGAATAGAGTTTGGCAAGCCGACTGTCTCAGCTTTCAGGGTTTTTTCTCATTCAGTGTGGGAGGGGCAAGGTCAGCCAGACTCTACGCTTATCCAAGCACCCTGGAAATCAGGTTGGGGGACCTGCGTACTTGTGCTCTGCTACCGGTTACTACACAAGAAAGGAGCACAAAGTCCCACTTATAGGGTAGTACCAAAATAATGTAAAGGACTACAATTCAGGCTTTCAGTTACCCATTCCTCCATACAAACTCCTAATCCCACCCCAGGTTCCGTATATCCAAAGTCCAAGAATAAGTGTGGCATGATATTCCCAGCATGGACATATTGGCTGTTGGATATTCTGCCAGCCAATCTCTTCACACATCTAGCCTAGTGGTAAGGAAAAGAAGCTTGCCCCAGTGGTGCTCCCGAACCCCCAGATTAAAATTCCTTGTCAGAGTCACCAGTTTTAGGAGGAAAAGCGGCTTCAGAAATCAATGTTTTCTCTTGCTTACCTTTATCCAGCTGCTCAAGCACCTTTTCAGTAGAAGACAAACATAGAGCTTCTCAGCCTGAGCTGTTTTTCTAGCAAGAGTTTCTTGCGTATGCTGCAGCCAGGAAAGCAAACATTTTCTCTGCAATTCAAGGCAGTAATGCCTTTCTGCCACCTGAGTGGAATCAAGAAGGGTCAGAGAGATACACGATAGCTGTGGGCAGCAGCCACAGACACCGGCAGCAACCCTATCAAGTTTACAGCTATAGCTCCTACCTCCACCAGCATATGCTTTTGGTATTCCCATTCACAATTTCATATTTTACTGCAATTTTATTTGCAGAGCAAATATTCTAATCACGGCTTCTTTCTAACTGTAGTGCAACAAAAGGACTGCATTTTCCTTACTATTGTGCTGCCAGGTTTGGATTCGCAGATGCTCCTGACAGTGTGTCAATGCAGATAAATATTGCTTATTTAGAAAGTTGATTAAAATTTCTAACCCGTTGTTCAAAGCTTAAGACAGAGAATACTAAAAGCACAGCCTAACATAGCACTAGAAACATGACAATGCATAAGGGAATTAAGAGACGCAACATTGCAGATAAAAACTTATCTGAAATGAAAAGTCTATAATCTTTTAAATAACACTTAATAGTATCATGTGACAGATTGCCTCCCATTGATTGGAGCGTGAACTACAAGTGAAGCTGCATTCTACACTGTTGTTTCTCCACAGCTCCCTTTGTAATTAACTCTGGCTGCTCTTTCATTTCTCCTAAGAAACAGACTAAAGCCAGGAGTGTTTGCATAATCTAAACATCCAAGATGCACCAGTCAGTCAGGGAAAAGGGTTGGGATTCTGCCAGACTCAGACAAGCAGACACTGCTCTGAGAAATCTTGATTTGATGGGCAGGAACTTTCATTCTATGATTCTCTGACTGAGGATTACCCAATGTTTCTTTCATTTTTACTCTGCACTTACCATCATATTTTGCTGAGTTTGCACCATCAGCCTTTTCCAGGGCTCCAGCCCCCAGTGTTTAAGCAGGGCTTTCACATAATGCTCCTTTGCTTCCAGTAAGAGCTGCTGGTCCTTCTCCAGCCTTTTTTGCTTTTCCAGTTCTTTCTGCATTTTAGGAAGTGGAAGAGATCAACTCATGACCTGACCAAAAACATTCTTAGTCTTTGTGCACTTCCAGATATAGTTTTCTTGGTACACTAAATGATGTGGCTCCAGGTCACATTGAGAAGAGCGATTTCCTGGCATTCAGACCTCCAGCTTCAGTTGCTGGTGAACAAACATTATTTCTCTCTCTATTTTCTAATGGGGACAGTGGTTGCACTAGAGTCATAAGCTTTATTGGCCAGTGCCAGTTCCTTCACAACAGTCTCTCCTACTTGTATGATCTTGAATGGTCTGTCAGTTTCCCCTTTTCCTTCATAGGCTGTACACATATCTTCTTCTCCTAACAGTGTAAGGCTATTCCCATTAACCCCCACCATCCACCTCAGCAATACTAAACCTGCCTAATTTCATTACAGGGGGAATCTGGATATGATTTCACATGGAGACTGCTAGTGTAATTCTGAAAAAAATATATAGAAAGGCCTCTGCAAGAAGAGAATGCAAATGGCAGGAATGGTTTTCACTACGCTAAGGGCAGATCGACTTCTCCAGGGCATGAGGTCAGGAATGATTAGAATTCACTAATACCCAACCTGTGTAATCAAAGCAAACACAATATTCTGTTCACCATTTTCTGTAGTCTCTTCTCCTCCCGCCTTTGCTCCAGCTGAGCCTCTTTTTCTGCTGCTTCTTGCCTCTGACGCTCCTCTTCTTCAGCCTTCAGCTGGGCCTTGAAATGGATTGAAGTATTAAGCAGGCCAGTCCCAGCATATTTAAATTTTCTGACAAAGAAGCCCAGAATTTGCAGGCTATACACTTGGCTTAAATAGGGATTAGTGTCGGAATGTATGCCTGGTAAACTTAATTGCAATCTTACGATTTCAGTGGACCTAGGCTGGAGTAACTACATAGGACTCTGCTGTTAATGCTCCAGGTGTAACAACCCTGGACTTGTCCAATAAACAAATTGGTACTTTGAAAGTAGAATTCTTGTTTATTGATAAAAGCATAGAAAAGCTGAAGATTTTTTTGTCAGAACTGAAAACATTAAAGCAGGCAAAGTATTATATCCCCCACCATAGACACAACATTCCCACATCACCTTTGGGCAGGAAGGTTCACAGACACACGTTCCTCAGTCAGAACCTTGGAGAAACAGATGACCAAAACCTCACCCCACTCCCAGCTGCAGAAACCATTACTAAGTGAGAAAAGAGACAGACTTGTACAAGATGGAGTCAACAAAAACAATTTTCAGGGCTGCCCTGTAGGACTGACCCAGATGAAATATGGCAAGGCCTTAGTTGAGATATTAGAGGGCCATGACACTAGGCCACTTGAGTTACACTTCACTCAAGGAAGTAAAGATACATGAGAACTATTTTCCTCCATGCCAGAGCATCGTACTGGCTCATGCGTCCCTTTGCCTGAATAATGGTCACTGCTCACAAAGAATAGCTTTAGCAACAGTCATGAAAACGGCATTTTGCAAGGCAGTATACCTATGAAAACCGGACAACGGGAGATGAAGGCGTTTTATTTATTTATTTATTTATTTATTTATTTATGCTTTAGGTTTCTATCCCGCCCCGTCCCCGGAGGGCTCTGGGCGGTGAGCCATCATGCCTTGCTTGTAAGCCTTCCAGAGCATTTAGCTAGCCATTCTTTTAACCTTGTACTGCTGTTGCCTTCAGCAACTTAATAATTCGTTATATTATACCTCATATAAAACAATCCAGATCCATCAATTCAATGTAACATTATAACGATATTGGAGGAAGGTCATATTATGGGATACAATATACCTAAGGAAAGATATTTCCTTGATAATGCTGACCCTAGAACCCCAATATTTTACATTCTACCAAAAATATTTTTCTTTCTCCAAGCAGACCTACTACGGTATCTCTGGTTCCAACTCTATTCTTGACCTTGGATCCAAATATATTGACTTTTCCCTTGACCATTTGTATAAGCTGGAGAGTACACCGAATTTAAACAGGAAAATCCTTTTGGTAACAATAGATGTTGTGTCACTCTACACTAATGTCCTTCAGGGTGTAACATTATCTATTATAGAAGAAACCTTAAGCAAGAGAAATAATAGGAATCCCCCAACTCATTTTTGTTATCCCTATCTGAGATAGTGCTCTTAAACAACTTTTTTCCCATTTAATAATAAATTATACTTGCAAATTGGGATTCTTATTATTTAACTCCTGTGGTTGGTGTGGCCCTTTCTCCTTCCCTCTTCTTTAACCATGTATTCTTAAGACATTCATCAGAGTAGTAGGCTTCCTTCAGTTTTACTTACCAGTCTTTCCTCTTCATGTTTCTTCTTTGCTTCCTCCAATTTCTTCCTCCGTTCTGCTCTTTCAATTGCTCTCTCTTCCATAGCTACAGAATGAGGAACATGGGGCATAAGAATTACAGCAAATGATGCTTCTGGACGCTAAGAATATGTAACATGGCTTTGCAAATTTCCTGTTTAAAGAACGCTAGACCTGCCATCTGAATTGGAACGATGGATCGTCTAACTCAATATTCCACTTCGACAAGCAGAATACAGCAGGGAACTGGATAACCAGGACTTGATGATACTTTCTCAAACATGAAACAAAATTGTGGGAATGTAGGATTCAGCTGTGCTTGCTAGTGTCATGAATGTGTATAATGGTTGCTGGCAGACACAATTAAATCTCCTCTCATTCATCATCCCAAACAGCATCCACTCTATACATATTTCTTCAAAGCTTTTGGTGCAGCTTTTTGGAGAAGGGACACAAAAGGTATACGGGCACCAAAATTAGATTAACCATGACAGCACATCTAAGTAAATTTTCATTATTGTAACATTCTCCATTATCTATTTGCACCTTTGGCTTATAGGGTACCATGAGGTTTTGCTCCCTATGTTACATAACATTCAACGGAAGCAATTCAGAGAGATTCCAGGCTCAGAGCTATCAATATGCAGTGCTTTCTTCCTCCCTATTTCCCTCTAATTCTGTGGTGGCAATGGAAGTTCTAAATCAGTGTCTGCAGGTAGTGAAGGACTGAAGGAAGGTGAATAAACTGATGTGTAGTCTGGACAAAACAGAACACACACTGAATCAGGAATAAAAGTTTTCTGGATGGGGTAATGCTCCTCCTAAAGGAACAAATACACAGTTTGAGGGTGTTCCTGGATGCTCTTTATTGCTGGATAAACAGGTCTGTTTGGGTAGCAAACCCAGAGGACACAAATGTGGCCACAATTCCATAGGACTGGTAACATCCAGATTATATTATTGTAACATGCTCTTTATGGGGCTGCCCAGGAAGATGGTTCAAAAATGCCAGTATAGTAAAAAATGCACCAAGAGGATACTTGCTGTAATGAATGCATCATCCCACTACTGTATCAGCTGAACTGGCTAATTATTTAAATTCAGGCTCAGGCCAGATTGCTGGTACAGTTCAGTAAAGCTACTAAGACCTTTACTGGGCTGCACCAAAATACCTGAAGATCTACCTCTATCAACTTGCCCAGCTCTGAGATCCAGACAGGGTGCCTTTCCTGTGATAATCGATATTATGTGAGGTGAGGTCTGCCAGGACCTGTGTGGGGTGTCGTTTTGATTGTTGCCCCCTTGTTCTAAAACTGACCTCCTCCCCCCTGACCTCCTAGTCCTAGAAACCTCCTGGACAAAGTTTGGAAACCTCTTATATTGGTTTTATGGCCAACCACCTTGGAAACTTTTTTGGTCAAAAGGTAGCATATTAAATACATTAAAAAGAATTTTAGGAGTTGCATTTGACAAATAAGTCTCTAGAGAGATCCTCACAGGAAGCAGGTAAAAGTAAATGTGCCATCCAAGGTCGGGGATTACAATAAAGGTGGTTAGTACTGCTATGAATTACGAATCAAGGTAAGCATCTCATCTTAGGGAGCAAATCTCTCTCTCTTAGGGACAGCCAGCGTGGTGCAGTGGTTATGAGCAGGTAGACTTTAATCTGGAGAATCAGGTTTTATTCCCCACTTTTTGTTTCCCCACTCCTACATTCCTGCTGGGTGACCTTGGGCTAGTCACAGTTCTTTGGAACTCTCTCAGTTCTACCTATCTCATAAGGTGTCTGTTGTGGGGAGGGGAGGAAAAGAAGTTTGTAAGCTCCTTTGAGCCTCCTTACAGGAGAGAAAGGTGGGATATAAATCCAAACTCTTCTTCTTCAAGATGTCATAGTGATGGGCTTTACTGTGCCTCTCTTAATTATGTTATTTATAATCTGCCTTTCTTACTTGCACTCAAAACAGATTACCTGGGATCAGTCTATATCTTTTTTCACAAAACATCAGGTTGATTTTATTTATTTCTTATTTTTTCCTAATGGAAACTTAAAAGGGCATTCTCCCCTCCCCTTTTTCTAACAACCACCTTGTGAGGTAAGCTAGGATGAGAGATATGAATGGATCTTGCCTGACTGGGAATCTGAAACTGTGTTTCCTTGGTCCAGTTCTCTTGCCATTATACTAGATTTTAGTTTTTGTCGTTCTGAAAGCGATCTGGACATTCTTCGTGTTTTGTGTCAACACTAGGTACGATCAAACATTTTGAGAGATCTTGGATACTACTGCTCAGTCCTACAATTCAGAGAGTAACCATCAAAGATGGTTACAGTCTCACCCGATTTGGACTTTGGACAACATGATCCACATCATCAGGATGTGGACTTTGGGGAAGCCCCATCATTTAGGATTTGGACTTTGGACAACATGATCCACATCATCAGCACCCATTTCTGTGTGTACTGCAGATTAATCAATTTTGAATGATATGTTAACTGGATATAGAGCCCAAAACCAGCAAACTAGATCCAGGTATTAAACTTAAAGATGAGATCATGATTTGCTCTCCCTCAGGGTAGATCCATTCAACTAGTTAACAACAGGCAATAAGTATTTTCATCAGTGTCCCTCTTTGCTCGTATTTGAAATCAGTCTCCCTCTTTGCCCGTATCTGAAATGATACCATCACAGTAGATTTAGAATCCCATTTGGTCTATTATAAATGCATTCCTCACGCTGAGAAAATATGATATTGCAGATCGAACTTGAGACCACAGATTTAAAATATTAAAGCAAGGTATCCTGAATCATTTTGAAGAGCTTGTCTCACCTCACTTCCCCATAACCACCATCTTGAGGCAACTAAGATGAACAGTTTTCTTACCAGTTAAAAAAGTCAGACACATTAGACAACAGAACTACTATTAACCGCAATGCTAATCTGTCTGAGTTTTCTCATTGGTTAGCAGGAAGTCAGAGAATGTAGGACCATCCTATGACATCACAATAATAGTAGTCCTAGACTGTCTACTTAAAATGCTATTAAGTCAATATCTTCAAAAAAGGAAGGAAAGGTTTATTGAATTTAAAATAAACTGTCACAGTCCAAATAAAATTAAAAGTTCTCAAAGCTTCTTTTTTTACCTTCCAGACATTAATGGAAATCTAGTTCTACTAATTAAACATTCTAAAGACTTTGACAGTTACTGTTTCTTTCTTCCATCAGGAAATCCTTTTAAAATAAGGGCAAAAACCTTTTAGCTGTACCATTCGCCATGAAATCTCCTGAGTATGCATAAATTACACTGTGATCAATAGGGTTTATTCTGAGGTAAATATGCATAAGATTGCTTCTAAAGAACTGCATGCTCACATCTATGTTTTACGCAACAAAAACAATGTGAATGGGCTTTTCAGTAAATTCATGCCATTTTGAACCTTTTTCTGATTGGTTGAAGTCCAAATTGAGTGGATTCAAACGTCTTCCAAGAACATTTTAGAATGTGCTTTACGGGACTAAAACTTGACGCAGATACTTGGAACTCCAAGTGAAAAATATACCTTTGACTAAAGGATGAGCAGAGGATGACACCTTCAGATTCTTCCGGTTTTTAGCAGCTGGTTGGTTATTTTCTGCCCTGAAACAGAGAAAATGAAATTTTGGCTCATTCTGCACATGCAGAATAATGCACTTTCAAACTGCTTTCAGTGTTCTTTGAAGCTGTGCGGAATAGCAAAATCCACTTGCAAACAGTTGTGAAAGTGGTTTGAAAATGCATTGTTTTGCGTGTGCGGAAGGGGCCAAAGAGACCTAGAATACAGCAAAAAAATTAGAAGTGATTACCGACTGCTCACTCCAGCTGTTTTCAAATATAGACCAGATTCCAAAAGATCCCGAACAGCAGTAATAACAGTTCCCTACTTCACTAGGAAAGAATGGTGTCAATAGCCATAAATATAGTGTTGTTTATTCCTCCAATTCCTGAGCCCCTTGGGGGAGGGCGGTCTATAAGACCAATAAATAAATAAAACCTCTGTAACATATCTGCTACTTATAGTATTATTATGGTATAATAATAGTAGCAATCTAAGATGTATTGGATCAAAATATTCAAACAATGCAAAAAGAATCAAGCCTGGCCCATTTGATTCAGCATGTTTACTCCCAGTACACCATCTGATGTCTCAAACACTATGTTAAACACATTACGGTGCGCCTTTGAGGCTGATGTCCCAACCAGGCCTTACACAGCTACCAGAGAAATGGCTATTTATGTTGCTGGCGCTGTACCTTAAAGCTTCGGTAGTTTTGTAATCAGACTGATTTTCTCTCAACTGTTTTCCTTCTCTCATTTTTGGAGCAGGATTGCCAAGTGCCCTGGCCACAGCTGTGGCTTGCCCAACTTCCTCCTGAGTCTTCTTTAGACTCTGATTTCCCTGAAGTTCAAGTATCAGTTCTTGCTGCTCTTGAAGTTGCCGTTGCTGGTCTTCAATCAGCTGCTTCTGGCAGGCGTAGCGGTGCTCAAAGGGCCTCAACCAGTTATGCACCACTTTGGGACTTGGAGAACTGACAGGCCGTGTGGAACTTCTCGTTAGGCCGTTGAATGTGGCCTGGTCCCGGGCATTCAAAGCAGCATGCTTCTGGTTGACCTGCCATGCCCATTTGGGTTTTGGTGGAGGAATATTACAGTTCTGGCCCATCTCAGGAGAACAGGAATTTACTCTCTCCATATTTTCGGTGGTGGGCTTCTTCACTAAAAGGAGTATTTCAGCCACCTGGAAGAGAACAAGCCTCATGCTAATTATTAACACCAAGAAAATGGAGGCTTTGGAGGGTGGACTCTATGGGCTGTGCCCCACTGAGGTCCCTGTCCTCCCCAGGCCGTCCCTAAACATCTCGGACTTTTCATTCCTGTATCTTGCAGCTCTATCCCCCCCTTCCCCTACCAGGGCTGGGGTCAGAGCCTCTTTGAGAAGGGTGTGGTGAGACCAAGGCTCTGTTTCTCATCCAACAAAATCATCCACAGTGAGACCTTCTTGGCAGAGGGACAGCACAGACAGAAAGCATCACTTTGTGGGGAGGGCAGAAGAGAGCTGACCCCAGGTCAGTCGCCAACTTCTTTTTTGATAGGTCTATGCTTTGAAATGCTGATCAATGTTTGTGTAAAAATAAATAAAAACAGACAGTAAAATCAGGAAAATTAAAAGTTACTTCTCTATGTCTCTGAGATTGATCCTGAGCTTCTTCTGTCTCTCCAGCATTCCATGAGCGATTGGTAGAATTTTTCCCCTGGGCCACTTCCTCCAGGAATTTTGCCATTTTCCTCTTTGTTTCCTCCTTTTTCAACTGCAGCTCTCTCTTTTCAATTTCCATTCGACTCCAACACTGCCATTCAGCAAAATAATGGTGCAAAATGCATTTCCGATTAAACTCTGTTGCCAACTGGTTGTTCCTAGAAAGCGAACGTAAAAAAATGACTATTGGTGTTAATGATCAGCTCTCGTGATGATGTTTTGGGGGTTCTTTTTGGAACCTGTCTTGGAATTTGACAATTAGAACACTTTATTTCTCTGGACTGGTGCTCCTTTAAGACAAAGATCAGCAAATAAATGTTAAATACTTGGTTATTAAGAGATGTTTTTAAAAATAAAAAAATAACAAGTTGGGAATTGTGGTTAAGAACCCCAGCTGCTGTTAACTTGAGGTTGTTGCCATAGAAGCCTATTTCCTAAGTGAGACATTAGGCCTGGTGAAGCCAATTTAAAGCATGTGTCATAGGCCCAGAGTCAGCTGGCCAGGTTTCCTTGGGCAAGGAGTACTGGCAGAGTGACACGCCTCACCAGAGCCCCAGCTGGTTGAGTCTCAAGAGCAGCCAGGAGCCTCACAGAACAGAGACAAAGTTGGCTCACATACAAGCTGAGAGCAGGAGGTCCGAATGCTGAGGCAAGAACTAACAGCCCACCCAGCTCACTTGAACCAGTGAGAAAGCTTAGAATCCATGACTGGCAGGAACTGCGCTCTAAAAGACATACTTGGGAGGCCCAGAGGCATTGCAGGAAATTCTGTGAGTCAGTTCAGTATCAAGACTAAGCCACAGCACAGACGTGTAAGAGATGGCTCTTGGAAGTGGAAGTTGCAGGAGCAATGTCGTTGAAAGCCTGACAGCTTTTTGTCGCACCTGCTCTCAGAACTCAGACCGGATTGCCTGACCTGACCCAGCCCTTGACTTCAGCCCTTGACTGTCTCCTCTCAATCCTGCTTTGGGCTTGACCATCTGGACTCAGAGCAAAACCGTTTTCTCCCTCTCTCATGTCTGTGCCCGCTTGCAGCTATAATCTGACTCCCTATGAGTTCAGTCGGCCAGGATAGCATGTGGCCTGTGCAACCTTTCTCTACAATGACTTGCAACAGGCCACAGCAGCAAGATGAGGCCACGTGGGCTCAGGGTCATGTTTATAGCACAAAGGCAAGAGGAAATAAGGACAACTACCCTGTTTCCCCGAAAATAAGACTTACCCCCAAAATAAGCCCTAGCATGATTTTTCAAGATTTTTGGAGGATGCTTGAAATATAAGCCCTAGTAACAGATTACCCGGCGCAGCTGATCTGGTCGCAGGGGCGGGGGGGGGAGGTGCAAAATCATGGGGAAAAAATAAGACATCCCCTGAATATAAGCTCTAACGCATCTTTTGGTGCAAAAATTAATATCAGACCCTGTCTGATTTTCGGGGAAACACGGGGAGTAGAAATTTTGATGGGTTTCAATATATACACACAACAAAGGTTACAAAAGTATATAGTACCATCCTTTGTAGATTTGTTTTACAGGAAAGGAGGAACCTACCTGATTTTTAGACACAATTTTATTTGTTATTTGGACAGATGATTCTAAAGGCATGCATCTCTGTGAGTTTTTTAAAATACTGAGGTCTCTTTAACTTTTCATTTCAAGAACTAAAAACGTCTAAGGATGGTACAGGACCCAAAACAGAACTAAATGTATTCCTAGGACATTTGCCATGGGAGAAAATTCTGCACTAAATGCTGCTACCTGTTTTGAGTCCGCAGCTGACTCTCCATTATCTGAGTCTCCTGCTCCATCTTCTGGGACCAAGTGTAATCTCTCCAGGCTCGCAAAGCCTTCAGTTGGCACTTCCAGTCTGCGAGGGCTCGGGCTTTCCCCAGCTTGATCCTGAGATCCAGAATAAGCTTATACCAGGCAGAGAAATATCTTTGCAAGCACTACAAGGAGAAAGTTTACAAAAGCAATCACTATATCTCTTCATGTTCAGTAGGCCCAAAGTCAGTTAAAGTTAAACAAATGTGTCTTTTCCAATAGCAAGTGGTTTGTTATCGTGCATTCTTCCACTTTCTGTTCCAGTTCAAACACACAGAACTGACATAGCCAAACTGTTACAAAACTGGCATATGTGTTTCTCTCTCTTTCTCTTGTGTTGAAAGGACTAGAAGCCCCTCAGGAAGAAATGACGATAAGCCAGCCTTCAGAAGGAGACAGAGAGAGAACAAGAGCTCTTCTGGAAAGAAGCAATTAGAACTGAAGGACTCAGTTTCTAAGCATACAGTATACTTGTCCGTAAACTGCCTTGAGAGGCTCTTGAAAGAGAACCACGTGTGCACAACCAGAATGATTATAGGCTTTTGAACCACAAGGAAAAACTCAGCTCCTTCCAACACAGGGAAATTCTGCTTGTTACACTCATGGCCCTTGCTTCTTTTCTTAAAGACTATTCAGCAGTCTCTACAAGTGGCCTTCCACTATGCTAACAAATCTTGACAGGCAGTTTTATTGGTTTAGCAAAATTTGCCCCAAACCCCCAGTTAAAAAGCACAATCTGGCTCAAAGCACTGAGGGAGCATGAGAAGCCACCTTGTGATTTGCAGTGTCTAGTTTGCTCAGCAGTTTCTGCAGCCTGCTTTCTTTCTCCTTCCTTCTCCTTTCTTTCTCATCGTCTGACAGGGCAGGCAAGGCAAGAGGCAGGCCAGCTTCTAATGGCCCTTGGATTTTTTTAAATTTGTGTCTTTTTCTTTCCCTGAAAAAAGAAATCCATGAGAGGAAGACAGTAAGGGAAAAACAGTTTTGCAATCATCATCTCATCACACAACCAGTTTCAGATCCTTACATAAAGAAACAGAATAACTACACGATCTCAACTTTAGAAGCAAGATGGTGAAGCATTGGGGACTCACAGCCAAGATATAAATTTAGCAGTTTCCTTCCTCCACTGCCTTTTCACTAGCATTTTTCTCACTGTACCAATAGCTTTTGGGAGATATCCTCTAGAAATGGAATAATATTTCATCGATACACAGATGATACTCATCAATACTTCAACAAATCTCTTTCAACAAATCCCTGAGGCCATAAACATTCTTCATCAGTGTTAGAAACAGTAACAGGCTTGATGAGGGCCAAATCGCTGAGATTATGTGGATCAATAATACCAGGTTAACAGCTTCAAAGCAATATGTCAGAAGGACATTCAGATCTAATTTGTGGTGCACAGTAACCAACAGCAGACAATGGAAATCTCATCAATTAGATGATTGCAGTGCACTTTACATGATACTGAACTTGAAGACATTTTAGAAACTTCTGACTGGTGTAAAATCCTGAAGTTCTGTCCTGTGAGCTTCCATCAGTAGCAGGTGGCCAAAGGAGACAGGCTTACAGAACTCCCTCGCTGAAGGAAGTAATACTCTGAGGTGTTCTCAGAGGCATTCATTGGTTGATTTTCTTACTTGTTGAGACTGCTTCTGCTGATGGCTTCTTAAGTAACAAATATATCTTTACCTATTTGTCTTGTTATTGATATTTTAATGAAGTATCACTGTTGCTTATATTTGAAGTTTTTAGTTGCTTCAGGTTTTATTGCCATATGGTGTATTTTTACTATGTATTTATGTATTTTATCAATTTTTGTAGATTCCTGCCTACTGATGTTGATACTCTTGACAACATCAGTGGGGAAGAAACACAGATATATTTTAAATAAATAACTACATGCTAGGAAAAGCACTTTTTAGAACAAGTAAGCATTGTGAAACAAGACTTCACTCCATCCAGGTCACAAATGAAAAAAAAATGTTGAACTTGGGTTATAAATATAAAGTGCCTAGGAAAAATGATGCCAAAATCTACTTGGTTTCTATCTTTCTTTCCATCAAGCTTACATTTCCCATGCTTGCTGCATGAGGAGTCTTTTTTCGACCATCTCCTTCCGCAGTTTTACCATCTGCTTTTGGATTGCCTCTTCTTCCTTCCTGGCTTTCAGGAGCTTTTTCTTCTTCTCCTCTTGCACTTGCTTCTGAGCTTCTGACATAGCAGCTTTTTTCAGGGCCTTCTCTTGTTTTGCCAGCTCTAGTGCCTTCTGGTGCCTCAGGCGATTTTCTTTTACCTAAAAAACAAGCAAGAGGAGTGGTCGTGATTTAGGGTTGCACATGAATGGAGGTCCCTCAGAAACAAAATTAAGTGAACGTGGCTGTCCTCAGAGGCATGTTCTACTCCTAAATAGTTTCTTTGGCCCATGAGATATTTCTAGACAATACCCAGGCTCAGGATTGCATGTAGAAATGTGCTGCAGAAACTGCATTCCATGGATATGCTCCTGTTGTGATTTGTAAAATCCTGGCAAGAACATTAGGACTGAATTGCTCTAAAGGGTCAGTGCTCTTTAGATAATTCAAACAATGACATGTACTGATGCCTCCATGTGATCATTCCGATCATAGCTAATATTCAAGCAGATCCTGGATGATAGGGCTGTCGCATATCACAAAAACAGAAATCTCAGGTGCAGGGGAAACTGACTCGGCTTCCATAAATTAAAGTGAGTGGAAACGCACAAAGACGACCCTGAACTAATGCAAGTACTGTCATTAGACATCAATTCACCAACTCTTTAAACTTCAACAGAACTGCAGTTTGTAAGTGGGAAGTCAAATTAGTCCCTTAAGACAAAACCTTTCTCCAAAAAACCCCAATACTATGTTGAGTTTGTTACCTGCATTTTACCACAGCATGTTCCTTAATATAGGTGTATTGAAAGCAAGCAAGAAAGGAAGAGTTCCTTGTGGGAAACAGGCTTCCTTTACTCCACCTGTTTATGCCTTAGCTCCATGGTAATTCGGGGGTCCCTGGACTTCCTCTTCTCCTTGGAATCTTCAGTTCTAAGGCCTTCCAATATCCCACTGTCCACTACTTCACTTTGCAGTAGATGCTGCAAAAAGTCTTGCACTGTAGTATTTTCTATTTCTTGTTCCAAATAGCAATACAAATCTAGAATATATGATACAAACTACAGCAATAAAACCTCTGTAAAATGTAGTCACAAATTAAAATTAACTCACCCACCCATACCCAGTGTAGCTAAGGCCACATGCTTGTAAACTAACTTTTTTTTAAAAAAAAGACATAGTTCAGATGTGAAAAAAGGCAAAACATAAAGCCCACCCCCAAATGAGGATGAAAAAAGGAAACCAACCAACCATAGCAAAAAGTAAACCAACCAACCAACCATGCCAATGCCATTCAAATTTTCCACAATATATCTCTTTGTATCTGTTCCTTAAGCTACTAATTCAATATCTAGTTTATTTTTTTGTATTTTTTGTATTTATAATATCATAGGTTTAATTTAGGAGGTTCTTTTTCTATTCTTACCAATTTCTTTTTTGTTTGATCTAATGTTCTAAATCACTCTGGGTAAATGTACTCTGTTCCTTTTGTAAAATGTGTCATGAAATGAAGATAAAATTGCCTTGCAGAATTTGACATTTACTACAGCTTGTGTTGAAGTGTGTTCTTAGTGAGGGACCAAAATGCTGTGTCATAAACACAGCAATTTCAGTATCAGAAGTAAACTTATCAACAAAGATCCATAGACTTTTTATTACTTCCTTGACTTTGTAACTTTAAATGCATATGCATGAAACCAAGTGGACTCAACAACTACTATCCTCTGTGGCTGCAAGCATAAACACACTTATTGGAGAGTAAGTTCTACTGGATTCAAGGAAAATAACTTCTGAGTAAACAGGCACAGAATCAGCTTGTAAATGTAAGTCTGAAATCAAATCAAGTCCTTACCGTCAAATTTGTCATACTTCTGAAAGCCAGGAGGGGGCTCCTGAGGACAAGAAGAAACAGCAGCTGGATACTCAACATCTTCTTGATCAGATGACAGCTCCAGTTTCAGTTTTGAATTCATCCAATCGCTCAGCAGCTCTTGAGCTATTTTAACAAAAACGGCCAACAATGTTACTGCGAGCATAAACAATAGAAAGCAAAAGTTGTCAACTAAGCCTCAGCACAGAGTACCATTGTGGTCCAGTGATTACGATATGTGACCAGGATTTGGAAAACCCAGGTGTGAATCCTGATTCCACCACCGAAGTTTACTGGGTGACCATGTGTCAGGACTTCCTTTTCTCTCTCAGACTTAAGTGGTTCACAGGATTGTAGTTTTGAGAAGAGAAGACAATGGCGTTCAAAGCTTTCCAAAATATTTGTAAAACTTTGGAAAGTAAACAGAAATAGGACAGGATCGAAGTATGGTGAAGTACATCTTACCCACATTTTTCACTCCCTTCCCATATAAAGAACCTGCCCCTTGCAGAAAATAAAATGGAGAAGAGGAGAATAATGTAAGCCACTTGGGGAGAAATGTTTGGTATAAACAGACATAGCCATTTTGAAGCAAGTTTCTTTGAGTTATTATTATTGTTGCTATATAACATATCTTGCTCTTCCTGCTGAAATGGCTCAGAACAGCTAATAGTATAAATAAAATACAATTTATAAAATATCATAAAATACAAGTCACAATATCATATAAAGATAGCACTAAAAACAAATCAGGATAGGCTAATACACCACCACCCTTTGTTTTAAAGAAGGAAAGTGGGGGCAGCAAGAGACATTTAGACATCTTAACTCTGTTGCTGTCCTCAACTATGGGCCTGGTGGAACAGCCCTGTCTTACAGGCTCTGTGGAATTGGGATAACTTAGGCTGGGCCCTGGTCTCATTCTACAGAGCATTCCAGCAGGCTGGGGCCAAGGGCTAAAAAGCCCAGGCTTCAGTGGAGAACAGCCATTCACTTCTTGGACTAGGGAACTCTAGCAGGTTGTTAATGGCAGAGCGAGAAGCTCTCTGGGGGACTTATCCAGGGAGGCGGTCCCACAGATATACTGGTTTCAAACAGTTAAGAGCTTTAAATGTCAAAACTAGTTGTGAATATCCACTGTAAAACTGGTATGATTTTTATCCTTATTTAATGTAAGTATTTTTTACATTACATTAAGCAGCCTTGATTCTAAAAGAAGTAGAAATATATAAAATTGATCTTGATTCTACTTACAGAAGCAAGCCTTTATTGGCATAGACAACAGTACAACAATAATAAAAAACAGATTAAAAAGCATATACAATACAGGAAACAAATGTTAGGTCGAAGGAAATCCATAAAATTGATCAATAAAAATAAAATATAACCCAAATGATTCACTGGTAATTTATAACCTTTTAACAATATTTTGGTTGACATTGTTTATATTACTGCTGTTGTTTATGTTTCTGACAGCTATTTCATCAGCAGCAATCTTCAGCATAACTTATAGAACTGCTTTGCTATGTTGATGCAATTGTCCCTTCCACCATTACCACTCATCGCTGATGTCAGCATGGGAAGCCAATCCCCAGCATATCCGGGAGCAAGAATTCTCAAACAATAATTTACAGTACAGTACTGGGGAGAGGGGTCAGCTTTTTGCATGAAAAAAAGAATATCCAAAATCCTATGATCATTCCTCTGTTTGGACTTAAAACTCTCTAGAGCACAAGTCATGAATATAGACAGATGATCAGGTGGTATTCTTGAGTAGCTGGAGACAACAGAGTTTCATTTACACTATACCTTCTGCATATGCCTCGTCATGTTCTTGCAAGTGCTCTTCTCTCTCCAAATCCAGCACCAAGCCATGAAGGCTTTGAGAATAAGGTTTCTTTTTTAAGGAAAAGGCTTCAGAGACAGCAAATTCAGAGGCTTGTTCCACCTGCTAGGAAAGAATTTTTAAAAATATAATAGGTGCTATAGTAAAAGGAGGGGGGTGTAGAGACCATGTCCTACAGCTGAGTCAGCAGTACTGTCTTGAATGCATCAGGTGCCAGGTTTAATTCCTGACAAGTCTAGCTAAAAATATCGCACAGGACTCAGAAAGACTTTTGCTAGAAGCTGGGGGAAACCATTGACAGTAAAAGCAGACAGAACTAGGCTACAGGGATGAATGTTTTTATTGAATTCATTGGAAAGATCTGCAAGATTATTTTTAATGTAATTTACTTCTAAGGAAGTGTGTCTGGAAGTACACTACAGCCAAAACCCACCCCATTATTACTCAGAAATTATGATCGTGACTCATGTATAAAAATACACACATTTGCAGCCTTTAGATTGAATATAAACAACACTGACTTCAATTGGATTTACTGCAAAGATAACAAGCAGGCTGCGTACCACTGAATTTCCTCTTACCTTAATCCAGTGCTCCACACTGTCAGCGTTGAATTTTGTCTGGAAAAAAAACCACAAGTGAAACATACAGCATTCCTTTTAATGTTGCTATTAAAATAAAAGGAAAGGTCCTCTTTAAACATACAAGACTGTGAACCCTTGTATGTCCAGACTCCTACCTCCTTTTGCTATAGAAACTGAGTGAAATGCTGGCAAGACTATTGTTTGTGCTGCAGTTTCATAATTGTCACAACTAAACCAGCTGAAAAAGCCCATTCCTGCTGGGTTCTCTTTTGACGAACAGCAGTTTGATTTTTTTGATAATTTTTTGATAAAAATTGATAAAATGTTGATAATTTTTTTGAATTTTTATCAGCCCTTCCTCCAACAGTTCAAAGCACTGACATTTCCCATCACCCTTTTAGCCCAGTAATTTAGATTAGACTGAGCGATGGTGACTGTGACAAAGTCAAATAATGAGCTGCACAGATGAGTGCGGCTTTGAACCCTTGTCTTCCCAGCTCCTGATTCATTATCCATATTAGCTTTTCCACTCAGGTACTGACTTGCAAAAAGGCGTTGCTTGGGTTGGATCAGTGACGACTCTAGCACAGTCATCTTGATAGTGTGGGGTTAGGGTATTAGTCCATGATCTGGGAAACCTACGTTTAAAGCCCCACTCTGACATGAAAGCTTGCAGGGTAATCTTGGGCCACGCATTCTTAATCAGCCTAACCTACCTCACAAGGTTGTTGTGAGGATAAATTGGAGATGGGCAGAATGATGCACATCATTGTGAGCTCTTGCAGCGCGGGATTAAAGCGTATGAAAAGCGTACTAATAAAACAAATACTAAGCTGTGATTGAATGGCTGCGCAGACTGAGGGTGGGAACACCGATCAGCCTGCGGCAGAACCTTCTTCCTACCTTCTCTCTTGAAGGAGGCTGAGCGAGACGCCGCCAACGATATAGGCCGGGACGAGGGTACATAACCGCCATCGAAAAAGCCAAAAAGACCAGGGCTTTCTCCTCCGTCTTTCACCTCCGTCTTTCACCTCGGCTCACTCAAGAGCTTGCCATAGGAGCGCACAGGGAATGATGGGAAGTGAAGTTCTACCGCGCAAGCAGTTCAGCAAACAAAAGGGGAACAGAAACGACAAGACCCATAATGCACCGCGACGGGAGAGTGGCGTCCTACGACATCTCCATGACAACGGCATGTCAGCATCCGTTTTTTACTATCGCCGCTTCGTGATGACGATCAGCGCTCTGATTGGTGAAGATGGCACGAGGTGGATGCGTGTTATTGCGCCGGAAGGAGGCCGGTTCTCCCGTGGGAGATTTGAGGTACGGTTGAGTGTCTGCACGTGGGAAGGCGTTGTGGTTCTTTAGCCCTCGGGACTCTTTTGGTCGGGGTCATGCTGTAGGGCAAGAAGGAGTCTGCGTTCGCGGCTGCCTCCCGTCCTGCTCCCTTGCGCAGAATGAGTCGCTGCGATTGTTATAACTAGCAGGTCAGGGAGAGGGTTGGTTATATAAACACACTATTAAAAATCTGAGTTCTCTTTTTGAGCCTCCCAGTAGTTGGGCGTGTTCTCGTGCAGTCGTCTTTTGTAATAACCAGGTCAATCCAGTGATTGTCCGTTGCCTCTCTTTTTGGCTGTACAAGTAGTGAGAATTTTGGATTCACAAACTCAGTCCCCATGTCCCCAGCCGGAAGGTGATGTCGTTAGCATTTTGTTAGCATTTCCGTTTGTTTTTCTGCCTATAAGTACACCTCTAAGAAAGGGGAAGGGATGAAAAGGAGTTACCTCCGTGCATAGCGCAAAGGAACGAAATTTTCAAATCTGTGACGTTTGCATGAGTGTTTCATTTATCTAAAGTTTTACTTGTGCAGCCAGCGTGGTGTAGTGGTTGAGCAGGTGAATTCTGTTCTGGAGAACCGGGTTTGATTCCCCACTCCTCCATGTGAGCGGCGAAGACTTATCTGGTGGTCGAATTTGTTTCCCCCCTCCTACATTCCTGCTGGGTTACCGTGAGCTGCTAGTCACAGTTCGTTCAGAACTCTCTCAACCCCACCTACCTTACAAGGTGTCTATTGTGGGGAGAGGAAGGGAAAGGAGTTTATAATCTGCCGTAAGTCTCTTTACAGGAGAGAAAGGTGGGGAATAAATCAAAATCATCTTCATTGTTGCTTACAGTAGAATTCTGGAAGTGTTTCCTGCTTAGAGCTAGTTTGCTGTCATGGGTAATATTGGACAAGAATCTGCGAGATCCATGGACAGAACCTCACTTTTCCAGGGAGCTTGCTGGGTGAGCTTGAGCTAGTCACTTTATCGGCCTAACCTACCTCACAGTGGTGTTTTGAAGATGAATCATTGGAGGGGAGACATGATGGACAACTCTCTGAGCTCCTTGTAGGGACTATATACTATGAGTTTTAAAAGGTACTAAGGTGCCTGCCCATTCATAGTTATTGATGGTTACTTCTCTACAATAGTAGGAAGGGAGTATTAGTTTATGTTAGGTCCTTGAATCTTGTTCCAATAACCAGATTCTGGATTATTGCTCAGTAGCCTTTATTATGGATACACAGAACAAGTACACACATTCTAAGCCAGTTCTAAAGAACTTGGCTAATTGGCATTCTTTTATCCCCACTGAATCTCCCCTCCCATTTTCCCAAAACAGAACATCTGGCAATAGTTACTTTCAGTTGTACCCAATACCAAGGTTGTTCTATCATTAACAGATAACTACATTGAGCCACCTGGCTGCCAGCCCAGAGATTTGATAATAATTATTCTTTCCCAGGGTGCTGACGTGTCAGGGGAGGCTTAGTTGTCTAGAAGCAGTAAGGAAGTCATAAACTCAGGTCAAGACCGAATATAGAGAATACAGTTCAAACAGCAACCATCGGGAATTGGGCTGTATACCAAATCCTAACAACAACAACAACAACAACAATAATAAAGATGATCCACTGGAATTTATGCAAGAATTACAACATAAGAACAGCTAAGAACTGGTGGGAACATTGTCCAGAGAAAGTAATGAAAATGGGAAGGTCAAGATCCTGTGGGACTTTCGAATCCAAACGGACAAAGTGTTGAAACACAATACACCAGACATCACCGTAATCGAGGACAAGAAAGTGAGCATCATCGACATAGCAGTCCCCAGTAACAGCAGAGTCATTGAAAAAGAACACGAGAAGGTCACTAGATACCGCGATTTGAAAATTGAGCTTCAGCGTCTATGGCACAAACCAGCTGAGGTTGTCCCAGTGGTAATTGGCACGCTGGGCGCCATCCCCAAAACTAGGGCAGCACTTGAAACATCTTCGAATTGACAAACCTCGGGGGAGAAACCGGAGGAAGAGAAAGGGTATTCCCCCACAGCCAGACCAGGAGACGAACCGTCCTTAGCAACATGAGGTTACGCCATTTTGATTTTCAATGTGCTTACCTTAATGCTCCGCTAAGGCAAAACGTCTATATGGCACCCCCTGCTGGTTATGAAGGCGATGACCCAAACATGGTTTATAAGCTGCAGCGTTCCCTGTACGGCCTGATTCAATCTGGGAGGAACTGGTATTGCTGCTAGGACGCTAAACCGTTATATTTTCACCGCACTTCTGCTGATGCCTGTGTATATGTAAGGCCTCAATCGCATAGAGAGATTGGTACTGGTGTATGTTGGATGACATTTGTGTATGTACTCAGTCTGGACCAACAGGCAGACAACATCTACAAAGAACTAAGTGACACCTTTTAGGTTAAAGACCTAGGTGAAATCACCCGCTAGCTAGGCATAGAGATTAAACAAGTACCAAACCTGGGCTTCTTCATGGGCTAGAGGAAGAGAATAGAGGTCATAGTCAAGAAAGAGTTGAAATTGCAGGAGAACTGCTGTAACACCAATAACTGTAGAGTTTTGTAAGGGATCTGATACAGAACTGTGTAGTGATCCAGAACTATACAGGTCTCTATTAGGAAGCCTCCTTCATTATCATGAACTGGACGCGTCCAGACCTTCCGGCTTTTAAGCCAGCATGCTATTATTTGCCATGCTGCTAAGCCAACGCAGCATGACTGGATAGGTCTGACCCGCGGTCATAATGATATCTGGAATGGCACTGCTGGAACTAGGAGATTACTGGTCAAAGCAGAGAAGAGTAATGTTCTATGTGTGCTACAACAGATAGCTCTTTTGCTGACGGTGAGAACCAAAAGTCATGCACAGGGTTTGTAGTGACTTATGCCACGTGTACCAGTATCCTGGCAGTCCCATAGCCAGACTCCTCAGTTAGTCTCTCAACTGCTGAGGCTGAGTTCTGTGCCATCTCTGAGACATGCAACTTAACTGATCTGGTTAAAAGTATTGTTGTCAGAGCTAGGGGAAACAGTACACCAACCAATCCTCGCGGTTGGAAGATTCACAGACAGCCATTCATCTAGCAGAAACAGAGAATCTAAAGGCTAGAACCAAATACATAGGCTATGGAAATATGAACAGGTACGGTGAACTCTGTACAAAGTGGATTCATTAAGCTGCACAGATTCTAAGTCAAATGTGTAGCTGACTTCTCAAGCCTACTGCTAAAGAAAAGTATATGCTTCTGTGTGAACAATTGAATGTGATGCCTGTAAATAAATGTATAAAGTGTAAATATGTTGAACCCGTCATACCGATTTTGGAAGGGTAAGTCAGAACTTGTGTACAGATGGTCAACCATTTGACAGGTGGACACTCCCTCCTGCTAGTGCTGTGTGCATATTAGAGCTGTGTGCATAACTGGGTAACGTGTGCAACGTCTGATAAGGCATGGGCATCGGATTGGCACCTGTTTTGTATAATAGTAGACACAGACCACTGAGTGAAAAAAAAAGAGCTTGGAAACACCTGTGTCTGGCGGAGCACTTTGATAGTTAGCAAATAAACAGAACTGCACGGTGACTTTGTGTCTTTCGGTTCTTGTTTGCATTGCACTCTTCAAGGTGTCCTACTCGCGTGTAAGCCGCTGCTTCGACAATTAACATCTGTCAAATTCAGAAGGCAGGCCTGCAGGGATCCGCACAAATACTACGCCGATACATTACAACTTCCTAGAGTTCTGGGTGAGGCTTGAATTGTAATGAAGGCCAACAACCGGCTAAAGATCTGGCAGCTGTGAAATCTACAATAATAATTTTTATTTATTTTTATTTATTTATTTATCAGTCTTATATACCGCCCAATCCCCGAAGGGCTCTGGGCGGTTAACAACATAAAATTTCAGATACATATAGACTGTAAATAATTTAAATTAGATTTAAAATGCAGCAAATAATAAACAATAAACAATAAACAATGCCCGCAATTCCTATTAGACCCTCCCAGGAGGGGAGATAATAATAATAATAATAATAATAATAATAATAATAATAATAATAATAATAATAATAATAATAATAATAATATATTGACAGCATACAGCAATGGTTACAGATATTGAAAGCATACAAGGCATGACTTGGACAGTTTGCAGGGTAAGAAGACCACAAAGTTTGCTTACAGTGCCTGTGTGTGGTCTCCACTTTGGATTATTAAAATCTGAACCTGTCTTTTATTTTATGTCAAACAGGAAAAATTGGGAATGAGCAATGTCTTGTACTGGCTGCAGGTTTAAGATAGCAAGAAACAATCATTTCCGCCATACAATACAGTTATCCATAAAACTTTATATTGTGGGCTATGTGAAAGATGCTGCGATCTCTTGGCATGGAAATGGGGAAAATACAGATCGGTATCATTCCATTCTAGTATCTGGAATTAATTTCCCCAATTTAAATATTCTGAGTCTCTTTATTGGGCTTTAATTCAGCTCCAGTTTACACATGAATGTGAATTCATTTTGAATGCTCATCAATATCACTGATTGTCAGGGGGATGCTATCTAGGTAATTGAGATGCATTCCAAGAATCAGGCAACTGCTTGAAATAACAAATTGCTGTTGCTAGAAAGATATATGTAACCAGCCTACTATATGTATCCACTGCCATCTGTGCATTCTTTCCTTGATCTTTACTTTATGGCTTCACCCGCTTGTAGACAATTAGGCTTCCCCTGACACTCCTGTCTTATGGGAACTGTGTTTCATCCATTATCTGGTAGGGCAGGAAGCCAGGTGGCTTTCTCTTGCCATCTGCCACTGACCTTGCAGTGCCTTAGTTCCAAAGACTGTTTTTCACAAACTCTTGGGAAACTGGGAGGGGGGTTCTCTACAGAGGATAAAGGGGACTGTGAATTCCAGCTTCGTTAGAATTGGCTTTACCAGTGTGGTGTTTCGATGCCTAATCAATACTTCAGAGTCCGTTTATTGGCTTAAGGTTCCAAGATTTAACACTGATCAAAGAACTTCATTCTTTTTTGCAGCTCTTACTTATTTCTGTGCATTTGCTGAGGGGAATTTCCAGGTGGATCATAACTCTGACCTTTTCATTACAACAAAAGATGGCTATTGTTTTGGGAAGTGTATCCACATAAATTGGATTAGACAGGTTGAAACTTCAGATATGATTTTGATTTTTTTGATTTGAAATTTAATTTATATACCGCCCTCCCCCGGAGGGCTCAGGGTTGTGTACAACATGGTAAATGACAACAACAGCAATACAACATGGCCAAGCATAATAATACAACATTTGCACCAGACCCTGGCAATAATCCAACAACAGCTAAATATAACTAACAATAATATTCCTATCTCAGGTTAATTACTAACAACATAATCCGCATAGCACATAATACATTTTTCAATAGCATACAACATAATAGCGTAGCAGCATAATACATAGCATACAATATAATTCAGCAACTTCTGTAAGCACCTGCATAACATATCATATATCACATATCACATACTTTAGCACTTACAATAAGCACCTACATAACAGTTTGCAGTAGCCTAACAATATAATACATAACATACAGAATAACAAAGCACCAATCTCTACATGACTTATTAACTATCCCTATACATAACTTATAGACTATTACAACTAACAACCTCATGAACTAATTAACCTGATGACAAGCAGAAAATCAGAAAAGTTAAGAGAAATTTGATGATGACTTCCCACAGCTCTGTAAACTGAAACAACCTAACTACAACTATCTACTCTCTCAGAGCCGGTTTAGTGTATACTTTCTGTTGTAGCTGCAATTGCTGTCTAGATCCCTTAATACTCCAAGATGGAACCCAATGCGTCCTTCTTTTGCATTCCATATGGTATGTATGATGAGAGATATTACATTTTCTTCATAATAAAGATGGCCACGTTAATTGTTCACTGATGTTTCAGGTGTTTTCATGAAGATGAAGTTGAATCTCTGCAAAGTGGTTGGTGGCTGTCGTCTCGGCAGGCTGGCAAACATTGGCAAGAAAGGGATTCAGTGCATGGATATTCCAGGTTGTCTGCTTTATACCAAAATGGGATCAGCACCACACCTCACCCACGACACACTGGAGACTGTCAAAGATGTTCCTATCGCTGTACAGCTTTCACTTCCAGCTCTGTGAGTAAAGGTTTCTTGTAGCAAAGCACTGATTAATTATTATCTTCTGTTTGAAGTTAAACAAAAAAAGCTGCAAGTAATTATGTGTGTTTGACAGGGGTGCTGCAAAACCTGTTGGTCAAAAAGTGCTTTGTCTATGATGATTCTTACTCAGCATAGTTTAATGTTTACTAATCTGTTTTTGTTTAGAATGCAAAAGAGAACGTTCAAAACAAAACTTTAAAATCCAGATGAAAATATGGTAATATGTTATTTCTCCCACCCTATCATCCCCCTTTTAAAATGTGGGTTTAAACTAGATTTTAAAACTGTAAGAAGAAACTTGCTTTTCATATATGTAATCTAACAATATCAATTGATGACGAAAAGGACAAGCCCTCTATCCTTATTTTGCTTTCTTAGAACTGTGGGTGCAAAAACCCCACGTGTATATTCTGATGAAATAAAAGAGCTATACACCGCAATCCAGAGGGGGAAGTGAATCTCTGGACGCGGTGCAGTCTTACACCGGTGGGTTTGCCCTCTCTGGGGCACTTATACCAGAGGAGGGCCAAAACTACTGGTAACCGGCTGCAGTGCTCGGCTTCCCACTGCCATGCACATGCTGCTCAGAGCTACAGAAGTGTCCCAGGGGTGGGGGCCAACCTTTATCAGTCCCCAGAGCTCTTTTGGCCTCTGTATGCTGGCAGGGCTACTGGCAGAGATGTGCTGTGATTTTCGCAGTAGATCTCTATTCTCCCCAATAGGGACGTTTCAGATAGGATTTTATTTTTTAACCTTTTTGAGCTTCCCACTCCACAGGAAGAGTCAGCACAGGCCCGATTAGCAAATGAACAATGCCACCGCCTGCCAGCCAGCTCTGGGTTGAACTGTTATACTGGCATTCATCAAGTCATCTGTGGCTTTTACAGAGAAGGCTTTCCTGAAGCCCAGTAATACCCTCCCTGAAATTTTGTTCCTGAGGGTCGAGCAGAAATTGCTGCCCCCTCTTGTGAAAAGTTATTTTTCTTGAAGTATTTATGGAATTTGTATCCTGCCTTTTCAGAGTTACACACTCACAGCTAAAATGATAAAGCCAATCAGGGCAATAAAAACAGTAAAACAAGCCAAACTAGTAGAATAAATAAGAACAGATTAATAAAATTTATGTCTGGGCATAAAAGCACAAAGGACTATCATAAAATTTTTGGAATTGTGTACTGAGATACATGCTACTGTTACTATGATAAAGTCTGGTGGCAATTACAGAAGAGAACTCCATAATTATATAGTAGCTGATGGCAGTGGCAGGGGGGTGGGGGAAATGGCGCCCGGGCTCCGCCCCCCCACTTACCTTAGGGGGAGGGATGTGGGGGCAATTTTCCGCCCCATGTGACCTCAACGGAGTACGCCCGGCACAACCCCACCCCGCTCCGTGGTAGCTATGCGACTGGCTGATGGGAGTAATTCTGTGTGCCTCTTTGTTGTTCATACTTACCAAGGTATGGATTGGGTCCTCAAAAACACTTTCAGTTCGGTGCGTCTTGGGATAGAGAGAATGAGGCTATTTAAAGTAGACAAAACCCACACAATTTAGTCCTTTTAAAGAAAAATTGCAGTTTTCATAGAATCATAAGAGTTGGAAGCCTTTTTAATTATTTTTAACTTCTCTAGCAAGCCTGAGCTCATTTTGCAATTTAGCTCTTGTGATATTCTTCCTACACGTGCTGGCTATTTGTTCGAATTCCTCTTTGGTGATTTCTCCCTTTTTCCATTTCTTGTACATGACCCTCAGTTGAAACTTCTTTAGACATCCATCCTAGTTTCCTTAGACATCTCCCATTTTCCTCCTCATTGGAACAGTTTGAAATTGTACCTTCAATATCTCACTATTAAGAAACTTCCATCCATCATGCTCTCCCTTTTCTTTTAGAATTCTTAACCACAGGATCATAATCAGTAGTTTCCCAAGTTTACTGAAATCAGCTTTCTTAAAGTCTAGAATGTGTGTCTGACTATGCTTGGCTTCCCTCTTCTGCTAAATAACAAACTCCAGGAGAAAATGGATCCCACCTTTTCCACCCCATTAACCAGGTCATCACTGTTGGTTTGGATCAGATCTAAAATAGCTAATGCCCTTGTTGCTTCTTCCATCTTATGGGCAATGAAATAGTCTGCAAGACCAGCGAGGAATTTGTTGGATTTTATAATTTCGACTGAGTTTGACTTCCAAGAAATATCAAGATAATTGAAATCTCCCATTACAACTAAATTTCTCCTTTCTGAAAGTTTGGTCATCTGTTCCAGGAAAGCATCATCCAAGTCTTCAGTCTGGCTTTGGGATCTGTGATGCCCACAATGACATCACTGTTGTTTCTCTCCCCCTCAGTTTTTACCTAGATGCTTTCATCCTGTCCTCCATGATTAAAGTCATGGACCTGCCATCAGGAATAATCATCCCTGACATATATAATGCTACTCTTTCTCCTTTGGTCTTGTTTATTGCCCATGCTTTGTACATTAGTGCAGAGACACCCATTTGGTTCCTGTTTGACTATCAGAAGTCAATGCAGATTTGCGACAATGGATCTAGTTTCTCCTGTAATTTTAATTTTTGCCAGTTTAATCTGAAACCCTATAGGCATGATGGCTTTATGTTCCATGATAAAGATGCATGGCAGCAATTTTAAGTCAATCATATTTTATCTGTGAGGCAACTAGTATCAGAAATGTGAGTGGCATGTTCTCGCTACACTTTCTTTCAAAGATGAATTAATCGTAAATGTCTTTATTTCTATGTTTGGATACAGGGTAGAGCTTCAGGAGGTCATGGAGGAATATAAAGAAGGGATTGCAAAGTTTGTAGGTAAGGTTGTGTGCCTTTGGAGGTTAAGTAAGTTTGTAGGTAAGGAAAGATGTTGAAATCTGAGGGGTCTGTATGTTTTTAGAAACCCTGTTTAAAAGACTGGAATTTATTATATTAGGGCATATAGTGACTTCACAGCGCACTGATAAGTCGACTACATTAACATACTATTGCTCTAATTGCTTTTGATTGGCATCACAGGGTAATGTTAAGAACCCACCTCCAGTCAAATAGCGCATAGTGGTTGCTTTGACTTCTGTTGCATGGGAGCCTCCAACTCATTTATATTTCTGTAGAGAGGCCAACAATTTCAGGACCAGATTTCATTACACATCATTGCAAGCCCAGTTTTTGATGTTTCATGGCAGTTTGTGTACATGTGCGAATAGCCTGGTGCTGTATAAGATGGCCGCTGCTCATTGTTAAGCTGGTAGGATGTGGAAACTGCTGTGCAATGAATTTTGCCGTCATGAGACTGGAAAATCATGAAGATTATTACTCTATGCCTTCTCAGTGCATTGTTATTGTACCTTCAGTCAAATGCAGCAGGAATAAAGTCACTGACTTTTTTAGATAGAAATCTAAGGATTTTAAAAAAAATCTTTACATTTAAAATACTCTGCAATTGTATGCAATGTATACTCTCTACTGCACTCTACCTGGAGTTCATCACTAATTTGGTGGAAAACAAAGCTAGTGTTTTGTGAGGAGTGTTTGAATAAGTTAGACGCTAAAACCTCACTGGATTACAACTATGTTCTCACTGCAGGGAGCTCTTCCTTCTTGAAAGGCTCTCTCTTAAAATTGTTTTGGCAAACTACTCATTGCTGCGAACGAGAGAGCATTTAGAAACAGTACATTTAAACTGAACCCCAATTCAGGATCCTTCTCTGGCTTCCAGATAAGGGTTTATCACTCGGTTTTTGACACTTCATGGCATACATGTCTTTCTTCTGTGCTGCAGCTCATTATTCAATTTTGATATGTGTTATTATTCAAATCTCTGGTCTTTGAAGTAGTTTAATTACCAGAGCTCAACTGTCGAGTATCAGAGGCCCTGAGAGTTTTCATGCCAGAGACAGTCGAGTCAGCTATCATGTAGTCTCTGCTGTATAAGCAGCAGCAACATTAATCAACCTAAAGGTTACATCTTACATATGAGGTTATTAAATAGAGCTTTTTTTGCTGCCATTTCTCTCCCTCTCCTGGAAGGGGTGAGGACACAGCGGCTCACTGGAATGTTACAGTAACCAGCGAACCAATTAGCCATTGGATTTCTATCCAGAAAGGATAAATGGTGTATGCTTAACTGTTGCAATAATTTGTCTCAGAAAATTACCCCTGCTCCCTTCTAAGCCTGCATGTTAAAATGTTGCATTTTTCATTGTGTGCTCAGGTATGCCTGACTCGATAGTGTACTGTTCCCTTCACGACCCAGCTGTTTTTTCTCCACCTGGCTACAACAATAACAAGGTATTTACTTTCATTTATAATCCATCTTTCTCGCTAGGAAGGCAGATTTAGATAAATTACAAAATATGGGAATGTTTGAGTTTAATGGAAAATATTCTAAGTCAACACAGTGCAGTAAAACTAGGACTGAAGAACAGGAGAAAATATTTTATTCCCACTAGAAGTCATCCCCTGAGCTGATCCATTATGCTACAGCTCTGTCCTGTTAGAATGCCTCCCTGACCAATTCTGTTTTGCCCATTTTGCACCTTCAGAAGACTTTGCAGTAATGAGCAAAGCTGTCACACTGGAATATAGCAAGAGAAGCAATCCTGCAGGTGCCTGGGTCCACTGTTATTAGCGGCAGTGTTATTAGCGGCATTGTTGGTGATAGTCAACCTTTGAGTTCAACCTGGTAAACTAATCAGTAACTAAGGAGTGTCTGCAGAGTGAAGGGTAATACATAGATTCCAGTTAGCGCCCAGTAGTAGCTGGTGTGCTGTAATCAACTGGAATTTCCAATATGTTTTTAAGGGCAGACCTATGTAGAATGCATTAAAGTACTCCAGCCTCAGGGTACCTATGGCACGTATCCACATGGCCAGGTCAGCTGATTCAAAGCAGAAGACCACCTTCCAAGCTAAGTGGAAGTTGGTTTTGCCTCTTCAGTACAGTAAGCATGACCATTTTCTGACACTTTGGTTTCAAAAGGTGGGCAAACACTGTGAATCTCTTGGGGTTCTGGCTAGGCTGTTTTCCTCTAGGACTTTAAGGGATCAGTGGCAACAAGAGTGGGGAATAATGTTCGTCTTCAAAAGGTGTTGGCAAGACTAGTTAAAAAACATTTTTAGGCCAAGAAAATTAGCATTCTGTGCTTTACAGAAACTCTGCAGGGCCTTAAAAATCATTTTGTGGGAAGTTGTGTTGCAACCGGAAGTATATACTAGTTAGGGAATTGTGAAAGAAGGTCACAGGAGAGAACCATCTAACCAATCCCAGCACTAAAACTCTGCCTCTGAATTCAAGAGTCTTTTTACAGAATCTTCCAGGACATTTTTTTTGTCTCTTACTCTAACAATGATTAGAATCTTGTTTTAAACTGAAAGAAAGTGAAATACCATATATACTTGTGTATAAGCCAACCCGTGTCTAAGCCACCTAATTTTACTACCAAAACCTGGGAAAACTTATTGACTCGCATATAAGTCGAGGGTGGGAAGCCGGGAGGCAGAGGGAGCTCCTTATTTGGGCAGTGACTCCCCCTGATGTCACTGCCCAAATAAGGAGCTCCCTCTGCCTCCCGGGGTTTGAGGAAGCCCAGCCAGCTAGGGTTCCCCTTCACCCTCCGAGGAGGGCAGCAACAAGTGGCTTGTGCAGCCACAGGGAGGTCGTCCTGGGCCACGCCCCCAGCCTCGGCAGAGGCCTGAAGAGCCGGCTGGTAAGCAGTGACTAGTGTATAAGCCAAGGGGGCATTTTTCAGCCTTAAAACAGGGCTGAAAAACTCATCTTATACGTGAGTACATACGGTCAGCTGAGTTTCTTTTTGGAAAACAAATGTTTTACCACATGCCACTTTACTACATGGGATAAGAGAATGCAAATAATCTTTGATATTCTGTGATTTTACACTTTATATGTAGACCTTTGTATTTGCCTAAACCCTATTCTCCTTATTTGCAAAAATAGCCTGTTTGAGCACCTTTTTCATTGGTTAAAAGGGTCAATGTAGAAAAGTTAATATGAGTAATAGTTGTTAGAGCGATTGCCTAGGAGAACAAGACACTGTGAATTCCTATATCAGACATAATGAAACCTAGGTTAATTGTCTGTCTTAATTTTAAAACTGAGAATCAGCAAATAGCGTTGAAATCTCTCAATACATCTGTGCCCTTCTTACAGTCACTGCATTTAATTATCTGCAGATGGGCTTGACTTGGGAGCGTGCCATCATAGCAGTTTTAATTTCAGACCTGCATCAGTGACACTAATGAAGAATGCCTTAACATCAGGTCTGCGTGTGACACTAGCAAAGGACAGTGCTTGAATAACAGGCGGTTGTGACACAAAAAACCAGGAGCACGAAAGCTTTCGCAGTGGTGTGTGGGGCTTCATTTTGCTAGTAATAAAATGGGGGGGGGGGGAGAGATGAAAGAGAGGATGATGGAGAACAATGTCTGCTTGGGAATGGGGCGGAATCTGCATTAGTAGCTACTGTATTCCCCCTCACACCTTTTTAAATCCTGAATGTCCCACTGGCTCTTGGTGGTTTCCCTTCCTTTCCTCAGAGTCCGCATGAAAAGCTGGAGGTAATGTTGTGATGAAAATGCCTGTGGCTGCAGTTTTGGCAGGAGAGGGGCCACACAGAATCAGCTAGGCATTATAGCTGTTATAAACACGCAAGTGCCTATTTGCGCCTGCATGCTAACATGCATTTATGACAGTAAACGTACAGTATAAAAGTATGATTTGCTGTCCCATAATGGAACACATTTCCTTATGGGACAAATACATGTGTCTCTCTATATAATTTGCTGTTATGTAATGGGAGGAAAGTTTGAAACAATTTTCTACTGGCATAAGAAGAGGCAGGCTAGTTTCATTCAATTTCTTGCCTCACTGCTGCCCTTATTGCTCACCGCTTTTTATCCATGCAGGTCCCACAAATCCTGACATAGTCGTGGGAGTGTAGTCAGAAAGTACCCCTTATCTGACTTCCACTAGTGGACAAGTTAGGAAGAGTCAATCCTCTGCCCCTGAGGAAACACTTGTCCATCACTACCCAAAATAAGTGCTTTGGACTAAGAAGTTTGCTATGTTAAATATAACATTTTAATTTGTAGCTTTTCCATCATTCTTCTGGGTGCCCTAGGACACAGCAACATTTGTCCATTCTTTATTAGTTCTTGCATCATTGTTGTGAATTATGGTAATTTTAGTTTTGTGATGGTGACTTGAAACAGATTGTGGATAACGAGTTTCTCATGCATAGGAACTATTTTGTGACTATCAGCTGATTGCAGGAGCTATCTTCATTGAAAAAATACTGTGTTTGAAGCTAAGTGAACTAATAGGAAAGGCATTTCTATAGTAACAGTGGTGGCTGTTTTGCAGTGATTGCATAAAATGCTTATGTGAACTGACCATAGGCTTCCAGAATGGATTTTCACTTTGGAGAGAGAGCTGAAGATAAAATTATATGTCAGAAAGAACAACAACTCAATATTGAGCTCATGCAGTTATTTTGTAACATCTAGTATGGATATTTATTGTGCTATTATGGTTCCCACTGGACCATCTTTTAATGATTTCTCAGCATTCATCATCTCCTGATCATTTATCAAGAATGTGTCTGTAAGCACTTTTCTTCTTGAAGGTAAACAGTACTAATGATTTCATGGCTTTCTCGGTTACCGCCAACTGATATCTTCCCTGATATCCACAGTTTTTCCTTTTTTAAATGAAGAGACAGAATATTTCTGGTGGAGACAGATTTCTGCCAACACGTCCTCTGTTGCCAAAGATCATTTTCATATCAGAAGGCATTCTTTGACAGTTGCATCTTGCGGATTTTGTCTGTGCTTCAGTCAGGAATCACACCTGTGCTTATATTAGGAAAGCAATGTGGCTCAAAGCCGGCAGGTACACTTATAGATAATAATATTTAAACATGGAAGGGACACAGTCTATTACCTCGTTTGCTACAGTCATTGCAGGATTGATTCTAGACTATATCAAGACCACTAAAACTCATTATGCTTCCTTTGTCTCCAACAGACCGTTTCTATATGGGGGTCTGGAGGGAGGATGGAAATGACACCATCAAAGTTCATGGCCATTCAACGGGCTGTGCAGCCAGACTGGTTCCAGTGTCTCTCAGATGGAGACACTATTGCTGCAGAAGTCTCCAAGAAGAGGGCCAAGAAGTCTGTGGATCGATCGCTGGTTTTCTTGGATGAGTGCTTACGACTAAAAGAGGAGTTTCCAGTAAGAGCTACATCTGTGTGGGCCATTATCACAGTGGTTGCTTTGTGCTGAGCCTGGCAAGTTGATTAGTACACAGATGATGCAGCGTTTGCCTCACACCACAGAGTGGCAGGACAGTTTGGGTGGTTCTAAAGCCCTGTGCTAAGCTACACAAAGTGCATATTTCCCTTACACCTTGTTCACTCTTATACCTTGTTCATTGAGCAGGACTGAAAGTAAGCTGGGCCTTCTTTATTTTTCTTATTAAATTATGCTCCACAACACAAATATTTCTTGCAGTCCCAAAGCCCCACAGTTCTGTGTACTACAAGCTTGGTCATTTTTCCTAAGAAACACTAATTGGTGCCGCACTCACTTGGAGACTAGTTTCTGTGTCAGAAATGATGCATAGCTCCTTATTTAAAACACTTACAACCCCTGCTCAGAGCAGCTCACAACAAAGATTGAGTAGAAAGGTCAAGACAGTAGGCACCCTTTCTCTAGGAGCAGCAGTGGCGTAGGGGGTTAAGAGCTCGTGTATCTAATCTGGAGGAACCGGGTTTGATTCTCCGCTCTGCCGCCTGAGCTGTGCAGGCTTATCTGGGGAATTCAGATTAGCCTGTGCACTCCCACACACGCCAGCTGGGTGACCTTGGGCTAGTCACAGCTTCTCAGAGCTCTCTCAGCCCCACCTACCTCACAGGGTGTTTGTTGTGAGGGGGGAAGGGCAAGGAGATTGTATGTCCCCTTGAGTCTCCTGCAGGAGAGAAAGGGGGGATAAAAATCCAAACTCTTCTTCTTCTTCTATCTCTTTGATGTGCGGATTGCTGTTCTCAGGAAATTTCCTTCTATTCACACCTTCACTTGCACACACCTTTTCCATCTTGCAACCAAGAGGGCAGGATGCAGGTCCTGTATCTTCCTTTGTCCTAGTTAAAACTAGATTGGGACACTGTATTTACTCTATCCTATCCAGAAACGGAGTCCCTGTAATTAGTTGGAATAGATAAAAAGGCTTTGAGGAGTTTTGTTCCTGGCACACACAGAAAGTCGATGGTCTTTGTTGTTCAGAATAGCCTGTGAGCACTCTACTAAATTAGCAGATTAATTTATTTTATACACACACACACACACACACCCAAGTCTAACAGGGCCAGTTGAGAGTTGGATAAGCAGGATAATGTAGTAGCCCCCCCCCCCCCCACACACACACACAAAGAATTACTAGATCTTTTTGGCTACTTGCTATCACCTTGTGGCTGCAAATTTCACACATTAGCTATGTGCTGGATGAAGGAGAACTTTCTATTCTCTCACCCGATCAGTTTGATTGGGAAACTTGATATTGTATTATTGGGCAAGGGGGAAATGTTCACTTTATTCATTTGCTCCAAATGATGCATGACTTTAAGACTTCTGTCATGTCCTCTCTTAATGGTGGTAGAAAGTGCCATTAAGCCACAGCTGGTTTATGACAACCCTATACGGTTTGCAACTCTTTCATCTAATCACCAGTGTATATGTATAAGGGTAGGTTAGTGCCGGTATAACTCTTTGTGAGAGAAGGAAAAACAGGGGGACATTGATAAAGACGTTCCTTCTGTCTTCCAGCTCACTGCTTTAACCCCAGTGTTACAGACTATCCTTTCTCTGTATCATTGTAAAATATTACTGGCACCGGAGTACTGTCAGGGAATATTTAAAATATTTTCCAACAGGCTTTTGTGCCAGTGATAAAGGTGAGCCAAAGGGCATATTTACTATTTCTGCTTTTAATTTCTATTAGTTTCTAATTTTGGATCCAGACTTGCATGCTTGTTTTTATCCTGTTAATGGATTGGTGTATCTGTGTGCTTACAACCTTGAGTCTAATGAACGAAGGTGGGATATAAAATAAAATGGATCTTTCTTAAATATATAACTTCCTCCCAAACTAGGAACTGCAAGCGAGTGTGATGATTGGGGTTATTGAAGGTGGGGATGTGTTGGAGGAAAGGCTGCGATCCGCCAAGGAGACTGCCAAGCGCCCTGTGGGTGGCTTCCTGCTAGATGGCTTCCAGGGAAATGCCATGGCCAAGGATACCAAGCTGGAACTCTTGTCCTCTACTGTAGCAGCATTGCCAGATGATAAACCAAGGTTGGAACAAAAGGCAGATCTGATCAGAAGCCCACCTTTCCCATGTAGATAATCGCTTCAGGCTGTTCTTGCCACAGCTGATCATGTATATGTTATTGACCATTGTATTAAGTGCTTCTGAAAACAAAGTTTTGGACACATTAGCTGTAACTCGAGAGACATCAATCAGTTTTGGGTTCAGCTGTACAATATCTTGCATCAACAGAGTAGAGAGTATAAATAGTTCACTCATTTCTCTGCCGTCCAACTTAATAGTTCTATGTTTTGTAGCAGAATTTAAATCATACTGTCTTTTTAAAAAGTGACCTTTTCCAAATTAAGATATATCAAAAAGGGGGAGGGGAAAGACTTGGATTCTTAATCATGTCACAAAAGTACTCTTCAGTTTTTTAAATCTCTATCAGAGAAAAAGGATAAAAATACAAAATAGGATACGGATTGTTATGACATTCTTTGGCATTCTAATAAAAATATTTACCAAATTAAACTTGATTTCAGCGAATCATATTAAAAGATTAAATAATGTTTTCCAATGCACCTGTAAAAGAAAAGATTCTAATAACCTAATCAATTTACAGTTAGTCATACAGCTAGACATTGGCTTACTTCAGAGTTGAGGATATTGAATGGGATGCATTTCCAGGGTGTTTTAGGGTCTGCTGATATAAGCAAGCAGCATCCATGTATGTTGACAATAATTTTGTGCCATGCTTGAAAAATGCGGAAAGGGACTGTTTTGTGTTTGCCTGGTGTTAATAGATTTACATGTCTGTTTTGCTTGGAAATTGCATACCCACATTTTTCAACAGCGGAATACTATTAGCTCATTTCTGCAGGCTGTAAAAGATCACCCTTGGGGCTTGTCTAGGTAATTAAAAATGCAGTGGCCCTTGACATCATATTAAAAAATCCAAGTCTCTCTTCAGGAGATACATGTTTTCAGCCCCACAACTTCACAGAACGCAGGGGTAGAACAGGATGTGGGGAGAAGTTGGAGTGCTTTTCAGCAGCAGCCTCTCAGTCATGTTAATTGCTTCATGATACTCAACCATACTTTATGCAGCTCTCCATATTGTAGTGACTCCATTACCTGGATTGTCTAGGTGGCTGACTTGGCTTGGTGACGTCAAAGTGGGAAGACGGCTGTTCCCCACCAGCCTAGTCCCATGGCCCTTCATCACAATTCTTGCCTGCCTCAGAGAATCACTTGTCCCAGCTTGAACCAAGCAGCTGGTATCAGCTTGAAAAAGGGGTTTGGGGCAGTTATGTTGGGAGAAAGGCTGGGCCCTCTTCAGAAGGCTTTCCCCTCTTTGGGCTGGACTGTAGTCTGTGGAACAGAAACTTCTGCACTCCGTGAAAAGCCTGACTGAGCTTGTGAAGAGTGACTGAATGCCTCCTGCCTTTTGCAGGTTTTGATGGCAGCAGCTCAGGTAGCTGGGGTTGATGCCTGCACATGTCCGGCCACCTGCTTCTCAGGTAGTTAGAGTTTAGTTTTCCTTACCCAAGGATGGGCAATGCATCCTGCATCGTCAAGTCCCCAAGGGGACATCTTAGTACTGGCTGTTGGGAACTTGCTTTTGGGGGGGAAAAGTGGTTTGGATAAAATGAGCTGATCTGACCTCAGTGGGTATGCAAAGGAGAAATATGCATCTTTTTGTGGTTTGGTTTTTTCTTTGGTTTGGGGAAAAGGGTATAGCATGTATACAGAAAAGTCCCAAAAATAAAGAAAATAGGTGAATTGCTTATCCTTACCACAACCACTCCGAATTTCTTTTAAGTATTAGACTTAATAGGCCACCCCTCTCCTTTTGGGCTCGGGGCAGCTTACAAGATAGTTTAAAATACATATAAATAAACTTCTGAAACATTAAAACATTCCATTTTCAACCATTTTCAACCATTTCAAGAGATCCGAGAAGCAGATGTCACAAGTACTGTTTTCTCTCATCAGTTTTTATGCACGCTAGCTAGAGCGTGAGAATATTCAGTATGCACAAGTAGAATGAAATGAGTTTGCCCTCCTCCATCTCTTGAGCTTCACTCCTTCATTCAGTTCAGTCACCAAGGGACTTTGTACAAGTGGTTTGTATTTTCAGGGGTTTGATTTAGAGGCTACTCGTGCCATCTTAAGGCTGACTTCAAATAAAAGGTCGTGTGTTAGAAACCAAGAAAAAGGCATCCTCGTCATTGTAACTCCACTTCATACTCTGAAGGTGTTGTGGAAATAAAGCAGAATAAGCAACATACTTTGTCCTGTACATGATTTCTGAGTCACACAGAAAATCATGGTTTGCCATTCCAGCCTTTACCCCACCTTCCTCAAATGCAACCTGGGAGGGGAAAGAAGCATGCAAGTCCAAAGAGTCCCCAGACTCATTTCTTTGCTCATGCTGCCATTGGACTGTAAACCTTTATACAAGTTGGCTCCAACAAAGATAAAAGTGTGTCTCCCTAGGTTTACAAGTATATCACTATACATCTCAATATGTTATTTTGTATATGTGTATGGTGGGGCGTTGTTTGTTTTGTTATCTTGCCATGTGATTTTTAGGATTGGTTGCTGTTGTGTTTATGAGTTAACTGTTGAGCTGTGTGCAGATTAAAATACACTCACAAAAAGATATATGGAGAGAGAGAGAGTCAAATTTAATAGGCTGCCATAAACCTGATCACCTCTGACTGTGGCTTTTTTCTCCGTATCTTTTGCAGGCTCATCCATGGTATTGGCAGGCCAGATGAAGTGCTGGAGTTAATTGAGAGAGGAGTGGATGTTTTTGAGAGTTGTTTCCCTTACCAGGTGACAGAGCGAGGCTGTGCTTTGTCTTTCAGCTGCCGTTACCATCTGGATCCTGATGGAGAAGGTATTTATCTCAGGAGCCTTGCTTGTGTAGAAATCAGGAAAAACACTTAGTAATGTATTTCAGCATCTTAATTGCACCTTATAAGCACACTGTCTTCAATGGATTTAGGAGGGTGAAACTCTGCTTAGAATGTCAACACTAGTCCCCTTCTCTGTATTTCTCATAGCACGAGATAAGCAAAGCATTGCTTATGACAGGGAAGATGCCGTTTTCAAGTGAGGCTTGGTGCTTTTAAGATCAGGATTGCTTACTAACAGTATCCATAGACTCCATGTGACCTTTGTGCATTATTTTATCATTGTAAATCTTCTTTTCATCCCCATCTCAAGATGTTTCTTGAGTGGCTGTTTCTCTCATTGACTTCACCTTCTCTATGGCCTCCTTAGAAGGCTGAAGGCATCACAGCAGGTTGCTCATATGTTTTTGTGAGTGTTTTTATACACTATAAAAATAAAGAGCCTTAGTATGTAAGGACTGTACTTTTCCTTCATCCAAGCATTTTCCAGCCAAGCTGAATGACTGTCATTCACGTACATGGCAGGTGTGAAGATTAAGGCAGAAAAAGCAGCTGATGGCTCTCTTAATAGCTGTGTCTTGGTGTTTTTCATGCCTGGATAACCCAGACCGGACAAGCAGATCTTTTATCACATTTTCCAAAAACCTCACTTCCAACATGACAAGTTATATAGATTTGAAGGTGCAAAGGGGAGCAGCCATACTCTTTTGTCCTCTTTCATAAGACAGACTGAAGAGTCCCTCCCAGTGCTTCCCTGCAGTTTGTGCTGGAAAAAGAAGCCAACCTTTTTTTTAGGGGAAAAATCTAGTCCAGCTTTTAGATTACCAGGGGATGGGGATGGGGATTTTGTGATAATGTTATCTTTCTGAAAACTTTCAGCAGGCATCTCAGCCTCTTTCAACCACAATACCTGGCCTGCTCCCCCCCCCCCCGCCCCCTACTGTGGTACCATAAACTTTCTGAAATTCATTCAGAAGGCTGACAGTCAGCTGAAATATGGTGGGTTGATCAGGTATGGGTCTTTTGTGAATTCTGTCAAAGAGAAATGAACCAGTTAATTAGGTATCTGGACAGTTTACTAAATGTAGTTTCAAGCAGAAGGATTTTATTGTGAAAACATCTCCAAAAGACAGTAGAACTAAGATGGTGTAGCCATTCAAGGTATGAACTCTCATCCAATTAGGTGCCCCATTTATGCTTCTCAGAATTATCATTTGAACCAGGGGTCCACAACCTTTTTCAGCCTGAGGGTACCTTTGGAATTTTGACACAGGATGGTGGGCACACTGGCTGCTGCAGGAGGCAGAACCAACCATGAAATGGTCACCACTAGAGGCAGAGCCAACCACAGAATGTCAGGGAGTGAGGTCATATATAAACAGTGATAGTAACTCTTCAACATTTCTGTTTAACAGATTGCTTTTAAAAATGTACATTAAAAGGTAAAGATAGTTCCCTGTACAATCACCGGGTCATTAGTGACCCATAGTGTGATGTCACAGCATGATGTTTATTAGGCAGCCTATATTTACAGGGTGGTTTGTCATTGTGTTCCCCAGTTTTCTATACTTTACTCCCACAAAATGGGTGCTCATTTTACTGATCTTGGAATGATAGAAGTCAACCTTGAGCTTACCTGAAATGACTTCTATTGGGATCAAACTCAGGTCGTGAGGAAAGCCTTTGATTGCAGTACTGCAGTTTACCACTCTGTGCCATAAATATAATGGTTTAAAATATTTTCTTGGTTATACACAGAACTTGCCTTCAGCCCCTCAGTGACGATCCTTGTCTGTGGTGGCAGCTGATCCCAAAGCTCTCAAAAATCTGCTGAGCTAATCAGAAGCCCTCCTGGATAAAAACTCAATTTGGCTCCACCCACTTTCTGAAAAACATCTAACAGGCACCAGGAAAGGTGTTGGTGGACATCATGGTACCCACGGGCATGTTGGGGGATCCCTGGTTTAAATGGCCAATGCAGTGTGACTTTAACAAGACTTGCCTTGAAATATTTGATAGAGTGGCACTGCCCAGGAGTCTTTTTTTCCATTTCAGCTTATTAATAAAATACTGTTGCTTTACTGCAGTCCTAAAAGAAAATGGGGACCCAGACAAGGAAGAAAGCAAGGCCGAAAAAGCAAAAACTGGAATCCTCAGTGGAACTGAAGGGATGACTGCGTTTGAAATATGTTTGAAAGAAAAAAGGTTTGGGAGTTTGTTTCAAAATGTCAGCTTCTGCTGGGTGCTGCTTCATGTTATTTTACTAGCTGCTTCAGGCACAGTCTTCAGTCCACTTATTCTGGAGTCATCCCACTTAAATTTATAGGATGGCTGTTTTAAGAGGCGGCAACTGGGTATATCTGATAGAATTGGCCAGCAGGTAGAAGGCATTCAAATGGCATTTTCCTAAATGGTGTTGTTGTTTTGAGCAATCTTTTACCCTCTGAGTTCCCGCAGAACTAATGTCCTAGCTCTTAGGTTTTAGTTGCTGTTCTGGGGAATATTGCATCCCTTTAAAGGTCAATAAAAATTGTTGACAGTCCATCAGAAAGAACACTCTGGGACATCCAAATCTCTGACCCAACAAGCCCCCTGAGTGCCTTGTCACTATGGTGATTCTGTTATGGAATGGAGAGGACAGCAGATGTATCTTGATGTAGAAAAGAATGGATCTGCTGCTGCTCACCATGAAAGTGCACCTGTTCTTCCCCTTTTCAAGAGTGTCATCACAGGAAAAACAAAATGAAGTGTGGGCCCTTAGATGTAAACCTGTTGGTCTTTCTTTCTTTCTTTCTTTCTTTCTTTCTTTCTTTCTTTCTTTCTTTCTTTCTTTCTTTCTTTCTTTCTTTCTTTCTTTCTTTCTTTCTTTCTTTCTTTATTTCTAAGTTTTATATATCGCCCTACCCCCGAAGGGCTCTGAGCGGTGATCAGAACTGTGCTTTATGTTCATCTGATCATAGTCACTCAATGTGAAATACTGCCATTTGACCAGAACGTGGCATTACAAATGTCCAGGTACCAGCATGTTCCAGTAGAGTAATTTCATAAGTTGACTGGCAGAGTCTTACTAGTCAGCATTTATCACAGCCAACTGACACTCCTCTTTAGTTCCAGCAAAATATGTCATTTTTGCTGTTGATGCGAATTTCTTGGCAATCAAAAAGCTCCTCACAATAATTTATCTTTGGGTTTACTGTATCCAAAAAGCAGACTTTGTGATTTTGTTTTTTTATGGTTTTATTATGCACTTCTTCTTAGGTACCAGGATGATTTTGGTCCTCTAGTGAGTGGATGCTCGTGCTACTGCTGTCAGAACCATAGCCGTGCCTATGTCCACCACCTCCTGATGACCAGTGAGTTGCTGGCCAGTGTCCTGCTCATGATGCATAATTTTCAGCACTACTTTGCCTTCTTCCGCTCTGTTCAGGATGCCCTGAAAGAAGACAAGCTGGATAAGTTGAAGGAGATCATCTGTAGGCAAGCCATTTAAGCCCCCAAAATACATATACAGTGTATATGGAGAAGAACCACTCATGGATTAGGAGTCTCCAGATTTGGCCTACAGGCAGTGTCATGTCATTGGGAGCATAGCTCTCTAAGAGGCTTAGGAGTGGTGGAGCCCTCTCCCCATAAGCCGCTCCACTGAAGAAATGTGGAAGGCAAAGATAAGAGCTGAGGACATGTTTAAAGTCATTCTGCACTAGCTAACCATCTTTTATCATCATGAATTTTGTTGGTAAGCTTCATAAATCGTGAGACTGTTGACGCTGGATGAAAAGAATATAAAATGCCAGCTTCCATTTTGGGCTCTGGTTTCATCTTCATTAGAGGAATATCAATGTGCTTTGGACTATTATTTTAAACTTTCTGCGAAGAATGTAAAGAATACAGAAAGAAGTAGTTCTCTTTGTAACAGTTGTCTTTTCTTGGATATCCTGGTAGTTGAGACATAATGGCTATTTTGCAAATAGGACCAAGCCTTACAGCACTCCATGCTCTTGGCAAAGTGAGAACTGTGATCACATCATGACTTGCATGACAATGTACAGTATAGGACACGTGATTGCTTAGCAAGATTTTAAAGATCCAAGGAGCAGTCTTAGTCTTAGATGTTTCAATTTCTTACCTGATAGTGTGAGGACAGTAAGATGTTTGCCTTGGATGACTGCGGTTGTCCAAATATACATATGTAAAAGAGCTATGACTGTTCACATTTTCTGAACTTGATCAAGCATGTTCTTTTTTAGTTGATTTCTGAATTATACAAACTAGATTTTTAAAAGTTTTAAAAAATAAAACACATTCATATTTTTGTATTGCTTCCTGGGCATTGAGCTGCATTGATCCAAAGAACAAGTGGTCTTTGTGCATATATTTGCACATATACATCTGCAAGCACACACACACCAAACGCATGGTTTCCATAATCAGCTTTGGCAAGATCAGTCATCTGTTTGAAGGAGTTGCATATTCCATGCTAACTAGGTGACCAGCATGGTCAGGTTTTTTGAATGGGCCCATTTATAGCGAGGCACGTGCTGTGGTCCTGATTTGGTATCAACTATTGCTCTGGGAGGTTTTTAAGTCCCAGCTTTACCCAGTATTTTTCAACCCCACCCACATTTTCTAACTCCTCATGGCAACTTTTTCCACCCATGATGTTTATGATGATGTCTCTTAGAAATAACATTGCTACCTTGTATCAGGACTGAGGTTCTGATGTATCCTGCCACCAATGACTTCCTTTATATAAACTTTTTAATATGTTTTACAAAATGATGGCCTATAAAAATGATGTGATCAGCTGTTTCATATTCCTTTCTCAGATCTTACAGGTACATGGTTCATAGCCTTTAATTGTCTTATTGATTTTTCTAATGTCTCTATTCTGAATGATTGCTTTACGATCCTCCTTCCTTCAGAAGTAGCTAACTTCTGTGGAGTCAGATGAAACAGCCGGTTTACGACTTGGGTGTTCATTTAAGAGGGAAATAATACTTTGATTAAAGTATTTTAGCAGGGATGAGTTGATTCCTCATTTGAAAAGGAAGTGAGGATTTTTCAAAGCCCCAGGTGGTCAGTCCTTTCTTGTTGCTTTGTTGTTTTATTTTGTTTTTTTGTTTTATTTATTTCCTTGTAGGTTTTCCTAGGAACTCAGAGTGGTGTTTATGGGGCTGCTAAACCATTGATATGTGTCCACAGGATTTGTGACCTTAGCTCAGTGGCATACTATTTGGGCAGAAGGTCTCAGGTTCACGCTATAGTTAAAAGGACCTCATTAAGAGTTCAACCGTACTTATCACTGATGCCACGTCTGGAAGTGTAAATATATCATCTGGTCCTCAGAATGTCCTACTGCACTGCTTATGTAGCCTTGTGGTGTAATGGTTAAGAGCAGTGGACTCTTAATCTGGAGAACCGGGTTTGATTTCCCACTCCTCCATATGAGTGGCAGGCTCTAATCTGGTGAACCGGGTTTGTTTTCCCACTCCTACACATGAAGCCTGCTGGGTAATCTCGGGCCAGTCACAGTTTTCTCTGAACTCTCATAAAATTCCTGATGTAGGGAGAGGAAGGGAAGGAGCTTATAAGCCACTTTGAGACTCCTTATAGTTAAGAAAAGCAGGGTATAAAGCCAAACTGTTGTTCTTGTTACAGTGAATACAAGTGTGTTTTGCATGGACATGATGTCTGTAAAAAAAAAGAGCCAACAAAAGTTAATTTTACAAATGAAACTGGGGACCAGTATCTGGATAAATATGGAGCTTAAATCATCCAGTATACTGTGTACGTGTTGAATTAAATATGAGAATAAAGAAAAAATGGGGAGTACACGACATGGATTGTATGTGTGTTGACTGAAACTTTTGAGCAGGGCTTGTTTACCTTAGGAGAGGGAAATACATAAGCCCTATGAAGATACCTATATTTCTTCTGAACATTAACAAGCACAGTAGGTTACCTGAAGAAAAAAAATATACACTGTAATGGAGTATGAATCAGACTTTTGAAATGATAATAAATGGTGTGATAAATGGAGTATTTGGGCTAAGTGGCCCAGCTGAGGGAAGAAAACACATTACTTTGCAGCCTCATTAATTGTTTCTTATTAATAAAGTTAGTTCATTAAATTTTATAAGCTTAGAAATTCCATCCTGAGAAGAGTGGTTAGGTTTGTTGTTCTGTTACACAAGCTGATGAATTTAAGTTGAAAGTTGGAGGGATGACTTGCAAATTTCTCTGTCTTTGGGGCTTCATCATGTGATATATTCCTGTCTTTCTAAAATGTGGTTGGTGCAGTGCTCAAGTTCTACTTTTAATCACCATTTTGCTTTATTTATGTTTATTTTTGCAAAGATTTGGTATAAGCACTCGTGCTTACACCATAAATTGTAGTTCTTTTTTGGCATGGCACCTGCTGAGCACAGAGAAAGCCAGCTCTTCCTGAGATGAGAGCACTGCAACCCAGTGCCAGAGGCATTCTTCTGCTGTGTCCTGATGCAGACAAGGCCCTAAGGTGGCCAGCCTTTCAGCTGCCCTCTGTAGTCGTGCCTTTAATTAGCATGTGGTGATTGTCTTCATGCTGGGCTGATTTATCTTGTTAAAGGAACAGGAACCGGCTAGACTGGTCCCCCTGCTGCTATAGTTTGGCAATCTCCTATGATGTACAACATCTGTCTGGGACAAGGCTGGATAAGCGATTAGACTGTGTAAGTCGGTCCTGTCTATTGTGGCTTACAGTGGCTCTGTGGGGTCTCGGGCCGAGGTTTTACCCAGCCCTATTGCTGGAGATCCTTCAAAATGTTAAATGTTTACCTTGGACAAAGCCTGAGCTCTATGGTTTCTTCTTTTTCCTACTTCTTTTGGCTTACTTTTGCATGATGGGTAGAAACGTGGCGTGTGGTTAGAAACATGGCCTGAAACTTGGCTGGTACTTCCCCTTCAGGGAAGAGGCGGCCTAGAAATCTAAAATATAAATAAATAAAATAAATAAAAATTGTATTTTATCTCATATCCAGAAGACTGGCAGACAGTTACCATATAATTTTTAAAAGCATATGTATAATTTCAAATGCATCAAGATCTTAGAATATGAATGGACAATTGTATTTGGATATGGGAAAGCCATGTTTAGATCTGAGTGAGCCAAACTTGGGTAAATTGTTGTGTTTTTTAAAACTCCACTCTTCAGTGGTTATCATAGAGCATATTTCAAACTGCTTCAAGGAAAGACTGGGAAATGCACTAAAGCCAATACAAGCATTCAGAAAATAATTTAGTACAAGCAGGAGACCTTCAAGGAACTACCAGGTAAGGGTGTTTCATTTGAACTGCTTTTCCTTTCTCCCTTCTCCCCCACCATTACCTCAATGCCTGTCTACCCCACATCCTCAGTTCCACCTCCCCATACCTTTCCTTCCTTCCGATTTCCCTTACTATGCCTACCCTGTATTCTTAGCACTACCACCCCGCCTTTCTACTTCTACTCTCCCCACATCCCCCCATTTTCACTGCTCTACCACTATTCTTGGCATTTGGCCCACTCACCTTCCCTACCCTGCATCTCAATGAAGAGTACCTTGGTTTCCTGAGGCCAGGTCAGAGAGCCAAGAGCCAGGCCCTGAGATGGAAGCAGCGTCACCACGAGTCACAGCAGCAGTTGCAACAGTGCAGGCCAGCAGCAAGGCAGAGAGCTTCGCAGGACCACAATGACAACAGTGGGAAGGGCAGAACTTGAGCACAGAACAACAATGGCTCCTCTCCTGGCCTGGTAATCTAGTGTTGGTTGCAGTTTCTCTTTCCTGTATCCTTCCCTGGAGGTTTGTAGATACTTTTTGGATAGAAAAATAAAATTCCATAGAACCACTTCAATGGTCTTTTTTGTTTAACCGTGTCGCATGTGCTGTTGTTTTGCTAATCACCTCCATTTCTCTTTAATACAAGCACTTTGGGAGAGTTTGATACACAGTACTTGACTTTTAATAAATATAGTTTTGCTAACTGTTTCTTAGGAGAAACACAGTAGACTCTCACTGGCTGAACATTACTCATGCTTGAATATATTCTGATGACCTGGCTTTTGGGTGCTTATGGAAAATTTCATTTGACTCTTTGGGCTTCACAGAGCTTTCTGATTGGAACTGATTTCCTGAGGTCTGTGATGCTTTACTAATATTGAATGGGCTATACTCCATGTTCCCATTGCACCTTCATTACCTGACTCTGACAGTGGACCCAATAATAGATCCGGGAGAAGTGCAAGGCTGGGAACCAGAATGATCAAGGGAAATCAGTTCTCATTAACAATGGTTATATTTGCTGCCTCAGGGCTGCTGGGCCTCATTATGCAGCAGCCATTGACTCAATTGCATTGAATTCATGGCCATGGCAGAACATGAAGTAAATGCAATACCTCCAGTTTCTGAGGCCCTACTGGGCAGGAACTATGTTACTTCTATATTCTACACATTGCCTTAGTATGCTGCTGATACTACGTAATTAAATGTAGAACAGTAACAGATGGACACTATATGTTAACATTTCACGTTCACTTTGCAACACCTTTAAGATGGTGGGAGGTGAGGAGGAGAGTTGGTTTTGGCTCAGAATGTATACAAATAGAGAAGGCTAGAAAAGGAAGCCTGCCAGTAATGTATTGCACTAATGGGAGCTGCTGTGAACCTCAAGGATAATTGTTATGTAGTTATCAGGGTTTGCCCCTTGGGAAACCAATTTGCAGTGTTTATCCATGAGCCCCAGAAGTTTCAACAGATAGTGTCAGAAAGCTTTATTATCCTTGGGTGCTGTGTGGTTTCCGGACTGTATGGCCGTGTTCTAGCAGCATTCTCTCCTGACGTTTCGCCTGCATCTGTGGCTGGCATCTTCAGAGGATCTGATGTTGGGAAAGCAAGTGGAGTATATATCTGTTGGAGTGTCCAGGGTGGGTGGGGAAACCTTGGGCCTTTCCCCACTTCCCTTAAGCCCCGCGCTACTCGAGGAGAGTAGCGCGGGGTCCCTCGGCACTCCCCACTGAGAGGGGCGGCGACAGCGCAGCCACCCCGAAGCTGCTGCTGTCGCGCCCCTCAGCGCGCAGCATCCCAGGCGCTCTTCATAACGGCGCCTTTTGCTGGCCCCGCACAGAGCGCGGGGTCGTGGGGACTGCCGGGCGCGCGCCTGGGATGCTGCGCGCTGAGAGCAGCGTGCGGCATAGAGGGGAAGACGAGAGTGGGGAAAGGCCCCTTGTCTGTGAGTAACAAAGGCGGCAACCAGGTCAATAGTTGAGGGCATCTGAATAGAAGTATGAGTAACAATGAAGACTATAGCCTGGGAGTAACACTGAAAGCCTTCGACAATACTTTATTATCCTTTCTGAGGTGAAGAAAAACAGACTTCAAAACAATGCAGAGGTGCTTTAATTGTTCTTTTCTGAGTTCAGTAGATTTTGATACTTCCACTGGCTTTTCAGATTGTGCTTACAGAAGTGAACCTTCATAATAATCTGATTACCTGTTTCAGAATTGTTTCTGAAATAGATATTTATTTTATTACTTGCAGTATAAACAGAATTAGTGATACCGAAAGATCTTCCAATTGGTAGTCTGAATTTGTACTACTATGTGATATTATAGTGGAGAACTTCTGTCTTACTTGAACTAAAATCTTCCATTTACATCACTAAGTATTATTTTGCTCTCTTTCTTGCTTTATCTTTTACTGCAGGAACCAGCCCACAGTCATTAGACATTGTCAGTAATATTAATGGTGAAACATCTAGCCTACAAATTGTGGCCACAAAAAGTGTCAACCATTGATGCTATTCATCAGGATCCACAGGACACCAGCAACTGTCATCCACCAGGGCTCTTCTCACTAAAATAGTTTTGACACCTAGGTTTTAAATTTTTAATGGGCTTTGAATCTTAAAGCATATAAACCCAATAACAATGGCTACTGTCCTGGATTGTGGTTCTCAATGCCCACTGATTATTATGTCCAAATGAAGGTTAAGAGCAGAGGCGTAGCTCCAAGGGGAAGGGGGGTGATGCGCTGGGTGCGCACCCCTGTGGGGACGTGGCAGGGGTGTTCCGGGATGGGGGCAGAGGACACACCAGTGCACCGGGCACTTTCCCCCCTTGCTTCACCTCTGGTTAAGAGTGGATCCTTGTGAATGATTTCTCTCCTTTTTTGCAATTCTAGTCTCTCCCCCCCCCCAGCATTACTTGCTCATCTCTAGAACCCCATCCATCAGTCTATGCCAATAGCCCTTTTATTTCATAACAAGGTAATGTTTGGATCACCCTGATCTGGATGGCCTAGGCTAGTTTGATTTCACTGGATCGCAGAAGCTAAGCAGGGTTGACCATGGTTAGGATGGGAGAGTACCAAAGTAGTTCAAGCTAGCTACGCAGGCAATGGCAAACCACTTCTGTTTGGTTCTTGCTTTGAAAACCCAGGAGGGTTGCTATAGGTTAGCTGCAATTTGACAACACTTTCCACAACCAGTGGTTAAATCCAGTCTGCTTTTTCACTCTACCTCACTCAATTTCCCTCTTTACTACAGCTCACATTGTTTTTGTACATACTTGCCCTATCCTTCCCATCCTAGCTGTTTTTGTGGTAAAAGTGTATCTTCACATCTCTCCTTTTTAACCAGTGGAAAAGCTGGTTGGATCCAGCCAGGCCTATTCTCACTGAGTTTTCTTAATTCAATAGGAGAGTGTCACACATTTTAATTGCACAATCCTGGGAGGCATCACTTCTTGACTGCCTGGGATACTGTCTCCTTTTTTTAGAGCTAGACAGAAGCAATTGGACACAGACCTGCAAATGTTTTTTATGTTCCCACTCTCATTAACTGTCGGTGCTCAAAGGGAAACAATTCCACAGAAAGCAGTTGCCAGAGGCCCAATTCTAACACAACCTTCTGCTTCACAGGGGAATCTGAGTAAAATAGGTATGTGGGAGAGGGAGTAAATTGTGCAGGACAGTAAAGAGAGCACGCAACAACCCTCTTACTTGTGGAATCTAAAAGGGTTTTCTATGCCAAGACACGTTTTCATCCACTGAGGATAGATATGAAGTGTGGTATTGGGCTCCAATGTCCTGCTCTTTGGTGAAGGCAGGTGAAAGCTTTGGCTTGCTTAGTGCACTGTTAGATGAGACATGGGCATTGACCATATTATTAGTTCTACATGGGCAATGTTTAATTAAAATGGTCAGGGCAAGGAGGAGTGCAACTGACACGGGCCTTAATCTCCATTTACTATTTTTCCATGCCTTCTTATTTCCACGTCTCATTTATAATCTCGACACAAAAGCCTTTTCCTTCTTCGGCTGCTGCTTTCCTTGCCTCTTTGTTTTGCAGACATTTATGTCTGCAGAATACCAAGTTCAGCCACCTTGATAACTGCAAGGGCCAGGGAGTTGAAACAAGAAAATCTTTATTTTCTTCAAAGATGGGACGGAGGGGCAATTAAGCTGCAGTCATCCATTCCTCCCCCACCCCCCACCCACCCCGTGCGCGAACTGTTTTGTTTTACAAAATGCAACTGCAGATATCAGTCTGTCAAATAAAACCCTACTGAGGGAGGAAAGTTTGTAAATTTTATCCTGTGTCTTTTTTCCCAGAGGAAAATCTCACCCAATTTACCACCCTCCTATAACCTACCTTTATCTTTTCCCCATTCAAGAAACAAGCAGGTGAGGGTGAATACTTTCAGCCTAAAAAACCCCCACAAGACAAGAGATGAGAAGTGCTGCCTCACGCTGGAGTTCTGAAAGGGACTGTAGCTTTTGTGGCAGGATTTGGAGGAGGGAGAAGATCCATGACTCAACCTCTCATTAGTTAGACCCTGAGATGTTATTTTTTTAACATCTGGAATTTTTCTAGGCCATCAACAAATGATGCCCTCAAAGAGGCAGGAAAACATTTTAGGGTTGATTTTGTAGTTTGATTTGAGAGAGAACTGAGAGAGAGCAATCATGCTTTAAGATTGCAGGAGGCAAAGTATTTTTGGCTTTCTTTGAGTCAGATGCAGAGTAATTAGGCTGCTTACTTGCTGTCAGTGGTGTAGTGCCCAAGGGGTGGGAAGGCGCAACGCCCCAAGTGGAGTCGTGGCAGAGGTGTGGTCAGGGCGTGGAGGGACAGGTGCAGTGGTGGGATTCAGCAGGTTCGCACCACTTCGGCAGAACCAGTTGTTAAAATGGTGCTTGTAAACAACCAGTTGTTAAATTATTTGAATCTCACCACCAGAACCGGTTGTTAAATTATTTGAATCCCAACACTGGTTGGGTGGCACCACTGCAGGGGCGCAGGGTGCACACATGCTCCACCTCTGCTTGCTGTAGATGTGTTTTCTGCAGATGTGATTGTAATTAAATACTGCAAAGTCTCCAGTGCTCTCTCATCCTTATACATAATTGTCTATGAGGGATGGAATGTCCGACGACAACCCAGCAGCCAATGTATATACAGTACTCACGACATTCTATCCCATTCTTGCCCACCTTCCCCCAGCCCAGGAACCTCCCCTACCCCAAACAATATGGGCTACACTCCTGGAGGTAAGGAGGAGGAGAAAGCCCTCCCTCCCTTCTTGGCCCCATTTTATTTTAATTTAAAATAGGCTTTAGCGCTAGTCTAAAAACACCATGGTTCTATTCCATGGAACTTTCCATTGCTCAGGGAATGAAGAACGTGAAACAATATTTTAGTTAGAAATACTTAAGAGTAGTTTTGTGGGGCTGTGGGTGCAAAATTGGATTAACTATAGAGCATACTTGTGACAAGAGCCTGCAGCTCCCATTAGTTTAGGCACCCAGCTCAGTATTCACATTATTAGAAAAGGAAGTGTTCAGTGTTGCCTAGGGCCAAGCTGATTAGTTTAGATGTGAGAAATCGTGTTGACAAGAAATCTACTGGATGGCCTTCAATAAGTCACTGTTTCTCAGCCTAACAGTTTCCATGAGGATAAAAGAATATAACCCCATATATGTTTCCCCAAGCTCCTTACAGAAAGTGGGACACAAATGCAATCAGTCAATTGCTGTGCAGAAAAGTCTGGAGATCTGTTAGCTTACTTGCAGAAGTATTAGAAATGGAAGCACAGGCTGTATTAAAAAAATAGTTTTTCAAGAAACTTGAAGGGTAACATGATACATTTTCCCCATGATACATATGCATATTTTTCCCCCTTAAACAACTATAGAATCTATTCAACTTCCATTACTCGGTTTTCACATGCTATGTGAATATGACCTGAGAACCACCGATAGGACTAAAAAGAATGTTTGTAGGCTGCAGATCTCTACAGTTCTACTGTGACACTGTCAAGTGTACATCTTCAGTATTCCAGTAGGCATTATTTGTATTGTAGGTAATGTTTCCTGCCTCCTATCCTGCCATTCATTGATGGATAGTGAGATGAGGTAATTGTACCTGGGCTGAAGGTGTTGTTGTCTTACTACCCTTCTTCCTAATATCTATGCCCATTCCTTCCTTTCCTCTAAAATCAGTATTCTGAATTTAATTCTGTTTCAAGATGCTTCCATGTGTGACAGAAACTGTTACTCTGTAAGTGGGGTGGGAGGCATCATACCCTGCGGCGTGTCCAGGACCTCAGTTGAGTTCTTGGTAAGTGGACTGGCGAAGTGACTAATTAAAATCTTCTAAGGTTCAGTTGTCAAAACTGCCTAACGGATGTGGCTGCTCAGTTCCTGTTAACTAGCAACTGACAGGTTTGAAAAATCAGTATTTGCGCAGAGGGCATGCACTGATGCTCTTTCTAACTCAACAACCCCCATTATTATTTTAGTGTTGTATCATTAACTTCACTGAGGTATTTACTTTGTGATACAGAGTAACTTGTATTCTCCCCAATTCAAAATTGACAAGAACCTCCTAAATTTTTGTGAAAGCTCTCCCCCCAGGACTGGAGCCATGGGTGGTCCTGTTGTGTGGCTGGAGACAGACTTTTTAGGTTATAAAGGAAGAAAAGGCAAACCCAAAACTGGACATAATATTTTATTTTATTTAATTCACAAACACCAGGACAACTTCAATAAGAAAGAAGAGATGTTAAAAATTAGCAAAGCCTGGCTCCCAGTACTAAAAAATGGACTGATAACCCCACTCTCAATACAATGCACTCAACCACACCTTTGCAAAGCAAGTTCCACCCAAACACTTAATGATTAGTTCCCCACCCTGGGACATGGACAATGTACCACACTAAACTTTCCCTTCTCACTTAGACACAGTGTGAAACAAACTTTTCTCTGTGATACACCTCTGAAGATGCCAGCCACAGATGCAGGTGAAATGTTAGGAACAAAATCCACCAGACCACGACCACACAGCCCGGAAAACCCACCACAACCAGCTGAAAATACATTGTTTATATTTATGGCTCCAATCTCAAGACTGGGAAGAGGCCAGCAGTGCTGAAGATGATGGACTGCAGTACCAGCAATGCTGTTATATCCTGTAGTTATATAAGTACCGGTAGTTATACCCTGATGGACCAGCAAGTATTCTTTTTCAAATTTTTAAAAATGTATTGTTACAAATTAGATGTTCTGAGGCTGGGACGTAGGACAGCATTCTGAAATAAGCTGCCAACATTCGGCTAATCCTGCAAACATGCATTATCGTTTACAAGTAATGAGGGTTGTTCTCTAGAAATGCTGCCGCACATCAGTCACTGTGATGTGCAGGGTCTCCTGGATCTACCTCCTTGTTATACTCAGATATCTCATTGCTGATGAACACAAAACTGAGTTGCTGCTAAGGCCATGGAGAGAAAGGGCAAGTCTGTTCTTAGAGGATTAAAAACAGCTCTGCTGGACAGTTCAATTAGTCTTTCTCACAGCTATTATAGTAAGCTAATTAAAACTGGCAATAATTCCCAGTACTGGGAGCCAGAAAGGTCAGCCCCACAGTACTAGTCAGACAACAATTTTGCTCTAAGTTTCACATATATTATGGAACAACTGATTTCATAAATTATGCAGTGTTTTTCTGGATCCTTTACCTGGGAAGGGTCCAAAACAACTCAGGTTCTACACTAAGGTCAACACTGGAGAGATACTTGAGCCTCCTCTAGTGGCTCACTCATTTCACAATCCTTAATCCAACCTCTAGGCAGGTCTTCTGAGAACTAGGAGAGCAATGAAGGGAATAGATTTTTTTTTTGTCCAGCTTTGAGACTCAGTTTGGTGGATCTTTCAATAATGACTTGGGCATCATATGACTGATCCATCTAAGGAGCAGCAGTGGTGTAGTGGTTAAGAGCAGGTGCATTCTAATCTGGAGGAACCAGGTTTGATTTCCTGCTCTGCCGCTTGAGCTGTGGAGGCTTATCTGGGGAATTCAGATTAGCCTGTGCACTCCCACACATGCCAGCTGGGTGACCTTGGGCTAGTCACATCTTTTCAGAGCTCTCAGCCCCACCCACTTCACAGGGTTTTTGTTGTAAGTGAGGAAGGGAAAGGAGATTTTAAGCCCCTTTGAGTCTCCTACAGGAGAGAAAGGGGGGATATAAATACAAACTCTTCTTCTTCTCCTCATTACAAAGTTAGGAGCTATTTTGACATCTCCTGAACACGTAGTTAGGAGCTAATGACTTCTTATACAGAAAGAACTGGAACCTTACAATGTACTTATAATAAATAATGCATGTACAGGTTGAGTAGATATTACAGAGGCTCAAGAGTAAACAAGTGGGCTGTCAGTGCTGCCCCGACAGAACACCAACGCTCAGTTCTTTGCCAGTAAAAACCCAAAGACTGCTATTCAACTATGGCCCCTTCCGCACACGCAAAATAATGTGTTTTCAAACCACTTTCACAACTGTTTGCAAGTGGATTTTGCTGTTCCGCACAGCTTCAAAGAGCACTGAAAACAGTTTGAAAGTGCATTATTCTGCATGTGCGGAATGAGCCTATTTCTGTGCAAATTAAAAGCATCTTCTTTATTCATTTTAGGTAGATTGAATATATTGGGGGCGGGGGGTAGGCGAAATCACAGTGCCAGCTTCCCACTGGTGCCTTATTTTCCTTCATGAGCAACCATGTCCATGTTGGTTTAGAGAGAAAAACCATGTTCCCACTTGGTTGAGCAAAACAGATGTGTAGCAATGGAACTGAAAACATAGCTCCTCCTGGCACTGTCCACACGCTTGATCCTATGCATGATACGATTGGTTGAGAATCCCCACCTGACTTGCAGTCATGAGTATCATTGGGGAACTAATATTCCCAAGTGCTCTAAGACCGAAATGGCTGTGAGGGATCCCTGTTTTTCCCAACTCCTGCAGTGCAGGAAAAGGCTACAGGAGGGAAGGCTGAAGTCTCTACCTGCACCATGCTCCCAAGCCACATAAAGCAGCAGAGCACTTGGGAACATTCATTCCCTGTTGTTACATGTAACTGCAGGGTAGGTTAGGGGAACCCTAACTCAGTTCATGCCTTCTTCCTGCAGCACCTGTGAGGCTTCATTAAAGGAAAAATAAAATTAGGCAAGTCTGTAAGGAAGATCCATGAGGGCTTGTCCTAATTCTGTATCCTTTGGTCATATTCAGTCCCTTACGTGGGAACTGATGCTTGAAAGATTTACAACAGGTAAATCTGCAACTACTCCCCCCCTCGCCCCCCATACACACTTTATGTGATAGTGGTAATAAAAATCATTATCAAGGTTTTCCATTCCTTATGCAGTATAAAGGAAATAGTGGCCCAGGGAATTGTTTTTAAGTGCTCTGGAGATATAATAAAACTGCCATGATACCCACAAACAAAAATACTGAGGGACAGTTTCACCCTTTTGGCTCGTGGGGAATTTGGTTTGGGATGGAAATGTACCCCGAATGCATGTGTAAGATTTTAAAAACAATGGTTTGAGCTCTCATGTTTAAGAAGAGATGTTATCACACAGCTTCTCTGCAACAGAGTCACATTTACACATACAAACATGTCACTATCAACAAAACCTTCTCTCCCCCACCAAGATGTCTTTCTTCCCTTGGCATTTTTGAGCAGCAAAATAAAACAAAAATCTGGTGGCACCAGACACTTTTAAAAGTTTATTTTAATATAACCCTTTGTGAGTCATATCTCACTTCTTCCGACAGATATGAGGAGAATTGTACTTAGAAATCTGATGAGGCGGGTGCACTAAATAAAATGGTGATAGCTGTCAGCGCTGGGTTCGGCAACTGTCAAGGATTTCCAAGAGATAAAGCTGGTTGTCATAAGGCAATAAGGCTTGCTCTGACCCTGAAAGCAATCAAACTGTGGGTCAGTGGTGTAACCAGTAGACATTCATTGTTAAAAAAAAAAACCCCCACCCCTATTATAGAATATATTTTCCTAGAATACAATAGAATTGATTTGATGTTGGCATACAAAAGGTTAGGAATCAGTTAAAAGCAGTGCTTTTAAAACGAAGCCTTTGTTGACTTGATAGGCTGCTGGTTGGTTGCTGTTGTTATTCTTACTGACTTCAGTCTCCCTGTGTGAATGTATTGCTCCTCTACTGGAGTGTTTTGCTTTGGGGGGGGGGTTGTATTTTTTTAATTGGCATTGTCAGTTTTAATTGATTGTTCATAGCCGCCTTGCAGCCTTTTCACATTTTAATTAATAAATAACTTGCCGCTGCTCATTAAAAAGTAGATCCTCCTGAAGCTCCCTTGTTTTTAAAACTGCACGTCTTCAACGTTTTGTGAACACAACACAGAGGCTGCTTCTTCTGCCCTGCATTGCAGTATTTAAAAAAACCCTACAGATCTCAGCAGTGTCTTTTGCCCTCACCCCCACCACGGAGTCATTTAAACTTCTGCAATCTTGACCTCTAACGTGGTTATCTGTGTCTAAATGAAAATCAATGCAATGTGCAGGCTTGAAAAGGAAGCAGCAAGAACTAAGCAGCAACCTTGAGTAGAGAATATTTCTTTCTGGGATGTGCGTGCAGGAAACAAACTATACATTTCTCCCCCTTCTACTGGGGGAGGGATTGCTAACTCTGCGTTGGGAAATTCCTGAAGATTTGGAAATGGAGCCTAGTGGTACATAGGGAAGGAAGGGATTTCAGAGAGGTATTTGTGTATGCGTTAAGTACCATCAAGTCACTTCCAACTAATGGTGACCCTTTGAATTAAGGACCTCCCAAACATCCTACTGTTAACAGCCTCGCTGCAGTCTTGCAAAATGACGTCCACGGCTTCCTTGATTGCGTCATCTCATGTTGGGTCTTTCTCTTTTCTTGCTGCCTTCAATTTTTCCTAGCATTACTGTCTTTTCCAATGAGTCTTGTCATCTCATGATGTGACTAAAGTACAATAGCCTCAGTTTGGTCATTTCAGCTTCAAGGGATAGTTCAGACTTGATTTGTTTTAGAATCCATTTGTCTTTTTCACAGTTCATGGTACCTGTGGAAGGGAAGGTGGCATAGTACTTGGGTAAGTACTTGGAAGGGAATACACCAAAGAAGACTCTAGGAAGGCAATGGCAAACCACCTGTGCTTCTCACTTATCCTGAAAACTCCTTTTGGAGGTTGATGACCCTTTACACACAAACACATACACAGTATCCATAAAACTCTGCTCCAACACCACACTGAATCAATGAGTGAATGTCTGTTTTCTCCACTGCCCAACTTTCACACCTATATATAGCAATGGGGAACATGAAAAGATCAAATATTGTTATCTTGGTCGACAGCAACATGTCGTCACACTTAAGGATCTTTTCCAGTTCCTTCATGGCTGCCATTCCCAGTCTCACTCTCCTTCTGGTTTCTTGATTGCAGTCTCCTTTTTGGTTGATGATGGAATCAAGATATGGAAAATCTTGAACAATTTCTTAAAGTTGTGTAATACCTCAGTAGTTATTGCTTTTGTCTTTCTGAGGTTCAGCCATAATCCTGCTTTGGCACTTTCTACTTTAACCTTCATCAATAGTCATGTCAAGTCTTCACAATTTTCTGCCATTTAATGTGGTGTCATCTGCATATCTCAAATGCTTAATATTCCTTCCACCACTTTTCACTCCATCTTCATCAAAGTTTAATTCAGCTTTCCTTATATGTTCTGCAAATAGACTGAATGGTTAGGGAGATAAAATAAATCCTTGTCTGGCACCTTTGCCAAATGAAAACCATTCTGCTTCTCCATATTCTGTCCTAATAGCCTCTTGTCCAGAGTATAGGTTGAACATGAAAAGAATCCGATGCAGTGGTGCAAACATTTCTTTTTTATTAATAAAAACATTACTTTTCAGTGTCCACACAGCCTAAAACTTTGTTGTAATCTATAAACTGATTTTCTTCTGAAATTCTTTCATATGCTCCAGGAACCAATATAAATTTGCAGTACAATCTCTAGTGCCTCTTCCTTTTCTGAATTCAGCTTGAACATCTGGCATTTCTCATTCCAAATATGATATTAGTCTTTATTGAGGTGTTCAGTTCTTTGTATGTCATCTCCAAAGTAAACCCCACTATGAGTGTGGTTTCCGGGCTGTATGGCCGTGTTCTAGCAGCATTCTCTCCTGACGTTTCGCCTGCATCTGTGGCTGGCATCTTCAGAGGATCTGAAGATGCCACTATGGTCTTGCACAGGTGTCAAACTCACGTCCCTCCAGATGTTATGGACTACAGTTTCCATCATTCCCTGCCAGCATCATGCTGATTTCACCTATTGCCTAGTCCTTTTTAACTGCAGATACCAGAGATCAAAATTGAAACCTTCTTAATGCAAAGCAGATGCTCTATCACTGAGCCGCAACCCGCTGATTAGAATGTGAAGTTCAAGTAGGCTGTTGAAGATCTTTGTAGGTCAGTTGAGTTGTGACTTGAAATGATCTGAAAGCAAGTGCACAACTTTTTAGACATTTTATTTCTCTAATCCCTTTGTTTCTCATGTGGGGGTTCCTTTTCTGTACCTGATTCAATGTGAATGGCTTTTGCTGATTTATAAATATTTACACTTGATCACTTATTAATTTTTTTGTCTTTGCACTTCTTCTGCTCTGTTGCATTTTTCAGCTACTCAACTGCTTACTAAGCCTAATATTTTCTTGTTGATTGCTCATCTTCATCTTTTTGCTTTGGGTGCACTCTACTAGTGGTATTTTGTTGCCTGTGGGCTTCCACTCTGCTCTCTTGCTCTCTTTTATTATTAAAAACATAGAAAATGAATTTGGCCAAGGTTGCATTCCCTGCCTGATTTTTATGTACTTGCATCCTTGGCTTTATCTCTTTTGCCTGACTTTTTTTTCAATTTTTTTGTTTATTTTGTGTTACCTTTCTTCCAGATCGTAAAAAATTTACAAGCAGGCTTTATTTTTCCATATATTTCATACAGCACCAGATGATTATAGGCCCATAATAAGCAATAAATCGTTTTAATTTTGGTAGCAATTCACATTCTTACACCTTTTGCTTTTAATAGAATTTTTCTCAGTAAGCTGATTCTGCTCTGTCATATTGAGTTTTCAATCCATTATTTTGACAACAGAACTAAACTGCAAAAACAAGCCTGAGGTTCAATCAAGGTGACCAGACGTCCCGCTTTTGGCGGGACAGTCCCGCCTTAAACCAATTTGTCCCGCGGGTTTTTGTTACTGTCCCGATTTGAAACAGGGGAGCGCCCCAGAAGGCAGTGCAGCAGCCTCCCGCGCTGCCGCACTGCCTTCTGGGGCACTCCCGTTTCCCGCCCTGTCACAGGGCAGAAAACCGGGGAGTGCCCCAAAAGGCAGTGCGCTCCTGTGGCCGCCCACGCCCACGCCCACCCTGGTTCCGGTTTAAAAAGATGACGATCTGGTCACCTTAGGTTCAATGTATAGGACCATGGCACTTTATATATAAAGAAGGGTTCTCTCCCTCTTCAGTATGACCAAAAGACACAACCCAGAATGGACCTGCACAAAAGAATCAGTACAGAATGCAGCATGTTGGGCTGTTATGACTGGGATCACCTAAGACCAATGATTTATCCTGACTGTCCCCTCCCCACCACCATTGAGTTCTCCCATATAAGTGAATGGTGCACACTGAAGGAGAATAGTAAAGGACTGAACTTGGGACACTTCTGTGAGGCCCTGAGTGATCGAATTTTCACTGACACTGAACTTCCCAAGACTCAATCATGAAACATTATAATGTTTTTAAACTCCTAGGGGGAATAGTATAAGGGCAGGGAGAAGGAAGGAAGCAGACTTACATATTAAAATGTTCTTAGTACAGCTTGGAAGGCACTTAGCTGTTTGATAAGATTTCAGTTTTTTTACAGATTTCTAAAATCTTTGAAATAAAGTAGACTTCCTGGTTGTTAAAAAAAAACTTTTTTTAACACAGGCCCTTGATGCATGCAGTGCTTACCCCAAGGCTACTCTGCAGCAGGATTTTTGTGCATTTCTCAGTTTACACACAAGGAGGTGACTTACGGATTCCTCTGAGCCCAGCTGCCATTTCACCTGCCCCAGCTTCTGTTGTTTGCTGCCTCTTTCTTCTTTCATTTTTTCTTCCCCCCAGCGACTTTAACAATCTATCCATGCACATATCTTGGGGGAGCAAGGAGTTCTCACAAGTCAGGCACTGCTTACCTTAGTCACTTGACTACTCACCCCTCCCTTTCCACCACACTCTCCCACCACCTTGCTCACCCACTACCTTGCTCATTTGCCTACTGCCTCTCTTTGCCACCTGCTGCCTCACTCTCTCACCTGCTGCTTTGGTAGGGGTGCAATTTGGGGGGAAGGTTTGATTTTGGAGGGCATGGGGGGCAGTTTTGATACTTGCCCTGGGCACCATTTTCCATCAGTACACCATTGAATCTATTGCTCCAGTGTTAGGTTGAAAACATCAAAATAAAGAAGGGGCCCCATCAATCTATTAGAAATGCTGGACAAGGATTGTGCAGAATTGTTCTTGCGTGAGCAGAGGAAGGCAGGGAGGAGTGAAAACCCAGAGGAAGCCAAACATATGCTGCTCTGCTTTACTTTTCCAGCACAGGCTGGGAAAAAGTTGCACTTTGCCCACTTTTGGAAACCACGGGACTTCTCTGATCTTCGGCACCATGAGTTTGAGGTGGGGGTGGGGGGAGGAAGTGTGTGAACAATCAAAAACCTGACCTGAAGGGAATGTACACTCACTGCTGGGCAGATCACAAGTGCATAAATGACCTCAAATTTGCACTCAAAGGTTCATGTGTAAACTCTGATGCCCAAAATCTAAAAAGAATAGAACATTCATGCAATTCCCTTTTCCCCTGCAAATTTCCCCAAACTGTAGGATCATTTCAGAGCTTTTGAAGTATATCCACCTCAGAACTGGGGATGGGAATTCTTCTTCCACATAAAGTTTAAATTCCCCTCCTGGCTAGAGATTGGTCCCTCTCTGACACCATCTTTCTCATTTAGCCAACTCCTTCTGTTTTACACACACAGTTCAGGAATTAACTTACCGTAGGTTTTAGAACCTGGACTAGAAATTCTTCTTTCTATAGAAGTTTATTCCCCTTTTTGGATAGATCGGGGTCCTTTTTCCTAAATACTCTTTCCTGGCCAACACTACAGCTCTATACGCAGCCACTAAATAAATCTGAGCCCTCTAGTTCTAAGAGATCCAACCCATATTCCTGTCAGCAGCTCTGACTGAGTTCTAAATTTCAGCCACTCCTAGCATGTCGCTCACACACAAAGACTCTGTGAGGAATCAACCCCTCAAAATCAGGTTTTCTGCCTCTACATGCTCCTAGCTTTGAAGTAGTATTATATGGAATTGAGTTTTTATATGTTATTTTCTTTAGGTCAATCACAACAGGTTTACACATTTTGTTAACTCTGAAGGAAAGGCAACCCATTTTGTTCTATAAAACTGGGTTTGGGGTTAAAGGACAACCTTACATTGCCCCTTAATACTAGGGGCATCTCTGGCAAACTACTGAAATATCTGACCTAGAAAATAATGCTGGGACATTATATGTACTTCTATTTAAAACATCAGTGTTTTAGTCCACAACAGACAGCTGGTTCACCTTGAGTGCCCCCCCTCGCTTTGAATTCTCCCATATAAGTGAATGGTGCACACTGAGGGGGAATAATAAAGAACTGGAGATTGGTTTTACCTGCTGAGGGTGTCCATTGGATGTGCTAATTTCATTCAGGAATTATTCTTAGTCCACAGTAGTGATAACTGCAAGAGCAACTATTGTCTAAGTCTAGAATACCATGGATATTCAACCTGAACTGGGCATATGCTATGTCTGGGACACTATGTACTTGAAACAGAAACTACATTGTTTCTTCACCAATACAAATGCTACATTATTCATTGTGTGTGTGTGTGTGTGTGTGTATGCAGATGACTGATAACGTGACTGAGTGATTTTCAGGGCAGGGTCTGAAGCAGTGTCCTGAGTTTAATAGTAAAGTACTGTGCTGAGCTTACTTTGCTGAGTTCCATTTATTACAGCATTATGTTTGCAAAACCTTTCGTTTTGAAGTTAAGGAAGACCTCTGATGGCCCTCAGTCATGGGCCCCTTCCGCACATGCAGAATAATGCACCTTCAATCCACTTTCAGTGCATTTTACAGCTGAATTTTACTGTGCGGAATAGCCAAATCCACTTGCGAACAATTGTGAAAGTGGATTGAAAGTGCATTATTCTGCATGTGCAGAAGGGGTCATAAAGACATAATTCCCCATACTGACATGTGGAAAGGGAAGAAGTGCTGCAGGGTATGAAATCTTACTCATGCTCAGTGGCAACCTCTGCTGCAGATTCTGAGGTTCGATATAAGCAATCAAAATGATTTTGAAAAACAATTCATTAATATTTTGCAAGGCAGGAACCAATCTACAGGTATGGTAGTTATGCTTATATTTCAGCACAGTCAATACTAGTTGAGGCTGGGAGGCTGTCCTTCCTTCAGTAAGGAAATCCAAGCTGTATAATAGCATTACATTTCATCCATTGATGCTGCCTGAAGCCAACATTTTGGCATCGGAGGCTTTCTCTGATTCCACCTGGTCTCTACTGCTCCCGTTCTACCTCACCCTCACATGACTTCCATCTCTTTCTCTGCCCAGGAGCTGCAGCAGGCAGCTCAGGGGTCATGTCAGTGACTCTGGGTCCCAGGATCACTCCGTCAGCATGGGGGGAAGGGTGTACAGCTGCAGGGGTTTTCCATCACTCTATAATGAGTCACCTTCCTCTGTCTGAGTCTCAGACAGTGTGAGAGTGCAATGACTACTCAGGTAGGAGAGCACTTCAGAGCTGGTGCAGGGACAGTTGGCTACAAGGCAGTGGGGGCTTCCAGCATTGGGGTATGCCCTTGGTGTAGCTATGCTCCCTTTAAAAAGTGAGGCAGTTCAAGTATTTGCTACAGTCCTTTCCAAACTCTTGTAACATTTCTTCTTTTTGCAGAAAGTTTGACTATTGTGCATGCTGTCTAACCAATGGGATCACCAGTTGGTTATTTAAAAAGTGGTCAGGGGGAAGACTAAACAGATGAGCTACTGTTACGTCTGAGTAGAGCTCATTTTTGAAGCACCTAACATTTTGCATCTTAACATTTTTTTTCAATCCTACCACATTCTTTCCCCATCATTTCCACCCTGCCTTCTAACGTGCCTTGCTCGTCCGCCCACCCAAACTGTTACCAATTTATCCTCTTCAAAGCACCATTCGTAGACGAGATACTCTTTTTTATGGAATCTGACATTTAGAGGAAAAACACAGTAATGCTACATAATAAGTCATAAACACAAATAGGTTGTAATCCTTTATTGGATGTTTACTGACATACACTTTGTAGGGCCCCTCCCATGCACATAGTTGCCAAAAGGCCCTCTGTTAGCACCCACTAAGAAAAGAAGCAAGGAGAACATTTCATGTTAATATCAAAAGCAAAAGAGATTCTTCCCAGAAGAGGCAAGGATATCCATCGGCTGGCAGGTTCAATCAGCAAGTGGATAAACGTGTCCGCTAGCGATGCAGTCAATTTTGATTTCAGGGTCAACAGAGAACTTAAGCAAGATCCCCTGAAGCATCAAGCTGGATACTGGCCTGTGGAACGTGTTGACATTAGCTCAAGGGGACCATTAACCCAAAGGAGCAAAAATCATCATTGTTCTTCTCTGAAGAAACTATTCAGAAGTTTAAATAAATAGTATTGTAATGCTGGGAATGGTCTTCTTCCTCCATCCTTCCACACCGTGGCCCTGACTCAAATCAAGGTTCACACAAATGATATTTTTCAGTTTTTAAGGAGATCCGGTGATAGTTCTCCCATTGTGTCATTAAGTTATATCCTTGGGGTCTCTAATGAATTTTCTGACATGCCAACATTTTATTCAAGTCACCATTCCAGCAAAGAATATTAGGAAGCCAGAAACATTTTATCTGTCAGTAGCAGACACCTGTATTCTTACAATAGAACTGCTGCCACATAACATATTTTATGACTAATCCTTGGCTTCAAGAAAGCTGAAAATAAGGTGGAAAGAAATTGAAAGTTCCCTTTCCCCAGCTTACCAATAAAAAGATTCCAGAAAGCAGTTTCCCTGTAATAAAAATGTATCTGTACTTGATTGATCCAATAAAACAATGGATTTTCTCTATACATTTGGATATTTGATTGCTTATAAGAATGAAATTAACTGTAAAAGAAAAAAGATGTTAAACTATATTAATGTTAGGGGAGATTGCATTGGTATTTATTCAGAATAATTTAAAGGTACCTGCTGTCTGATGCAAATTTATCTGCTATGCGGAGAAAAAGATAATCAAATATTAGAGAGTGCCCTAGGATTGGGTCCTTAAAAATAGTTGTACAGAACTGGGCAGAATTCTATTGGTGCCGACAACTGGGTCTAAGATTCCAACCAGCAAAAATTCCATAGCTGGTAGAAAAGGTGCAGTCAGTATAAAGGTAAAGGTAGTCTCCCATAGAAGCACTGCATCATTACTGACCATGGGATGACATCACATCATGACATTTATTAGGCAGACTTTGTTTTCGACTTGCTTTGCCATTGCCTTCCACAGCTGTCTACTCCCAGCAAGATGGGTACTCATTTTACCAACCTCAGAAGGACGGAAGGCTGAGTCAACCTTGATCTGGCTACCTCAAATTGACTTCCATCAAGATCGAACTCAGGTTGTGAGCAGAGCTTTTGCTTGAGGTACTGCTACTTACCACTGAGCCTTGGGACTCCTACTGTCAGTATAACAGGCCGTATTTCTTTGTTCTCTGTCTTTCCTTAGCCTCTGATCTTTTTAGCTGCCAACCTCGGCCTGGCTGATCTGCTCCAATTATTTGCCTTATGACCTGTCTAGATCCAACTGATGTACCTGCTCTGGTGCCAAAGAGATCAGTTTTGAATCTGGCATCTGAGTTCTGGAGGGGATTTGAAAGAACCAGAACATGCCAAAGTCCATGGGTAACTTTTGTGAAATTAAATAGAATGTTCTTAAATCCCACGGGCATTCAGGAGACATAACAAGTTAGTTCAGTGATTGTAGAGCTTAGTGTTAGAAACAGATAAGCAACACCGGGGTGCTGTGTGGTTTCTGGGCTGTAATAAGCAACACTTGCTGCTTATGGCACACAGCTCATTACCTCTAGGTTTTCATACTACAAAACATCTGAGATGGAAAAGGAGAATCATTTTCTATTTTCACTCAAATCACATCCTCTGTACAGCTCTCTAGTACAACTATTTAAATCTTGAAAACTACTTCCAAAAGAATTGGAACAAACCACTTATGGGGAACTTCTTTTCAATTAGATCCACATAATCTTAGCATAAAACACCTTCATCTTTGTCTTAGCACCCTGATGTAAATACACTATTTAGAAGACTCACTGAAATTGGCTGGATATATTTCCAAGTATGGTGTATGCTGCAAATACTAAATACTATGTGATGTTTTAAACCACGGAAGTACATCATGAGCATTAGTGTTGTTAAAACTGCTCTTTTAGCTTTTATCTACTTGGCAGCATATAGTTTTCCAGCAGAGAGCGAGTAAAAATCTAAGTGAGGCTATTTCAGTGAATGAAATCCAGTTCAAAGAATTCTCTTTGCATGTGCCCTACAGATCAGCATGATATGTTTTGGCAATTTTGTGCAATCACATTCTGTTACACAGTTCACAGTTGATTGAAGTCTTGCAATTGCAGCTAGCGGGATGTACTATACTTCAAATACAGGATATAAATGCTCCAGATTTTCCTGATCTCCGACAATTCCTAAAGGAGTCCCTTCAGACTTCTTCATAATATGATATATATATACATATCCCTCAGATGAAAAGTTTATAGAACTTTAAAGTTCCACGTGCTGAAGCAACAGTGGGGCATCCTGGCACTGTCTGGAATGACTCATAATGGAGGTTTCTTAAACATGCTAATAACTCATGTGGATCCTTTCAGCATCAATATTTAAGATGAGACTCAAGACTACTATTGTTGTAGAAGCATTGCTGGAGTAAGCCCACAGTAATGGGAGTGAAGAAAAGTCCAATTTTCTCTCTCCATCTAGTTCATTGATGGCTGACAAAAAGTCCAGTCATGCGCACACAGCACCACCTTAGCTGTCACATTCTCTTGGAAGATAACATTGTGCCATTCTTCGAGTTTTTAGCAATATAAGATCTTGAGGAAAGCTTTGCGGAACTCACTGTTGAAGGTGGTGTAGATAATAGGGTTGAGGGCGCTGTTTACATAGCCAAGCCATGTAGTGGCTCCATACAGTTCTGGGGAGATGTGACAGGCTTGGCAGTGGGTATTCAATATATGTGTTAAGAAAAATGGCAGCCAGCAAACGATGAATGTCCCTAGGATTAAAGGAGAATGACAGATCATCATTACTTTGGCTCAACAGGGCTTCAACTTCACACAAACCATATATTCCAAGTCATCCACCAGCGTGCTAACTCAGACTACCAAACTGGCATGTTGAACATACATAGTGAAGAAAACTGTGCAGAGTTTTGCATTACAATAGAGCCATCATGGGAGTGCCTTTCAGATTATTTTGGCTATTTGTGAGAACCAGTGTGACAGGGTGTTGGACTAGAACTCGGGAAAGCCAAGGTTGAATTCCCACTCTGCCATAAAACTCACTGATAGTGCCATTCTGCAAAGCAGAGTTATACCCTTCTAAGTTTATGGGAGGCAATAAAATTCTGCTTTAGAATGGCACCCGCAGGGTTGTTCTGATCATAAAATGGAATCATATGCTTGGGAAAAGGATATGATAAAAACAAACACCGTAGATTTATGTTCATGTGTGAATATTCCTAAAGCAGGAATGCAAGTGGAAGAGAATTATTTAAAAACAGCACACATATTTTTTAAATATTTGGATATTGAATGTACTTCCAAAGGCTTTAGTGTCAAATGTGAAATGTCCTTCTAGGGCCACTTCTCAACCTGCTTACAGTTTGTTGACACAGTAAAGGTTGGGTTGTGATGATACTACATGTGTGCTGAGAAACCACACAAGCATATTGACTAAACTGACATATTTTTTAAAAAATCTGTTTTAGCTGAGTTATCTGTTCCTAAGTAATCTGTGGGGACTAATTCGGTTTGGTTTGGTTTGGCTTGTTGTCTGTATTTCCTGTTCTTGTGTTGCACTCTTGTTGAAGAAAATGCACCTTCGGAGCTAGTCTTGGGCTCTCTAGTGAGTACCAATTTGTAAGAATTTAATATCACGCTACCTACATTAATACAAAGCCCCCTTTTCCAGGGCTGGTGTATTGAGAGATTTGAGTTCCAACCTTGGGGTAAACCTGGAAGTTGGAAAGCAGACGTTCTGCCTGCTGTGGGGAGCTTCATGACATGCATTGCTTTAAAACAGTCATACTTTTGGTTTCCCTGCCTGCTTTCAGTAATGACTCCCACACACCTCTTACCCACATGTGGCAGAAACTCTACCACAAATCCTTGGTTTGAGGCAGAAGAGCTTTTTAAAAATTCTTCTGAACTTTAAGTTTGCAATTTGAGTATCCAAAACATATTACACAGAAGATGTATATAAAGTGAACTAATTTTTTAAAATGCTGGAGCTGAGTGGAGAAATGGCTGCACTAGTACCTCCATGCCTGTTGTTTCTGGTCTGAAAAGCTATTTTTCAACCCATAGTGGAAAGCACCCAATACCCATCTCTTTCTCCCTATGGGTGGAAAAGAAGCTTGGATTTGGGTATAATTTTTGAGTGAGAAAGCAGGTACGTTAATTAGCTTGCTCCACTCCTCATCCAATCAAAGTCCCAGCTGCTTGCCATTAAAACAAACTAGGAAACTGTAATGCACATCTCCCATGCACCATTTCCTTTGAGCCTTCATTGCTTTGCAAACTGCTCTTTCAAAGGCGAAGAAATGTCTCCACTTACCCAGAACTATAGCTAGCATTTGGGTGGCCTTTCTCTCTCTGAGCTGAACTGCCTGATGCTGCTGAGATGGCAATCTTAATGAGGTTGCGGTTTGGCCATTGTCGAGCTTCCGCACCTCTAAACAGGAAGTTTTTCTCCTCAGCTTTAGGTCGACGGACTCTCTGTTCCCTGTACTGGAGATGGAAACCTCATGACAGAAACTGCAGAACTGCTGCAGCTCAGTGGGTGTCAGAGGCTTCTTTTCAGTAGACAGTTTCTGGCCAGAACTCTTCAGCTGCAAGCAACATGAGAGGGCATCTGGAGGACTCTGGTGTAAAGCTTTTAGCTCGGTATGTTGCTGAAAAACAAGAGGCCACAATCAGGACAGGAACCCATTTTGTGATCTATGAAACCTCATAGAAGAAAGGCTCTGACAAGCTTTTTCTTTTCAACACCTAGGTCAATGGGCTCGATCAATAAAAGCAGAGGCAGAAAAGCTGGGGAAGTTTTAGTTTAGAAAAAAAATGACTAAATGAGGACAGGACACAATTATGCACGGTCTGGAGAACATGGAGAGAGAGAATTCTTTTCTGTCTTTTTTATGCTGTCAATATTCAGGGACACCCAATGAACTTTATGGGGTGTAGGGATGCTGCTATCAAGGGAAACTGCACATTTTGTCACAAACAGATTCAACTGTCAAAACTGACTGTATTTGAAGGTAGTGATCAGAAGTGAACAAATCACTGTTTGGTTCATGCTGAGTGACGACAAAGGCCTGTCAAACAGGTTTTCATTGGATTGTCCCAAAATTATGCATGCACAAGGACATTGCTGATTCAAACTGATCAGCAGCCATTAGTACCACTAAGGACTATGTAGATTACCATTGAAGAGCAGGATTTTATTGAAATACAACATCCATTGATGGTTGATCTATATGATTTGTGAATGATTATCAGCTCCATCCAGAGCCCCATCTTTTATCTCTTTCTCACAATACTAGAACCAGGAGGCATTCATTGAAAATGCTGGGGGCAAGAATAAGGACTAATAAAAGGAAACACTTCTTCACGCAACGTGTGATTGGAGTTTGGAATATGCTGCCACAGGAGGTGGTGATGGCCACTAACCTGGATAGCTTTAAAAAGGGCTTGGACAGATTTATGGAGAAGTCGATCTATGGCTACCAATCTTGATCCTCTTTGATCTCAGATTGCAAATGCCTTAGCAGACCAGATGTTCAGGAGCAGCAGCAGCAGCCGCAGAAGGCCATTGCTTTCACATCCTGCATGTAAGCTCCCAAAGGCACCTGGTGGACCACTGTGAGTAGCAGAGTGCTGGACTAGATGGACTCTGGTCTGATCCAGCAGGCTAGTTCTTATGTTCTTATGAAAGGGATGAAAGGGCTTAGGAAAGGGGCATGGCTTTGCACTGGTGCATTTGTCCTCCCATGGGCATTTATCCCAGCGAAGGAGGTAGACGAGCCGGTGGGGTAGGGCAAGGAAGTCTAACCAGTGTAGAAAGAAGGGCACAGTTCTGTGAAAAGTGCTTCTCTCAGAGTCAGTTCATGGCCATACTTGCTGCGGGTAACAGGCTTTGATTCGCTGGCTGCCTTGTCTCGTGAGGACTCGAGCTTTCCGCCCGTCTTCCGCCTCCAGCTTGATGTCAGGGAATTCGGGACCATATAACAGCAAGAGAGTCCACCCATGGGAAGGGAAGAAGTAGAAGAGACCCGACACCACAGAAGAGTAGATAACAAAGTTGGGATTGGATATAGAACAAACACTGGGATCTTCTGAAGAGAGAGAAAGAAACCACAACTTCAGAAACCGCAAAAATTGCTCAATATACAATATTAAGAACAAACCTGTAAGTTTGCTGATAGAAACTAAGCTCCTGAAATTAAGTTTAGGGTCTGCAATTTCTCAGCTACCATGATCAAGATTTCCAGAGTTAAGTATTGTCTGAGCAAAGAAGAACCTGAACCATTAAAGTACTTATTATTGACTTTCAAATCACAACAGCTTTCATTATGAAGCTCGTATTTCAAGATGCTGTTACTTTACCTGTGGTGTTGAAGCCAAAGAGAAGAGGGCAGGATACAGCAAATGCCAGCAGCCAGACCACTGCAATCATTATGGAGACCCTCCTGCTAGAGCTGGGCCCTGTGCTATACTGATAATGAACAGGCATAACCACTGCAGTATATCTGCAAGGTAAACCAACTCCAAAGGAAGGATGATGGAGAGTGTGTTGTTACAGGACGTGTACAAGAAAAAAAGGGAGTGTGTATGTGGGAAAGAGAGAGAGGAAGAAAGAAAGGACGAGAATGTTGTGTCCAGAATGGAAGACAGTGCAACAGAACAAATATGTTGGAAATAACAGTGGAGAGAATGCCGGATTCAATGGTAGAAATACAAGCAGGGTGGGAAAGAGTGAAAAAGGAACAGAAAAGAACAACAGAGAAGCAGATAGTTACTTACAGCTAATGGGCAGTGAATTAAAGGTTTAGCCTAATCAACAACGAAAGTAGGAGAGTGATGCTTTCTGTGCTTGTGTATACGTATTTGTGTGTATATGTTTGTGACTATTAGGGATGATAGAAGCAGATCAACCACCAAGCTGTGGCCACTTAAAAGCATAGTATGTCGAAGCTGTTCACATCTAGAGAAGTGACCTCAGGCCACATGGTGGGAACTGACCAGATTGAGAAGTAAATTATTAATTCAGCGCAAGTAAACTTAAGAAGGATCGGTTCTGATGGGTTTTCCGGGCTGTGTGGCCATGGTCTGGTGGATCTTGTTCCTAATATTTTGCCTGCATCTATGGCTGGCATCTTCAGAGGTGTATCACAGAGGGAAGTCTGTTACACACTGTGTCACACACACACTATGTCACACAGTGTGACACAGTGTGTAACAGACTTCCCCCACAGCCCAGAACAAGTTGAATCCAGCCATGAAAGCCTTCTACAATACATTAAGAAGTATTGTACATTAACCCATCATTAATAAAATAAAATCAGTCCTGGAACCCTTCCCCAACCAACTATTTTCCTGCTCAGAATCACACATCTGGAGCCGGGGTGGGGGGAACAAATGGAGTGATTTTAAGCAGGGAAATAAAAATGAAAAATGTGTTTTATTATTGCTTCATATGATGTTTCTATTTTTGTTTTTAATTTTGTAAGCCACCCTGAGACCACCTTATAGGGCAGGGTATCAGTTCCAGAAATAAATAAAAATAAATAAATAAAATTGGGGGGAGGGGCGGAGATGCCGTTTTCTTCCTATGATGCTGCTTCTATTGCAGAACCAGAGCTTCCCAAGAGGGCTTTTCATTAAAAAAAGAAAAAAGCAATGGCTCCAAATTCTGTGAAATGTCTTTGCTGACATATTCACCTGGTATTAACTTTGGGTTTTTTTAAATGCCAGGTGGCAATTTTGTTACTTATTAGAGATTTACAGTACAGTCCTAAACAGATCCACACTCTTTTAAGGACACTGAAGTGTGGAACTCTGTTTAAGATTAGGGTTTTGATCCATAGTTTTTGTATCGCGGTTTCAATTTTTTTGTCTTAGAATTGCATTGTCTGGATTTATTTTTCTAGAGGATTTTAAATGTTTTTATTTTAGATCTTCTAACCATCAATAAAACTGAAGTCTTTGATGCTGTAAAAATTAATATTACTCGCGTATCTATGTAGTGAGCAGTTTGCTTCTGATATTTGCTTAACTTCAAAAGTTTAAATACGATCACATGCCCTTTGATCATTCCCTAGATTATTCTGCTACAAAGATACAGGTTGGGAAGTAGATGTGTGATACATGTCAGAACAATATTACATTATATTTACTGAATTTTTAAAAAATTAATACAGTTTTCCCATTTACATTCAAAAGGCAGCAAAAAATAAAAACATCCAACCAATATCACACTACAAGATACATTTGTGGGAGCGTGGGCAGTTCTCGCAGCACTCTGCTTCAGTTTATTTCCTGATCTTCACATACATTTTTGTACCTTTAGTTTTAGCTTGTTTGTTTTTCCTTGGGGTTTTTCCCATTTCTTTTGAGAACACTTTTAGCTCAGTCTTTTTCCTGGAAGCTGATTATGAAATGTCTTTTCCTCACGTGTAATGTTTGTCAGTGTCCTCATACTTGCATGCATTTTTCATGCACTTTGAACCCACTTTCTGATGATTCGACCGTTGCCTGAGTCAAATCCTGCTGCCCTGCCCTGAAGAGAGGTCTCCATTATGGAGATACAGAGGAAAGGGCATATCTCCACAAGAAAGAGGTTACAGACTTAGTTTTTTATATGAAAGCAATAAATTCAGAGGTCCTGCTGGACCTATCATTGGAGCAGTATATTAATATACTGTGCCTTTTAAAAAATGCAGCCATGATAATATATTGATATAAGCATACACAAAGAATAATGGGGGTGGATGTGATGTGATACTACTGATAATGCTGTAGGGGTCTGCAACCTGCGGCTCTCCAGATGTTCATGCAATACAATTCCCATCAGAATACAAATCCCATTGGCCATGCTGGCAGGGGCTGATGGGATTTGTAGTCCATGAACATCTGGAGAGCCGCAGGTTGCAGACTCCTGTAGATGATGACAGTTCCCTTGTTTTTTAAGCCACGTGCAAAGACAATAAACTGACTCCACAGGAAATGCACAGGAAGAGCAGACAAGTGGAAGAACCATGCCCAGCTTGTAGATCAACTCCCAAGAAACTCAGAAATAAATTGAGCATGCACAAAACCCAAAAGGAGATTGATAGATATTGGTAGATATTTTGTAGATGAGTATTCCAGCAGATCTAGGGTAAAATAGAAAAGACCCTGCTTTTTGTAGAAAGTGGTCTAGCATTCATATCAGCTGAAACATTGTCTATTCTTAAATTTTGTCAAATATATGACAAAACTGTCTTTATTACATCCATGCCTAGCTTACTCAAATTCGGCATGTTTCCCAATGTTGGAGCCCATCAAAAAAACCCACCATCCATCTTATCTTATTATCATAGTTCTTTGGCTCTTACCTGTCAATGCTGATAGCACACAGATTTAAAATGCTGGCTGTGCACATCATTACGTCCATGGTTACAAATATGTCACAGTAGATGCGGCCGAAATTCCACACTCCTCCTGTCACCTGGGTATTAATCACAAAGTGAACTGAATACAAATATGCTGCAGTGGCAGCTTCCCCCAGCATTGTGAAATAGTGTAATGAACATCACTTAACAAACATCTCATGGAATATCTGAGAGGCAAATGTTATTACTCCCCATGTCACAGACAAGGAAACTGTTGCGTCACATAGCACTCAGTTTGCCCAGCATCACACAATTGAAAGGAAAATATAGGGACCATCCTTCCTTCTGATGAAGGCTATCAAGGAGAATGGTGAATAGGAGAACTTTTTTTGGGGGGGGGGGACCTGTTCCTCAATATCACAACAAAGTAAATGCTATGAAAATTGAATTACATCAGATAAAACACGTAGCTAAGAAATAAGGAATATGTACACTGTACAACAAAAGTTTTACTCGTTTTCAGGATGATCAGCAGGGGGGAAAAATCCATCTCGCCTAGATTTCTGTTATACCAACACATCCCAATTTCTTGAACTTTGGGTCCCATCACATACTGTTGCTGAAAGAAAAGGATTCTAGAGGATCATGGCTAAATACCTAAGTAAACATACAGTACAAACCTAAGCAGAGGTATTTGTGCCCATCTCAAAGGCTGCCTGAGATGTAGCAGAGGACAGAAATTAGATAACTGTAGTCAGCCCCTTGATAATGAAGGCAATCAGACCATTTGTTGTGCCCTTCTAAAATGAGTTAAACCCTCTATGCCCATTGATTTCACTGGCTTTGGAAGAATGTACCTCTACTTAGGATTGCACCAGCAGGTACTAAATTAAAACAGGTTTACCCTTAATTCATACTATGAAACACATAGTCCTGGGTCCTATGGAAACATTTTTTGCTACCAGAAGGGAGAAATGATTTTCACTGATTTGTCTCCCCATTCTGACCCCCCTCCCCCAAGGACAACAGGATCTGAATTTCTGGACTCATTTTGGGCTGTAATGGCAGAAGGGAGGCAAGGAACTCCCTTACCTTTGATAGAAATGATGGGATCCAAATATGATGTGACAACAGTAACCACAGAGTTTTTTGGGTTTATTTCCTGAGTTGCTGAGGAGTTGTAGTGGGGGGAAAGAGCCAGGAGGATCCAGTCCAAATGGGCTGTGGGGTTGGCATCGGGCTGCATGGATTTGTTTGCCCCCTCTGCAAGAGGGCAAAGGTGCCAGTGGCCAGACACTCCTCAATTCCACAGTGGTGAAACAGGGAAGTGGGCTCCACTGTGAAACAGCACTGACATTTGATCAGATGCCAGCTTGGGGATAGGGCAGGCTGGGACATTCGAAGGGTGGGGCCAGTTGTGGGATTCAAATAATTTAACAATCGGTTCCGAAGGTGGGATTCAAATAATTTAACAACTGGTCATTTACAAGCACCATTTTAACAACCGGTTCTGCTGAAGTGGTGCGAATCTGCTGAATCCCACCACAGGGTGGAGCCGACTTTAGTCAGCTTCCACCTGGCCTTTAGGGCTGGCAAACCCTGAGACCAGGCTTCAGATTTATACTACCCAACTCCATTAAGCCTATGGAGGTTTTTTCCCCCTTTTGGTTGCATCCCCATGCCGCCTGAAACCCTCTGGAGGTGGTGTGGCGGAACAGCAGTGGTGCCATCCCCAGCTGCCTCAGGCTTTGGATTGGGCTGTTAGCTGTTCTTGTATGCAAGGACAGGGGCCCATATACATGACAAGTCCTTTTCCACAGTGCAACTTGGGAATCCACAATCTCTCAAATGATCTACGTCTCAGTTAACTGGAGGTTTGTTCAACCTATACTAGGTTCCTGAAAATGTGGTTTCCTTGATAATGGGTTCCATCTAGTCCCAATTTTTGCAAGCAGAGAAACTTTTCAAAGAAATTAACACCAATCTAAATGCATTAGTTTCCCTCTCCCACAGTTCTGTTAATCTGCCTCTTAAGCACAGAGTCTGCACTGTGTGGTAAGAAACGGATGATATCCCAGAGTTGGCTTCCAAGCTCTGAATGATTTAATTCCTTTCAATGGTTTTCATGGAAAAAAGCATTCATTAAGTCATACTGTGACCAAAAGAAGGTTCCTGAGGCAATAGAAGGCCCAACTGAAGGCAATTTAAAATATAGAATACCCATTCAAAACAGGACCATGATTCAATGACGCACCACATGAAGCACTGGTTTTAGGTCTATGGAAATGGCTTACAGAAATGGGAGATCTTTCTGCCCGTCAGTGATTTTCAATGACAATAATACACATAATAGAGTAAAATTTGAATGAGTGATTGAAAAAGGCAGCATGTGTTCAGTTGTCCTTCATGGTTCTGTAGCCTTGGGTTTGATTTGCTCATCATTATTCATTATTGTTTTATTTCATACCAGCTTTTCCACAGCGAGAGCACAAGTCTGTTATTAGACAGAAAGAGATTTGTTGCTATGTCATATTTTAAAAACTCAATTTGCTTATTTGGATACAAACAAATCAAAAAACAAGAGGGGAAAGTCTAGAACATGTTTGTTAGAATGTCAGTTAACACCCCCCCCCCCAATAATTTGGCAGACCCAGAGTGATTTTTGTATCTAAATGGCATGTCTCTGTTTATGTATGCCTCTAGGAGACTTCAATAACATTACATTCTGCTTCCAGAGGAGCATTTGTGATCATTCGTTGCATCAAAATACTTAGGAGTCTTGGGGCACCTTAAAAACTTAACAGATTTTTCTTGTTGCATGAACTTCTCTGGACTAGACCTTGCATGAACTAGCATGGACTAGATGCCGCTACTTGGCTCATAGAGATGTATAAAATTATGAAGAAAAAATGTTGAAGATTGCAGGATTAAAGGGCTACAAAATTCAGGAAGTACAGGATATGATGTAATTACGTAAAATTCTAATGTAATCAGGACCAATCCCAATAGCAGTAACTGGGGAAAATTCAATTTCTCTAGTTTTGCTAGTTTTTCTCAAACCTCATTGTTCAAACCTCAGATGATGCATTCAAACTACATAGTGAATTCTAATTCAGCAGTTTCAAAATTGGAATTACCATTTCAAATTCTTTTGTTGGGGGGCGGGGGGGGGGGGGGAGTGGCTTTTAAACCAGCAACAGAGATTTGAAACTACCGGTAAATGAAATGTTCTCCTAGTGATTTCTGAATATTCCCACTTTCATATCAAAATTGTGTTCATGTATTCCTTTATACTGAAATAGTACTGTTTGCCCTATGTAGAAAGCAAAAATGTACTATTGTCATGGGATGCTATGTATCACATTGAAGAATGTTCAAATGGATATTATTAAGTCTTGCAACACTATGGAGATAGATAGGCATTGGGGTTTGTTGCAGGATCTAGTTACAGGGTTCGTGACTCTGTTAGGTTATTAGGTGACATGTTTTTTTGCATGAGAGTGTTTTAAGGTAGGGAGATATTTATAAGCAAGGAAAGGATTACCAGCTGAGGTCTATGAGAATGGAGCCCAGGTCAGGCTGTAAACTACTGATGATCCATTGGACTGGTTTCAGCTGTGAGCTGTAACTGACCACAATTGGCATTCTGTTAGTATCTCTTTTGAGTGTGTCTGTAGCATATTATTCATGGGTATCAGTTATGTTTTGTCAGTCTCTCTCTTTTGGGTTTTGTAATCCCAAAAATATCTAATGCAGATCTTTCAGATGTGAGCTCCTGTCCAAGGAACTGAAGCAAAGACAGTTACCCTCATTTTAGACAAGAAATCATGAGCTGCACTTGAAATGGTAGCTGAAAGCATATTGTTATGTACAGCAACCAATGGCCTTCCAGTATAAGAACATGCTTAAATATTAGGCAATGCTTGTACACAGCTATTCAGAAAATGGATCAGCTCACAGATCACACAACAGGTCAACTATCTGGATAACTACATAACTACATGATAGAGGAAGGAGGGGAAGCCCCCTTTCCCCACCAAAGGCTTTTAAAAAGTAGCTAGTAATCCCAATCCTGAAAAAACTGGAAAAATTAGATTAATTCAGGGAATGAAGAAATAAAATGCCTTTAAGACAATTTGGAATACTTTTATAAAAGTTTTATGATTTATTTCATGGAATTTCAAAAACATAGCTCATTAAAGTATTTTCTTTAATGTTTTGACGGCCTTACATGAAAAGTCTGAATAAGGTATTAAATAGTTACCCCAAATGGTTCTGGTAGGTTTTCCGGGCTGTGTGGCTGTGGTCTGGTGGATCTTGTTCCTAATGTTTTGCCTGCATCTGTGGCTGAGATGCAGGCAAAACGTTAAGAACAAGATCCACCAGACCACGGCGCACAGCCCGGAAAACCCACCAGAACCAGTTTAATCCGGCCTTGAAAGCCTTCGACAATACATAGTTACCCCAACAGTTATTTTTTCCTCTTTTTAAAAAGAAATGAATATGTAAAATTTCTGCCATCATAGAGGAAAGCATTTCCTCTCTTTTTTCTTCTCCTTTTGTTGTGTGTATTTTGTTTTTGTTTTTACCATAACTCAATGGTATCATCTTTTTCATTGAATTGATGTTACTATTGTTTGTTCTGCTGTGTAGTTGATTTTGTTCTATATGTGTATATTTAATATTTTTATAAAAAATAAAATTATAAGTATGTTTGCAAATTTTTTCTCTTGCAAAAGACTATGTAGTCTTTGTACTACATTTTCTTTGAAATAGAAGTAGACTATACAGAAGAGGAGGAAGCAAAATGTTACCAGAAGACTTAAGAAAAGCTTGCGTTTTAATCCAGTCTGGTGTGTCTTTTGTGTTAGAAATAAACAGTATTACTTACTTCCAAGTAAATATGATTAAGATCAGGATGCTCTCTGGATTTTAGAGTCCTACACTTGTGGATTCACAAGAAAACCTGAATTCTGCTGACACCAAATAACTCTGAAGCTGTCAAAGGCAGATTTTGCAAGGGCCAAAAACAGCTGGGTGAAAACGGCGTGAAAATGGTATAAAATGGTTTAAAATGGTATAAAAGGGTTTATGTCATTTTCACACCACTGTTTTTGGCCCATGTGGAATCCACCAAAGACTTAGTGTAGTACAATCCGATGCAGTTATTCCAGCCTAAATCCACTGATTTCAACTGTTCATAGGACTGCAATGTCAATCATTGGTTACAAACATCTTCTGGATTTTATGGACAGGAATGACAACATTCTATAACCCCTAATCTCATTCATTGTAAAAACTCCCAGTTGTAATCAGACTGTGCAATTCAACATGAATGGTCACTGCATTTTCGGACCATTCTTAATATCACCTGCTGGCTCTGAATGACCCAGGGAAAACACAATTACTGCATGACCCAGGAAACACTTCTTTACTGCATGACCCAGGAAACACACAATTACTTACTTAGGCAACAACATTCATCATCAACTGTCTGGGAATGCATATGATCAAAACTGTGAGAAAACCAAAGTGAATTACCTCCTGACCTTCATAGTTTTTTTAGCAGTTTCATCAGCTCTAATGTGTACATTACCTTACACCAAGTGCCTATCAGCTCTTTTCATTTTGAATCTGAAGCGGACCATCTTTAGAATACACACCAGTGACCTTGTTTCATTCCTTCTGTAATAGCAAATCTAACAAAGGAATTAATTTGACTGGCAGCCTTGGAACTTTAATTGAAATGAAGATTGGCTTAGCCAATTATCTCCAAGCTCCCAAGCTTTGTAGGTTTGCTCCATGTGTTTTATTTAGAAGAACAGCCTTTATTCAATCAGTTACAATAATGGCATATCAAATGCCTATATCACTGCTACATATATTTTCATAGACAGTGAAGGATTCATTTCCTGCTTATAGGCATCATTATTTCAAAGTATTCATCTGTGGAGGTCCAAATCATACACACATGCGTATTACATTGTGAATTCCAGTGAAGAATGAACTGCCTAATGGACTGGAAAGTTCAGGATCTGGAGAAAAGCTCTTGCCAATCAAGTGAGAACATTTTCATCACATTCCATGAGAATAAACCTAGATCAAAGTCTACATCACACCTCCAGGGTAAATATTATTGGGCAGTTTCTGCACATGCAGGCTTGAGGGCTTGCATCGGCATGATTGTTGCTGATGCAAGCCCTGGGGCCGTTCGCACGAACGGCCCCACAGGCTGCGCGGCTGGTGGAGCACACTCCGCACAGCCATGCAGTCCCCCGAACAGCGGCCTACCTTTTCCCTACCTTTTGTCGCTCTCAGGAGGGAAGGGGCATGCCCCCTGGCCAAAGCGAAGGCTGAAGCGACGGAGGCAAGGAGGCGTGTCCCCTTCCCTCCTCAGAGCGTCGAAAGGTAGGGAAAAGGTAGGCGGCTGTTCGGGAGCGTCACAGGAATATGCCGGCTTCCACCCGCTGCTGTTCGCTCAGCAACACCGGCGTATTCCAAAAAAACTTGCCCCCGAGCGAGTTTCGGAAGCGGCAGCTTCACGCCACTTCAGGGGAGCCAGGACGAACAGTGCCCCAGGGACCGTTTTTTTCTGTCCCTGGAGCGCTGTTGTTTCCCCATGCGGAAACCACCTTAGTTTTTTTACTATCCAGGACAAACTTCTATAGTTCAGCAAATGCAGTCTGTCACATTTTAATTGCATATGGTCTCCTCTCCTCCATTGTATCCTTGCAAAAAACTCTGCACAGAAGTTAGGTTGAGAAATTATGACAGGTCCAAAGTCATCTAATGAGCTTTGTGACTGATTGGGCATTGGAACCTGGATTTCCCCCATTCATTCATTCATTCATTCATTCATTCATTCATTCATTCATTCATTCATTCATTCATTCATTAAATATTTACCTGCCTTCCTGTGGCATCAGCATACGGAGGGTGACTTGCAGTTATAAAATTGAGTCAGTTTTAGCAAATGATTGATGTAAGGTAAAACAAAATTAGTGTTGTATTCTGGTTTTCTAGCAATGAAGCACAACAACCACAAAAACAGAACATAACACAAAAATTAATAAAACAACAATAATTTTTAAATACATATGTCACTTCGACTTGCAATATCTTCCAGCAATAATCAAAAACTCATCTTATAATGAGCAGTCAGCAATAGTAACAATAAAAACAGTTGAATCAACAAGTTTGCATTGAGGCAGGTTTATCTGTAGACATTAAATGCTAACAGTGTTTTATCAAACTGAATTTCTAAAAGCTGTATTGTGCAGAACTGGGCTGGGGAGTGAGTATCTGGGGGTTAGGAGATAGAACCCTAAGCTGAAGTGTTAGATGAAGGGATTTCTCGCAGAGCCATCCTAACCTGATCTATTCAGAATCGTACTGAAGTTCATTGAGTGAACAGTGTTTTTAGAACTACATTGTAAACTGACTGAAGTACATGATTCTTTTGGCCTTTCTAGACCTCAAGCCAGATACTTCCTAACTCCATTTACTGAGTCTGAGCATACAGCAAAGTTAAAACCAAACCTCCTGCTGTGAATTTTATTACTAGAACTTTGGCAATAATTTGTCTGACCTGATAAGGGGGTTGTAAAGACTGGTGAAGTTTTTAATATTTGCAAAGCACTTTGAATTCCTGAGACGAAAGGTGCTACAGACTGCAAAAGATCACTGGTTTTAGATGGTCAGTATCCTTTCTTCTCACAAAGTTTCACTCTTTAAAAATTATCCTTTGTTTTTCTGCAAGGTTCGTTATGTGAATACACCTGGGTCTGTACTATAAGATTTTCCATCTTTCACTTTTGATCTACTGTGATATGCTATGAATAATTCATCATCAGTGTCACCATTAGTAGTGCCAATCATCAACATCATCAGTTTCTTCTAATTATAACATCGTTATTATTTCACATTTTGGAAGATGGCACAAAACAGGGCTGAAATTTCTATAAACGGTTGACTGTTACCCAATCTATAGAAAAAAAAAGAGTTAATGTATACATTTTGATTCACATTTGAGAATTGTGTGGCCCACAATTTGAAACAGCAATTTAATTTAACTGGTTCAGAAACTACAGGTGCAATTCTAGACATATTTACTAGGAACAGGGACCCAACGTGCATAGATTTTATAAAGCTTGGGACGTCACCAGCTCCTGATGTTCTTGCCCTGGCAGCATGCAACTTCATGAAGGTTGAAACTGGGTTAGGCCTACACAGTTCCTTCTGGCTGTCCTTGAGTCCAGAGCTGCCAAATTTTGAGGTTTCAGGGGGTACCTGGTACTTTCCTGTCTCCAAAGGCCCCCAGCCTTCAATCAGCTGCCCCTTATTTCCCTGTTCCTATTTGTGAGCAAGCCCTTTCTCCCAAGGACACTTGTATGGAAGAAGAGCCCTTTGCTCCACAGGAAACAAGGACTGATGAATCTTTCTTCTGACTGCTCATCCTTTGCTCTTGCCATGCTAGTGGGTTCTCTGTCCAGTACTGCTATTGGGCTGCTGCCCTCCTAAGGACTGGACCTCAACTCTCCCAGCGGAAAGGAGCTCTGGACTGTAACAAAGCATCCTAAAGTTAGGAGCTCCCAAGTATCACCCTCCCAGGTAGCTCTCAGGTAGCTCTCTCTCTCTCTCTCTCTCTCTCTCTCTCTCTCTCTCTCTCTCTCCACGCCGCAGGAATTCGGCCGAGGGAGGCGGAGGGGGCCGCTCGCATGCAGGCATCGCGGACGGCTCTGGAGAGGCCGGTAGACGCAGGCTGCCCGGGCATGGAGCGCCTCTTCTTCTCATGTACCTCCTCGTGTCGCCGTCCTGCTGGCCTCTTTCAGCCTGGCCACGCCAAGCCCTCGACCTCCAGGGCCGGAGGACAGCGAGGGAGGGACAGGAGGCCAGCAGGACGGGCGACACGAGAGGTACATGGGAAAGGAAGGGAAGAAGGTAGCCCTAGCGGCGCGGTTCGCACCGAGCTGGAAGACGCTTTCCCCTCAACAACAACCCCTTTAGGGGGAGGGTGCGCAGTCAGGTCGGCGCTGCTGCTTTGCAGCAGCGCCGCCTGTGTGAACGGCGGCCTGGGGGTGGCGTTTTTACCGCCCCCAGGCCGTCGTTTTTGGCCCATGCGGAAAGGGCCTCTCTCTCTCTCATTGTATATTTCTTTCCTGCTAAGGTCCAACTCAAGAGGATGGTGTAATGATCTCACCCTTACTGCTCTGCACATTAATTTTCATTGTGAGATATAAGTTACATTTTCCGTTTGTGATTGTTGTCCTTACAAACCTACCAGAATATGCACTAAGAATATCCTGCACTAAAGAATAAATTCCTCATGTTGATTATATATACAGTCAGATATATGTGGTAGGAATAGGTGGGTAACTATGTTGTATTCCCTGGGCAGAATCCATCACCTCTCTGTAGCCCAATATCCATCTGAGTCTTCATATCATGATATTAGCTTCCAGAGTACTATTTTGTAATTAACCTGACTCCCAATTTCATGACCTGCAAAAATATGTCTTGTACAATCATTTTACAATGTGAAAAGAGAGAAAAGAGAAACATTACCGACGTTGTGATATCACGTTTTCTATTGTATTTAATTCTTAACACATTGTCATATTTTGTTAGGGTCCTGCATAAATGCATAAGTGACACATGCTAGGATGTTCAGCTTAAGCTACACTCACCTCAAGGTACACCGCCCACGGTATCACCAAAGTGGCCACAAGCAGATCTGCTACTGCGAGGCTCACCACAAGGTAGTTGGTAGTGGTTTGCAAACTACGCTCCTTCAGTACTGCCAGGCAAACCAAACTGTTGCCAAAGACAATGATCACTATCAAGATGCAGTAGAAAAGCGCATAGTAGGCATGAGAAGGTTGAAGTCCAGGTCCCGTGGTGTTATCTTGCCAATGTGGGTTGAATGATGCAGTTGAATTGAGATAGCTGCTGATTTTGTTGAAAGGTGCCATCAGGAAAGGGGAAGAACTGCAAAACAGAAAGATCTTCCAAAATCTCTCATAGAACAGCTAGAATAAAGCATATCTTACCATGAACACTGTTCAAGCAGATTGTTCTATAGGCTGTGGGGGAAAAAAACCCAAATACGTGCTGCTCGATAAGCCAGTGTTCTTACCTTCACTGGAAGGAACTCACATTTAGCCTTCTGTGTATTTTTTAAAAATTGATTTTTCAATATAACAGAAGAAAAGAAAGAATTCACCAAAAAACCCTCCAATATAAAATTAATGAAATATTAAAAGCAACAACAACAATACTCCACCAATTTCCATCTACATATCCAATACATAATAGATAAATTATCTCAATATCTACTAGTAAATATTTACACAGTAAAAACAATTTAAAAAACAAAGTGGAAAACTTCCATCATTGGCAATAGATTCCATATATATTCAAAACAAATATATTCAGTTGTTCAAATCCCTACATCCAAGATTTATAACTCAATCGTTGGTTTCAATTTTTTTTAATAATCTTACTAATCTCAGCAAAAACAGATTCTCAAAACTTTAGTATCATAGGGCAAAACCACCACATATGTATACATGTACCCAATTCCCCACAACCGTGCCAACAATTTTTATTTCCAACCTTAATTATATGATAAATCCTAATCCAGGTATACTACCATTTTTGAAGTACCTTTAATGCACGTTTTTGTACATTGTACATTCCTTGAATGGCACTTCATTTATTTAATTCTGTCTCCTCATTCATTGTAATAGTTTGAGGGGGCTTTTGTTCGTGATTCAATAATATCTTAAGTATATTTTTGTTATTAATTTCCCTTCTTCCATTTCTATACTACACTCTAGCTCTGTAATAAAGGGTCTATTCATCTGGTCTCCAATATCTCCCTCTCTTTCTCCTTTTTTTGAAAAAATGTTGAACTTTGATATGTTTGTATTGAATTACATCCTGTGGGAATGTTACTTCTAAACCATGTAAGGTCCCTTTTTTCTATGATTACATTTGCATTTCTTAAAAATACCTTTTCAAAAACAAGCTCTTTTTAGCAAAGACCATAATTTTTAAGTAAGCGAAAGTTTGTATAATATAGATTGGGAGTCAAAGGTGATATTCCTGGATACAAAACTCTTCTCCGTTTTTTCCATACCAGAACTGAATTATGAAAGGTTGATAATGAGTTGAATTTTATTTTTTTCAAAGCTTTCCATTTTATATAATATCTGATATCCTCCCATTTCCTCCAAATTAAATTCATCTATATTCAGCCATTTCTTTTCTTTCAAACATTAAAAGTAAGGAATTAAATGTCTTAATTGTTAATTACAGCAATATATTCAGAATACCCCAACCTCCTTCTTCAATAGGGTGATACCGTAAAGTTTTTGATGTTCTTGATTTCTTTGATTTAAAAATAAATCTATTTCCAGTTGCCAGTGTCCTAAAGTATTCTCTGGGGTATGCCATGGCAACACATAGAATAAATATGATAATTTAGGAATTACCGACTGCTATGTTTTGTTTACCCCATCTTTTCATATCCATTTTTAACTATTTCCACAGTGTTTTATAATTATATTGCTACATTTTATTTACATTTGTCATAATAGAAATTCCAAGATATCCAAAACTTTGATGTCCCAATGGGATTCCTAAAAGTATGAGAAGCCTCTAATTGTACTGTCGGGGGAATAAGATTATCGTATTTGTGTGTGCATAGCAATGGAGATAGCTCACTGAAAATTTTTAAAAGGGGAAACTATATATTGCTGGAATTGGCAGGGTCAGCTGAGTACAACCATGTACTTTTTGGGCTGAAAAGGCACCCAGGATCAGAGCCTACAGAGCACATGTTCTGGGGCAACTTTTAGCAAACTGTGGCATTGAGAATCCCTTCAGCTGCACACAAAATGTTGGGTGCAAGTTGAGAGTGAAACTGATCAGATAGCAAAACACTCAGGTGGGCAACAGTCTCTTTTCTCCTCTGACACCTTTGCTGTTTGGAAAGCACATCAGAAGCCATATCTTTTAAAGACATCCCCTGGATGTCTTATTTTGGGTGTGCAGAGTAAAAAGAGGTCGTCTGCTCTTTTAAAGACATCCCACAGATGTAGTGCTGCTTTGTGCTGTGAGGAATGGACCTATGTCTGTTTCCTGGTACATATTTTCAGATCCAAGCATTCTGTAGCAGTGATATTTGTCCATAGGAAATCAACAGCTTATTAGAGCAGTGGTTCTCGTAGTTCATATAACATGGTCACTGTTGAATAACATACAAAGGTGTCAGTTATTTAAACTGTGGAGAAACTGATGTATCTTGTTAACAGGAAATGCACATAGAATAAAATCTAAGGACATTATTTCATTTATGTTGATTTATATTATTTATAGTCCACACTTCTCACTGAGATTCAATGTGGATTGCACCATTTTAGTCACTGGATTTAACAGAAGACATGTAATAAGTGAAGTAATAAGACTACTATTTCAAAAAACTGAAAACAAAGCGCAAGTATTTAACATGATACGTTAACAATGCCAAAAAGTAAAATTACAGAGGTAGATGATAATGTCATTTTAGAGGGTAGCTGTGCAATACAGGAGTTAGGTTAGAGTCCAGTGTCATCTTAGAGACCAGCAAGATTTTGGGAGATTAAGCTTTCAAGAGGCAAAGCTTCAGAGGTGTACGGCCTATAGCCGCGGTGGCGAACCTTTGGCACTCCAGATGTTATGGACTACAATTCCCATCAGCCCCTACCAGCATGGCCAATTGACAATGCTGGCAAGGGCTGATAGGGATTGTAGTCCATAACATCTGGAGTGCCAAAGGTTCGCTACCACTGGCCTATAGGGACATAGGGTCACCCATGTCCCCAGGTGCACACCTTTTGATCAGATGGAGGGTGCCAGATTCAGGGCCCCCATATGACCAAAAGGGGTGCACCCCAGTTGCACGCCACCAAGTCCCGCCCCTGGCCCCTATGCAGGCCGGATTTTTACCTCCCCAGACCCTGCCGGCTTGCATGGAGGATGGGGGGTGGAGCTTGGCCTGCATGAAGGTCAGGGGCGGGGCTTGGCCTGCACAGAGGCTCAGGTGGGGCTTGGCCTGCACAGAGGTTGGGTGGGGCTTGGTGGCAGGTGGCCCTGCCTCCCTGAGACCCACCCCTGGCTTCCATGCAGGCCAGCTTTTGCTCTCCCCAGACCCTGCAGGCCTGCATGGAGGCTGGGGGCAGGGTTTGGCAGTGAACGGTCCAGCCTCCAAAGCACGCCCCCTGAGCATGGGGGGGGGGGGGTACAAAGGGGCTCCCAGAGAAGGGGTTTTCTCCGGGCACCATACCCCCAATACGCCTCTGCAAAGCTCCCTTTGTCAAACACACGTAGGAATGAAGCTCACGTCCTTATATCCCAGTCAGTCAGAGTTGTGTTGCAAAGAAATGAGTCAAACGCAAAAGTACAAAGTAAAAATGTATAGCAAAATATCACTGTTTGAGCAATGCCCTTCCACTCTCAACATCAGACACACAGGCCCAATACAAAAGAATTTATGTGTTAAGTACCATCAAATCACTTCTGAATTATGGTGACTGCATGAATTAATCAAGCCAAAATGTCTTATCATTAAGAGCCTTGCCCAGGTCCTGCAGACTAGGGACATGATTTACTTGATTGAGTCAATCCCCTCTTGTTGTGTCCTCCTCTTTTCCTACTGCCTTCACTTCCCCTAGTATTATTGTCTTTCCAGTGTCTTCTCATAATATGACCATAGTCATATTATGAACTCACTGATTAGCCTGTGTGGCAGTCCACAGGATCTGTAAAACTCTTCTCCAGCAACACTGTTCAAAGAAATCTACTTTGTTCTTGTCAGCTTTCCACATTATCCAATTTTCACAGCCATATATAGTACTGGGGAAATCTATGACATGAATTATCTTGATCTTGGTCACTAGTGATGTATCTTTACACTTACGAATCTTTTCTAGCTCTCACATGGCTACCCTTCAAAATCTTGATCTCCATATCATGTCTTGGTTGCAATTTCCCTTTTGTTTGATGATGGAGCCAATGAATAGGAAATCTAGAATAAAGTCAGACCCCTTATTTAATTTATTTCTTTATTTATTGTTTAGATTTATATATCGCCTTCCCCCAAGGGGCTCAGGACGGTTTACATCAGTTCAATATATAACATTAAAACAACTCCTGTTGTCAACCTTAATCCATTAGTCACACACGCACACATAACCTTTACTAGGCATAACAATAAAGATAAAAATAGAAATAAATGGATATTAAAAACAAGATCAAGTTCTCTACTGTTGTTCTTAAGTACATGTAGCAATCACTTGCAGAAGAAATCTCTGTATTTCTGCTTTTTTTTACTGTTTAGAAGTAGGGCAATTCCTGAATTGGCTGAGCAAATTAATGCTTTATTAAATGTAGCCTAATTAGTCATTACTTTTGTCTTCTTGATATTTAGCTGTAATCTGGTTTTGGCACATTCTGCTTTATCCTTCCCCAGCTGCCGTTTCAACTCTTCAGTATTTTCTGCCAGTAATGATGTGTTATCTGCATATCTCAAATTGTTAATGTTCTGCTGCCTGAGCTGTGGAGGCTTATCTGGGGAATTCAGGTTAGCCTGTGCACTCCCACACACGCCAGCTGGGTGACCTTGAGCTAGTCACAGCTTCTCGGAGCTCTCTCAGCCCCACCTACCTCACAGGGTGTTTGTTGTGAGGGGGGGAGATTGTAAGCCCCTTTGAGTTCCTGCAGGAGAGAAAGGGGGATATAAATGCAAAACTCTTCTTCTTCTTCTTCTTCTTCTTCTTCTTCTTCTTCTTCTTCTTCTTCTTCTTCTTCTTCCACCAATTTTCACAATATCTTCAATAAATTTAATCCAGCTTTCCTTATGATATCTTCTGCATACAGATCGAAGATACAGGGAGATAAAATACATCCTTGTCAGACATCTTCACCAATTTGAAACCATTCTGCATCTCCGTGTTCCGTCCTAATGTAACCCCTGTGTCAGAATGGGATGACCCAGAAAGGGGTGGAGTCTGAAATGAAGTAGAATGCTGCAGAACTCATGAGGTTGGAGGAAGCGAGACTACCAGGCTGGGACCTTGATTGATTTTATTAAGCCCTTAACACCTTGTTTAAGGTAACTGCAATGTTGTGGGGAACTAGTGGGAAGGGAGTTTATTTTTTTGCTATATTGTAAATGTTAGAATTTATTGTTTCAGGGTTTTTGTGTATGTAAATGGTGAGAGTTTTCTGGGAACCTTCATCATCTTGAGCCCATTCACCAAGCCTCAGAAGTCTTCAAAACCAACCACCAGCAAAGAAGAATTGGACTTGGCAATATCAGTAGACTGTAAATAAGGACTTGAAAATGCAAACTTAACAGGACTGCAAAGTGTAAATGTTAAATGTTTTAAAAGTGTTATTTGTTAAGTAAAATGTAAACTGTTTTGTTGAAATTTGGTTCTTTGCAACTCCCTTTCCAAGTACTGCCCCACAGAAACCCACAAGCTGAGGTTACAAATTGGCTTCAACCAGCGTGGGGCTTGGGAAGTGAGATTGCAAATATAAATTGCTTGCAATGGAAGTGTGCAAAAGTTGGGGTTTGATCCCCATAAAACTGTCTTGTTAAGTGTGACATAAGTTCAAAGAGGATGTTAATGAGGATATTCAACATACTGTGGAAAATTATGGTGCAATTGCTAAAATGCACAGGATAAAGGGCAGAGGGAAAGAGATGTTGCTGTGTGAATTTGAAACACATAATTCTGTTTGCAAGATAGTCAACCAATGTATAAACTGTAAATTGCAAGGGAACATGGGATGTAATCCCTATTGATGCAGAGTTTGCAACAGTTAATTGGGAAGAAGCAAAACCTGTGCACAGGGAGAAAAAAAAGGAACACTGTTTGGCAGTTACATGAATGAAGGATTCCAGTTGCAACCTCTTCCCTTTTGCAAACTCATCCTCTGGATTGCAACAGCTGCTGGAAAGAGTTTTGCAAAAGGCCAGTACATCTAAGTTTCCAGCAGTAGACCTGAAGTTGCAATTAAAAAAAAACATATTCTGGTATTTTACCTAAACCAGCAGAAAATAGAATATTCAGTTTGAGTGAGTTCATGCAAAGAGAGAATTAATTGCAGATGACAGTGTTCCTGAAAATATTAAAAGAAGGAAAATTATAGAGAGCTTGCTGCCTCCTGCATTGCCCATAGCTTTGGGAGCAGGAAAGGATGCGTCTGCAAAACAATGTTTTGCTATTTTTTGGAAATTGCATATGGCAATATTGTCTCAGTTTCTGAATTGAAAGCTAAGTTTTATAGGAGAGACATATCAGTTAACATTAATGAACCCCCCCCTACTCTAGCATATTTAAACCGGTTGCATGCTCTGGCTATGGAAATATTAGAAGAAGGGGGATTGCTGATAGAAGAGCTTAAGTTCTATGTTCAGGAACAATTCTTTAGGGGATGCTGGCATGAAGCATTGTTAACAGCCCTCAAAATAAAGGAACATAGAGTGCAGTAGTGAACTAAAAAGAAGGTCAATATGTTGCTCTCCTTCATGCAGTAGAGATCCTTAGAGAAAGAAATCTCTAGTAAACAGGGAAAAGAAAGAGAAACTGAAGCCAAGAGAGATGAGAGGGAAAAGGGAAAGCCTTCAAAATAAAATTGTGGGACTATTTGATAAAAATACAGAAAAAAGACTGAAAAGAGAATGGGTACTAACAAAGAGATAGACTGGAAATCTAAATACTTACAATCTGAGAGGAGGAGGTGGCTAAATTGAAGACTACCCTTCATCAAGCAAGGGATTGTAGCAATTCAAAGTTTCTCCTCAGTTCTCCCAGGGTCTGAGAGAAAGGAGAATGGTAGCCTCTAAAGACCCCAGTAAGATATGGTGCTTTAACTGTGGATTAAAAGAGGTCATGTTAAACATGTGAATGTGTCCAATCAGCCAAATCCAGAATTGGTTCATCAAATATTACACTAAATACAGTTGGTAACCAAGAAAAAACTTGTTTAGATGGACCATCTAAAAACAGCATAGCAAGTCAGTGGGCATCTGGAAAGCTGGCAGACTATAGGTATGGGTGGAAAGAAACTATTGCAAGGTTTGATAGGACCTGGTATTCTATGACTGCATGATATTTGGATGGAGTGAAATGCTGCTGTTTTAATAGATACAGGTTCACAAGTGACATGCATCAGAGACCTTTATAAAGCCCACTTATCTCATCGTGAACTGCAGCCTATTAGGATTTATTGATATAGAAGGAGCAGGAGGTCAGACAGTGCCCTATTTGGGATTTATATTTCTAGAATTGCATTCCAATTAATACTGAAGGCATAGAAGAGAAATGAAATTTTAGCTCTAGTTTGCCCAGACCAACGCATGAATCAACAAGTTTCAGCCATCATTGGTACTCAATGTATTAAGATGTGACTATGCCAATATTGATTCAGATGGGATCAGTTTTGCAACTACCAAAAGACTTGCCATATATCAAGTTGGTTAGCTTGCAGCTATTATTTAGAGACACAAAGGAAGAAGGGTGAAGTGGGAAGAGGAAGTGAAGTATGGCTGTAGGTGAAGGCCTGGGTGACATGTCCCAGCAGGAAGTGCATGACAGTGACAGGTGTGTTGCAAACTTCACCACAGAAAACAGGGAACAACAGTCCTTTAGAAGACCCAGAAGTGGCAGCTGGACCAGGAGGCTATCCATCTTTCCACAAATAGTAAAACCTATGGTATCAAATATGAGAATAGGGTCTGTGTCAAGAATTTGACAAAAGGATATTGTATTGAAGCCTCATACAGTAGCGTTGCTAAAGCTTCGAAGTAGAATGGACAAGAGCTTCCAGCCCTGTCAGGTTTGGACCTCACAAATATAAATGGAAATGAATTCCCAGTTTAAATCTTGAAGCTTCAGCATTAAGTCAGCCAGAACAGTAGAAAGAATTTCAATAACGATAGCATCATGAAACACCAAGGGTCTTTGCAATGCATGATTTAGACCTTTGGAGAGTTTCTGTGTGTTGCCTACAAAATTTATTTAAAAGTGATGTGCCCTTTTAGAGAGAGTATAGAACTAGCGAAGTTTTGCCTTCAGATTTTGAAGACTCACGGCAACATTTGAGTGGAGTTGGCTACACTAGGTAATTGAAGAACCAACAGTCCATATGCACTCAATAGTATTGGTAAGGAAGAAAATGGGGCCTTAGGATGCAGTAGTGGACTATAGGAAACTAAACACTTTAACAGAAAAGGATGCTTACCCTCTGCCAAGAATAGAAGAAATTTTGCTTTACTTATGATCACAGTGGTTCTCTGTCTTAGATTTTAAAAGGGATATTATCAGGTGCCAATGGACCAAAGAGATTTCCAAAAGACAGCATTTACCACCCCATTTGGTAATTGGTGTTCAAGATGATGCCCCCAAGGGTTAACAAATGCCCTTCAACCTTCAACGTAATGATGGAAAATGTGATGCAAGGCTTAAACCTTACTGAAACTATTGCCTTTTGATGATTTGATCATATTCTCTGCAACTAAAGAAGAGCACTAAGAACGCCTCTCAAGGTTTTGCAAAGACTCTCAGACATATGGATTAAAGTTGGCCCTTCTAAATGTAAACTATTTCAATCATCAGTGAAATATTTAGGTCACATCATATCAGCTTCCTGGACAGAGCCAGACATGAAAAGACAGATGCCATTACCACTGGTCGGCGCTCTGCAAACCTCAGTGAACTTCAAAGATTTCTTGGGTTTGATATTATAGGAGGTTTGTGTCAGATATTCAGCCGCCATAAGCCATTAAATTCATTAGCAGGCAGGGTTCTAGAGGAAGTAAAATAAAGGAACCAGTCTCTCAAAGACAAATGGGATGTAGTCAAGAGGCCTCTGGAGACCTTTAAAAAGTTAAAGCCATTCAGCACCAGTATTGGGATTTGCAGACTGAAGTTGCCATATATATTGCATAATGGATGCTAGTCTCACAGGATTAGGTGCAGCCCTATACCAAGTGCAAAATAACTGTCTCCGTGTCAACGACATGCCAGTAGAGGTTTAAGCCGAAAGAACGCAATTATCCAGTGCACAAATTGAGTTTTTGGCATTAAAATGGGCAGTTTGTGACAAGTTCCATGATTTTTTTGTACATGGATCAGAGTTCAAGGTACGACTGATAACAACCCACTGACTTATGTTCTAACCTCTGCCAAATTAGATGCTGCAGGGCAGAGTGTGGGTGTCAGCATTATCTTTATATAATTTTGAAATAGCTCCGATGATCTGAAAGCTAATATAGATGCTGACTCACTTTCTAGGAGACATGAAGAGCCTACCGAGGATGAGGAAGCCGAGATAAACAACTAGAAAGAATTCTAAAATGCTCCTAAAGATTCAACATGATCCTAATGCACTAAAGTCATGGGATGCTAAGTCTGTAAGGCAGTTATCCAAGTTCATAGTAGTACTACCAAACATCCAGTAGTGCCAAGATGTAATGAAGTGGACCACAGTTATATTGAGACCTTACTCACTCTTGAGGACAGTATTCCAGAAGAATTTGCAAATGAAGGATGTCATATTAAATCCTTCTGATCAAAATGACGAAGTTTCCTGACTGGAAGAAGTTGCAAAGAAGGAAAATATATAGCTAGAATAATACACTTTTTGGAGAGAAGGCATAAAACCCACCTGGGATGAAAGAAAAGAGGAGTATGAAACTAGACTGTACTTGGAGAGAGAGTGGCCTAACCCTTTTTTCTCTGTCAAATGAGTTCTATATCGGAAGGTTCAAACTTAAAAGAGAAGATGTAGAGCAACTTAGATCCTTACACTCATCGGAAGAGAGCTCTGGAAGGCATTCATGATGAAATGGGTCATTTTGGAATTGAAAGAACTTTGGAATTGGCTAGGATAGATTCTTTCTGGCCTGAAATGGCAAGCTATAGAACAGAAGTGCTGCAATTGTGAACGCCGCATGAAGAGAAAAGCTAGAGTAGAAAGAGCAGCTGAATTAGTTAACATAAAAAAACATATGCTCCTTTTAGAGTTAGTTAGTCTGTATAGATTTTTAATCCTTGAACCTGATGTAATGGCACTAAAATATTTTAGTAGTTACTGATCATTTTTACCAAATATGCACAAGCATACCCCACTCTCGAGATCAGACTGCAAGAACAGTAGCTACAACTTCTGGGGAAAATTTTATATGCCATTATGGATTTCCTAGAAGATTCCACAGTGATCAAGGAGCAGCTTCTTGAGTCGAACTGGTTACAGAACTGAGTAAAATTGTAGAACTAAGTCCCATACAACACCATATCACTCAAGAGGAAACCCTGTTGAGAGGTTCAATCGTACTTTAGACATGTTGGGCACATTAGAGGTAAATAAGAAATCTAATTGAGAGTACATAAAACCATTAGTTCATGCTTATAATTGTACCAAAAATGATACTACTGGAGAATCTCTCCTTATTTTTTTTTTTAATGTTTGGAAGACAACCATTACTACCAATTGATTTGTGTTTTCGATAAAGCTCTATTGAGCAAACAGAAGTAACTCATCAAGAATATGTAAGAGACTTAAAACGCAGGCTTCGTTATGCATATGATCTGCCACCAGGAAAGTGGCAAAAGCATCAGCAAGCCAACAAAACGAAGATGGGATAGGAAAGTCATCAAATCAACTATTTCAACAGGAGACAGAGTGCTAGTTCAGAACTTAAGCCCCCGTGGAATGCAGAAATTAGCTGACCGATGGGAACCTGTTGTGCATAGTAGCTCGGGAGCAACCTGATGAACCCTTCCTGTTTACAGAGTCCAATCAGAAGATGGTAAAGGTTGTTCGAACTCTGCACCGGGATATGTTGAGACCATGTGGTTTTATTTCCTCCTCTGAGGATATGAGTGATTTGGACAGTCCAGGAGAGTCCTATTAGTGGTAGGACGAGACAAAGTTAGCTGATGTGAACTCAGTAGGAGAAGATTGTGCATCCACACTAACTCTCTTTCAGACTCCCCAATCCCATGGCAAGGGAATTCACACCAAGCCCTTCCAATGAGGTTACTGCAGTCGGAAACTCTTGTAAGAAAATATTGCTGAAAGACAAGGTTGTGCTGTCAGATTTACCAAATGTGGTCCTTGACCAGCACAGGGATCTCTGGGAATGAGTAACCTACCCCTAGGACCAAGAAAGAGTTGTGAAACCCAGCCTACTAAGTTAGCTGATTATGTTCTGAATTTTCAATGAGGTTAATTGGAGTCAACACTCCTACTGTAATATGTCATTGTTCAATCATTTCAAGAGTTAATTGTAAATACTGTCAGACGCATAGAATTTTAGTAGAGAATGTAACCCCTGTGTCAGGAATGGGATGACCTAGAAAGGGGTGGAGTCTGAAATGAAGCAGAATGCTGCAGAACATGAGGTTGGAGGAAGCAGACTACCACAGGCTGGGACCTTGATTGATTTTATTAAGCCCTAACCTTGTTGGCTGTAACTGCAATGTTGTGGGAACTAGTGGGAAGGGAGCTTATTTTTGCTATATTGTAAATGTTAGAATTTATTGTTTCAGGTTTTTGTGTATGTAAATGGTGAGTTTTCTGGGAACCTTCATCGAAGCCCATTCACCAAGCTTCCCTCAGAAGTCTTCAAAACCAACCACCAGCAAAGAAGAATTGGACTTGGCAATATCAGTAGACTGTAAATAAGGACTTGAAAATGCAAACTTAACAGGACTGCAAAGTATAAATGTTAAATGTTTTAAAAGTGTTATTTGTTAAGTAAAGTAAACTGTTTTGTTTAAATTTGGTTCTTTGCAACTCCTTCCAAGTACTGCCCCACAGAACCCACAAGCTGAGGTTACACTAACACTAGCCCCTTGCCCAGAGTACAAGTTGCACCTCAAAACAGGTGGCACACCAAAAAGCGCACCCGGACTCACCCGGGGCGCCGTTGCAGCAGGGGAGGATCGAGCGGCTGCTCTCCTTCCCCTTATGCCTCGGAGGGAATCATCATGTGGCAAGGGAGCTGGGCAGGCTATATAAGCCAGTGCCTAGCTTGGCTCGGCCTCTTCACGAGGCTGCGAGCAAGCAGACCCACCCTCCCTCCCTAAGAGATGTGGCAGTATTATGTATGTTATTTAATGTTATGCTTTTGTTGCAGTCTGGGCGGTTTTTGGGGGCATAGGGGCACATCCTAATCGGGTAGGCAGGCTTGCATGCCAGACCTTCCCGCGGCGGGGGCCTCAATAAGAGGTCTAGGGATAGTGGAGGGCTTGAGGGTGCAGGCCTTGGTCCTGTCTTGAGCTTGCTACTCCTGGCAAGAGGGGGTGTCACAAGTGGGTAGGCGCCCAAGTAGCATCTAGAAACCTCCTGTCCCAATCCCCATGGGGGACGGTGCCGGGTTCAGTGGTTTGCTGCCCGAAGGGCCAGGAGGTGTCAGCTTGAGGCTGACTGAGGCCAGGTTCAGCAGTACACTGCCTGGTGGCCAGGATGTGTCCTGTTTATGCTCGCCCAGCTTCCTACAGTTATTGTTATTAATAAACCGGACTGCGGCCATTTCTATTCCAACAAATAAGAATTATCTTGTCATTACTGCACGCAATTTCTTTTAAAACCAACACAACAGGATAAATGGGCCTAAATCTCACATCAAACTCCACAAAGTTAAAAAACCCAGAAGGAGAACATTTACATTTTCTAGGATGTTCCATTGCTGACCTAAGAGTAGAAATCCACAAACTAGATGCTTGAAAGGGATATTACAACATGTGATTTCTGAATTTGAGTTCATTCAGAGCCCCCCAGAGCTGAAAAGAGACATAGGATTCTTATCTCACTACAGATGCTGATTTTCTGCCCTTAATCATTCTCCCCTGTTCTAATCAAGCTGATTACATTTTGCATCATACTTTTGCATCCTAACTCCATTTTTGGCAACACCTCTCCCATCTTCTAACTGGCATGTAAGAACTCAGGAATCTCCGTTCCTACCTGTATCTAATGAACAGAGCCTTGACTCTTGAAAGCTTATGCCCTGAAATCTTCGTTGATCTGTAAGTGGCTAATGGACTAATTATCTAGATAATCTAGATATTATCTAGATAATAATACAGTGAGTGGAAGAAAATACACATGGCAAACAGATAAGATGTATAATACAAGTAGTGCAGCGAACAGGGCCATACTTTATTGAATCAACTTCTTGTACCATTGCATCATAACATGGTCTTATTGCTTTTATTAAAAATGGTGTCATTACATTTCTATAGCAAAACCATCATGCTTATAAATAGTAAATATTAAACATTCCCTTCTCACTAGGCATGTTGTGTAACAGACTTCCCTCTGTGATACACCTCTGAAGATGCCAGCCACAGATGCAGGCGAAACGTTAGGAACAAGATCTACCAGACCATGGCCACACAGCCCCTGAAAACCCACCACAACCAGTAAATATGGAGTTCAGTCTATTCTTCAGATTTTTAACAGTCTACTCTAGGCAAGATACCATAGTAACAAACTCTGTACTGACCCAAACTAGTGGGCAGATGGACAATCTGCTGCTTTCTCATGAGAGAATTTGAGCTGAAGCTCAGATGAATATCTAATACAACTTGATTATTAGCATTCATAAGAAGAAGGCATAATTTTTGCACCACTGAACTCTTCAGATTCAATCGGAGATACACTGTAGAGTGCTTGAAATCTCTAACTCCAAATCAATTCCTGGTCATTCTCTAAAGCTTTGAATACTTTCAGTGATGTGTAAAACCACTCATGAAAAATCTATGTAATAATTTTCCCTGAGAACCTTTTTTTTTTCACTTGTGTACCCCTTGGCAAACCATTTTTTCTAAAACTGTACCCCATATTAGGAAACTCATTATGCAATTTTTAGCATACCCCCAAACACTGTGGTGAGTACCTCTGCGGCTATGCATAACCCAGGTTGCGAACCATTACTCTAGAAGTATGGATGAGAATTCTGTAGAACTGTCAGTGAGAACTGGTTCTTTTCAGAGTCCACTGGTTTTTCTGTCAGATTAATCTAGCTCAAAGACTATGGCAAATGCTAATTAATAGAGCATGGCAAATGCTAATTAAAATTGCACTATGTTGTCTAAAAACACAGATTGGACTTTTTCTGCTTGGCCTGCCTGTATCCTTATAGATAATAGGGATGGGTAGTTGCTTAGTGGCATGCAGAAAGTCAGTCATTAGCACTTCCTGCTAAAAGCCTCAGGTAGCAAGGGATAGGAAAGAGCCTCTACAGCTACAGCTTGCCATGTAGACAATACTGACCTTGATAGACCTATAGTCTGACAACAAAAAGTTGAACTGTATTTACTGTATGTGTTTATCCAGAAGAACCCCATTCATGCTTGGGAGCATTCATTGATGTACTTCATCGCACATGCTTGTCTCACAGTCTGCACAGATTAGCATGTCTTCAACTGAGCTCTTTTCATTCCTTCACAAAACTCTGCCTTCACCAAGAAATGGCCAGTCCTACCTATTTGGGTCACAGCATATGAAGAGGCTTCTAGGCTGTAGCACATATTAAATGGTAGATACCAGGGCCTCAAGGTCTTTTGAGCTGCTGTACTTTTTTTGCAGACTTATGACAGGTCTAACATGACTTTATGCCGTTCAAAATGGAAGCAAGACCACTCCACAGTTTTGTTTTGGGTTCACTTTAACCAGCATTCTGAATTTGATGCTGAATTCTGAGCATTTATGAAATTTAGTAGCAACCTTGGTGTTTTCAACATGGGGGCAGGGTTGTGTATTTTCAGTGATGAGGTATGACAAGTTAATTTCCCTGCCCCAGTCCATTCTCCCTTCTACATGCCACCAGGGCTTTTCAGATTTTTTAAAGAAATGTAATTGGATATAATTATAACGATCTAACAATCTGTGTATCAGATTATCTGAATTCCCATCCATCATTCTTTTTTAAAACATAAGTTTCTATTCCCTTTTGTTGCAAACAAATGCCTTTCCCTAATATCTCAGCATCAAAACAGGCTACAGGCATAATTTAAAAAAAGAAAAGAAAAGAAAGAAAGCTGGAACTGGAATTCAGACAGCCTAATGTACATTATAAAAATAAACAATATCAATTGCTAATTAAAAAAATTAAAACCTGGTGGTGGTGGGAAAAAATGGCCACTTTGGGTACAGGGACAAGTAAAATGGCTGCTGTGTGGGTGAGATTGGGAGATTCCAAACTTGCTCACCCAGACAGCAAGAATCCAGGCTTTGCAGTGATCTTTCTTGAAAGCTTTACAGGAAAGTCAGTTTGGAAAACATCAGAGAAAAACTATTAAAACCCTGAGACGTCCATGAATGTACCAGAATGCTAAACACACTTTCTAATAGCATTAGGGCTTCCAATGGTCTTCTAGAGGTTTTTTGGCCAGCCAATAGCTTGCTGGCAGCCCTAGCTGCTCTGAGTGGTGATGGGTGTCTGGCCTGCGCCATCCTTGGCCTGGCAGTTCACACGTCCACAGCCCTCTGCAGCTGGCCCATGCATTTCCATCGCCCAAGGCCCTGGGGCCTCTTTCTCATTGTTCGCGAGTAACTAGCAATAGTGCCTATTGGTTCCCTTTATCTGTCTTTCCTGAGGGACTAACCTGCATGTCCCAAAAACAGTGTTTCTTTCTCACTGTCTTTTCAAATGCTGACATTATGGGAATGCAAGGATGGGGGGAATTCTGGGATGAGTCAAACTGTAACCTTTGAGTATATACTGGGGGCCAGAGAGCCAAAAGCTAGTTTCGGCTATCTGGCCAATGGGCTTACACAGTTCAGAATAAAACTTTTGAACCTACCTTGAGTCTTATTACTGAGTGGAGGACCAGACCCTTACAATGGGAAATATTTTTTTTAAAAAAATTATCATCTACATCACTATGTCATTTCCAAGGAAAACCCAGCTATGACGTGGGTGTCCAGGAATTGCAGGATACCCTATGGCAGAATTACAGAGTTTCTGCCAATTCCTAGCTACACTATGTCATGTGCAGGTTTTTTCCTACAGGTGATGTATCAATGTAGTTAGTCAACATCATGCCTCCCATATCCTCACCCCCAAACCTTCCTGGTTGTCAGGCACATTGCAGTAACCATAAACAACACTGAACTTGGAGCAACATACCCACGTGTAAATAGCCATTAGTCTGCAACAATAATTTTAACTGCTTTATATTCTTGGATTTCTCTCTTGCACTAACAGTATAGCCATGAGAACATACAACATACATAAAGAACAAGATCTAAAATGAAGCAGATGCTTGGCATACATGTATCCTGAACTTCCACTTCCTCATCACTGGGTTAACATCCCTTTTGTTGGAAATTGGTCTAATTCTGGGCAACTGCAACACACAAGCAAACAAATGAATATCCTTCTTATAATCTGTCCATAAAGGAATTAGTGTCCCCATTATTAAGGCTACTATGGAGATTATAATTTGGCTCTTCCTGGGAAGTTTCAAAATATAAGCCCAGGAATGAGGTCCTTATGTGCCCATAAAGGGATCAATGTATTTTTTTAAGTTATTAAGGCATCTATGGTCATTCTGATTGGAGTCTTGCTACATAAATTCAAGTCAGACCCCAAAGAATAAGTCTTCTTCTTATCATGTAGCCTTCCAGGATACGAATGAAACACACAAACTGCAAACTGTGCAAGAGGTTTAACCTGCTGGTGCTTGTCCTTTTCCTGTTCTTGGGATAATTAGAGACATTAAAATACCTTCCCTTTTAAGGATGGGATATATTTCAAATAGAATCCCTTCACTGAGGCTCTTTGCCAAATATGTCACACAAACATACCTTCCACATCTAAAGACAGAAAACAAGGGAGTCGTGAGTCTGGATATAAAACACACCACACATCTAGTGGTTAGTTCCTTTTTGGTGGGAAGGAAGAAGTGATAGAAATCTTTTGCACATTGTGTCCCCTGGGCTGAAAACTTGAAGCATGAGTGTCAAGCTGCCGAGACTTCTCTTTCCTGGGCAGGACTTGCAGGGGCACCGCTGTAGAGATGAACTCACACATTCCTGATAGCTGAAAATCGTAGAGCCTGCAAATATCCTGATTAACTGGATACCAGCACCTTCTTTGGTCATGTAACAGAGGGATGGCAACTTAGAGCACATTAATGCTAGTGGCCATGAAGAGAAGTCCCTGCTAGCCTTCTTACAAGATAAAACTCAGAGTAAATGTTTGTATTGATTGGTGGGGTGTTCCTTCCAGGATTACTTCTATAAATAATAGCATTCAACAAATGCCAGATTGCTCAGTGTTTCAAATAACATACAGAAATACAGCTGAATGCGTTGTCCTTCACCGACGTGGTTTACAGCATACTGCTTACTCGTATTATCTACAGTGAATTTCTCAATGCAGTGTGGGTCGTTTTATTTATTTATTTTGTATGATACATTCTAACCTGTGGTGATGACTTTGATATTAAGGACCCCAGCTCACTGTAATAAACTGGCAGGCATGACCTTCCGAGTCTTTATAGTTCTGAAGTTCTAAGGACAGGCATGCGTATACATCACTTAGTATCTTGCCAGGTGACAACTCACTCTTGAATGTGTGAACCAACCCCAATGAAAAATGTCACATTGGAGAAGATACAGAAATTCAGGTTGTGATATTTGGATTGTAATGGCTATTCCACAAATGTTAGTTATTGCTCGACATTGCAAATATTTATACTCTTTACAATATACTTAAATTAAAAACTGGAGGATGAAGCAGCATGACCTCAGCCTAATATTCAGTGACGGGTCTTTGGGGATGTTGGGTTTCACCTGTTCTGTCACTGAAATGGCTGTTAGATGTAGCACAATGAAACAACCCACAGAAGTTAAATTCTTAGTGCAATGACTTTAGTTTGCTTGCCTTTCTACCTGAAGTGTGTCCCTGCATCCAACTTTCCAGTTATCCTCAATGTTTGCAAGTCTCAACATTTCTGTATTATGATATTCTATTCATTGAATTGCTGTACGCCTAGTGTGCTTCACAGTAATTGCACTTGGCATTATGAACAACTACTGACAATGGATGCAATCACTGTCCCAGCTAACAGTGCCTAAATCAGGCTACAGAAGTAGGCCAAGAGGAACTAAAATGATTCCAAATGTGCTTTTTGTTGGATCATTGTACTCTTAAGTCACGGAGCTTTTGAGATGCTAATAACAATTCTTCAACTAAAGTGTGCAATTTAAAAGCTCACTACTCTACAATGCTATTGGTCCCAAAAAAGGCTATTAACAGAATCATTTGGGGCTACTGATCCTTCTATCTCTTTGTTTTATCTTCTCTATTCTCTTTCCCACCAACATTCACCCATCACATCATTCTCAGTGTTTCACCAATTTCTCCCTTTTTTACAACTCCAGCTTGCCTGTATATCTTCAAATTACCTATCTATCTTTCTACTTTCTTTTCCCCACTTCAAAGATAAGAGTTTCATCCTTATGTCAAGGGCAAAAAATAGAAATGGAAATATTAGCACAATTAAAAAGAAATATATGAGCACCAAAATCTATATGCTGCTTGAAAGGCAGGTATGGATACACACAGAGATGTCCATTTTGTTCTAACGGTGCCTAGTGACCATAATATCTCATGAGTGCATTTCTGAGATACAAGATTCCTTCAAATGCCTTTAAATAAGCCAAGGCACAACTCTCTTATTTCAAACAGATTTTCTTCATTGGGACAAGGGGTAATCTTTCTGCTTAGATGGTTGTCCTTTTAATATAGAAAGTAGTTGCAAACAGAACAGCCTTTTACAGTACATTAGGATTGCAGTGAAATTAAGAATTCACAGAAAAATGCCTCAACGTTACCTGAGATACTCTGACAGCTCTAGGAAGTGAAAAGAATCAATTTATGTTACCCTTTCTATTTCAGAAAGTAGAAGTCATTTAAAAGACCTGTTTTCCCTAGATTAGGAAAGGATAAATATCAAGGAAGACATGACCCTTGGTTTACTGCCGCCCTCCCCTCCAGATGACAAGGGTTGGGTAGCTTGTGATCTTCATGTGTTGTGTTAAACCCATAATTTGTTTTCTTACAGGCTATTTTTATAGGATTTGCAGAGATCATAAATTAAAAGCAGACAATCTCAGGCAGAACTAAAATGCAAAAAAGGAAATCAGTGACTTACCTTTGTCAGTCTTATTCAGAACATATTAAATGCAGGTAGTCCTGAAGCTATATACCCTGAGGAACCCAAACTTTATCCTTTCCAAGACATACCAACTCTGTGAGAAGCAGAACAACAAATCACCTGCATTTGCCTTCAAGGTGAAGACGGTGGCTCATACTTTTGAAGCTCTCCTTCACAACATGATATGTTGCTTGGATCTGATTTTTTATCCAGAGGTTTCTCAAATGGCTTGGTGAGGCACTTTATAAGCTACAGCTGACCAGCTGCCTGGTGCCTCTGTCCTTGGTGCTGATCAAATAAGCCGCTGTTCTTCTGTCTCTTTTTTCCCTCCTCGTATTCTAGTTCTACATCATCACCTCTCTGTCTGTTTCTCTGCCTTTCCTAACTTTACCAGCCTCTCTCACATACTGCTGGTGTTCCCTGCTAGTCTATGTATCTCAGATATTTTGATAGCTGAACAGCTATTTTCTTTTGTCTTATTCCCCTTATCGATGTGTTGACAGTTTTAAAATCCATTAGCTAGAATGCAATGCAGAATACACAATCAAACCTTAAGTTTACCTGGGAGGGAAAAAAACAGCTACAGCAAAGAACAAAAAATGAGGTTTCACAGACTTCTTGGGACCACAGCCTTGCTAGCAATCTCAGGCTTGAATCTAGTGATGGGTCTAAAGTCTAATCAGTGCTGAATAAGTCCTTCATTCTTTCATGGAGGACTCAGTTTATTTCCCATGGTACTTTAAAAGTAAGTGAGCTTACTTACCATCAGTCCCATCCAAATGACCAGGTGCCCAGGCACAGCACTGCAGCTGTCCTGCCCCACTGTTTTCAAAGGGGTTTCTGATAGTGTGGGAAGCCAAGAAGGCAAACAAAACACCCTGCTGCTGAAAAGCCCTCCGTAGGGCTCCCGTGGACTTGCACCACCAAGAAGATGGCATAAGTCTTGGAGCTGGGTACTGGTGTTTTCAGCACCAAAGCATGGGTGGGAGCCAACTAATGTTGGCTATGTTCCCCTGGCCACAGCTCTAGAATGCCCCAGTGATGCCGGCATAGACAATGGAGGCACTGGAGTTTTGGTGGGTCACAGTGGCCACCAGCTAGCAGATCCACTTCTCTGCCAGGGCAAGTGCCCCGGGGAGGCAAATCCACCAGTGTAGGCCTGCACTGCCTCCAGTGGCAGATTCAGACACCCCCCCCCCCAATTTGGATAGAGCCACAAAGCCTAACAAATACCCATACTGGAAATTTAACATGTAGAGCAGCGATTCCCAACCAGGATTCCATGGTACCCTGGGGTGCTGTGAGCATGTCCCAGGGGTACCCTGGCAATGCTGCCGGCCCCCCTCACTTTTGTGGTGTCTCCCACCAGCACCAGCAAGGATATGGAGCTGGTCCAGGGGGCAGGGTCTGCCGCAAGGTCAGCAGCCACTTCCCCCCACCCCCCTGTGCTTCCCTTCACCCTAGGAGGAGAAGGTAGGGGGGTGGCAAGCAGGGGAACTGGGAGGGAAAGGTGGGGGAGGATGGTAGGGGTACCGTGAGATATGAAGAGTGAGGTCAAGGGTACCATGTCATCAAAAAGGTTGGAGAACACTGATGTAGAGTAATCGATAAAATATTTTTATGATAGAAACATTGAGCAAACGTATTAGCAAACATATACATTTTACACATCTGAAGTTCAGATCACAATGACACACTATTGTCAAAAATCTAACTTCACACTGTTAGTTTAAAGTCTTTGGCTTTCAACTTTTCAGCAACTACAATTTCTTTCCCAGTATCATGTTGAATGCTAATTGTACATAAGACTTGGTCTCTTATGCAAATACATTTCAGTAGATCTCTGATCTTTTTGCACAATAAAAATGCAAGACAACCACATGTTAGATTTTCACAATATTCATACAATATTAATCCATAGTACCAATAACATGATATTTCATCCTTGCATTATGAAGAAATAGCTTTGCTGAGGGTGAGACCTGGAAGGAGAAACTGATATTGTTGTTCACTCTTATTTTTAAAAATCTGGTTGGATGTATTCTTCATCATTAAGAAGAGGGAGGCATACAGTTCCTTCCCAAAATGCAATAAGGAAGCCTGTTCCTCAAAAAAAACAAAAGCTAATGTATTCCCATATAAAACTATATTCTACGTAGTAAACTAGCACATTATTGAGAGATGTATATAGTGCAATCCTACACAGAGTTACACTCATCTATGCCCATTGACTTCAATAGACTGAGAAGGACATAAGTCTTCTTATTTCCCAATCCGTGTGTGTGTATATATGTGAAGCAACACCTGGAGGTGGCGCAGGCCTGTGCTGGCAGATTTGCCCTGTCCAGGACACATACCCTGGTGGAGGGGCAAATATGCTGTCAGGCAGCTGCTGTGGCCACCCCAGGATGCTTGGATGTAAAATCCAGTGTCATGCTAGCACTTCTATGTTGCTGTCAGCCCGGTCAGTGCAGAGGCAGGCAGGGTCGAGGCATTCCCTGAGGTGGAGCCAATGTTAGTCGGCTTCTACCCTGGGTTTGCAGCCAGTTGTATCTTGGCCCTGAGCTTTGACTTGCACCACCCTTTTGGGCTTTCTGGAAATTGGAGGATGGGGGGGGGTTGTTCTCCCTTACTGTGCCACCATAAGGTCCTATGGAGGTGGCAGGATGCCGCTATAATGGTACTGTCCCTGTCCACCTTGGGCTTTGGATTGGGCTGCCCATGTAAGTGCCTCTTTCCCCTTATGTATTCATTTACTACATACACAGAAGGGGAAGACTTTTGTGTGTGTATGTGAGTGTGTGTGTTAGTGAGACCATTCAAAACAATGACTCACTCTGGCAGTCTGAAGGATCAGAGTCCTATTCAGGGGCACACCTATTGAACATGGCACATGGGGTCGGCTCTCAAATGGCATCCCCCAGCTGCCCCTCCCCCGCAAAACTCTCCCCTCAGCCCCCACCAAAACATTCCTTTGGGTACTCACTGTACCTTTAAAATTGATTGTCGCTGCTGGTTTGTGGTGGCGGCCAGCTGCTTCCCCGCTCCCTCCAGCCCGCAAGAGAGGCGGTGAGGCAACAAGTGAGCAAGGCAGTGTGTTTGGGTGCTGCACAATCCCTGACTGGCCCTCCCAGGCATGGCAGCAGGCTGCTCTGTCAGCATTGGATACGCAGAAGGAGGGGGCAAAGCAACAGATTGCTGCTGGAACCCAGCACTGACTTTCCCAATGTTAATGGTACTATGAGTACCAAAAGGGATTTTTCAGTGAGGGCAGTGGGTTGGGGGAGAGACCGGTCCAATTGTGTCTCCCTTGTGACTCCTTAAAGCATAGGTGTTGAACTCGCAGCCCTCCAGATGTTATGGACTACAGTTCCCATCATCCCCTTCCAGCCGATGCTGGCAGGGGATGATGGGAACTGTAGTCCATAACATCTGGACAGCCACGAGTTTGACACCTGTGCCTTAAAGTATAACCTGGATAATCTGGCCCCTCTTCCCTCCCCCCAGATCCACTACCAGTCCGACTGTTTTAGTAATCCCACCTCACTCTGCAGTGGCGTAGGAGGTTAAGAGCTCGTGTATCTAATCTGGAGGAACCGGGTTTGATTCTCCACTCTGCCACCTGAGCTGTGGAGGCTTAAATGGGGAATTCAGATTAGCCTGTACACTCCCACACACGCCAGCTGGGTGACCTTTGGGCTAGTCAAGGCTTCTCGGAGCTCTCTCAGCCCCACCCACCTCACAGGGTGTTTGTTGTGAGGGAGGAAGGGCAAGGAGATTGTAAGCCCCTTTGAGTCTCCTATAGGAGAGAAAGGGGGGATATAAATCCAAACTCCTCCTCCTCCTCCTCCTCCTCCTCCTCCTCCTCTTCTTCTTCTTCTTCTTCTTCTTCTTCTTCTTCTTCTTCTTCTTCTTCTTCTTCTTCTTCTTCTTCTTCTTCTTCTTCTTCTTCTTCTTCTTCTTCTTCTTCTTCTTCTTCTTCTTCTTCTTCTTCCACACTTATTTGTGCTTTGCCAGTATACTGTAGATTGTGTAAGTGATAATGCAAGCCAAGAGCCTTTCTTGTCCAAGGCCACTGCATGTGTTTTGAAGGTGAGCAGGGATTTGAATCTGCGGTTCTCACTGCCAAACAAACCCCAAAACCCCAGGAGGACCCAGTAAAGACAGCACGGCTTCCCTGGGATAAAATATCACCATGCTAAAATTAAATTGAACCACAGTTTGGCAAGGATGTCTCCGGGGTTGGAAACTATTTTGCCTCGTGTTTTTTTCCTTTCTTAATGAAATAACATGTTTCTATTATGATAATGATGACAGTTATTAACATTTGCTTTCCAGCTGCAGTCTTGCCAGATGAACAGATTCCCAAAGTTACATGATGCCCATTCAGGACTCTTAGGCAGATTCCACATGGGCCAAAAACAGCGGTGTGGAAATGGTGTGAAAACAGAGTAAAAGGGTTTAAAACAGTGTAAAAGGGTTTACACCATTTTCACACCACTGTTTTTGGCCCATGCGGAATTCGCCTTACATTCTTAGTGGAGACAGGAGGAAGATGGTGAAGACCTCACTTGTTAAAGGAGTAATAAAGGGAGAAAAGGTGTTATATGCTATGTGATCTCTGTAAATCTAACCTTTCTACCAGCCATTCAGCTTTTGTGTGAGAATCCAGTGCCACTAAATAGAGGAACAGACTTTAAAAAAATTCTCTTTAAAAAGGGGGGAGCTTTTTGTTCAGCGCCAACTGCACTAGCTGAAATGGAAGTAGAAGCCATCTAGCATTACGTATTTTTTAAAAAGTGGTTTAGCTCGAAGGCTGTTTCTGCACAGGTGGAATATAGCGACCCAGGGACGCTAAAAACAGCATCCCTCGGGAGGGGTTTGCAACTGCAGCAGCCTCGCAACCCCGAGCAGTGCAAAGCTGCTGTTTCCAAACCTCGCTCCCTGGGTGAGGTATTTCAGAAACAGCGGCTTCCAACCGCTGCCGTGCGAACAGCAGTGGCTGGAAGGGGCCATCCCCCACTTTCCCGAATGCCTTACCTTCCGTCCGACCTTCCGGCGTGTTGCCCAGGCCTGGGGACACCCTCCCCCTGCCCTGCAACTCCAGAGGGAGGGCTGCACCGTCTTCCCCACCCCTACCGGGACCGTTCGTGCGAACGGTCCCAGGTGTGTATGTGTGCGTCGGCGTGGTATACGCCGACGCACCCCCCGAGCGTGGCCATGCAGAAACGGCCTGAGATTTACAGTGTCATACTAAAAAGAGGTACACCCTCCTATGGCCATTAACTCCGGTGAATTAAAAGGGTGTAACTCCAGTTAGGCTGGCACTGCTAGAGAGACATAAACAGGAGAATAATGTTATGCAAGGTGCTTTTCAGCACAGTTCATTTTAAAAAAATTGAGGCAGGAAATAAAATGTTTCCTCCATGGAGTTCTGCATTGCTTTTACCCCAAAACTTTATTTCCAGCCTCAACATATTTTAAATGAATCCCCTTTTAAAACAATTCTCTGGCTGAAACATTTTGAAAACATCTTCAGTTGCAGCATTTCTCTGTTCTTTTATTTTTGGGGATCTAATTTTTGAAGCATCAAGTATACGAGGAATGGAGAATGCAGTATGAGGCTGTGAAGCATTGAAGCATCGATGGAACACAGAACTGAAAAAGAAAAGGGGAAAAATCATGTAATGGTGGCCAGGAATTGTTTCAAGGGGATGAGTTCAAACAAAAGAGGGGGGGGGTGTTGAAAATGTTTTACACATGTTTTACAAATGTTTAGATTTGTTCAGAAAGGGCCTAGAAAAAGAAGTCCATTTTTATAGACTGCTTCTCTTCACATTTTACAATTGCATTACCTTCCCCTCCCCACCACAGTCATCTTGTGAGGTAGGTGAGGCTTAGAGAGTTCTGAGAGAACTGTGACTAGCCCAAGGTCTCCCAGCAGACTTCATGTAGAGGAGTGGAGAACCCTGTTCTCCAGATCTGCCAACCACTTCACCAAGCTGGTGTATATGATCAGATATGCCTGTCAGAAAACAAGAGCCATAGCATTGAGGGAAAATTAGGAGGTTAGGAAGAGACAGAGAGAAAGTGCCAGGCAGCAATCTTGAAATTAAATATCAAGCAAATGAACACATCTAGGTGACAAACAGTGCAATCTTAGGCCCAGTTATACATACAATCTTTCTGAGTGATAGTGTTATGGGGTAACTCTGAAATATTTTGCTTTTAAATAAAGATTTCTTTACTTTGTTTATGCCACATCTTTCTTTCCAATGGGACTCAAAGCACCTTACGTTATTCTCCTGTTCTCCATTTTAGCCTTATGACAACCCTGTGAGATAGATTAGGCTGAAGGAATGTAACTGGCCCAAGTTCACCCAGCAAACTTACTCACAGATCCTAGCCCAACACTCTATGACACAACTGACTTACTCTCTCATTGCATATTATTTCTACCTTACCCTGGATTTTAAGAGTAGGTTATTCAGTTTATCATTGCATCAGTGACCAGTAGCATCTGAAAAGGGAGATGGGTTGTATTTTTATTTTTTTTTCCTACCCTTTTTTCTGTACAAATATATACAGTGAAATTAGTGTCATAAATAGGGAGAGAAGTCAGAGCTATTTTCTCTTCAGAGATGCTCCTTCGAGAACAATATGAAAGGTGAACAGCATGGTGGAAGTTCTTAATTGCTAGCATTGCACATTCTTCATGAATTAATAGGAGCTTCACCTGTCAAAGATGTCGGTCTATCTCCTATGGTTTTAATAACAAAAATCTGAACAGATAATTTAATTCTTAACTTTAATTGTCAAGCTAACTTCTTTCAGAGCAAACATTTCTGAATGCTATCAAGGCTAGATCTGGGCAACTGAAGCACAGGAAAATCTTTGTATAAGAAGCATGATGCAAAGGCAATTTTAGCGGGTCCATATTATCCTCTACAAAACAACAAAAAGCTTGGTTCTGGTGGGTTCTCTGTGATACACCTCTGAAGATGCCAGCCACAGATGCAGGCGAAACGTTAGGAACAAGATCCACCAGACCACGGCCACCCAGCCCGGAAAACCCACCAGAATCCGTTGAATCCCGCCGTGAAAGCCTTCAACAATACAACAAAAAGCTTCTCCAAGTGTTATGTATTCTGATGGGACAAGACACATAAGCATCTGAAATGAAGATGTATTTTGGAAGCTTGTAAATGAGGACTGCTTGCTGTAAATGTTATGGCATATTATATTAAATATTGCTGTAAATATTAGGGCATATTATATTAGCTGTTCTGTGACAAATGTTGCAATTCTGTGATTATCAGTGACAGAAAGTGGGTCCATAATACTGAAGAACTGGAGAAAGGCTTTGGAGAACTAGGGTTATTTAACTTAATATATTATCTTTATTTAACAGATGGAAGAGCAGAGATGGAGGGTGGAGGGTGACTCTGTGGGATGCCTTGGTCAAGCAGAAATCTGTGCCAGAGCCAAGAACAGAATGTGACTTTCTTAACTCCCTAGCCAGCTTAGTTAAGGAAAGCTTTCCCAATTCAGATTCTTTTTTAGGAATCAGTTTAGTTGTCCCTGTGTTCTACTGTGAGCATTCCGTAGGACTCAACTACAACGGCCTTTACACCTTTGGCACATGGAATGATTTATAGTAGCCTTGTAGTGCTTGCAATGATTTATATTTGACATCACCTGAGAAATATATTAAATACCCTGGTAAAGGGAACCTTTTTCCCAACCTTGTCCCTGTGAATGTCCCCTAATCAATTGCTCATTTCCCTTTTTTCCGTCATGACCCTGTATGTGACAAGTGAAAGCACAGAAATCATGTAACAGAGGAACAGTCTGATTCCCCATGCTGGAAGTAGAAACCTGCCTTTCAGACTTCATAGCTGCTGTTTATTTCTGGTTGATTTTTTGTGATGCAACCGCAGAGGAAATACAGGGAAATCAATGCAGTAATAAGCTTCAAAAGTGAGTCAAGCAGACTTCTGAGTTCTTCTGAAACATTCATCAATTGTTGAGATAGCCCTCACGCTTGGCTTCTGAATATCTTATTTGACTTATTTTACATGTTTTACCCTATCCTCTTTTCTTGTTTATAACAATAATAGTTCAGCTTTCCTTAATCATTCCTCTTCCTATTCATTTCTGCCATCTCTTTCACCTCATTTTCAATTACGACATTTATGAATGTGCTAAGCTGCTTTATACCGAGTAAGACCTTTGGGCCGTCAAGTTCAATATAGTTTCCTCTGAATGGAAACAGCTGCCCAGGGTCTCAGGTGGAAGTCTTTCTCATTACCTACTATTTGATGCTTTTAACTGGAGATGCCAGGGACAGAACCTACGTACAGTGGTGGCGAACCTTTGGCACTCCAGATGTTACGGACTATAATTCCCATCAGCCCCTGCCAGCATGGCAGATGCTCTGCTGCTGAGTCTCAACTCTTCACCAGTTTCCAGTAGCTCCTGGTAGCCACTTATTTAGCAGTCTTGACCTAGAAGAGCATCTGTCTCAAGGTACTTGATTAACAGTATGGCATGCTTATCCTGCTTTGATCACAGAAGGCAGACTCAGTCACCACGTATATCTTACAATTTAGTTCCACAGCATGTTCAGAATTTTATTAACAGCAAGAGACAGAAGCACATTTTTATTATACAAAAAATAGCAGTTTCTCAGAGAAAGCATCTTTCTTGCTTGCTTGTTTGTGTAGGAGAATAGAATTTCTGTCTAGTTCAGGGGTCTGCAACCTGTGGCTCTCCAGATGTACATGGACTCCTGCTAGTTCTTCCTTTCTGCCCATTAGCCATGCTGGCAGGGGCTGATGGGAATTGTAGTCCATGAACATCTAGAGAGTCGCAGGTTGCAGACTCCTGCTAGTTTTTCCTTTCTGCCCATTGGCCATGCTGGCAGGGGCTGATGGGAATTGTAGTCCATGAACATCTAGAGAGTCGCAGGTTGCAGACTCCTGCTAGTTTTTCCTTTCTGCCCATTGGCCATGCTGGCAGGGGCTGATGGGGTATGATCCCATGAACATCTAGAGAGTCGCAGGTTACAGACTTCTGCTAGTTTTTCCTTTCTGCCCATTGGCCATGCTGGCAGGGGCTGATGGGAATTGTAGTCGATGAACATCTAGAGAGTCGCAGGTTACAGACTTCTGCTAGTTTTTCCTTTCTGCCCATTGGCCATGCTGGCAGGGGCTGATGGGAATTGTAGTCCATGAACATCTAGAGAGTCGCAGGTTGCAGACTCCTGCTAGTTTTTCCTTTCTGCCCATTGGCCATGCTGGCAGGGGCTGATGGGAATTGTAGTCCATGAACATCTAGAGAGTCGCAGGTTGCAGACTTCTGCTAGTTTTTCCTTTCTGCCCAGTCATTTGCTAACTAACACAGGAAGCTCCTTCTTCAATTTCATGTCGCTCATTTTCTCCTCAAAATCCAAGCTCTACCAGTGTGACTTTGGGGAAGTGCCAAAATGATAACAACTAGGCAGATGGTCAGTGGGGACTTGTGATATTTCACGTATTCATGTATTTATATATTATGGTTCATTTAAAAAGTGTTGCCAAAAAAAAAGCTGGACAGAGAGCAGTCCTATTTAAGCACATGTTCTTCTGATAGATTCTCATCCTCTTACATACCAGTCCCCTTTCTACTGTTGCTCATAGTAATTTTTTCTTAGATTAAAAGGTCTTCAGGATGTGGGTTGTCTCATTTGGACCAAACCCATGCAATATTTCATTGCCTCCATCCTAAAAGTAAAAGAAAAAAATAGGGCTAATCTAGCAATGTGCCAGCAAACCAGAAAAATGGGGAAAAGATGACAGGTGACAACTTTATTGTCTTGTAAAGCCCCATATATGTTTAAATGCAATACAATTCAATTGCTGTGGAGAGAATCAGCACAAAGGAACTCCATCCTATAAGCTGTTTCTGAGTGTTAAAATACAACCAAGCCTGTGTTTTAATGCATGCTAGATTTTGACATAATTGTCTTTGTTTAATATGATGATGATAATAAACAGCATGGGGAGGTCCGTTAAAAGCTCCTATTAAAAGATACCAATATATTGTGAATCAAGAAACCAACTGCTAGTTCATAAGAATGACGCTCTTGTATTAATAGGAAGCAGCTGTACTCTCAGCTAGGGAAAAGTCAATTGCTAGAAAGCCAACAAATGTGCATATTTCTTTATGAAGCTAAGGCTACCATGGCTTCCATAAAAATCTTTGCAAATACTAGTTTGCTAGGGAGAGAAGGCATGAATCTCATAGTGAAACACTAGTGAGAGAAGGCATGAATCTCACAAAAATTTTATCCCCTGAGTTTCTGATTGGAGAAAAGTATGGGTGTGCTTTTGACTTCCCTTGACTTGAGGGAATCAGTGCAGTTCCTAAGTCTCTTTCTGAAACTGTAATTTGAATGCAATGAAACACAAACTGTAAAACAGGTTTTCCCACCAAGCAAATTAGCAATCCAGTTCATAAAGTTAAAACATTTAAATCCCAATGATAAAAATAGACAAATGTAGGTGTCAAATTAAGAAAGAAAGGAAAGGATGAGGGGAAAGAAATGCTGGGCAGCAAGGGACAAGGCATTTTTAAATGGAAGAATCATAGTAAATGTAGGTCATCTGGTTCACTTGCAGGATAGAGGCTGGCTGAATAACATTTAAAACTGTCAAATGCTTATCTATCAAGGAAGTCCTGAAAGATGATTATCCAGTGATGAGTTTAAAAACTCTGTTCTAGTATCTGGTTGTTCTTAAAGCTTCTTGTTAAAGTCTTTCTCATTTTGGAACATTTGCCAGAATTCCACCAGCAATTTAATCCCAAGAAATAATGCTGTCTTTGAGATTACTATCTATATGAGTTTACTTGGACTTTACTGTGCCTGTGCCATGCATCTGAAATAACATCCTGGAAGAGGTTTGGATGACCTCTACTCCCCTGGCTCTTCAGTGAGGCTACAAAACAGCTATTCCATGCAGGTTTTCTGAGCCTGGACAAAGGGGAATAACATACTGCTTGGAGCACATTTGTGGTTTTTTTAAAAATGTTGTTTCAATTTTTGTTTTATCAAATTGTTTTATATTGTTTTTACATTCTTGTTGCCTATCTTGGGTCTTGGGATGCTGGGGAGAAAGTCGGGAATATAAATATTTCAACTTAATGAATTCAAAATCCAATGTTTTATTTATATGAAGGGAAAAGAAGGGTCTAAACAATGTTTCACAAAATACAAACCAGCTTTCAGACTAACCTAAAATAGTACAGAAACGGAGAGAGGTGCACAATGACATGCTCTTCATAAATATGATAATGCAGGAATAAACGACGAGCAAACCAATAAAGCCTAACTTTCTAGACCTTATGGGGATGGAGGCCTATGCTGGGCACCAGAGTGCAGAACTCCCTCCTTTTTTCCTTGTCTGTACTTCTTGAAACATTGTTATGAAGCTTAAGAGTGAGATGAAAAACTATCATGGGCCAGACATCACCTGCAGGCAGATTTGCTTGCCCGGAGAATTACAACCATTTTCCACACTACAGAAATCAATTCCCCTGAAAAGAAAATGGCAGACTCAGAGGGTGGACTCTGTGGCATCATATCTCTACTGAACTCTATCCTTCCCCCAAATTGCACATTCCTCAAATTCCACCCTCATATCTTTCCCAACCTTGAGTTGGTAACCCTGCTTGCAGGTCTTACTCTGAGACACTACAAATCAGCACAGCCCAACACAAGAATATCCTAATAAACTATGTTGTTACTTGCTCCAAGCCTTCAAACACAGGACTGGATAATTGCAGAGGGTAGCCATCTTGGTCTGCAGTAGAAACCGAGGCCGTTTCCATATGGCCAAATAACAGCACCCTACAGATGAAAAAAATGCCATCCCTAGGGTGCTGTTCGCACAGGAGGCACTGCTGCATTGCAGCAGCACTGTCCTGGCCACCCCAGAGCGACACGAAGGCGCCGCTTTAAACCTTGCTCAACAAGCGAGGTTTTTGCAAAGCGGCACTTTCGGGCTGGTGTGGTGCAAACTGCACCAGCGTGAGGCTGCCGCTTTCGGCCCCTCCAGTGTGTGCAAGGGACTTACCTTGCAGTCCTGTTCAGCTCCGGGTGCTTGCAAAGACACACCCACACTGCCCTCTAACCCCCGGGGGTCGGAGGACAGCATGGGCTTGTCTGTAGGTCCCTTGTACACACCCTGGGTGGTTCTGGGCGGAGCCGCCCCTGCGGGCAGCGGTGGCATCGGGGCTGCCCGCATGGGACCATGCAAGCAGTCCCAACATCCCACCGGCTTCATTTAAGTTGGTAGGATGCCGCTGCCGCTGGCTGTGCGTAAACAGCCCTAGATTCAAGTCTAGCACCATCTTAGAGATCAGCAAGAGTTTCAGGGCATGAATTTTGAGTCAAAGGATATCCTTCATCGGGACGGGATAAAAGACTATAAGTAAATATTTGCATAATTTGAGTTAGAACAAATAAGTATGTGACTTCTTGGTTTATAGTTTTTTTTACTGCATAGTCATATCTGAAAAGGATGTGGAAAAAATCAATTGACTAATGGAAATATATTCAATATAATGGCACAGTGAGGAAAATGTGGAAACTTTTCATATTTTTCAAAGGAAAAGCTGCACAAGCCCGCCATATAATGTCTTCTGCATTCACCATGACAAACTGAGAATGAGGACTGGGTATCAATAAGCTCTGTTCATCCTTATGGAATGCCTTACTTGTCAGCTGGAATCAAAATTACACGCATTACATGGTACGGTGCAAAGAATGGGAAAGAAAATGCTATTGGAGCTATTTACAGTCCACATTCTTCTACAATATCCTACTGTTCACCCTATTGCTAGAAAGAATATCTCATAAATTAAAGGTTGATTAAAAGGTATGAATACACAAACCCATGAAAAGAGGTTTTAGGAGCATGGGATAAATTACATTAGAAGAATGAAATGAAAGGGTATGATTAGATAGCTAAAATGCTGAGTGCAGGGAAATAGGTATAGAGCTTCTGTTTTAACTAGCTCAGTGAGCAAGAATATGGGATCATTCAGCCTTGCAAATTTGATAAGGAAATGCAATGCTGGCTCATGCAATGTGCAATTAGCTTGTGGATCCAGCACTGCCACATGTTTCGAAGAGCGTTTTGACAGTTTGTATAAAAAACAGTATTTCACTTATCCATAAAGCAAGGTTGTGTTGACCTGCAACTGGGAATCCAAGTAAATACTCAATAGTCCTCTAACCGCTCAGTCACCTTTAAGGTTAAAACATTTTCTTTCCATGGGAAATGATGAGTTGGGGATGCTCTTAAGCATTCTATGCTATTTCATGTACCCCACAAGAAGGGTTCCCAGCTTTTGTTACCAGAAAGTGAAAGCTGTCTCCACCCACCCATGTCTGATTAGATGACAGGTAGTCCTAATATGGTGTTGACACTCTCTTGTTCATGAGAACCTCTACCACCTTTACCTTTGGATATAAGTAAGCAGCCCTTGATTTTGGCTATGCAGAGGCTTTATTTATTTCAAAATTTGACATCAGTTTTGAGGCCCTGAGCAGGCACCTGCTAAACTGAGAATACAGGGAACTTGTCATGATTGCTGGCATACACAAACCTGAAATGTTAGCGGGGTGGACCCCGGGCTGCATCTGAATGTGGCCTGACGTGAGTCATCCAGAACAATATGAAAGACCAGTCTTTGTTACATAGCTATGAGAAGATAACAACACAGATTCACATTGTTTTTCTTTAACTGACCATTCTTGAAAATCATCCAATAAATGCTTTTTCATATATATTATTTTTCTTAGTTCATGCATAGCTTTTTTCTTAAACCAATTTATTTGCAAAAAACTATTAATAAAGATTAAGTCCATACAGACACATATGTATGTCTGACAAGCTGTCTCTTTTAGGAAGTATATAAGTTCTTTATAATATTATATCTCTATATGTTCTTCATGTAGCAATTGTATGCTGTCTGCTGCATAATTTTTCTGTAAAATATTTCCAAAGCAACCCAGCAACAACATACCCAAGTATTAAGACTTATCGCCAACACCTCCTATGTTAACCTGAGATAATCATATGCCGCATGATAAAAAGAATCCTGTAATATGAATATCCTGTAATGTGAAGACTATGTAATAAACAAATGAGAATGTATTAGGAAATAAAATGAAGATGCAGAAAGGTTTTCTGTGTTGCTTTTTGAACAGTTCCTGAAGATCATCCAAGGACAGGACACAGTTTAACACTGTTCTCTCTCTTCATTCTCTATTTTAGGCACCATTTACACAATGCTTAGGTTTTAATTTTTTCCCCCGCATTGTCCATTCCCAGGAGACCTAGTAGCAGTTTAACCAGGAGCCATCTGGGCCATGCTTACAACTGTGCAAGTCTACTGCAGTCTGGGGCTAATTTATTTATGTCCATGCAACTATAATGGTGTAAAAAGAAAGGACTTAACTAGCATTTTGCATTGTTAATGTGCAGCTCTGTTCCAGGAATATGGTGCATGTAGCAGTCTCCTTTTATCATTGTTTGAAGTGGCTAGTGACACATAATATGCAGGATCTGGTGGAGTATCACACAGGAAGGTTATAGCTGGGAAGGAGGCATCTGATAAGTGCCACGTGGACCAAAGTATCTCAAATGGCTAAGAGAGAACAAAGTGACATTACTTCCATCTTGAGGGGCATTGTACTTCCCACCTTTAATGGAGTTCACTTGATCTTTGCTGACTCAATTAAGAGCCTAAGGGACATAGTGGATCCAGGGATGCCAACCTCTAGGTGAAGTTTGAAAATATCCTGGAATTACAACTGACGTCTCCAGACTACAGGGATCAGTTCCCCCAGAGAAAATGGCTGCTTTTGAGTGTGGACTTTGTGGCATTATACCCTGCTGAGGCCACTTCCCTTCCCCACATCCCACTTTTCCTAGACTCCACCCCAAAATCTCCAGGTACTTCCCAGTGTGGAGTTGGCAACTCTTCGTGGGTCCAACATTACTACTGGAGAAGCAAGTTAATACAGCTGGGGGAGGGGGGAGTTTTCTTCCAATTTAGTCAAGCATGGACGATTGCCACTTAGTCTGACTCAGCTGATCTAGCTACCTGAAACTATGCCATGACGACACTGATATTAGATTATTATAATGCATTCTACATGGGCCAACCCAGAGACTACAGTTGGTACAGCATAGTGCAGCTTGGTTATTATCTGGAGCTACCTGGGCACTCCACAGTTACTCCAGTGCAGGGGTAGGGAACCTGCGGCTCTCCAGATGTTCAGGAACTACAATTCCCATCAGCCCCTACCAGCATGGCCAATTGGCCATGCTGACAGAGGCTGATGGGAATTGTAGTTCCTGAACATCTGGAGAGCTGCAGGTTCCCTACCCCTGCTCCAGTGGCTACCTATTAGCTACTGGGTTCAATTCAAGATACCATCATGTATAAAGTCCTGCATGGCCTCGAACCCTCATATCTATTAGCTTTAAAAGGGGCTTGGACAGATTTATGGAGGAGAAGTCGATTTATGGCTACCAATCTTGATCCTCTTTGATCTGAGATTGCCAATCGCCAGTCCAGGTGCTCTGGAGCAACAGCCACAGAACGTCCGTTCTTTCACATCCTACATGTGAACTCCCAAAGGCACCTGGTGGGCCACTGCGAGTAGCAGAGAGCTGGACTAGATGGACTCTGGTCTGATCCAGCTGGCTTGTTCTTATGTTCTTATGTTCTTACAGGATCACCTGTCCTCCACAACAGCTTCACTCATCTGTTCAGGGGCCTCCGCACGTGCCACACTACCAATGGGCAAGATCAACAATTGCCCATACCCATGACTTCTCTGTTGTGCCTGCATCATAGGCCGTTTCTGCACGGCCAGAGGCAGCGGCTTCCCACCGGTTTAAATGAAGCTGGTGGAGCATCAGGACCATTAGCACGGTCTCATGCGGGCAGTCCCGACACTGCTGCCGCCTGCAGGAGCAGCTCCACACAGAGCTGCCCAGGGTGTGAGGAAGACACTTACCTTTGCTTCCTGTGCAGCTCTGGATGGCTGGAAAGACATGCCCACGCTGCCCTCCGATCCCCCCCAGGGGAGTTGGAGGGGCGAAGCAAGGCTTTAAATGAGCTCGTCCTCCTTTGTCCCGGCCATGTGCTTGCCGGCTGACGATTTGCCGGATGACGATTTTTAGTTGATAGCAAATGGAGTTGTGTATTTATTATCTGTAAATTATTTATTTGTATTGCCATTTGCTCCACCTGTTCTGGGTTTGGGTTTGGTTATTTGTGTGGGGAAGTTTGTGTTGTACACTGCCCTGAGCCCTTTTGGGATAGGGCAGTATAAAAATCTAACAAATAAATAAATAAATTTGCCCACCTACCTTTCCCTAATTGGCCGTGCTGGCAGGGGCTGATGGGAATTGTAGTCTATGAACATCTGGAGAGCCACAGGTTGCAGACCCCTGGATTAGGGTTTCAGTGGCTCATTCCACACATGCAGAATAATGCACTTTCAAATTGCTTTCAGTGCTCTTTGAAGCTCTGCAGAATAGCAAAATCCACTTGCAAACAGTTGTGAAAGTGTTTGGGTGCTGTGTGGTTTCCGGGCTGTATGGCCGTGTTCTAGCAGCATTCTCTCCTGATGTTTCGCCTGCATCTGTGGCTGGCATCTTCAGAGGATCTGATGTTGGGGATCTCATATATACTCCACTTGCTTTCCCAACATCAGATCCTCTGAAGATTCCAGCCACAGATGCAGGCGAAACGTCAGGAGAGAATGCTGCTAGAACACGGCCATACAGCCCGGAAACCACACAGCACCCAAGTGATTCCGGCCGTGAAAGCCTTCGACAATACAGTTGTGAAAGTGGTTTGAAAGCACATTATTTTGCGTGTGCGGAAAGGGCCAGTGAGAAAGGTAAACTATAAATACAATTAATAAATAAAATAATGATGGAATATATTCTATTGTATTTTTAAGTTCATAGAGTGAAAGCTAGCAAGGTGCAGTGGTTAGTGCTGGGGAACAGGAACTGGGAGAACCAGGTTCGAATCCTTACATCATCATGGAAGCTTGCTGAGTGACTTTGGGCCAGTCATGTGCTCTCAGCCTAGCCTACCACACAGGGTTTTCATGAGGATAAAACAGAGGAAAGAATAAATATGCAAACCCCCTTGATTTTCCATTGGGGAGAAAGGTGAGGTATAAATGAAGTAATAGCAGCTTTGGAACTGATGGATGTAAATTGGAGAAATGTCATTGGGAGGCAGAAATATAACTCCATGAATGCCGCCCTCCAGATAAGATCAGCATATTTTTGCAAGAAAACAACAGGACATCAATAGATTTGTATGAGATACGTTTTGGCCCTCAGTAGTTCGGCTGAATAGAGGGCCCTCCTTTTATATCACAGAATTTACAGGGAAATATAAAACAGGCTTGCATTATTTTAATCCAGTTTTAATAGATTTTCTTTTTAAAAATCATTTAGAAATTATTCGCTCAGTTCCATTGTTGATCCAAATTCTTTAAGATCTCAAATCCAGCTGAAGTTAGTTTTGACTAAGTCAATTGAAGTCTGTGGAACAAATCAATTTGATTGCCTTGGGTTTAGAAATGCAAAGTGCATTTAACTGTTCAAAACAATCTTTAGCTAACTCAAAACTTTAATGAAGTCAAACTTTAAATTTAATTTTAAAAGTTTAACAATTGCCTGTGTCTCTAAAGAAAGACGGCTGGGAATTACCCCGGGCCGCGGTTGCTGCTCGGGTTGGGGGGAGGCAAAACCAGAAGATGCTGCCCGAGTGAGGGCGAAGGGGAAGGGGAGCCATGCCTGGTGAGGGCTAACGTCACCAGAAGAAAAGAGGGGCGAAGCCAAGTCTTTAAATGAGCTCGCCCTCCTTTGTCCTGGCCATGTGCTTGGCGGCTGATGCTTTGCCCACCCACCTCTCCCTAATTTTTCTTATGTGTTAATGCATGCTTCTTTTGTCATAACCCAGATACATTGGCAGTTTGGCGCATCAGTATTCATCTGGAAGGAAAGGGGAAGGGAGCTAGGAAGCTAGACAAACAGGGCCAAAGGGGGAACACATCTTGCCAGGAGTGACTGCCCGGCAGACCCCCGCAGTAGAGCAAAGCTCGGGTACGGGGCACCCACCCTGCGGAGCTTCAGCACGTTACCTGCATGACCAGATCCAGACCCATGCTTAGCCTCATGCTTCTGCTCAATAAAATGGCTATGGCCAATTTATTACCCCAGCAAATGGAGTGGTGTGCATTATTGGGAAAGGGTTTCACACAAAATAGGTCCGCCCTCGGACAGCAAACAAACTATCATGCACTGTATAAAAAAGTCAGTCTGATTGCCTGGTGCTGGGAAGCTAATAAAAACTGGACTGCTTTGTAGCACATGAATATTATAACAACTAAGTACCTTTTTGGAGTGTTGGATAATACTTTCAGCAAAAATCATGAAAATTCTGAAACCCCAAATTTCCTTCAGAACCCATACCTAAGAGTGCAAGGGAAGGTGTGACTATTTTAAAAGGAAGGCACTGAAGCAAAACTGGGTGCAGAGGAAGCAGCAGAGAGTTGGCAGAGCTGTAACAAACACTTTCACCTCCATCCTTTTACATGTGACAGCCCAGTCCAGAGCTGTTGGGTGGGTGGGGATGGTGCCCAGCCCCTCCAAAGTTTTTTTTAAGGTGTAAATTCTCCATAGCATGGAATAGAGATACACCACAAAAATAGTGGTGTATCTCTGCCAGCGGCTCTACCACATGAGGGGGCTGGCTGAGCTCTGGAGGCTGACTAAAGTTGACCGTGCCCACACTGCCCCTGGCCATGCCACCGCAGCATTTTGTGCCAATGAGACTGGGCAATGGAGCCAGCTTCCGGGTTCGGTGCTGAGGAACCATGTGGCGCCTGGCCGCCTGGGTAAATTGCCCCTCTGCCTGTCCCCTGCACTGGCACAAAAGGGCATTTTCACAGAGGGGGATTCACCCCCACCCCCCCCAGGATTGGGCTGCCTGTCTCCTAACAATTATTAAACATCTAGTCATACTAATACTTTTTGGGGGGTCAGGATAATTCCTTTCTAATAAGCATGATATGGACATACTGCTAGTAAATGAAAAAAGTGTTGTTTCCTTGTTTGCAACACACACTTTTTTGAGACTATCAGGAAGTATGAAACTTAGAAACCTTTTGCCCGACGACAGTGTGTCTTAGAGCTGAGTTGCAGAACCAGCAGAATGCAGATTATGAGGCAAGCACACGTCTCTCCTGGGAGAGGCACATTCCCATTGAACACATTCCCTCCCCTTTCCTACTCAGCCTACTCATTCTTAATTTTCATGCACAAATAGATTTTCATGCTTAGATAGTCACATGCACGCACATATGTGTGTCAGAGAGAGGCAGGGAAAAGAAGAAAAATAAATGTTAGGATTTAACTTTTCTAATGATCTAGAATAAATCTGTGCAGTTTAGAGTACAGGATGAACTAGACAAAAGAAGTCCCTGAGGCATATTTGGATAAGTGCATCCAATATTGTAACCAACTCTCTCTGTTCATTTCCTACACTGTTAATGTAAATGTAAAAATGTAAAATGTAAAGGAAGTTCAATGAAATGTTAATTTAAACATCAACAGGAAGCATGCAAGAATTATCTTACAGTCTAATAAAAGCTTTTGCTGCCTGTTTTCAAATTATGTGAGTTCCTACTAGTGTCAAGGATTGATGTCCATCCGAAGACTTAAGATATGAAATGGTGCTCACAGTGGTGTAGCATTGGTGGGGCCACAGAGGTGGTTGCCCTGGGTGCAACATTCTTAGGGGCACCTGCCTCGACACTTGCTGAGCCCAGTGCGAGGCCGTTACTCACCTCTCTTGCTGCTAGGGAGGCCAAGTGGGGTCAGTCCTGGTACCAGCACAGGGGTCTTGATGAGCCCTTAGCCTGGTGAAGATTCCACCGAAGGCAGCCCCCATTGGCTGTAGACTTTGCACATGCTGGGTGGTACTTGCAAGGGAGTGTGTCAAGGTTGGCAGCAGAGGCATACCTAGGCAAACTGGAGCCCTGGGCAAAACCTGAGTTTGATTCCCCCTCCCACTGGTGGCCACCCTCCCCCACCATGACCAAACAATGATTTTTTTCCCATCAGGTCGTTTCAAAGTCACCATCACATTATAGAACATGCCCCAACTCACAAATCTGAACACAGCAATGGGCTATGCCACACAGCAGAAATAATTTTTCGAAAACATTTTCAAAATGCTTTCAAAATGTTTTATTACTGCTATGAAAACATTTTATGGTGTTGTATCCAGTCCCCCCAGTTGGGGTAAACAGCATCACTTTCAATGTTATTTAAACTGGGAACCCCAGATTCTCCCCTTAAGGTGGATTTAAAAGGAGAATCTGGGCTCCCTAGTTTAAACAAGTGATGCTGGAATCCATCCCCAAACAGCATAATTTTCAATGGTGTTTAAACTAGCGAGCCCAGATTCTCCTTTTAAGTCCACCTTAAAGGGAGAATCTGGGGTCCCCAGTTTAAACAACATTGAAAGTGATGCTATTTTGGGGTGGATTCTCCCCCACCCCGAAACAGCATCCCTTTCAATGTAAAAACTGGGGACCTCAGATTCTCCCTTTAAACCCATGCCAAAGGGGGTGGATTTAACAATGATAATGATAATGATAATGATAATGATAATAACTTTTATTAGGCATTGAGAGAATAAAAGAAAGAAAGAAAACAAGCATTGGCAGGAAGGGAGTGGATTTAAAAGGAGAATCTGGGGAAGTTTAGGGCGTGCCTGTTGTCAGGGGTGCAATTATTAAGGTAGCAGCACCAAACTTTCAGAGTATCTTCATGAGACCGTACTGATGATACCACCCAGGTTTGGTGAAGTTTGGATCAGGGGGTCCAAAGTTATGGACCCTCAAAGGTGTAGCCCCCATCTCCTATTAGCTCCCTTTAGAAATAAGGGATAGGGGCATGCCCTTTGGGAGTCCATAACTTTGGACTCCCTAAACCAAACCTCACCAAACCCAGGTCATATCATCAGGAGAGTCTCCCAAAAATCCCTGAAATTTTGATGCTGCTGGCCTAAAATCTGCGCCCCCTGCAGGCCAAAAACAGAAAAAACACTGAAAATACAAAATCCCCCACAAACGAACCTGCAATTTTGTCACCCACCACAAGGTGGTGCCCTGGATAGCTGCCCACTTTGCTCAATGGAAGGAACGCCTCTGGTTGGCAGTGACAGACTTAGCCAAAGTTATGCACCTGCTCAGAAACGAGGCAGTGGGGGAATGTTCTTCTGCACAGCCAGCCTTGCAAGCGGTGATATCCACATGCTTAGTCCCTCTCCCCTGAGTTACTGCTTGAGAACAGTTGTCTCACGCATCCTCATGCTCACACAACTTTTCTGCAACAAGCTTTGCTTTTTACTTCTGCCTTCTTAGCAAAGTGAAAAGTTCTTGTGGAAAGCCAAGTGGATTTAATGCTTGGAGAAAGCTAAAGCCCAAATTACTAGAGCATGAGCAGATCACCGCAGTGTTCATATCACTGCAGTTCATATCACCGCAGTGCATTTACAATGTGGAAAGAATTTGAAATGCAGTTACAGAAACAAGAGACTTTTGATGCTGCTGCCCAGCTTGCACAACAGAGGTCATTTGAGAAATGAAATGCAGTCTTATACCAGAATATTTGATGGTGTGCTGCATCTAACCAAACAAACCTTACCTGTACGTGGTCACTCAGGAGATCGAGCACAGATGGTAACTGTGGAAATTTCCTAGAAACTTCAAAGTTACTTGCCAAATATGACCCAGTTGCCAATCAGCATCTTCACAAAGTTCAGTGGACCGATGGCTATGATGTGTCCTATCTCTCTCCACAGAGCCAAACTGAGTTCATCAGCCTGCCCAGTGATCACATTAGAACAGCCATCTGTTCTAGGAAGAAGGATTCGTGGAGAGGAAGAAAGATTCGTCTGTGCCTTAAGGCTTAATGAGAAAGGTGGATTATAAGAGAGTAAATAGACTTATTTTTTCTTGTACCCTGTCTGATCTAGGATGCTTCAGTAGTTCTTGTACTTGAAATTGAGGAACTGGTCTTCCATTGTAAAGAAGCTTCAGGCTACTGTAAGAATATGTTTGAGATATGGGACAGTTTGTATGTGACATTGATTAATGTTTATAAAACCTTCACCATTTTGCTTCCTTTGTATCTTCTGATATACTCAGACCATACTGCCATAGCAGTAACGATCAGTCTATCTCTGAGAGTACCTTTTAAAAGATAAGCTGTTCTTTCACTTAACTTTCAACCAAGTACCAATTGCTTCTTCACAGTCCCACTGAGACATCAAGTGGCCACTCAGAGAACTGTACCAAACAAATGGAAAGAGAAAATGACATACTAAGCTAGAAACTGCTGGACACATTTCAGGTAATCTGACTGGAGCTCCTAGAGATTTATGGTGAAACTAAATAGCATAAAACGAAGTGTTATTTAAGCAATAGTCAGTCTAAGGATGTGGGATATAGATTAGCAGGAATGCCAGGTTGAGATTTGACCATTTTGGATGTCCTTTCTCCTTCTGCTATAGTTTCCTTTACTCCAGCCCTCACCAGCTGTGGGGAAAAAAGGGAATCCGGGTTCTTATAACCTCAGCACCTTAGAGTTGTTACTGTTTGCAATTTTTAACAATGGAAAAATCTAGAACAATTTAAGTGTTAGCACAGCCTACACCCCACTCCAAGCCCCTGTGCCACTTAGGATGCCAACTGTCTACAGCCAGTCAGAGCTCTCCCAATCACTACATCAAGCTCAACCATAACTCGTATACCTCACATGAAAGGGCAGACAGTATAGAGTCATCATTCTCTGGTCCCACGACACTCACATGGGAGAGATTGGATGATAGTAACCCCACAGAAAGAACATTTTTCTTCATAACAGCATTTTGCAGAAACAGCCAGGGGACAAAAACAAACACTGTGGTGGCTTGTTGATAATTCTGCCCTTCTCAGAACTCATGCAAGTGCTGCATTTCACAGCACTAACACCCCGTGGCAGACTCTATTTCCTCCCTGTGTGTGTGTGTGTGCGTGCGCGCAATGAACCTCATGCCTGTAAGTCTTGGAAGGGGATCCAGGGTCTTCTGCTTTAGGCTGTTCCAGCTAAAAGTGCTTATCCTGCCTCTCCACTATCTGCTGGGCACTGGCTCAGCTCCTGCTTTCCTTCATAGTTGCTCGTACTAAGTATGTACACTCTTATCTGGATGGTACAGGCTGGCTCTATCTTATCAGCTCTCAAAAAGTAAACAGGGTTGGCCCTGGGTAGCATTTGGATGGAAACCACCCAGGAAGTACAGGGTTGCTATGCTGAGGAAGGCAACGGCAAACCACCTCTGGACATCCCTTGCCTTGAAAACCCTACAGGGTCACCATATGTTGGCTGTGACTTAACGATACTTTCTGCCACCACTGAATACATACAGTGCAGAAAAAGATGTCCTATTGAAGATACAGCCGCTGCAGCGTGATCTCATTCTGCCAGCCTGCTATCATGCTGGTATAACGCTCCCCAGTAAGAGAGACACAGATCTGAGACTATTAAAAGCTGCTCACTGTGAACACTGAAAGTGAAGACACAGTTCCTGTGTGGTTCTCTACAAGGGATGGGTAAGGAGTCGTTCAGAGGCAATACAATATCCCCTAGCTGGTACGTCCCACCATTTGGGGACCCCAGGAGAGAGGGAGCTGGGGAAACGGCAAGAGCACCACATGCAGAATTTAGGAGCACATTTCCTATTAGCTGCTATTACTAGTTGCTAGTAATTTCTGCCCTTTGTTTGTCTGGACTCTTTGCAGGAAGCCCTCCAACAGGATAGACACCTCCCCTGCTCTTGACTGACTTCAGTTGTCTTCAAAATGGGATTCACCATAAGGAGGTGACTAGAAGGGCCAATCTAATGCTCGTGGGTGCGTTTGCAACAGGGATAGGATGCTCCCCATACCCAGATTACTGATGACATCTAATAAGCCATGTAACCTGATAAGCAGTGGAGGAGGCAAGATGGACAGAATTTAAGGGTTGCTGGAAACAGGAGGTGGTAATAAGCACAGCGCAGGCTGCTGGGGAATGGACCAACCAATCTGCAAGGCTAGCCCATCGTTGGTTGCGCCTCATGGTGCAAATGCCCAGCTATGTCTGGTTGGCTCCAAGGCACACATTGCTCAGGAGTAAGCTTAGTGAAGCAACCATGCTTCAAATGGGTGAATCACGATCCTAGGAGGGTTGACTCAGAAGCAAGCCCCATTGCCAGCAACTGAGCTTACTCCCAGGTAAAGGATCATGCCCAGGCCAGCCTAGATGTTGTGTGGGTGTGTGTGTGTGTGGGGGGGTGAGTTTCCACCGCCCTCCCACATGATGAACTTTATGTGTGAGTCCCCACAGAGAGGGCTCTGAGTGCCACCTCTGGCACCCGTGTCATAGGTTCGCCACCACTGTGCTAGATACTCATTTGCCGACCAAGGAATGGATGGAAGGCTGAGTTGACCAGGAACCAGCTGCCAGGATATCTGATCCACAGGGGACTCGAACTCCTGACCGTGTGAGTGGCAGTGCAAGCACTTAACCACTATGCCACACAGCTCCTGCCTTCCAAACCTGTTGCCCTTGTTTGCCAAACCTGTTGCCCTTGTTTGCCAAACCTGTTGCCCTTGTTTGCCACATGGGGATTTGTTTGGCATGAACTGTTGGGGACTTGATTGAGAAAGCTTCTGTGAATGGGCAGTTGTGTGTTTTCTTCTTGCTGCCCTGGCCTCTGCCTCCCACCTTCATGGCAAAAGGCTGTTGCTCATGAGATACCTCCTTGAATCTGAACGGCTCTGCGCTAGGAGACCTTTGACCTTTTTGTCAGAGCTGCTACTGATAAGAAAGCTGCAGAGGCATGCAAGTGGTGTAGCTGGAGTGACTGTACATGCGCCTGGCAAAGAGGAAAACAAGGTTGTACTTACCTGCTAACACTGTCCATTGGGTGGTCCTCTATGTAGGCACTGGCCACAGAGAGTTTCAAGGGCTTTTGAAGTGCAAACAATTCTCACCCCTCCCTGTTGTATATCGGTTTTTCTCCACCTAAACTGATACATGACCAAAAAAGGGGAAATACAGGGGGGTATACATGAATCTCAAGTGGCGGCAGGTAGGGGGAGACTCCTTAACATGCTTTGGGGGCTTGAAGGAGCTCTGCAATTGGAAATAGCTGATTCAGGATCCAGAAAAGTACCTACAGGCAGGAGTTTCAGGTTTGTAGTTCTTTTTCATGCCTTCCTCATGGAATCACCTGGGAAATATACTGGGCATTATTTTCACTGGAACTCTTATCTTCTAATTGCCAAGCAAATTGGATGTGTAGAATATTACTAAAATTGCCTATTTCTATTAGTCCTTTTAAAAAAATCACTACAGACATCAGGGCTTGCCTTTCCTTTAAGCCTGAGAATTTAAAACAAACAACAAAAAAAGTCCTTTGGGAATCAAATCTTGATTTCAGTGAAAAGAATGGAAAAATTATTCTTGCATAAAATGTTTCTAAGTGACAGCAGCCAATGCAGAAAGTTTTGCCTTCACAATTATGTTATACACACACACACTATACTCTGTCTCAGATAAAGATGTTTGTACGGTCAGTTGAGGTGCAGTGGTTGAGAAAATGGCATGCTTCCGCATTAGAATATATAATCCTGAACAAATATGAGAATTATCATTCATTTTTACACATTGCTTTTGTCAAAACCATTATTTTGTGCATTATTGAACATGGTGCGTTGAGACAAGAGCATTTATAGTTCGTTGAAAGACTATCATCAAACTTCCAAATGGATGGTGGGGGGGGGAACTGGATTAGGCAGGCAGGCACTAGGACCCAGGCAGAGCATTCGACGACAAAGAAGGTTCAGAATGTTGAGTTCTGTGATGAAGAAATATACAATTTACTAACATCTTTTCTGTGAGACAGAGTATAGCTGGAAGGCAATAGACAAATCTTCCTGGGAACAGAATTTCACAACTTTGGTGCCAAACTGAGAAGGTCCTTTCTCAGGCTGCCCCCCCTCCTGCCCTTCAGATGATGGGAGCATTTGAAGCAATGCTGCCAAAGATGACCATAGGCTAGAGCTTTGCCCAAATTCCAGAGTGTCCCTGAGGTCATTGACAATGTGATGATATCATTTCCAGAAGTGAGGTTGACATTGGCCTTCATTTGCAGTTAGTGTGTCCCTCTGTCCACTGGCTGAATGGCATTGAAGGAAGGAGGCTCAGAGCGGGGAATCCTCCACTCCCATGGAGGAGGGTGGAAACTCTACTGTTGTTAGTCATCATCATCATCATCATCATCATCATCATCATCATCATCATCATCATCATCATCATCATCATCAACCTTTTATTGGCATGCGTTTAAAATACAACAGAGACTGTTGTTAGTCTTTCTGGTGCTGTTAGACTTCCTGTTTTTTTCAACTGTGAAACATAGCATGGGTCCAGTGGCACTTAACAGCTGACCCACATATTGGTCTTCACCCCCTTCCCACAGATACAATATGCTGGCTGCTGTGTGCAACTTTGATGGGGAACAGGCACCTGAGTGGTCTGAGGGTGTGTGTTGCTGCCTTAGCATGGTGGGCAGTCTTGGGTCCCATACTCTCTCCCACAGCACTGCTGGCATCTGATACGTCATGTATCTTGGCAGTGCTGGTTCAGGGCTACTGTGTGGGTGCAAAGGATCTCTTGCCATGGGTGAAGCAGAGAGTGCCAAATCTATAGGCTGACCCATCCTGTTGCCACATTTGCAGTTTGTGGGAGCAAAACATGAGTTCTGAGGCTTCTGCTCATTTCTCACCTGTTCTGGAGGAGGGGTTGAACCAGGAGCCCTGGCCATACTGTCATAGTACCTTAGAGCCATTCACCCAAGAGTTCTTAAAGAGCTCAAGCATGAAATTGCTGATCTTCTCACTTTAATATGCAACTTATCCCTGAAATCAGGCTCCATCCCTGAAGACTGGAAGATGGCCAATGTCACACCAATCTTTAAGAAAGGATCTAGGGGGGACCCGGGAAATTACAGGCCAGTCAGTTTGACATCTGTTCCTGGTAAATTAGTAGAATCTATCATTAAAGATAAAATTATAAAACATGTAGAAAAGCAAGACCTGCTGAGAAAGAGTCAGCATGGCTTTTGCAGAGGCAAATCCTGTCTTACAAACTTACTAGAGTTCTTTGAGGGTGTAAACAGGCATGTGGACAGGGGTGAACCAGTGGACATTGTCTACTTGGATTTCCAAAAGGCTTTTGACAAAGTTCCTCACCAGAGACCGTTGAGAAAACTCAGCAATGAAGGAATAAGAGGGGAAGTCCTCCTATGGATTAAAAACTGGTTGAGAAACAGGAAACAAAGAGTGGGTGTAAATGGGAAGTTCTCACAATGGAGAGATGTAGGGAGTGGTGTCCCCCAAGGATCCGTTTTGGGACCAGTACTCTTTAACCTATTCATAAATGACCTGGAAGTAGGGGTGGGTAGCATGGTGGCCAAGTTTGCAGATGATACCATACTGAGTAGGGAGGTGAGAACCGCAGGGGATGAGGGAGGACTTCAAGTGGAGCTTGATCAATTAGGTGAGTGGGCTCAGAAATGGCAAATGCAGTTCAATGTAGCAAAATGTAAAGTGATGCACATAGGGATGCAATAGGGGGCAAAATCCAAACTTCACATACTATCGCTACAGGGGTCAGTGCTATCAGTCACAGACCAGGAAAGGGATTTAGGCGTCTTAGTTGATAGTTCCATGGGAATGTCAACTCAATGCATGGCAGCTGTGAAAAAGGCAAACTCTATGCTGGGGATCATTAGAAAAGGAATTGATAATAAAAGTGCAAAGATTGTCATGCCCTTATAAAGCAGTGGTGCGACCGCACTTGGAGTACTGTGTCCAGTTCTGGTCGCCGCATCTCAAAAAGGATATTGAGGAGATAGAAAAAGTGCAGAGAAGGGCAACAAGGATGATTGAGGGACTGGAGCACCTTCCCTATGAGGAGAGGCTGCAGCGTTTGGGACTCTTTAGTTTGGAGAGGGGCGGCTGAGGGGGGATATGATTGAAGTCTACAAAATTATGCATGGGGTAGAAAATGTTGACAGAGAGACATTTTTCTCTCTTTCTCACAATACTAGAACCAGGGGACATTCATTGAAAATGCTGGGGGGAAGAATTAGGACTAATAAAAGGAAACACTTCTTCACGCAACGTGTGATTGGTGTTTGGAATATGCTGCCACAGGAGGTGGTGATGGCCACTAACCTTTATAGCTTTAAAAGGGGCTTGGACAGATTTATGGAGGAGAAGTCGATTTATGGCTACCAATCTTGATCCTCTTTGATCTGAGATTGCAAATGCCTTAACAGACCAGGTGATCGGGAGCAGCAGCAGCAGAAGGCCATTGCTTTCACATCCTACATGTGAGCTCCCAAAGGCACCTGGTGGGCCACTGCGAGTAGCAGAGAGCTGGACTAGATGGACTTTGGTCTGATCCAGCTGGCTTGTTCTTATGTTCTTATGTCTGTCTGTGCAATCATCTTTGCTTAACCCCATGTGGCTGATGGTGATGATTGGGCTGCACTAGAAGGGCTAATGCCTTCTGGCATGCCTCTTTTGAACCTACCCTCTTGGCCCAGTGATTAGGATCTTGGTCTTGGCTGTGTGTTTGTGCCTGGCCCTTATCTGGGGGTTTTGTGGTCTATTTTTTTACTTAAAGGAGAGGGTTTTGTGGTTTGGAGCATGGCTGGCTGGATGTCAGCAGCTGGTCAGGCCCGAGAAATGGAGGGGGGAGCATCCTGTCCACTGCACAGATGCCTGTTCCCTTGGGGCTGGAGGGGTCTGCTTGAACCATGTGCCTCTGTTGTGGTTGCTCTGTTGCTGAGTCTTCCCTCCTAGTTTGCTGGCTCTCAGGGGAGGGGGAGAATAGCACTGAGGGGCAGTGGCAGGATCAGTGGGTATTGATTAGCTGCCCCTCAGCATGTCACTCACCGAGGCTGCATGCTATTCCATGCAATTGGCTGATTGGTGGGTGTTGACAGGGTCGCTCTGGCATTCTTGCTGTGTTGTCTGTGCCTTGAGGACAGGTTTCCCTCTGAAAAACATCCATGGGGAACAGACCAGCGGCACTGCTTGAGCACCACTGTACCCTCAGGGTTGGTCTGTGCATCTAATTTGATATGTGACATATGGGTGGTTAGCTAATGGTTCAATAATAATTTGTGGTACTTTTATATCCTCAAATGCTGATTAGAATAATTTCCAGAGAGACATCTAATATCAAATAAATGCTCAAATATCTCCCCTTCATTAGTTGCCACCCTGCAAAAAGGTCAATAGCTGCCTACTCCTGACCATTCTCTTTTGTAACTCCCACCTGGTGGAATGGCCAGCAAGGTGAAGTCAGTAAGGCCAGAAAGATTTCACATTGTGTTCCCTGTTTCACTGAGGCCCCTTTCGCACATGCAGAATAATGCACTTTCAATCCACTTTCACAATTGTTTGCAAGTGGATTTTGCACACAGTAAAATCCAGCTGCAAAGTGCATTAAAAGTGGATTGAAAGTAGATTATTCTGCATGTGTGAAAGGGGCCCTTGTTTCACTTAGAAAGATAAACCAACAGACAGCAGTTTCTTTCTTTCTTTTTTTTAATTATTCCTTCATATTCAAACTTCACAAACAATGTGAACTTGTACAATACCTCAGAAAGTGAAACTTACAAAAAAAGTGCTGGTAACATTAAAAAAAAAAGAAAAACCCAAAATAACAAACATCATTCTTAGCAACATCGATTACTCTTCCACACAAAACAGAAACCTTGTAAAATTTATTTCCGTATCTTTAAGGCGTAATACTTCCGTATAAAGTATATGCAAGAGATAAAACTTCACAGTATTCCAAAATGTCACAATAATAATAATATAGTATAATGAAGCGCTACAGTTAATTTTCTTTTTTTTTCCTTTTTCTGTTTTAAATAACAAATACGTCACAGGTAAATATACGTGAGAAAAATACGAGGCTAATATTAAATGGCAGGTAAGGATACTCTCACTGTAAGAAAAAACTGGCAGGATGTGTGTAGTTATTCTATATTTTAAAGCACTTGATAGAAAAGGCGTATGCAAGGTTTTTTTTTAAACAATTTTCAGTTTTCTTGCTTTATAACTGACATACCATTTACAGAGTAAAATGAGAGAAAAAAAAGGACTCAATATTCCCTCAAAACTTTTGACCTGCTCTACTTATTTTCTCAAACCATGTCTTACTGTATAAGGGTGTGTTTGTGTGTATGTATAAGTACACTTACAGCCACCACAACACACTTTAGATAAGGCAGAAACTAGTCTGCTCTGGAGAATCATCTTTGCCCAAAGGGGACCTTTCCTGAAGCCTTTACTCTTGAAAAATGAATGTTTTATTTGTGCAAAGACTGCAGGATTTAGTCTTGAATGAAGTTTCCCATTCAGTTATTAATGACTTTGAGGGTCGTTGTTTGCTTATTGTATGGAATTATCCAGTCCTCAGACATGTAGGAATTTTTATTTCGTTTCTGAAACAAGAAAAGTATGAGACAGAGCAAGTATTGGAATCATGGCATTGGAAGATATTTAGTGAATTGTCATCAAACCCCTCAAAATGATGAACTGCAGAATGGGAAAACATCGATGGAATTCCACTCACAGAAAGATATCACTGGTGTGTGTTCGCATGTGTACAAGGGGATATGCACTGTCACATATGGTGGCCCGTGTGTGGAAAAGCACACAGCCATACCTTGCTCCTGCACACATTTGAATATGTTAACAGCCAGCCATTCAGCCAACAGGTAACAAAAAGACAGCAGATAGCATAACACATCTATAAGGTGCTCAAAGGAAAAAAGGTGACCACCACTCCTGGAATGGAAGGCCACATTAAGGTGCTTTAAAAAGGTTTTTTTTATTATTATTAAAAAGAATGTTTTGTTTAGAAAAGTACAGATTTTTGCACGTAGTGATTGAGAGCAAGGCCAAAAGTTAAGAGATTTCTGACATCTTCCATAAACAAGGACTTTTTGTTACAGTTTTTAAAAATCATCCTTTTAGGTGGGGTGGGCCAATGGGACAAAAACAAACAAACAAATCAAAGGTGCAGAACCTGAACTGTGTCATTTAGACTGCAATAGTTTTGCCCAGTCATTGTTGCTTTCATTTAGCATCGTTCCTTTTTTCTTCTCGGTTACAATCCACTCCTATTGTAGTTATTACATACAGAAATGACCAAAGTCACTTGCAAGTAGCTGTTTGTAGTTGTGATCTGTTTCAAGAGTCCAACAATTAATTCCTCTGCTGCTTCTATGTTTCTGTAAGATCTGTTTTTGCAAGTATGGAAAGAGGCTAATCTCCATCCACACTTTCAGGCTTCTAGTGTGCATATATGGGTGAATACATGTCTGTAATCACTTCACACACACGAGAGTATATTTGAACTGGAGATAAAGTGAACTGGGTTCAGACGTTAGTGCACTATCTTTCCCCTGTGTATATAAAACAGACTCCAACTTTTTTTTTTTAAAGTGCATTCAACATGAAATAAACTGGGCATTCACTTGTCTTCTGGGCAAGTTCACAGAAGTGAAAATATCTGACGCATATAGATTTAGCAATGCCAATAGCAAATGGGTAACAGTAAGATCAAAGAGGCAGTTGGTCTCAGACAAATATCACAACACCACAGGTGACCCAAAACAGGTGGAAGGGATTTGTTTCTAATATTCCATTTCTTTAAAAAGTGAATTTGAAACACTTCATACAGAATTTCAGAATTTACACACTGTTATGAAATGTACAGAACTTAATCTTTGCCACTCTGACATAATTGGGGGTCCTGCTTAAGTTGTTTGTGTTTTAAAAGGCGGACCTGTGACTGCAAGAAATGTATGTGTGCCAGCATCTATTAAGAATAAGGCACTGTAGAAATTTCAACATTCTCTTCCCCTCTACACTAAGATATTGCATGTGATACAGTTTATTCATATATATATTTTACATGTGTCAAAAGTTGGTCTTGGAAAAGTGAATCACTTTCTTGTCTTATCAGCACCAAAGACCTCTAGATCAGTATCTTTTGTTTCTACATACATTCACACATACAGTCAAATAGGGACCCAGGGTTTCTTAGTCATTAGAATAATTTAGGAACACAATAGTGACTATTACTGAATATATGGGTGGGTTTTTCAATTATTGCACAGAAACAGCAACATGACATTAGATTGTCTGATAGGCCAAAGTTAACTTTTCCCCTTATCAGACTCTAATTTGGGCATCGCGATGCCAGGTTTATTACATTTAAGCCCTTCGCTGACATGGGTGTTAATATACTCTTCCACCTCCAAAGGTCCACAGTGACTGAGACTTTGTCTTCTCCCAAATCATTTTCTGATCCCCAGGGGCTCCTTTACCCATTCATGAGATGACTGAAAAAGTAAAGAGTAGCAGAAAAGCAAGTGAGGAAAGCAAAGAGGCAGCAAAGCTCTGGACTAAACTGGACTGGATAAAACAAGGGAAGCACAACATTGTGAAGTCTAAATATATTTGTTCTCTAGGCTTACAGTTTAGACCTCAGAATAACACAAGGGCACCAAAATAGTCGAATGAAGACACCACAAAATAATGGACAGTGACAGGACTGCCAGTTTTAGTGGTATAAATCTTATAAGGCCACAAACTGGGTGTTGCTTTGTAGTATACTTTTGCAAAATATGTGAATGCCACATAGAAGATTTTCACTGGGCTACAGTGGAAATGGGAGCAAAAATACCTCCAGCCCTTTGAATGTTAGTTTGGGTAAGCTGAATTGTGAGCACGGAAATCTGGGAAGATGTTTCTCTGGGAAGACCTAGACATGAATATGAAGAAGGAATCAAATGCCACAGTTTCCAGCAATTATTTTGCGGACACTAGTAGAACACTACCTCATTTCTCTTGTGTATAACTTAAAGGGAAGAAGGGTTAGTTGTATATTAAAGCAGGAAAAGAAGGCACGTGAGTTTACGAAATCCTGACTGGATTCGGGTTCAGAAAACAAGGAAGTTTGGCTGGAAGGTAGAAAAGTGGTCATGGATAATGTATGCCCACAAAAGATGTGTAGTGACAGATGAATGGCAAAAGACTGAAAGAGTCAATGGCGGAAGAAGAATGGGAAGGAGGAGTGAAGACCACTTTTCAGCTTCCTTTTTGATTGACATGCTCAGGATTTGGCAGTGTTGTGTGTCAGGAACAGAAAAGATTTTGCTCGTCCTTGAACATCTCTCAGTTTACATATCTCCAGTTTATGATGTTATGGCTGTTGGTTTCTCCCTGTTCTCTTCCACTCTCACCAAAAGGAATGCTTTACACAGTTTACCCATTCATGAGATGACAAGAAATATGCACAGGTGTGTGATATCCTCTGCATATTTACTCAGAAGTAAGTCCCATGTTATTTAACAGGTAAGCATTCTTAGGATAGCAAGCTTAAGTGTTATTATTCTTTTCCTCAAAAGATGTATGAAGAAACACTTTGGTGACCTTCAGGCTCTATCTCATCACCTTCTTTGAAGGAAAAATAATATTGAAAGCAATGGTTGCTGTTTGCCCCATCAGTCACAGACAGAACTGACGATAAGGGGCTGGCGCCTGAAGTACTTCCACTCTTTTCATTATGAAGTTGAAACATCCAGGAATTTGGAAGGGTTGTATGGTCAAAGTGAGTTAGAAGGCTTTACCAGAAAACATGACTCTCTTGAGAGCTGTTGTATAGTCAATTTGTTTCCGAAACTCTTGTTTCATTTGATAATATACTAGCAAGGAGGAGAGATACATCTGGGTGTTTGAGTACAGCAGATGTAAAAAACACATTTGACCTTTGGTATTTCCCGCCCCAAATAATGAATTTTTAAAAAATGTGTTTCTTGTACACCCAGTATGGTATTCACCTAAATACATCAGCCTTAAGGTAGGAGGATGAGAAATGGGGTTACCAACAGCTCTATAAAGACACAGGGGTAGTACACAAACTCACAGTCCAGTGTTTTAGACATTTCATAAATAACTTAAAAAAAATAAAACAAGAACAATCCCTTTACTTACTCATCTGAAACAAAATAAACAGCAGTGGATACAAACTTCTTGTAACAATTACAAAAGAAAACAACAATACAATCCCCCAACTTCAACACATCATTTTTTTTAAAAAAAACTCAAGACTGCAGCATATCCTTAAGGGCAAACTTTTCAATTATTTTTTCTTTCTTTTCTTTTTTTAAATAATGTTTTCACCAAAAAAATCCACAAAACAGTCTTGTACCAAGAAAATGCATTCAAAAATAGAAAATATTACACAACAAAAATATGTACCCTTCCTTTCCAAAAGAGTCTTCACAAAAAATGTAGAAAAAATTCCAACCATTTTGTTGCTTTCCTAAACATGTAACCTTCAACCTAGGGCACAAATATTTATTGAATTAATTTTTGCATAAAACATGGAAGATATAAACCAACTATTAAGATTGTGAAGTTTTTTTTAAACAGCCAACTTTCCCACTCTGTTCCACATAGTCTTGGGAGAACAAAGTAAAAACGAAACCCCTGACCCTCAATGATTCAACAAAAGATATTTGTGAGCCAGTGGGACCAAGATATAGACACGTGAGGAGGAAAACTGTCTGTCTTTTCAAATAGGCAATTTGTATATCGTATTTCAACATGTTTATCAACTCCACTGTACTTGACTGAGAGAAACAAGGAAGAAAAATGCTTTCAGGGTTGATTGGTCTACAGGGAGAACAGGCTGATGAGAGGTGAGGACACACCATTTTAAATATTTCACTCATTTAAAAACTTTGTAGCCATTTTAAACATTGGAGAGGGTACTTCCATATACCCTCAAAGTGCAAGAGGACAGGGATCTTTGGGGGGTGGGTGGGGGGAAATCACAGTAGTCTAATATGAGGAAGTCATTTTCTTTCAAGGACAGAATCTCAAAATTAAAATCAAGTCATTGTCAGTTGGTAGCAGGATATGTGATACCCAATAAGCAAAAGTGGGACTCAAAACATGGAAGTCATTTCTACAATAGGTTTTACACCTAGCCCAAATGGATATTGTGTAATACTGCATTTGACCCTATCATTATTAAAAATGGATGGGATTATACCGGCAATTGCAGTTGATTGAAAACTCACTCATAACTAGTTTTACACCTCATGTGACTTGCGTACTGTCTTTTTACACTATAAATGATTTTTTAAAAAAAGCTTTGTGGTTTTTATTTTTGCAGCATACTCTGGGGCCTAACATGGAAACCTCTAGGTGCAGGTATTCCAACTAGGTATGCTAAAACCCAGTAAGGCTGCCCATATATTTTGGAGTTCTTGCTTCTAGCCTCTCGTGCTTTGGATGCTTTGCAAAGCCCTCCCTCTGAACAATGAGGAATAAAGGGACCTTGCGTAGCCTATTCCTTCCTTTTTAAATAACTAAATATCTTCAAATTTCACTTCCAGTGCATCTTTTCTGCTCCAAAACAGAACGATTATTTCACACATCCGTCAAAAAGAAAAGCCCAGATTTATAATAGTACAATACTATAAAATCAGGTATTTAAAAGAGAACACAATGTGCAAATGCAAAGCCAAAAACAAACAAAAAACGCAACTCTACATACACAGACTATTAGCGAGTATGAGCGAAGAAAGCTATCTAGCCCTCCCACAACGGTATGATTTGTTAAGAATTGGGTAACGCTATTTGGATATTTCTATTTCAACAAAGTTCATCACAGCTCCAAAGCTTCCTGCTCACTTCTTGTTTTAGATTTTTACTTTTTACTCACTAGCCTTTCTGCTGTTGTGATTAGAATAAACATCTGTTTTGGTCTACAGTAGACTTACATATCGACAAAAAAAAAAAAAAAACAGAACAAGGAAAACTTTTACCAGTAGCTTTATGCTATCCTACTCCTAGAACAATTACTCATTTGAACAACGACAAACATATTCAAGGGCAAAACAACTTTGGAAAAAGGCTGTAGATTTGTATTCATCCCTAGCGCATGGAGCTTGGCTTTCTGATTTTGCCATTCTTCTGACAGTTTGGTCATAACTCAATATGGCCACGGCTATCAGCAAAAACTGCAACTAACCTTAACTAAAACGTGCCATTCAGTGAAGAAATGTATATTTGGAGTCTGGGGAAAAAAAGCTTTAGATTTCTTAATACATTCTGAATCTTGGATAGTTTAAGGATCAAGAAAGTACAGACTGCCAAGTTCTATACTTAAGCTACATTTGTGTTAGACACTGTGAGCAAATTCGAGAGCCAAGCTCTCTCCTTTAAGGAAGAACAAAGGATTCAGCACAAGATAATGATCTGGAAAGAGATATAATGCAGTTTCTAGGACCATCTTTCTATTTTAAAAGTGCTATTTTTCCTGTTGTCAGAACACAGAACTAAATATGTTCAATGAAACTTAGGATGACCAATTCACAGAAAAGTGTTCTCTTGGAAGTCTAGTTAGGGAACTTCCTTTATGCCTTCTCCTCCATTATCTGAAGTGCAGTCCTTTCCCTTGTCCCATATATCTGGAAAATGCCATTTTTATCTTCATGTACTCACTGACTACTATCATGCAGCATGTACCTTACAGAATGACGGCAAGGAAACCTCACAAATAGGTTATTACTCTCGGGCTCACTTCAGAATTTAGAGTGGAAAGCGACTACCAAATAATTTGGCAACTAACTGGACAACAAAATGTACAATTAATAGGTAGCTGTTAAATTTAATTCCTTTGCATGTGCACCTAGTAGAAATAGCACAGCGGTAAAGGTAGAGGAGAGTGATAAAAACAGGAAGGCTTATCTTTCTCTAAAGGAAAATGAAGGCCAGGAAATGGAATATTACATTACTAGTTAAAATCAGCGTCTCTCCTTATTTTAAACACCCTAAACACACTGAAAATGGACTTAAAACTAGGCTGTTTGTGGTTGTGTTACATTTAATAGCTGGCATTACAGATGACATCACATGAAGTAATAGACAAAAACATTCCTGACTACCCAAGTCAATTGATAGTAGTAGGAAAATTTAGAATCATTAAAAAAGAGACTATTTCTATTTTAACATTGAGAAGTTAAAGTTTGGCTGGAAGCTAATAAATTTTAAACTGAACTCAAGCCTATTGATTGCAGGTGGCCTGGATGTTCTTCATCCTTCTCCACCTTCATCATAATCTCTTGTTAATTACTATTCAAAAGGATTTCTGAACAGGTAGGAAGAAGTTTTTTGTTGCTCATCTGACTACTGCCTCAAAAATGGTCGCATTTTTCCCATCTTTGCCAGAAGCTCGAAAAACTTTCCTCACCAAACTGAATAAAATCACCTCTGCCATCAGTAAGCCACAAAGCAAAGATAAATGACATTAAAAATGACATTTAGCAAAAAATTCTGAGCTGTATGTTATTGATTCCAGCTCCATGATATAAATCATGTGAAGCCCTCTTGAAGAATCGCATAGACCAAATCCTGGCTATGCCCCTCTCTTCCAAAAGAGATCCAGAGCCCTCTCTGATGACTGTCTGCTAAATGAATGTTTTCAAATATATTGTAAAGATCCAGACCACTCCCTTTCTCCTCTTCAGTCAACACTTTTCAAATGTATGCTTATAATTTAACACCAACACTTGTCAGTGTTGTTTCATCGGTTATCTTCTCATTTGTAAGCAAATTTGGTAATTTTAAGCCTGAATCAATACACATTAAAAGGAGCAAAGGACACCACATAGTGAGAGTTGGGCCGATTTCATGGCTGACTTAATGTTTCTAACCTGTCTTGAAGTTTCTAACCTGTTGTGTCATTGGCCAGGAAAAACCTTAAAGAACAGGTGTCCAAGCATGGCAGGGACTGATGGGAATTGTAGTCCATGAACATCTGGGGTGCCAGAGTTGGACACCCCTGCCTTTGAGTTTCACCTTTCCTCGGGTGCATCAGATGTTGTCTCTATTGAAATCAGAATGGCACCCTGGAAAATTACCTTGGGATTATATGATGAGACATCCAAGTTTTTAAAGAGTTGGGTCTGGGTTCCCTGGACTCAGCTCAGGTTCTCTGCAACCACATAGCAGCTGTGGAGAAATTGTTTTTTAAAAATAAATAAAGGAGAGCTCCAACAGCTCAGAAGACCAGCGGAAGAAGGGTTTTTGTGTTCCCACCCAAGCCATTTTGCTATTCCAAACAGCTCTGGAGAGGAGTTGTTTCCCCATCAGTGCCTGTGGAGCAGCAAAAACAGAGAAATAACCCCCATGAGATTTTGGCATGGGAAAATGGCTTGAGGGAAAGGAAGGAGCCACCTTGATTTTTTTTGAAAAAACTATTCACTTCAGTTGTGTGGCTGTGGGGAACTGCCGGAACCCAACTCTTAAAAACCCTGAATGTGTAGATTGGTCCTTAGTTTTATTTAAGTCTGACAGTGAATGCAGATGACCAAGCAGTAACTTGCCACAATATGCTTGAAAAACTCTGATAAGCCATCGTCTCCTAAAATCTTATCAGATGGCAAGGAGAATTTTACTACTTTCGTTTTCCTGAATTTTTACTTGGTGCAAATGTGGCAAAATCCACATTTCACAAAATAGCTTTCTAAGTAAAGATATATATATATTGTGGCATCTGTATCCATCCTGGTGTATCTTTCTGCTAGGGGACAAAAAGAACGTTTCAGCTGGGTCAAACTGTCCTGAATTTATTCCCCTTTCCCTACAGTGTTTTGCTGGGTTTGATTATTATTTTTTTGTAACCCCAAGGTATCTGCTGGGTAAGCACCTTCTCTCAGGCCCCTTCCGCACACGCAAAATAATGCGTTTTCAAAGCACTTTCACAACTGTTTGCAAGCGGATTTTGCTATTCCGCACAGCTTCAAAGAGCACTGAAAGCAGTTTGAAAGTGCATTATTCTGCGTGTGCAGAATGAGCCTCAGTTTGTGGCACGCTGTGGTCTACATTGCATAGGAGGATCTGTGAACAGTGGATAGTTGGATGGTTCAGCTTTTTAGGCAGGGGGCTAGACCCTTTACGTTTTTTTTCCAACTCCATTATGCTAACAACATAATTAAAAGCTCTTATAAGTGTTTCCACCTTGCAATTTGATAGATACATTAAGCATTCAGAAGTCATTTTCTGCAGGATCACTTTTCTGTTTCTGCTGCAGTTCCATCTTGTTCAATTAAACGATAGCCAGAAATGTCCTATTTCTACTTCACTGATAGTAGAGAGAAGGCATTCAACAATGCAATCAGTGTCTGCAAGTGCAGACTGCTACGGAGTAATTTTATTCCTTCCTTGCGAGATGAGAATCACTTGAATTGGCTGCAGAGGCTTGCTCCTATTTATCTTTCCTTTCTCCTTCTTCCAAAAGAGACTACTTCCCAGCCTTTCTGATCCCATGAATACATTTCAGTAGTGCAATACAATGCAGTCGTAGTGCAAAAAAATAAAAAGCCTTATCCAAAAATAAGGGAAATCCCTCCTCGCTCCACATTACAAGAATCCAAAAATAAAGCAGGATACGCAGTTCTCATCCAGCCTTACTGTTATGCATCTATTTTAACTCCCTCTTTATTTCTACTCAACCCCTAGTCATCATGTTACTTCAGTTCTATAGCAGTGTCTTATAAGAAGTTGCTTTGTTTTAAAGATGGGAAATATATGAAGTCAAGAGTTATACAGGAGTGCCACATGGATGGTAGAGCTCAGTGGATAAAGCAAAGGTCAGTAGTGGTTCTAAAGGTGTCAGATGGCTCCATTGCAATGGGCATTCATGACAAATTGTATAGCTTTTCTGTTCGCAACTTTAAACAGTGCCCATTCTAAGATCCTACAGTGCAAACAACTCAAAAGTAGATATCAAAACAAAAATGCCAACATGCATCATTCGTATTCAGCCCCCCCCCCCCCAAATGGTGCTTTGCAGGATGACTGTGCCAGAAGAGTGGATTATAGGGAAACAGGAATCCAAAAGGTCATAATTAAATCTCCTGTGCTCATTCTTGGTTCTCTTAAATTAAAATAAATTAGAATTCTACAGGGATTTTCCACTTTGTTAATCATTAGTAGCGTATTACATCAAAAAACACAGAAAGGAACTACATTTTGGAGATTGTTTCCATCACTTGACAGCCTTCGGAAGTAAGTTTCTAAAACTCACACAATCAAATTTTGAGAGGGAGACACGGAAATTATGGAAGCAGAACAAGCTACCTTGGTGAATAATAAGAAAACAGGTAAATGCTTGCAAAGAGATGTAAAACAGGGTGATTTCTTTTTTGTTCCTGTCTAATTTTCTCTTACTAATTATGGGAAGGATTACTGCTGCTGATTTCAAAGTCATTTTTGCTTATTTAAAATCAGCCAGAAGCTGTCCATTTTGGTTCTTCTCACATTTAACACAGTGTGTTCCTTCTTTATGGAGGAAAGAGACATAAAGTAGTACGTCATGATTCCATAATTCTATGTCAGATACAAGGAAGAAAGAAATGTGAGAGAGAACTGTGAAAATTGGATGTGGACATATTCTCCAGTCTCTCCAAACCTGTCCTGTATTCTGTTACTGAAAAAAAGGACAAGCCTTTAATTAGATGTCAGAAATGAATGAAGTATCTGAGACATTACGAAACAGCATGCATAAGCAGTTCTAGGTTGCAGTCTTTTCAATGAAATTTGCTATTCTTTATTCAGCTAGGGCTAGTTGTTTAAGAGCCCATGTCCAGGGCTAAAGTGCTTCTACTAGTGCACAGCTGTTCTACTGATTCTCACTCCTGGTTTTAGTTCTTCTGTCAGATCCAAGATCTTCAAGAGTCCATTCATATGGAATCTATGGAACTGATTGATCCAAGCACTGATGCAGTACCTGCCTTGGAATGTTTTATGCCCTGCATGAAATACTCCATTAAGATTTTTATTCAATCAGACAGAAATAAAAATGGATCACCTTATTACCATCATTGTTACTGATAAGCTACATCCAACTAACATGAATTCTTAGTTCACTCTGAAAATAATTTAGTTATTTAAGGATTATTTTTAAGATCTATTTATTTTGCCTGTTTTAAGACTTCTTTGTTGCCACATCACATTCTGAATGTCTTGTGTAAGTCAGTTTCAAATGCTGCAAAGTCCACTACGTAGAATGCCTAGATTATGTCCCATTAGATTAATAATTAAAACTTTAACAACTAAAACCTTGCGGAAAGAATGAGGGATTTAGGTGACCCACAAAGAAGAAATGAGGCCATACTTTTTTCTTCTTAGTTATCTCAAGGATTGTATGATATCACTGTAGCCTATATGTGGAGTCAAAGAATCTCAATTATGCGAAGAACTCATGTTTTGTTTTTGGTCTTTCTTTTTTGATTCTTTGATCGAACAAATAAATTGGAGATTAACATGTTAAGGCTTACTAGGAAAAAAAGGCTGCCTACATTAAAAGAGAAACTAGCAAAGTTACTTTGTGAGAAATCGAGCAAATCTTCCATAGTACTTTCCAGTGTGGTGTGGCCAATAGTAAACTTTATTCAATGAGTAAAATGCAGCTCCTGACTGTGCTACTGACCCAAGATTAATTTTCATGTTGCTAAACTACCTGTGTTCACGGCGATATGATGTCTGAATAATTTTCTATTTACTGTATGCTAGCTAAAAGTGAAAATATTCTAAAGTTCAATGCAACAAAAGAACCACTTTTCTTTCTTTTAAAACAAGCCTGTTATCAAAAGATTTAGAGCTTTTCTTAACATACAAAAATAATGGTATAGGGAGCAACCCTGAACAAGATTTGAGTTCCATTTTATGCAGTGGAACTGAGTAAGTATTGTCAGCATTGCAACAAAAAGTCACAAAAATGGTTGAATACCTTAACATCAGTGAAAATTTTTAAACTTTTCTTACTAATGACAAAGCATGAAAATCCCTTTCAGGGCTAGCTTTTATTGCTTTTATTCTTTGGTGAAGTGCCTCATTTTGGTGAAGGGATTTCAGTGAATTGTTTGATTAAAGCCGGTTCATACAATATTTTGCAGTTGAACATCAATATGGTATGGGGCATGGGGCTCATCTCAGGGCTGCATGCATTCTCTGTAGTGGGTATATCACGCAGGTGTACATCTTGCTAGGATAATCTGTCTGTTGTATTTTGTGGTGGATGGATTACAGATGCAAGGGTAGGTGGTGCATAAGAGCTTTTGTCCCCTACTGCTCATAAAGGCTATGGTGGAGGATTATGAACTAGTTATTTAACCCTAGTTAATGCAAACAAGTAGAATGAAGAGACAATTCAAAGCATTAATTCCACTTCTGTCAACATTATTACTGGATGGACCACATCCAAAATCCATGTAATCTTTTTCAAAAGAATAAGAAGGTCTGCTGAATAAAAGCCTAAATTTTGTAGGAATGTAATCCTGCAATATACACTGTGCCCAGTAAACTGAATTAATCAATTGGAAGAGGAAAAGGAAATCAATAATGAGGGATATGCTAAGCTGAACAACAGTTACCTGCATGTAGGTTTGATGATATGCAAGAGGACCTTCTATGTCAAGAACTGAATAAATCCCTAAAACCTGCATTTTGTTATGAGTAGAAGATAAAAGCTGAAGACTGGTTTAAATGGTTATCTAGTTCATAATGAATTACCTATGGTTATATATATTTATTCAGAGAATAAAACATAAATAACAGATTCTAAAAAACAGCTGTGAAAAGGAAGATTCTTCTGCTAACTATTGACTATGGTGGACTTATATGTAAAAGTAGTTTTCACCAACCAGTGATTTTGTTAAGTTTCACTTTCTTCTACACAACTGCCTCCTGAACACACTGTAATCTGAAAATGCAATCCCTAATGATCAATCTGTTTCTAGTGAACAATATGTACAGATTTGGTACCATCTGCTTTGTAAGACCTATTCTCATGTTAAAACGCAATAGCAAACTATATACATGTAAAATTAGGACAAAGGTTTGTAGAAAAAATATACATTATAAAAGGCAGCAGTGAGACCAATGAGACATAGCATTAGTTAACAATCCCTTTACAACAGCTAGCTGATCATGATGCCAGGTTGTCAAAGGAAGGGCAGGGAATGCAGTTCATCCGAAGCATCTAAGAAGCACTCTATGAGAGCAAATTATATGACAATAGACAGCATGGGTAGTTTCTGTGCAGAGCAATCATGAAGATCAGATTGAAGGACAATGCTGAAATAACTTTTAAGAATATGGCAAACAACTGGTTAATTTAATTAGCTAAGGTATCTTTGCAAGTAAAGGATTTTTAATTTCCCTAACCTGATCAAATTCAAAAATTGTGAAAAGAGTTAAGAAATGAGATTACTTTTTCAAGGCCATGAAGTGAGGAACAGAATAAGTATGCAAACAGACATTAGTGAACCTGACATCAACCAAACAACGGAAATTATAAATTAAATCACAATTAGATCATGCATGATCGACTCCTGACAATATTCAGATCTCTCAAATCCTGCCTGATTGTTCTGCAACTGCTGTGGTCAGAATTCTTTCAGCCCTGGTAGCACGGGCTCAGTTGCTGTTTACGTGAGTGAAATGCCAAGTAGGACAGCATCCCAAATCAATTCATTCCTCCGAATACTTTTACATGTTCAGAACCTTTAGATATAGTAGATATTATTGTTTTAAAGGACTTAAACTAGTCTTGAAAACAAGTTACAAGCCTACAAAAATTTTAGAATATGCTCTGTCCAATCACATAAATCTATATTAATTATTTGAGGATGAAAAGAAAAATGAAGCATGTTTGGTTAGCCCATAGGCGGAGCTGCAACGGGGTGGGAGGGCGCCACACAGGGCACCATTTTGCTCCGGGAGCCATTCCCCCCACAGCACTGGGTTAACCTCCTCTACACCAGCAACATGGAAAGAGTGATCCTTACCATAGGCAACAGACCAAGTGACAATTCCTAAACCAAACTTTACCTTGATGTACAAAAACCACAAGAAACAAAGTTCATCACAAATAGATTCTAACCGAAATAAAAATGCTTCATTTCATATTCAAACAGCCCGGAACAATATTAAGACCCCTTCATGTCATGAAGTATGAGTCCATCTGTTGATCACAGCCCTAGAGGGATAAAGTCAAAAGGGACTCAAAATGTTTCCTCCGATTTTCTGTGATGCCATGGCTCTTGAACTCACTCCAGCTATTTACTCCGCAGATAAAGATTAAACTTTGTGAAATAATCACCCTAAACCTCAGACTAGAACAATATTTCTGTAAATGTTGCATGGGGAAATGAAAGCAGCACTTACAGTGCCTTCCTTAGCAGATTCTCCCCCTTCTAAGTTCATCAAAGTTAACGGGTGTAATTATGCCTAGGATGGCGTCGTTATAATAAAAATATAATGAACAGACTTTTAAAATTAATTTATGCAGGCTCCTATTTTAAAAGAACACCAAATTGGATCAAATATTTTATCAAAATATGTCAATATTAGCAGTATCTCTGACTCCAATCTGGTCAGAAGGAATTTCACTAACTGGGTTCAAAATTAGGGCAATGTTCAAACTAATACTGTCAAAATCACTTTTTATTTTTACTTAGAAGGAAAAAACATTATATATTTTCAGTATCAACAATGGAAGAGGGAAGCCTGCCATACATTTTGCTTGGGCAAATCAATTCTGGGTCTCAGTCTGCAGGGAAAAATGAATGTTTTCATTTGTTTTGGTTTATTGAACTATTAATGTACTAAATAATAACTTTTGGCTTTAAAAATAATAATACTGCATTGCTTTTTGTTTCACTCTCCTATGCTTTGCTAAACAATTTTTTTTAAAAAATAAAAACAGTAAAGATGCATAAGGACAATACAGAAACTTCTAAAGTAAAAAGCAACCTAGTTAATTATTAAATGTCTCAAGATAACGTTTGCAGGTGAATGGTAAATAATAGCTGTGGAAATCTTTGTTACCCTATAGTCACGGGCAAATTCAAAAGCACAATGAATATACTGTATGTGTAGTGTATATGTATGGATGTGTTATATAGTGATACAGAGTTTTATATATTGTGTAATTATGTTCTTATTTTTAACAAATACTGTATTGTAGTGTTATGTATTTAACTAAATAGAGCTAAATAGCAACATATCCTCTTCCACTAACTCACTAACTTATTTTATTTAAAACGTTCTGGGGAAAAATACATTTACAGTCACTGACATTTCGATTATGAAAAGGCAATGTACAATTATGAACAAAAAAAATTCCCCCACCAATGAATAAACAACTTTGTTGCATTCATTGTTATAGTTAAAAAGAGGAGGGGAGGCAGAAATACCAGCAACACAAGGAAGCTTAATCAGTTTTGTAAGTTTAAAACCCACTAGGTCACAAAATTCTGAAGCAAAGGGAACTAGTGGAGAAAGCCAGTAAATGCTCGTAAAATAGGCTGCTGTATGCTAACCCGCTCTGATAATCCACTTTATAATCAAGAACAAAATATATTTTGGGAATGAGTTGCCCAGTACACTAGGGAATATGTTGGACATCACTAGAACGTCCCACCAATTCTTCCTGAACTTGATAATATATTGGTTTGCTATATTAAATAAAGAACATTCTTTCTTGGAAAAATGCAGGCAAGGCCACACTGGTTTGGGGAGCATACTACTGAAAATGCAGAATTAGGTATAAATGCACAAGCATGTATCTATACAGTATATATTACATGAAACAGGGAAGGACTTGATCAAGAGCAGTCAATGGACTGAATCAGCTGGTATCATTAGTCCCTAATTTAATAATTTCACATCATCTGAACTAAAGGGGAGAACAGAAAAATATATTTATCAATTCAGTGCTTTAAGTTCCTTGTTTGCCTTTGATCTAACTCTCTAAAACAGGCAAAACTTGGTAAAGGAAAGTCATCAAATACTCATATATAAATACACCTATTACAGGTAACCTTGGCAGTATTTTAAGGCCACAGGAGGTTCTGAAAGGCATGCTTCATCCAGCTCTGTGAAACTGGGATCTTAACATATGAATATACAGCGGACCAGTTCTTAGCATTCTCCTATATTTTGTCTCACAGAAAAAAAGAACCTCAATGTTGAATTAATCCACAGTCACTTCCTGGACCTTCTTTGTATTGAAAGGAGAGGGTAGCCATCCTGGGGGAACAGGGAAAAATGACAAAATTGGAAGATTTGAGCTTTGAAAAACCAATGGGTGGAGAAGAATCCCTAGATGAGCCCAAGCAGAATGCAGTTAAAACTGCTGTGATAGTCCAAGGGATTCCAAAATACAGGCGGTGGCCATTTTGAAAAATCAGAGGGGGGGGGGTATCTGATTTTTTTTAAAAAAAACTGATTAGTGGGAGAGAACCCTCAGGGACCACTGAGCAGAATGCAGTAAAAACTGCTGTGATAGCCGAAGGGATTCCAGAGATACAGGTGGTTTTATCCGCAAGGCCATTTTAATATCAGGACTTTTTTTCTACAGCGGAAGAACACTACTTTCACTCCCTCGGAACACAGAGCCACATTTTAATCTGTTGATGGGGCAGAGTATAGACAAAGTGTTTGACAGCACTGGTCTAACAGAGATGGATTCACTGGTCTGTTTATCCATAGTTCATTATGGAACACTGGAGGATTGTAGCCAAAGATTTGGCTATCAGTTTAAAGGCCACACATGAAACCAAATTCTGTCCAGTTCTAGGCCATTTCCTTGGGCTCTGTGGCCCAAAGTCCCCCAGTTCAAAAATGTCCTTTCTCTATGCTGAAGATTTGGGAGCACCAACATAAGAAAACTCTTTATTGGTTACAAAGGGAAAGTGAATGCTGTGATGAGAAGATCACCCATGGTGAGGAGGGCAGACATTCTGCAGATTGCTCTTTGTTGATTACCAAGAAAAACTAAGCCCAAACCAGTGTATGTTTATAATAAAGTAGCTCTACAGATAAGTTCAATAGTACTTACTCATAAATGAGAGTGCATGTCATAGCTCCATTCAACTCCTTGGGCTAGATCTAAACTTCTGCTAGCACAGTGAAGCTAGCAAAGAATGATTTTCCTTTCTCTCCACTCATATTGCAACCCCCCCCCCCCCCCCCCCCCCATTCTTCAGGGACAAAAACACTGTGGAGGGCAAACTAAGGGTTTCCAGTGGGAGAGAGAAAAAGCCATTGCAGTAACTTCTGGTATGCAGGTGGAATGGCACCTTTGTATCCAACTCAGTGGAACTTATTTTCTAAGCAAAGATGCAGAGGACTGGATTCCAAATAGCCGTTTGTGATAAGAGATAATTGGCTACTGCTCTGGGCACAGAGGAAGAGAAGAGGGGTTCTTCTTCTAATACACACACACAGAGACTGACAACTTTTTCTTCCTTAGCTGATATAGCTTTCAGCAGCTCCTAAGAATCTCATAAGAAGGCCAAAGAGGACCCAAGGACCCAGTTGTGTTTGTCACAGGCAGCCCCCTGGGGACTTCTAAAGGAACAAAACTACAATGTCCTCTTCCTTTTCAGGCATTTTACAGAACAAAAGAGATATCTGTAAGGTGCTTTGTTCATCCCATTCTTAGATGGATAAGAAGGTAAGTAGAGTGACATATAGGCTTAGTCATGTCTGTGATCTTTATGGTAAAGTTTCAAGGCCACAAGTTCATTGCAACATAAGATGTTAGCACCATAATCATAGCTGCAATTGCTGCACTCCCTTATATATCTATAGGTAACATCCATTAAAATAAAATAAAAAACTTATTCAGTGAGAACCAGCCAATTCAGACCAGACAAACAGAGAAGGGATGCCCAATTTCAACAAAATGAACACCTGTTTCAATTCTTCATAAAGTTTGTGTCGTATGGTACTTAATGCTATATATTACAGATCCTTGAAATGTTTCAAAAACAAAAAAAGGTACGATATAAATGCCACTTTTCATGAATGAAGTGACCTTAGATGATCAGGTTTCGTAGTTAAAAGCAGGAATCTGAAATTGCACCTGATTATCAGCAAACAGCAGGACATTAGATAGCTATGCCATATTGAACAAAAATGCTTACTCTTGTCAGTTATGAACAGGCTGCAAAAGCAACACTGTATTAGGTGGAAACCACCAATGCTGATTAAATGGTAGGTGAAAGCAATTAAAAAATTGCCTCAGTTGCCCAGGACCAGCAGCAACGGCAACTCTTGCAGGGACTATTTCTTGCTGCAACCTCTGTGTTCAAGTGTCATCTGCGCAGATCTAATTACTGTCATGGTACAAGTATCCTACTACATGAGATCGTAGGCACAGTGATGCAGTTGGACCATGGCAATGAGAGCTTACAGAAATCCAAATTCTGAGCCTGATAGCATTTTCCTGCTTCCACTATAGCTGAATTCCAATTATGTGGACTAAAGGCAGACTTTGGATGACGGTTCTGAAAATAACACAATATGCTAGCCTTGAAATTCTGTTACAGTATTTTCACCGCAAAAAGCATGGAGTAGCTTGGGTGCCAAAATGCACAATAATTGTCGCAGATCAGAAAGAATAAGAGTCAATTAGTGACCTTTTTTTTGCTTTCCAAACACATTGTATTAATTAAATTAGATGCTGCAGTGCCAGGGATGTGTGTCTAAACATGTATCAGTTTTAACCATGTAGACAGAGAAGCCTGCTTTCATAGTAATCAGGGTCTATAGTGGAAGGCAGCAGAACATTCCACCAGCCTGTTGGCTGCCTTTCAATCAGCTTTTCCACGCAATTTTCTCCTCAGCCACACTGCGCAGAATTGTACTCAGTTAGAAGAAAAGCCCTTGAAGTTGACAGGAGGTGAGCAGCAGGTTTGGGAGGGTTCTGCTGTCCGGACTGATGCACCTCTTTTGGTCTAAATCAGATCTTCCACCCCACCTTCTACGCAATCGGTTTAGACCTGCGACGTATCTAATTTGGCATTTTGTATTGTGCTCAAATCATGAAGCCTATGTTTGGGTGAAATAATTGAGCTCATGATCAACTTAGGGACTTCCAAAGCTAATATCAAGAAAATATCATGACAGAAAGAAGTTGCCTAATGTGGATTCCAAAGATTTCATGCTACTGATGATTATTCAACTTATACCCAAGAAGCACTGGGCAGTGGAATTAGATAACTACCTTAGCAGTAGCACTAATATTTCCCAACTAGTGGATTTTTCACAGCTCACTTGACCATTCCTACGCCACATGCTACCACACAATTTTAAATCAGAGTAAAACATACATCATCTCATCCAACTGAATGAGTATTTCAAAACCATATGCAGTCTTGCAGGTATAAAAAAATAATACACTCCTCCCTCTTTAAAGTGTTTTTGTTTGATTTAAGGCAGCAATCCCACATAAGGCTGCAACATAATTGCTTCCTAAAGAAACTTCCACTTCATCATATCACTTTCTTGGATATCTTATTACAGTACCAAAGTAGGTTTTAATTTAATATTTTATGATAAATTCAAGAAGCTAAGGTTAAGACTCCCATTTGCAGACAGGTGTGGAAAAAATATTATTTTTGACGGTGCTCTGCTCCCATTCTAAAAAAAATCCAGTTCTGTACATCTGATCTTCCCGTCCCCCCACCCCCAAACTCTAACTGGCTATGTAGCAGCAGCAATCAGACAACAGGAGGGATAAATAAGAGGCCATTTTAAAAGTTTGTTTCTTAGTGGGAAGCCGAGAGCATCCAGGGTAACGTTTAAATTGTGAATACAAACTCATGTTGTTAGATATGGAAGAGAAAAGAAGTAGTGAACACCTTCACTGTCAGCCTCTCAAAAGAGGAGTGCATTCTATTTTCAAAATAGGACGGGTTTGTATCATTCCTTGTCTATAATCCTACTGCAAAATTGTTTTTGATATAAGCAAAACCAACTCTTGTTTTCTGCTTTTATTCTTTTGATATTTTTCAAATGACAATATTAGGGGATGTTACCAAGATTTGTGCATCTGTGTGTTTTTGATTTATGTGGAATTGACACAGCTTTTAAAATGTATTATAAATATTTGATTTGACTATGGTGTTTAGGCTCCTGAAAGATTAACGAGGGCCAGTAAGGGTGAATGCTTACTTCTGAGTAGACCTTCTTAGGCTAGCAAGTGCTAGGAATTCACTTTTTAAATTTCGTATACTAAAAAATGAGATTAAGTTCCTAGGAAACCAGTATTACTCGGAAAGGTTCAAGAACATACTATTTTGATACCAAAAAGGAAATAATTCTGGGTAACAGCAGTCTTTCTAAAATGTAGTTTTGTAAAAAAAAGACCAGAATTTTACGACATCTGTATATGACAGTGTCTTTTTTTAAGCCGTAAAAATGACATTCAGCAAATGATTAGAGTTATAAATGCCAAATTCCATCTAGAAGCATTCACCTGCCTTTAGGGTCTGCTGTACTGGTAGTGCAGGTGGTCCACAGGCTAGTATTTGAACTGTCTGGAAATAGGAAGTTTTGGATTACAAACATTCCATTAAAAAAATTCTGAGCTAATTATGAACCAAGCCTAAGAGTCCCACCCAAAGGCGGAGGGATCTGCCATGGGAGTGGTGCTGCGCCACACTGGCAGATTTGCCCTTCCTGGGCATTTGCCCCAGTGGAGGAGTGATTCCGCTGGCATAGGGAAGCTGGCCTGGGGAGGCAGCCAACTAACGGCTGGGAAGAAGCAGACTAAAAAGGTGGTGTAAGCCTACTAAGCTCAACGGGGGTGGGGGGGGGTGGTGGTTCTTGGTGGTGGGGAGGTTTTTTCACTTTTCCAGCCTCCCCACACCACTGGGAAGCCTCTATGGGAGTGGTGGTGCGCTGCAGCCGGCCACCTGGCCCCGTGGATGGGGTTGCCAATCTTATTTAACTTGGGCTCAGTTTGTACTTAGCGAAGTAAAGCCCTAGAAACAGAAACAATGAGTAGAGCTGCTATGGCTGTGCCAGTGAAGGCTCAGAAACTGTGAAGATGTAATTCCTGAGAATTCTGATAGATGGACCATACTTAAGACTATAAGGTTGGATCCAGCAAGTTTTTTCATTCAGTCGCATTCAAATCTCCTCCTACAAGACTGCAGCATTTTTTGGTGGTGAAAGGGAACCTCCATTTTTCACTATCAGAAAACCCTATAGGAGCAATCATTCTCACTGCCATACTTGCAAGGAACCAGTAAGTTGCAAAGTAACTGGGGAAAGCCTTGTCATGTTCCTGAAAAATTCACTGGAAGTACTCTTAAACATGGAACAAAAGCTACTTTGGGCTGAATCTGAATTGACACCAAATTAACACAACTAATCACATGACTCGGGTGGAATACATTCAATTAAATGATAGTTCTAAAGACATTCCATGAGAAAGCCATGCATTAATTTAGTGCATCTGGTCCACATTAAAAAATGGAACCTTTGCTTTCTTCATTGGTAGTCCACTCAGTAAGCCAAGAAATTTCTGGGTCACTGTAGTGGTGGAGCAGGTATGGCAGTCAGATTGTAGAACCATTCTCTTCCCTGGAACCACTTCTGGTGGGTTTGGATTACATAAAAATTCGGCTGCACATTATAATGTGGGGTCAACAGCAAATGCATTACTGACTCCTACTTCTGCATTTTCAGCCTGGTCTGAAAAGCGATGTTGCACATCTGACAACACAGCATCTTCTCATGAGAAAGATGCACAGCTCTCTGATTTTGATAAAACTATATGTGGCAAAAAGAAGTGTGAGTCGTTTCTTGATCTGCTTATCTGTATATGGTAACACACACAAAAGAGCATGAAATTAGTGAACATATAAAGTACCTGTGGGACTGAGCTTTATAATAGTCTTTACTGTTTGAATTAACTCCTTTGATGGGAAAAGAATAGTAAAACCTGTATTATATGCAAAGAAGAGTGCAGCTTGGCTTGGTTTTCAGTTCTTAACTGGTACAAAGTAAAATGTACTTTGAAATGAAATATACTGGTGCATATCTACTAGAATGTTCAAGAATATTAAAAGATTAATGTGTTATTAGTTGCTTCACTAATTCAGAAAAGTTCAGCCCTCTCAAATGCTACTATTGGGATACAGGACACCCTCAGAAACAGCAGGGTGGGGGGAAAGAGAGGAAGCAGTGCTCTTCTGCTGGTGAACTTTTGCAATGGCAGAAAATGATGTTTGGATCAGGGCTATTAAGTTTGTTTCTGATCCTAAAACTACCCTTTAGCATGTCAAATTTTCATCTAGATAGCCTGCTTCTGGATAGAACAAGACTAGAATGTTTGAAATAAATATTACAGTTTGCCTCTTGGGTTAAAGCTCACAGAGTTTGCTTGTTTAGCACAGGTGGAGAAGTTTTTAGAGGCATGGCCATCATCCTGCAGTAAAGGAGTAGCAGAGGTTCCACTAACTTCCCCAATACATCTCAAGCAAAGCAGACACTCCACAGAGTTATGATCAACCATTCCACATGATCTTCAAACCAGGAAGGCCATAGATCTAGTTAATGGGGGAACTCCAAATGTAAACCTCTGAACGAAGCACCTACATTGTACTTTTCATTGGGCACATGGTGGAAGATAGGGGTGCTTATGCCACTCTTGTAACGGCCTGGCATTTAACTGACCAGACTTGGGGGATTTCTGGATCTTAAATAAAATCATTGTGCTTTTCAGTCCACTGCAAAGCAGTTCTGAAAAACATGGGGAAAACGTGGGAAAAACCAGGAAGGAATCAACCAACAAATGATATGGCATGTAAGGGAGGAGAAAAACTGATACAGTTAAAAAGCTCAGCTGCAGCAAAAACGTGGCGTGGCTCTTTAGTCCCTGATGGATACCATCCATTTGCAAATAAAACACCACATTATTAGTATGTATTGATCATATCATTGTCCAGATTTTTGTATGAGAAGTAATACTTGTGAAGGGAAGAGGACTTAAAGTCAGTAACTGATGGTTTTTCATAGCAAATCTTCCTCTAGTTACTATGTGTTAACTACTAAACCCCTGTTCAGTTACTAAGTCTGACCATGCAAATGGGACCAATGAACTCCATTCAATACTCCTGATATGGATTATTGCAGTTTCTTCTGAAAGGGTCAATTTGTGTATATTTCACCTTCGGAAAAAGACAGCAATTAAACTGGGTTTGAGTACATGGGTACCAAGACAGAAAATCCATGCACAGAAAATCCATGCACAGATCGTGTGTAGTACATCTGTCTGGTACAGTTGGTCACAATGCCAGGAACACAATGTTTGCACAGAACTCAGGACTGCATGCCACTATTTTGTCATGTGAACCAAGTTTCTTACTAGGATATTCTGTTTTTTCCAAGGCTTCAGATGGAAAAAGAATCATCTACAATTAATTGAAATGCGAGGGGAGGGGCTGTGGTTCAGTGGCAGAGCACCCAGTTCTCATGCAGAACTTCCCAAGTACATTCCCTGACATCTCCAATAATCTCAGCCTACAGGTTTCTCTACCTGAAACCCTGGGGAGCTGCCGCCAATCAGACTAGACAATACTGAGCAAAACTGATTGTCTGATTTACAGTGCAATTCTTGGGTAGGGGGGAATAGTTGCGCCATGGCTGGGGATGGCATAGCCATCGCGCAGAAATGCTGTCTCCTAACAGCTGTGTTGTGCCACGGCCAGAAATCCGACATTGATGCTGCCCCTTCCCCTGTGAAAGTGGCATATGCAGCTGCACCACTGATTTAGCTGTGCCAGCAAATGGTGCCATACCTGGGCTGAAAGGGCTCAGTAAGCCAAGTATAGCTAACTCTGCTCCCATGAACAACCCTTTCAGCACCAGTGCAGGCTCTTGTGCCATAGGAGTGCTGTGGCTGAGCAGGCACCTGACTATCACACTGCTGTGCAGCTCCTGAACCCCAGCATAAGTGCCTCTGTGCCAGTGTAAATGCCCCTTATGCAGGCACAAGTGACATTAATGCTGGCAGCCGGGGTCACACTGCCTCCTAAGCGGTTTTGACCTTGCCCCTTTGGATTACACTGTTAGTACAATTCAGATTCATAAGTCTGTAGATAAACTAAAATACTGCTCAAAACTGAACAAAAAATTCACACTTCCATGCATAATTTCTGTACTCAATTAAAATGCTATCCTTTCAAAAGACACTGTCATATTTTTGTCCAGTTCCTTCTCCTCCCACTCAAATATACTTCCCTCTGATTCAGCTGTTATTTGCCCAGGGTTTAGTAGTCAGCTTGCAATTTACAGTTTTAAACACATCTTTTCCAATTCAGAGGTCTAGAGGAATGTGGCTATTATAAATATAGGCCCCAGTCAGTCAATAAAAGGACAGTTCCATGTGTATACCTGCTTGCAATTACAGGAGCAATTATGTTGGAAACTATGACTATATGCTATTTAAATTTGTTTAAGATTGTGATATTCTACTTTTTGACTAGTTAGTGAGACAATATCTGCACTGTCAAAATAATTTAGAGGAATAGTAAAGTCAATTAATATGTGCTGATAGTTTGTTTAAAAGCTGGTGTCCATATAAAATCAGCCTTTACAAAAAGTGCAGTTCTCACTTATGTTGTATTAGGGTTTTGAAAACAGCCTATGCAGACTGTAACAAGCTTAGAAATCAGACAATATTTATTGCCAAGCCATTAATGGCATGTTCTATACCAGGGGTAGGGAACCTGCGGCTCTCCAGATGTTCAGGAACTACAATTCCCATCAGCCTCTGTCAGCATGGCCAATTGGCCATGCTGGTAGGGGCTGATGGGAATTGTAGTTCCTGAATAACTGGAGAGCCGCAGGTTCCCTACCCCTGTTCTATACTCAATGATTTCTTTCATTTTAACTAAATTACAGATACTGAAAGATAAGGAATAGTCAGGATTTTAAGTATCGAATAAAGCATAAATATGCCTGATGTGGAGCTGTATCTCATGAAACCCTTAGACTTGATTAAATCTGGCTCTCCTCTCCTGAAGATTTTACATGCAGCAGATTCCACAGATTTCCACAGAACCTACGGCCACACAGACATGCTTAGGAATATAGTATTGGTTAAATCAGAGTATAATATATATTTTTCTTTTTATGCATACTATTGTTAGATGATTTGCTGCCTGGACTAGAAATTATTGTACGAAGGCACAGGACAAATGATTTCTAGATACATTATTAGACAATTGATCCAATTAAAGTGGACACTCTAAGACAGAGTCAGTCTTCAGTGATAAATTCTCAAAACTTCTCTAGGAAAGGGGAGAAGTTCACCAATAGCAAAGCAGAGTCAAAGAAATCTTAAATGTTTCTTACGCATGCCTTATTCTGCTTTGGATGAGCAGAAAATGCAAGGTATGGCCCTTAAGCGTTTATGTTTTTGCTGATGAAAAAAAGAGGGAATATTAGTTCCCTTTGCAAATTGAAAGAGAACAATTTTGGCATTTGTGTAAACCAGAGAAATGGGATGCATTTCTCACACAACTATGGAAGATTGTAGATGGAATAATAAGGTGTTATAAGAACAATACAGCAGATGAATCTCCATGTTTCTGCAGATGGCCATTTAAATAGAAATAATCCCCCCTCCCCAAGAGACTCCCAGAATTTACAAACAAAATCAAATTCATATCTCAAAAGCCAAATAAATAGGGTTAAAAATCCTCCTCCTGATCAAAAATCTTCTTTCATCAACTTTGAAATTCCATGAAAGGACCAAGAACACCATATGCCCTCATCCAAACTCCTTTTCCAATGGCACTCAAGAACATTGACAGAATATGGTGAACGAAATCACATATGATATCACTCTATTTCTGGGCTGCTATTCTCAAATAAAAACACAGAGGAAAACAATAACAGAAAGATGCTGACAAATATTTTCTCTTCTTTGAAACCAAACCCCTGGATCACCTCCTTCTCCCTCTTGCTGTTTGGAAGTATGATACCTAACCTTAACAGTCTGTATCTAAAATCAAATATATATGTGCATGTATATATAACGTGTTCATATATATGCACACACACACATATTATATATATAATATCAGTTATATAATTGAGCAGGTATTAGTGGCAGTGTATGCAAAACAAAAGATAAAAACAAATATTACTCTAACAAGGTTACACTTTGTTTTCTGGTTTTTTTTTACACAAATACTGTGGTAAATATATTTTTTTTTAAAAAATCAGTACTTTATCTGGTAAACACCACTTCTGTCCCTCTATAAAATTTTGAATAAAAAAAATCTTGAGAATTCTTTTTAATTATTCCCCACCCACCTTTTACTTCTCTTCCCTCCACAAGAATAAAAATTGATGTAGCTTTTTTTTAATTCTTACTTACAATCTCCAAAGTTTGTGGGAGCTTATCCTTTTCTGGTACCTAGAAGACTAGGTGAAAAAAAACCCTCTTGAAATATTTTCATTTTGATATTTCTCTTTGATATCTGCAAAAGTCCCCTTGATTGTGCTGAGGTCGTAGGCTCAGCAAAGACACTGAATAAATTACAAAAAAGCCACTTTTGCTCACCTCATTTTTACCTCCTTGTTCCTAGCTTTTGATGAAAGATGGTGTTGGTTTGGGGGTGGGGCAGGGGTGGGGTGGGATGGGGAAGCCTGGGGACCATGAATCTGAATGTGTGGAATGGAACAGAATCCACAAGAGGAACCTATGATTCTCCTTCCCCATCCTGCAGGGACTCCACACCATCCAACCCAAACTCCCTTGCCCTTCTCCACAGCCCTTTCATGATAGCAAGACTAATGGTGGAACCAGAAGGGCCTGTTTTCTGTGGTTGTTGCTCAACCATTAGGTTCTATTCCACAGTTTTAACTGGATACTGTGAAGTCCAAAGCGGTCAGAATTATGCATCTGTCCACTGAAACACTGCAAACGGTGTATTTACGACAGTAGGCCTTGTCGGTTTCATAATATACTTCAGCTTTTGTGGGGGGGTTTTTTGTAGTGCTCTTCATAAGTGACAAACAAAAAAGATTTTTTAGAAGTTTTTTTTTTGTAGTAAAGAAGGGTTGTATTTAGAGGCCAGTAGCTAGAGATCCAACCAGTGGATCCCCTGAAGTACTACCTGGCCTTAAGGCCACCATCAAAGGAAGGCTGGGATAATTACTATTCACCCAGCCTTCAGAAATGTAATGTACCAGCAGGCAAAAAACAGTTCTTCATGTAGTACAAAAAAAATGAAACAAAACAAACAAAACAAAACAAAACAAAAAAAGTAAAAATGAAAAAAAAATCTGAAATTCTAGTGCCATAGCTTTTTGCTGTTGTTTCTCTGGTTGGATTTTGATGTTGTTCAAAACAGAGAATAAACTTTACTTATCCATCTGAAACATGCATCCTCATGTGGTCATTAAAATGCTCAATTTGGTCAAACTTAGCTGGGCAGACAGAGCAGACATATGTGGTTCCCTCTGTGCAGGCCATCACTCCAGCAGGGAGAGCCCTCGCACCTGTGCCTGTTGTGCTGGGTGTTCCATTGGTGGCACTGTGCAGAGCCACATGTCTTTCAAGCAGAGTCTTGTGTGAGAATTTTTTCTTGCAGATGTAGCACTCATAGGATTTCTCCCCACGGTGAAGCCGCATGTGCACATTTAGGGAGCTCTTCTGGGTGAAACGCTTGTTACAGATACTGCATTGGTAAGCTCTGACACCAGTGTGAGTCACCATGTGTTTGATAAGATAATCCTTTAAAGAGAAGGATCGCCAACAAATGCTGCATTGGTGGGGTTTCTCACCTGCATATAGGCATAAGGGAGAAGGAGACAGAAGAACAAAAGAAGAAAAGAATTGACATCAACTCAATAAATCCTTGTAATTAACAGAGCTTTGGCTTTCTGGATCTTCCTGTGGAGGTCATTCAGTAGAACCTTCCTCCCCTTATTGCCCCCCCCCCCCATTCTTTCCCTGTCTGTCAAGGGACTCACATAAACAAAAGAGGGGGCAAACAGTGAATCAAAGGAAACTGTCCCCACCTTGCCTTCACCAACAGAAGTGATCTTCTATCTTTGGAGATAGATGGAAGGACCAAAGTCTGCAACTAAGTTTTTATCTGTGCTGACTAAAAATTAACATTGTTCCCACTCAAGAACACTGAAAGAAACTATGGGAAAGTATGGGTAAAGGCAAGATATATGGGCTGATGAGTTTTGTTTGGAAAAGTCATTTTATACAGCCAAAAAATGAATTTTGATGAATGTCAACATTGGCCCCTTCCGCACATGCAGAATAACATCCTTTCAATCCACTTTTACACTTGTTTGAAATTGGATTTTGCTATTCCGCACAGTAAAATCCAACTGCAAAGTGCATTGAAAGTGGATTGAAAGTGCATTATTCTGCATGTGTGGAAGGGGCCATTGTTCAAGTCTGTTTGATAAGGCAACAAATTATTCTGCAACTCGCAATTATATCTATATTACATAACCCACAATGGCAATTGTTAATAAAAGGTAACAAGGCCTATAAAAAACTAAAGCCTTAACATCAAACAAAGATATTCAGATACAGATAATCTTTAATGACATAAGTTACAAAGATTTAAAATAAAATACAAAATTAAAAGATAAAGTGCAAAGCAAAATTAAGGTCATTTGTTTATGACTGTGTATAAAAACCTGGCCATTTGCTCTAGAACATCCCTGGGTTCGTTTAACAAATGAACAATCTTCTGCTGGTCTGTCCAGCACTCTAAGCCCATCAATAAAGATGATAAACTTTGTCCTGGCCCTGTTATGAAGGGGGCAATGATACAGTTTCTGCAGTTTTCAGCGTGCAGATGCTAAAACGTTCACCGTGAGGTGTTTTGGAGCCTCTTCAATCCCTGGAAGTGGAAGGAAGCACATTGCATCTGGCCAAAGTGAAATAAAGGTATTACCAATGATGCCTAATGAAGAACAACACATTGTGCCCCAATTTCTTTGGCCTTGCTATGACTCTCCATGGCCTGACTTGGATGGTTCAGGATAGCTGGATTTTGTTAGCTCTCAGAAGCTAAGCAGGATTGGTCTTGGCTTGCATTTGGATAGGAGACCACCAAGGAATACGAAGGTCATTATGCAGAGGAAGGCAATGGCAAACCACCTCTGTTAGCCTCTTGACTTGATAGACCCTACTGGGTTGCTATACATCAGTTGGGACCTGATGGTACTGTATACATGACTCTCCATCTTATTCTAGTGGATTATGTCCTTGTTCCTGAGAATTTATTTTTCAAGTGTATTTGCAGGCAAGCTTCTTTGGAAGACAGGAAGGACACTTCTCTTTGTAGCCTTAACAATCAAATCTTTAAAATGACAGTCTACACATTCAAGTACAAAGTCACTAAGTCACATATTCCTGACTTTAGCTTTTCTGAGAAATGTCAGGCACAAGGAAGATTTTTACAGCTATATAAAGGGGAAAAGGATGAGTCAGAGAAAATTTTTAGAAAGACCATCACAAAAAATCTGAACGATTTACAGTGTCATCTTAAACAGAATGACATTCTTTCTTTCCATTGAATTAGATAGAAGAATCTAAGTCTGCATATGGCACTGTTAATCCCTACTTTAAATTTCCGCTAACTACAGAAATCACTGGAAATTGTTGTGTCTCAAAAGACTGAGAAACAGCAAATATGTTGCTTTTTAAAAGGTAAGTCAATAGCAACTGCAATAATTACAGCTTCATACCTATAAAGCTTTAGAACAAATAATTCAACAATTAAATTGTAACAACAAGTAATGACAAATAATGACCAAGTTCTTCAGTCTGAAGGGCCAATCATCCACCGGCTATGCTGGAGAAACTAGTTGGCTTCCATGCCTTGGGTAGATGAATTCAGCCTCCATCCTGATTTGAAAGATTACTAGCTTAAAAGTCACAAGCACAAGACTGTTATGGTTATATTGTATGATTTAGTGATATTGTTACTGTTGTTGTTATTGATGTTATGACTACTACCATTAGACTAGATTAATTCTGGATAGGACTGCAGCATCAATGCTGTTAGTGAATGAATCTATCATTATATAAGTGGAAGAAGATGACAGATTTTCCTTCTGTCCTCCTCTCCCCAGCTGTTCATTCTGGTCCCAATGTTGATTCCAGTGGTCAATCTTCCTGCCTTTCCACCTGTACAGCTTTTAATCCATATTGGTCTTGGAATCCCAAGGATCAACTTTCCCAGTTTGCTGGGGTAGGGGAATATATGTGATACCTGGGCCCACAGATCCCAAGATCCAGCTCAGTATCTTAAGAAGAAGAAGAGGAGTGTGGATTTATATCCCACCTTTCTGTCCTGTAAGGAGACTCAATGAGACACCTTTCTGACTTTTCCTTCCTCTCCCTGCAACAGACACCTTGTGAGGTAGGTGGGGCTGAGAGAGTTCCAAAGAACTGTGACTAACCCAAGGACATCATAAGTGAGCTTTACACATATAAAAATTTACAGACTAATCTAAACATTTAGATTTTAAAAAGCCTTTAATTCATCAGCTGGACAGCTGGAAATACAACAACATTCTTTATGAACAAAAATAAAGAACTACAAAGAGAAATGGGGGATTAAATACATGTATAAGATAGATAAAATGAGCTAACTAGAAGTGTTTTCAAGAAGGGCTGGGGTTATAGTGGACAGCAAACTGCATGTGGCTCAGTATGGTAACAGTGCAGTTGCAATCCTATTTGTACTTTCTTGAGAGGACTCAGTAGGACATTTGACTGAGTATGTATGGGACTGCTAATGCCATTTTAGTTTATGTTGAGCATTTCCAAGACATTAGCTTCATTAAGTGCCATCAAGGTGCAACCAACTAACCCTTCATAGCATCATTCAATTATATTAAGTTCCCGTAACAATAGCTGTAGAGTGTGTGTAGTTTAGTTTCCAAACTTCAAAAACGTTATTAAAGGTCTTAGAAGACAATCCTTTAAAGACTGAAGAAAATGGTTTGTTTGGCAACCTAAAAAAAAGAAAGAAAAGAAAATATGCAGAAAGTTTTCAGCTGTATAAAAGGATCACAGGGAAAAGAGGGGCACGAGATGTTCACCCATTATTATTATTATTGAAGTAGAACAAATCACAACTCTTAGAGGTTTTGAAAAAGATGTTGCAGCCTCTCTATGGATAGGACAGGTTTCACAACTAGATGATATATTCTGCAGAGAGCTTTCAGTGAAACACACAACACAACACACAAATCAATACACAACACAACAACACACAAATCAATACACTGAATATTTACCAAAAGCAGTGTGTTGGCTGTATTTGGTTGATAGAGGAATACCTCTTGAAATCAATTATGCCCTCGTCAGTGGAGTTTCTCCTCCCAGCCTCATATACAAGCCGAAGAGCTACATGCTTACCTGTGTGTACAAACATGTGCTTGACGTAATTCTGTTTGGCGGTGAAAGTCTTGTTGCAGAGAGTACACGCATAAGGCTTTTTTTCACCCTGCCCGCCTGCTGTGCTGTGGCCTGCAGAAGGAGCCAGGGGCTGCGGGGCTGGCAGTTGGGCAGTGAAAGTTGACAGGCCAGGCTGGGACACTGTCACAAACTGTGTCTGTTGACCTAAAGGCTGGGGCAGGCTGAAGAGGAAAGGCTTGGGACCACTGCCAGCAGACTGCGTAGTAAAGAGTGCAGGCAGGTAGGTATTACCAGCTGTGCCAATGACTTGGGTGTTGCTGGTCAGGGTCAGCGGCATCCTCAGATTGCTGGTGAGGGTTTCTGTCTGGCGTAAGTAGAGCTGGGTACTTGGCAATGGTTGGGCAACAGTTGTAGTGACAGAAGTTTGCAAGGTCCCCTTTTCACTACTGTTACTAATGGTGATCACTGCGTTGTCCCTTTCAATGTCATTGCCTCTGTCTGGAGAGGATGAGTTGGCATCTATGTGCTGCAGCTGAGTGCCTTCAGTCGAAGTGTCGTTTTCTTCTGCATGAGAAGTCTCTTGGTGACCTTCTCGGCTTAGACCAGTCACAAATTGTTGCTCAACAGAATCAGGTTCAGTGCCAATAGAGGAACTGACTCCAGAGTCAAAGCTCTCTCCCTTGGGCTCACTCTCAGTGCCTTCTGCTTGATCAGTATCCTCAGTGCATTCCTCAGATTCGTTGCGCTCTAGTATTTGTACCCTTTGCTGTCCATAGTAGTCATAATCATCCTCCATCTCTTGCTTGATGTGAATATTACCCACAAGGGTCTGGATCCGAACTGGTCTTGGTTGCTTCCGGCAGTGTGTGGTTTCTGGAGTGGTAGATAGATACCGCTCCATTTGCTGCGAGCGCTCATGGATTCGCGTGATCCAACTTGGGTCTTCCATGCGATGCTCTCTGGAGAGTCCCAAAGCTGTTTCATGGTGGCTGACTACTGCTCCACTGTAGAATGAATGCTCTCCGCTGCCATTCTGCATAGAACAGGCATACAGAGCTGAGTAGATTCTGTCTACACTGTGCTGTGAGTGGCTTTGCAGGTAGCCAGATTCTGTGTCGCTGCTCTGCCCTGAAGTGGCTGATTCAGGAGTTCCGCGAGGGGTCTCCTGGGCAGAATCCTGGATGATTGGATAGATGTCTCCCACATTCTGTGACACAATCCGTGTGCACTCATCAATCACAGTTTTGATCTGCAGGATGCTGGCTGCTGTTAGGATCTGCAAAGCCTCCGACTGTGAGACCCGCAGCACCCCGCTGTACATGAAATCAATGAGCTTTTGCACTGACTGGACCGACACCACAGAGGGAATTTCAATGTCGCTGTAGCCTAGTAACAGCTTGTCCTGGAAGAAGGGGCTGCCAGCCGCCAGCACACAACGGTGGGCACGCAGCATGCTCCCGTGGATGCGGACCGTCACATCACAGAAGTGGCCACGGTTGCGTTGCTCGTTGAGGGTCTCGAGCACAGAATTGCTGAAGTTGTGGAGATTGATGCTGTGAATGCGCTCTGTCATCCCCTTGCAACTAATGTTACCTGAAGAAATGAAAAAAAGTAGAACAATTAATTTATAGCCTGCAAGTCACAATCATATTACAAGTATTTTACCATTCAGCTTTTTAATATGTGAGGAGGCATCTGCCAAAATGTAAACTAAGTTGCAAATTGCCTCTTTCATTAGTTACTCCCCTTCCTCTTCAGACATGTCAATAATCTCCTTTCCAAATTAGGAAAAGTCTAAGATTCTTCCCATGCTTTTTCAAAAATTCTGATGGAACAACTCTCTTCTTCTAAGCATGTCTAAGAGCAGAGTAAGAAATGGGTCTATGCTTCCCCTATTATTCATAAATGATGATCTTCAGTAATTATATTTCGTTGCATACATACAGTCACATACAACATATTTACTAGCCATCACGACTGATTTTAATACTCAAATGGCTTCCCATCAACTGGTTTTAATGCTCAAATGGTTTCCCTTCGTAAAACATACCAATCTGATTACAGTTAAAATGCAGCAGTACACCAAGGGCCTTATAGCTTTACAAGAATTTTAGGACAAAGTAGCTATATAATTTAATGGTTTATATGATCAGTTACCCTCAGGTTACAAATTTAAATTTTGGATTTAGGCCCACTTTATATCTTATTAATTTATTTGAAATATTTATTAGCTGTTCACTTCATATAAATCCTTGAGGTAGCTTAGAACATGATTACAACTGAGTTTCAAAAGATAAAAAAAATAATCACAGCAGAACAAGTGATATCCAAAAAAGCAAAATAATATGAGCAGATAAAAACTAAGAGCACAAATTTGTAGAAGAGAATGCACTCATACAAAGAATAAAGTACCAGAGCAAACATAGTTTTAATTTGGCTCCTAACGTTTAATTATCCCAGTACTGAAGTCAATCACTGAAGACCGCATCACCCCATATGTCCCTACGCGGCCTCTCCGTTCGGCGGAGGCCAATCTGTTGGTGGTCCCTGGCCCCTCGATGATGCGGCTGGCCTCCACGCGGGCCAGGGCTTTCACGGCCCTGGCCCCGGCCTGGTGGAACACTCTTCCTCCAACTGTCCGGGCCCTGCGGGACCTTGGTGAGTTCCGCAGGGCCTGCAAGACGGAGTTGTTCCGCCGGGCCTTTGGAGGGACCAGCCGCTGATGGCGCCCCCCCCCCCTGTTCCAACAAATGGGTCTCGCCGTTCCTCCCTCCTAGGGAGGGTTTTTAAAAGTGGGGTTGCTGGACGCCTCTTGTTATTATCGCTGCCTTAAATTGTTTTAACTGGTGTTTTAATTATGTTTTATGTTGTACACCGCCCAGAGCCCCCGCGGATTGGGCGGTATAAAAATCTAAATAATAAATAAATAAATAAATAAATAAACTGAACCTGAGTCAGTAGTGCGTTGTTCCTGTAAAAAAAGGCTAATTTGAGAAGCAAAATGTCCAAATCATGAAAAACAATAACTCTATTCCACTGCTCTTCTAGAATCCTGTGTACAGTTCTATGCTGCACTTTAAAGGAAAGTGAAGAATCACTGGAACGGGTTGTTACAGATATAGCCAGAAATAGAGGGGAGCAGGTGGTGTTTTTGACTAAAAAGACAATGGAGGATGAATCTAAAGGCCAGAATTGGGGCTGGCTTATTTCTCATCTCAACATGCCAAATAGAGACTCAGAATACAACAACCTTGGAAAGGAATAGAGAACAAAGAAATAAAAGACTAATATGGCCTTTAGGGCACTATAATTAATACCAACAGATACAATATAGATTGGGCCCCATGTTTGAGTGTCTGTGAATGGTATATGTGTATGTGATCACTATTTTTTATATTTTTGGTTGTAATTAAAAATAGTAAGAATATATCATCACAGCACACACATATATTTAGAAGATACAGAAGTACAGAAAGCATTGTATGGAAAGTCATAAGGTAATCAACCAAGAATGTAAGCCTTAGCAATAGGTGGGAGAATGTAAGCCTTATCAACTCTGGGTGGGAAAATACCTAGAGATTTCTGGGGTGGAGCCTACAGGGTTTGGTGCTCGGGGGGAGGAGGGATCTCAGCAGGGTACAATGCTAGAGTTCACCCTCCAAAGCAGCCATTTTCTTCATGGGAACTGGTCTTTATTACTTGAAGGTCAATTATAAAAAAACTCTATCAGGTGGGACAGCTCGTGATTGTTGCAAGACGGTTTTGAAACCTGTAAATACGGGAGTCTGTTAAAATTATGTAATCTTTCTTGCAAGGGGCACTTGCTAATAACAGCTTACTTTTGTTAAGAAATAACTGATGGGCCCAAATAACTATTCTTCTTTTCAAGGGAAAATCAATGGATGGTATTATCACATTATTGTTCTATAATCTTGTTTGAACGTTGGAACCAAAAGAAGAGGAGATATCAACAAAAGCAACCTCTTCCATAATTTTTGGTGTATTTCTGGACCAGATTTTTGGTGTATTTCTAAAGAGACCTCTTCCATGATTTTTGGTGTATTTCTGGACCAGAAACATCAATGTCAGGCAATGATCAACAGTACTAGGACTTTTTTGAAAGTCAGCTTGTTCAAGGTTGAAAAGGTTGGGTGCCTCTGCTTAGTCTTCCAGTTTAAATAATAGATGACAAGTATATAATTTAGAAGAAATATCAAGGAGACTGATAGGACAATATTTGGCAGAGTCATTCCTCTTGCCTTTTTATAAATAGGAACTGTGATGCTTTGTTTTCAGTTAAGGGAAACGCTATAAGTATGATCAATTTCTGGAAAAAAGCTGACTAGAATTGGGTATTACTTCTTGGTTACCAAGTTAAATGAGCATTTAACTTAAATATCTTGGGAAAACTAAATCTTTCCCAGAGCTTTACCTAAAAATAAAATATCCATTAACTGGGAGCATTCAGAAGCTGTAATTGGATCCCAGTTCATAAATGGAGTCATAGGGTTTGACTCACATTGAGGGGTGCTATAAAGAATGGAAAAATGGCAAATTAGAGTTACCATCTTGGATGCCCAATGCTATCAATTCCCAGGACGTCTTATAATTTTTATGTGTAATTTTTCCTCCTTGGGAGCTGTTTATATTGAGAGTAGAACTGAGACAGTAACAACACAGAATCAACTGAGCTAACCTTATTCTGAAGTATTTGTAAAGACTGTCTCATAAATCTGCATTGCTGGTCAAACCAGGACCTTCTTCTATGCCTGGTTAACTTGTCTAGTCATAATGAAATAAGGAGACAATAATGAAATGATATTTGGAAGTATCAAAAATTTCGAAATTGGGTGAATACACTTGATTTCTTAGCTCTTAATTTCTGGGAATTGAGAAAAGCTTTAAGTTCATTATCCAGCCTGATATTCCATGTATGGTGACATTTTGCTAAATTTGAACCCATATTATGTAACAAGACTACCTGTCCAGATACACCCCCAAGAGACCTTGGCTGTTTCCACACAGCCAGAGCAGTGGGGCTGCATTGGCGTGGTTGATGCCGATGCAAGCCCCGGGGCTGTTCGCATGAATGGCCCCGCTGGCTGCACAGCTGGTGGAGCAGGCTTTGCACGGCTGCGCAGCCCCACAAATGCCTCCTTACCTCCTCCTGGCTTCTGTCATCTGTGAAGGCCAGGGGACATGCCCCCACGGCCAGGGTGACAACTGCAAAGAGGGAGGCCAGGAGGCGTGTCCCCTGGCCTCCACAGAGCGACAGAAGCCAGGAGGAGGTAAGGAGGCATTTGAGGCCAGTGCAAGAAAAACGCCGCCTTCCACCCGCTACTGTTTGCATGACAGCGGGTGTAAGATGCTGCTTTTGAAAAACCTTGCACTCTTGGGTGGCATGAGCAATGCAGCAGCGGCTGCTGTGCGAACAGCGCCCCAGGGATGCTGTTTTTACTGTCCCTAGGGCACTATTATTGGGCTGTGCGGAAACAGCCCTTGCCACAATTCCACAGGGTCTGTAAGACAGAGCGATTCTGTTAGGTCTATGATGGAGGGCAGCAACATCATATCAAATCTGGCCTTCCTCTGACCCCTCTACCCCTCCCACATATTTTAGAATTCCTTGAGGCATCTTGGATGTATATATCAGAATGTATTTGCTATGGTTTTTATTGTTGGTACTGTTGTGAACCATCCTGAGCCCATCAGGGGAAGGGTAGTAGAAGTCAAATTAGAGCTAAATAAAATAAATGAAAATAATCTGAGGCAGATGATCGCTCTCTGCTGTATTGCAGATATCAAAAAACTTAGTCCCATATAAAAGAGACACAGAGACCAGAATATAATAAATGACACTGGCATCATTAACACTTAAGAAAGTATAAAATCCTTCAGAACTGTCATATTTATAGTGCCATGAAAGTGATACAAGCCAAATCTAAAGGTCAGATTCACAAGACAAATCCCACTCTTGTTCAAAATGCTGCTCGAGGAAGACCATGACAGGAAACATAAGTCTTCTGGATTGGTTTGTGACTTTTTGAAGTAACAATTAATATCCTGGCCCATTCTGGCATTAAAATTTCCCACAGCATAATATCCGCGCTAGGAAATATTTCCTCTACTTTCTCCAGAATCCCACGTAAATAGGTACAGACTTGGTTCCCTATCATATAATTCATGTTTGGTGAAATATTAATACAAAAATATTAATACAAAAATATTGCACAATTGTTTACTGGTAAATTACCTGCATGTATTTACAATCAGATCAGAAGATTGGTTGGATTTCTCTCAATAGATAGACTCAAATAAATGTCAACAAACCAGAACAGGCCCGCCCCAAAGGGCCAGACTTAATGGTCGGTAGGTCAAAAGAGCGAAAGCCCTCTAAGCAGGATTGCTGAGAATAATAATAAAAAAGATTGGTGTGCTGAGTGTTTTCCAGGCTGAATGGCCGTGTTCTAGCAGCATTCTCTCCTGACGTTTTGCCTGCATCTGTGGCTGGCATCTTCAGAGGATTCTTTGAAGATGCTAGCCACAGATGCAGGCAAAACGTCAGGAGAGAATGCTGCTAGAACACAGCCATACAGCCCAGAAACCACACAGCACCCCAGTGATTCCGGCCATGAAAGCCTTCAACAATACAATAAAAAAGATTCCTGAAGGAAAATAACATTGAATTTTTAAAAAAGAAAATCACATTATTATGCGAGACAATATTTTATTTATAAATGAGTTAGGGGAGGATCACCTATTCCAGGTGTTAAGACCTCTCCAACAGGACTGTGGCTACACACTAGCCACCATCCTCCTGTTCTGTTGGCAATTTGTCTCACAAGTTAATTGTAGAATGTGTGAAAAATGAGGGAAGATCTACTCTAAATCTGAGAGAAAGCAGATAGAGACAACTTCTCCTCACTCTAATTTAGTTAAAGGATCCAGGATTACCTACTCACAGTTGATGATCAGTAGATTAAGGTCAGGCAAAAGGAAGTATTTCAGTAGGTGATGTGACCAGAACTGTACATAGTATGATAGAACATCAGTTTTAGACAATCAACCTGCCTTTCCACTAAACATTCTTATTTGTTGGAATAAAAAAATCCTGATTGCCTGAATCCACTCAGAAAAAAACAAATGCTAATAATTTTTAGTGGCACAAATACCACCAAGGTAAACTTAGATTGTTTGATTGCTGAGATGTGTAGCATAAATATGAATAAGGCAAAACATGCCTGTAATTCTTTCTAGCTATAAAGGTCTATTAGTTGTCAGAAAATAATAACTAAAAATTTTAATTGAATGTAAAAGGACGACCCTTTCTTTAACCATCTAAACGTTGACATTTATATAACTAATAAGGCACCACAACATCTGTCAGAGGAAATACTGGCAACTAAAGGCGCTTTACAAAAATATTACATTAGATATTTTGCCTTAAATTTTCCTTGGTTTCTCATTATAATGCTGAACTCTTAAATAACAACTAGATAATTCAGAACTCTTCATACTCCAACGTTTTCTAGTGGAACAGAATGAATAGACAGACACATTTGTAAATAAAATGCTACGAGTTAGAAAGTAAAAACCAGAAAATGATAGAACATTAATTTATATGGCTTTTCAATGGATTTTAATTTTAATTTCTTCCTGAGAAAGGATTTCAGTACTGCATTGTCGTTAACAATCCATATCAGTCTCTATGACTCAAACATGCATTTCCGATAATCTTTTTCAAAAGAATTATTTTTGTGAAGATAAAGTTCCTTAATCTCTCACCCTGATAATACTACCTGTATCAAACTAAAATATTATTTATTTTGCATGCTTATAAGCAACACAGCTGAGTTAACTACACTGAAGAAAAAACACTGACATGCCCAAAATTCCCTTTTGTGTATGCATAAAAATGGCCGCTTGGTGGCATCATTTGTTAAGAAAAGAAAGCTCATACATCATTACTGGAGAGTTTGCATTAATTTACAGGAAAACATTATAGTCCTAGGGTTAATTTTTTTTTTCCACTGGCACAACTCCTGTGTTAAAAGAGCTGCCCCAAAGACAAGTGACACCCAGTCAGGCCATCTGTACTTGTTGAATTTCTGCCCATTATGACAACCACTAAAGAAGCATAGGCATAAATAAATAATGCAACAATGACAATGTTTGTGGCTGCATTTAGGTGCCACAAGAGCTTCAATGGAACTCTGACCAGGCACAACACAATCTGTTGATTTGCTCACCAGATTTCCCTTGAACTTTCTACCTTTCTTCTCATCTAGTTTACAGAGCTTGATTAAGCTCCAGCTCACTGAGGTATCCAAGGTGGGTAACTTGCATTGTTTGTTTATTCAGGGGTCTGCAACCCGCGACTCCAGAGCTGCATGCAGCTCTTTCAGCCTTATACTGCGGCTCCGAGTGGCCTGGAGGTCAGAGGGCAGCGTGGGCGTGTCCCTCCAAGCCCTCCAGAGCAGTGCTGGAAGGAAAGGTGAGTGGAAGGGCCAAACCGGATGTGGCTCCATGCGTGGGGGCGCCGCTTTTCACGTCCCCTCCACTCACCTCTCCTTCCAGCACAGCTCTGAAGGTCTTGGAGGGTCATGCCCACGCTGCCCTCCAACCCCTGAAGGTCGGAGGGTAGCGTGGGGGAGTCCTTCCAGAGCAGCCGCCATCCCCCCTCTGCCATCCCTGCAGCTGCCATCCCCCCTCTGCCCAATGGAGCAGGTGGCTGCCTGCTCTGTGGGGCAGAGGGGGTTTCCTTGCCCAGTGCCTCCACCTCCCAGCTCAGGAAGGAAAGGTGAGTAGAGGGGCCGCCTCTCCGGCTCGGTAGATCTTCGAGGCCATGGAAAACGGGTCCAAATGGCTCTTCGGGTGGGAACGGTTGCCGACCCTAATTTATACAGATCTCTAACATAAACTGGGATAAATTTAGAATCCTATTTTGATGGGACTTTGTATTTTCATTATACCAGATGAGCCAGAAACAGTATGGATACTGCAACAAGAATACCTCTGTCTGGCTTAAAGAACAGCATTAAAACTATACCTTTAATAGAAATAATTTAAAAGTACTGTATCAAATAACCCAATTACCAACAATGAGGAATAATACAAAATGTGGATAATAAAAACAGAATGTTTATGCAAGTATGAATTATTTGATTATGTTTGATTATTTAATTTGCTTTATGTATTATGTATTTTTATTGTCATTATAATGTGGTTTCTACAGAATTGTTGTGGCTGAAGAAGACCAAGGTTAAAAGTGTTGAACACACCTGGGTTAACACTGCCACTAACTGATGTTTGTATGTGGCCCATCTCCTGAAGTGGAATCCAGCGGAACATCTGGCAATTGGAAAGTGATATTTTATGCATTTTCACTGAAGGGATAGCATTTATTCAGAGACTTTTTGTCATTTGTGTATATTTTGGGATACCTTTTCTGTTTGTAATGTGTTATCCACATATTGCATAATTCTTCATTGTTGGTAGTTGGTATTTGATACAGTACTTTTTAATTATTTCTTTTAAAGGCATAGTTTTAACGCTGTTCTTTGAGCCAGACAGAGGTATACTTTGTATTTTCATTTCAGAAAAAAAATATAGTCAGTACCTATACTATGCTTGGAACTGTATGGAAACATATACTTCCATATTATCCTAGTGTTTTAGTTCTATGGACTTATTTCTAATTAAACTTTATGCATTCAATTTTAATTTTTGCATGGGATTCTAAATACATCCACATCTTTCATACCTTAACACACCACTGTTTATAGATTGCCAATGTTTTCTATAGCATTAATAGTAATTTAAGAATGTTTCTATTTCTTGATATAAGGGAAAGAGGACTTATTAGAGCCATCACAGGTAACAGCACATTGGCAAGACAAGTTGGATTGGTATGGATTAATTAAATTGACAGCACTCTGAGACATCGTAGAACAGAGAGAGATAACCACACCAGACATTTTGGGTAATCTGATGCAACTGGTTGGGGACCAAACTCTCTTGGTGCTGGATGTCAGTACCTGAATCACAACATTGATTGGTGTTGGGTGAATGGCATAATGGGTAGCATTTCTCAGAACAGTTTGGGGAACAAGTTTGGATAAGTGAAAAAGCAGCTACTATATTGCTATAAGTTAATAACAAAAATGTCAATATAAGGCAATTAAAATATTTAAATCCTCAGCTGTAGTTGTCACATGATTTTTCTTGAAAACCGATAAAGCCAGATGCATTTCTTAAGGACATAAGAAAGAGCCTGCTGAATTAGAGCAGAATCCATCTAGTCCAGTGGTTCTCAATCTGGGGGTCGTGACCCCTTTTGGGGGGTTCCTAAGACCATCGGAAAACGTTCTTTTTATATTTTATATATACCAATTTTATGGTTGGGGGTCACCACAACATGAGGAACTGTATTAAAGGGTTGCAGCATTAGGAAGGTTGAGAAACACTGGTCTAGTCCAGCACTCTGCTACTCGCAGTGGCCCACCAGATGCCTTTGGGAGTTCACATGCAGGATGTGAAAGCAATGGTCTTCTGCTGCCGCCGCTCCAGAGCATCTGGTCTGCTAAGGCATTTGCAACCTCAGATCAAGGAGGATCAAGATTGGTAGCCATAGATTGACTTCTCCTCCATAAATCAGTCTAAGCCCCTTTTAAAGCTATCCAGGTTAGTGGCCATCACCACCTCCTGTGGCAGCATATTCAAACACCAATAATGCGTTGCGTGAACAGGAGAAAATTCCATGGTTCAGAGGACCTCCCTTTTATAGGGAAACTATTTAAGAGGAAAAACACACATAACTCTTTTCAAAGCTACCCTCACCTAAAAGAATTTCACAACTCTTTAGTGTGAACTTTAAAAGCAAACAAATGAGTATGTATTGGATGCTTTCTAGGGGAAAAAGTGAATGTTTGTCCTGTGCTGCTACTATCCATTGCGTGGGACAATATATAGTACAGCTAGAGCAGGACAGAGACTGGCACAATTACATCTTCAGCTCTGATTCTGAAAATTCACTGATAATTTCAACATTATGAAAGCCTCTAAATTCTTCATACTTGAAAAACAGGATCAAACATAGTTTTCCTAAAAGCTGCTGCAGTTAATTATTTTTTCTTTATTTAACATGGTGGATACTACCTTGCATCTTACCATTAGTAGAGGGTAATTAGACACTGTATCCCTGAAATGAGGCAATAGTGTAAAATGGAACAAAAGAGGCTTGACTTATTTCAGGCAATACTAATAGAAATATAGTCCAAGTCATGAAAATTAATATTTCCACTCTGTTCGGTGCGAGTCCGATCTCCTCTGGAATACTCTGGCATCATTTCTGGTGTATACACTTTAAGAAAATTCTAGACAATTGGAACATCTTCAGACGAGAAAAAAATAACAGTCTGTGATAAAAGACAGAAAAGACTGTTTATATTCAACTTGGACAGGAAAAAACCTGAAGGGGAACATCCTTCAAAAACCTAAAGAGGAAAAATAATTGTTCTCTGCTCTTCCAGAGTGCAAGAATACATATTACAGTATGGGAAATTTTAGTTGAATATTAGGAATTACTTCTGAACAATGACAGTAATTCAACAATGGAACAAGTTACCTATGGTTGGTAGTAGACTCTCCCTGCCTGGAGGTTTTCAAACAGTCTGGACAGCCATCTGTTAGGGATACTCTAAGCTTTGGACTTCCTGCATTGAGAAGGAGGTTGGAGCAGATGGCATGTAAGACTTCTTCTAATTCCATAATAATATGACTATCCAATCTGGTCTCATATTATAATAGGAATGTAGGTACATATTAGCATTTCAATTCAACTGTCTCCTCCAGTATAAAAATGATTTGCAAATTGTTAATAAATATTGCTTTACTAATATTTTCAGTACTTAAAAAGTTAAAATATCCACTGAGAAAGTGCTTTTATATAATCATATTCTTGTGGGCTATCAAGGAGAAATATTAGAACAAACGCCATACACTGGTGCCAGGTATTCTGTATATTCCCATCTGGTCTAGATCTTTCAAAATGGTAAATGTGAGACTAGACTTTATATTTTTCACTTCAAATCTCTTTGAAAGATGTATGACATCTACTGAAAACACACCTCAATTTGCAATAATAATTAGGTCCCTGTTGGAACTCATATACAAAATCCTATAACAAAGAGATCATCGTATTCCAGCTTCCACAAACCAGACAGAGCAAGCTGATGCATGGAAATACTCCAGTGGCTCCATGATGATAACTGTAGTAATAATTTTATAGAACTGGGTTATATTAATGGCTTAACACTAAGCAGTGGAAGAATGTGGACACTTCTCTTTTCAGGGCAAAATTTGAGGATTAGCCTTTAGGGTGTTAGATGAATTGCTTCAGTATAGTAGGTTGTAGGAGCCTCTCGATGGCCGAATGTTAGTATTCTTCCGATGTTGCCTGCATCTGTGGCTGGCATCTCTGAAGATGCCAGCCACAGATGCAGGCGAAACGTCAGGAGAGAATGCTGCTAGAACACAGCCATACAGCCCGGAAACCACACAGCACCCCAGTGATTCTGACCATGAAAGCCTTCAACAATACATGCTTCAGTATAGCTCACTATTCACAGTATAGATCACTAAAGAAGTACATAAAGGGACAAGTCCATCCCCCCCGCCACAAACAGGCAGCCCCCTCCAGAGCCCAAGGTGGTGAGATGCAGCAACACTACTGCATTCTCCCACTGCCTCCTGAGGACTTTTGGCCAGGTGAGGTGAGAAGAACAATGGATCTCCCTGGCCCACCCAAAAAGTCCTCCATGGGTAGTATAAGTCCAGGGTGCCTGAGACTCAAAAGCCTGGGTGGGAGTTGATTATCGTCAGCTCCGTCCCAGAAATTCACCAGTTCATCCCCTCCCTGCACTGGTGTCTCATTGAACACCAGTGCAAGACAGAATGCCAGCCACCACTCCAGTTCAGGTGTCGTGGACCCTGCTGTGCATTTGCCAAATGTGCTGTCAGGGTGGGGTACACAAAGGTGTGAACCTGTGCCAGCTCAAAAGAGCCATTCACTCCCCTTTGGATGGGGCTGTTGATGTTCCTGCTTCTGCTTATCTGAAAACAGGCAACCTAGCACTCTATAGCAGCATTTTAGAAAAAATGGGTGCTCCTTTTCTGTGATCACAACAAATTTAGAAGAAAATGTAGCTCAAACACAATGATTTGCACTGCTTGTTATACACTGTTTCTGCTGTATCTTATGCACATGGCATTAGTTCTGAAGAGCTTTTTAAAAAGACTCATTTGTGTATTACACAAGATCAATGTCCTCCTGTTATATTTGAAAAGGCAATAACAATAAACACAAACTTTTTCTTTCAGGAAATTGATTATGTCCTGTGCTTTTAATAGAGGCTTGATGGGACACTACCTCCACAGCATTAAAAATGCCCACTTCCTTATATTAAGCCTTTAGTAAAGGAATCAGACTAGATGGCAACCCTAGCAGTTACAGATTTGAGGATTTTAATTTAATGACACATGTCAATTCTATTTTGCAGTTCTTGCACTGTAGATATTATAAGAGTAACGTGATCTTTAGAAATTAAGCTTTCTATTGTTCCATAGGACTATGACATTATGTTGCTACAGAGCCATCAAGAATACATCCCATACTATAACCACATCAAGACTTCTGGCAATCCGAAGGGTGACAGGAGGAATTAGTTCTTGTAAAGCACAAATTATTCTCTGGACTCTGTTGTTTTCATAATTCTCCATTAGTTTGACACTGTAACAAAATACCCATGTAATAATCTCATTCACTAATGATTTTTCCTCTTTGCTGAAAAAGATTGTAGTTTTGTTTTAGTTCCGTGCCTGCTCAGTCACTAAAATTTTGTTCTTAGAGGACATTAAAGAAAACTATAAATCAATCTTGCCTAAGAAAACAATTTTTCTTGAATATTGCTGTCTAAAGAGGATACAGGGAAGAAAGGAGGAATATTACTTAAACTGATTTCAGTACCAATGGCTGTTTAAATTTGTGTCCTTTTGCAATTTTTGTTAATTTTTGTTTAAAAGGATACCGTTATTTTTATTGAAACGCCCTGATTTTTTTATTGGCCTCCAGAAAGTCTGGTTGGCTTCTGAGTCCTTGGAACTGGGTCTTTCCCTTTTTTTCCCTTGTAAACTTTCAATTTAAAAATACTTCAGAAGAAGGAAAGTTTGACACCCTCAATCATTAGTCAAAGGGAGAATTATATTTACGCCCATTTGTCTAAGAGCATTCTTGCTAAGATCTATAAAATCTAATAAAATAAATAAATATATAAATAAGATCAGAGCGTGGTTATTTCAAATTTAGAATAAACTGAAAAACAAACAACTCTTGCCACAAGACAGAATCCCTTCCATTATCTTGTGAGGATACTGGTCTATTGAGTTCAAAGATTTACAATGCAATCCAGTTGGTGGGGTGGGGGAAGTGCTGCAGTGCAGAAGGGAGAGAAAACACAAAACCCTCCAGCTGCCAGGATTGCCCCATAAGCTACACAGACTAGTGCCGCACTTTTGCGTGGCAGAAGTCTGCAGGTCTCGAAGCCAGCACTCCTGGGCTGGAACTGTGGTGGAAACCGACGAATTTTGGCTCCACATCTAGGAATATCCCAGCCTGCGCCCCATGCCAGTGTCCCAGTGGGCCCCAGCGCTGCTCTGCGGCGGCCCCAACTTCTGGGTTTTGCCACTGTGGAGCTGAGGGGCGACCAATTAAGAGCACCTTTGACTCTCCACTGGTGGGGATGTCCCTTGCGCTGGCAGATGGTGTAAATGCATTGGTGCAGCCCTCCGCTGCTCCCTGTGCTTGTTCGCCTTCTCTATCTGGATTGGGCTGTTGGAGTTCAAGAGAAGTACACAACTTCCAATACCATGGAGTGATTCAGTTGCTGACTATCTCTGTGGAAAGCAAACCTGATTTCAGAGGAGAACTTTAATTGTATTTGTCTGAACCTTCCTCAGTATTATTTTGTGTCTTGAGAAGGGGTCTGTCAAAAAGTCAGAGTTAAAGTTGGAGTTGGCACTGGCACAGGCTTATCAGTTTCAGAAGCTTAGGTGTTACTTAGATGGTACAGTTTAGTTGTTTCTGTTGTTACTGGCTTAAGAATTACTTCACACAGGGTTCTAGCAGTCTGGTACATATACATAATACCCTCACAAACAGCCTTCACACCATTAGAAAACCACAACTAAACATAAAGGGCTCCTTTTACCTTCTGGGGGAGTTATAAGGCTGAGCCATAGTGTTTTATTTCAACATTCATTACCATCTAAAGCAGCTCAGTCCCTGGAAAAGGTGGGAAATCCAACAAGCCTGGTCAGAAAGTGGTTAGACGGCCTTAAAAAGTTAGGAAGGTGAGGGGTTCTGTCTCAATGGACTTCAGTCTTGGATAGCCAACTCCAGGATCATTGGCCCAGAACAAGAGGAATTTCGTGACATAGCAAACTTGATCGCTGTCATGGGTTATCCCACTTGATTAGTAAGTATACCATCTCAAAGATCGATTTTTTATATGCTGCTTTTAAAGATCTTTTCTATACATTTGACTCCATATCTAGAACCTTACTATGGGATACATTAAACTGTAACAGACCACAATGGATAGATTGTTGTAGTTTATTAAAAACCTTTATACTGATTCTTCAGCCCAAGTACAATACAATGGAAATGGTTATTTAACTAGACCTTTTCACATTTTACAGAGGGTTCGACAGGGATGCCTTTTAGCACCATCACTTCTAATTTATACTTGTCAGATTTGCCAGCTTTTAAAAATGGTCCTTCTTTTCCTTCGCCTGAATTACAGGATATTTAATTCCCTCTTTTACTTTATGTAGATAACTCCGTTTTACTTTACCGAACCCAGGCTTGTCTTTTTCGAGCTTTGATAAGGTTCCATACTTATTGTTTGCATGAGGAATTATCTAAAAAAGATGCTAAAACTAAAACTTAAGTTTGCTCCATGTTCTTCAACCAAAAGAAAGACATGGATAATTAATAGGCAGAAGTTTTCTCAGGTTTCCTCATTTAGGTGTCTGGGTATCCTATTTCATTCCACCTAACCTTGGAGTTGTCATAAACAATTGGTCACTCAGAAGTCTATGGCTAGGCAATCGTGTTTTTTTAATCGAATGGGATATATATTCCTCCAGCTATTAAGAGTCTTTAACACAACAGTGATTTCCCAAGTTGTGTACGGTGACCCTATGTAGATTTCTGCTGTAAACAACTCTATAAATAGAATGCAATCCTTGTTCCTTCAAGTAATTAGGGCGTATTTCATCATTAGCCTTAGTTATGAGTTTGGATTTAGCTCAATAGATGCTTATTTTTGGGTACATGCCTTTAAATTCTGGTTCCATCTATTCTTTGAGGTCCCGGAGGGAAACTTGGCGAGCTGAACTCTTCAGGGACTCTTATAAGGCTCCCTGGTTCAAACTTTTTGAATGTAAAATCTGAAGGTGAAGGACCTTTTCTCTTTTTCTGTAGATCAATGTAAAAAAAAACCATGTTGTCCAATTGACCTATGCTACAGATAAGAGTTACACTCGTTTTGAAGCTCAGAGGACATGTCTTCCACTTGCCCTGGGCCTTCTAAGAATAATCTGCCTCCCTATTTGAACTCTCTGGTTACTTTAAAGTTATATAGAACCTGATGCAAGCAATATTCCATTGCCTTTTTTCAATGGTTTTGTTGGGTCATCTGCTAAAGATCCCTTTTTCAGACAGACTGTGTCCCTCCCCTTCAGTCAGTGAACACCTCTGGTACATATCCTTTTGCAATGCCCTTATGTGTTCCAACTGTGGCTAGAATGGATAGTACCATATTTTAATAAATGGTCCATGCTTTCTTGACCATCTTAAAGCAAAAGGTTCAGTTCCTCTTAGAGGACTCAGACCCGCATCATACTTATTTTGTTACTCATTTCTTGGAGGCTGCAGAGAAGAGTCAAAGGGAGGTGTTTCTACATATGGGTCTTATTTAAGTTGTACAGTTTTATTGTTCAAGACCTAAGACAGGGGGTTTGAAAGAAAGATGACGGCATGGAATGATATTGGGAAACCATGCTTCAGAGCACACATCCAGTTATACCACAACTGGGCTATTGTACTCACAATCAGGTGACCCTGTGTGTGTGTGCAGGTTTGCTGGTGAATGTGATGAATGTATGAGAGCTGGGCTCAGAGATGGGATGGTTTCAAAGTTCAGGCAGGGAAGGCCTGACTTGGCGCTGCATGCACCCGTCTGCGTAATCTCATTCTCCTCAGACACCTTCTGTTTTTCAGCTGTCTTGGGTTTCTTCCTGAAAACAAACAAAGAGACCTTTGAAGGGGCTGGCTGCATATGCAAGAAAGGGCATTTTTAGAATCTGTTAAAGAAAACTTTCTTTTGTTTTGTCTCAAAGGGAAGAATCTTCGCATACCTCGTATTTTGGAAACATGCCGTTCTTTGCATTTACATTGATACAATGGCTATATTAAAACACACGAAACACACACACACACGAATGCTCTATTTTCATTTCAATGATCTTTCAGAAGGGCCATTTTCCTGCTTCAAAGAGTTCAAATTATGTGTGGCAGATAATAGAAAAATCAGGGTTGTCGGGTTGCTACTGGCGGGAGGTTTGCCAGACCCAGGTTGAGAAACTCCTCAAGATTTAGGGGTGGGGCATGGGGAGGACAGGGACCTCACTGGGGTACAGCGCCATGTGGTCCACCCTCCAAAGTTTCCATTTTCTTCAGGGGAACTGATCTCTGTATTCTGGAGATTTCGGGGGATGTAATTTCGGGGGATGCCCAGATCCCAGGTGGCATCCCTAAACAAGAGCCATATACATTGAGATGAAGAGGTCTGAGGCAAACTTCCACATTGTAAAGGTCAATGTAGACAACAAACATTTAGCCTACTTTCACACATGAATAGGTATTTTTTAAATTTTAATTTAATAATCTGTTCTTTCCTAGCTAACGTCAGGTTCAGGGAGGCTTACACAGGTTATTATTAAAATATTAACTCATTAAATACAATAAAATACAATAAAACAGTAAAGATGGCAATTGATCCGGTATTCAAAACCCTCATTAGAGCATGAAATCCCTCATCACGACATCTCATCATACGTCTAATATTTAACTATCGGGATGGGGGAAATAGGGTGCAGAGTTGGGAGGCCAGCAAGATGGATCAGGCGTATAGGGTGCCTCAACTGAAAGTCCGGCGGAACATCTCTGTCTTGCATGTCCTGCGGAACTGGTTAAAGTGTTGCAGGATCCTGGTGTCAGCTGACAGAGAATTTCACCAGGCTGGAGCCATGGTCGAAAAAGCCCTGGCTCTGGTTGAGGCTAATGGAATGTCCTTGGGACCAGGGATCACCAGGAGGTTACTACTGGAGGACTGAAGAGCTCTCAGTTGGAAATACGGGCAGATGTGGTTGCAAACAAATGAGTGTCCCAGACTACTCAGGGCCTTTGAAATTCAATATTTAGACATGTACAATTTGTTGATATGATGATGCCATGGTACTATATTGAAAGATATCATAGTTGTTATGTATACTAATATTGGCAGTACAACAACCCTGTGAAGTTGACTTTTTATAGTTCATTCTAAGATATCACATATTTTTGGACAAATTTTTGATAATTTCATCACCATATATGCTTTGCCTTTCTATATACAACAATTGGGTTTGCTATTTTCTATTATTGTCTTGTTGCTTGTTGTATATTGTTGTGTAATTTGCATAATGCATCCAGGCTCCTGATGGAAGAAGCAGGTGTTAAAGCCACTCAGTCCAATGTTGGCAGTTGGAAACCGTTGACCAGGACTCTTTGGTCCAGCCACAGGATTTCCATCTTCAATGCATTAATCTTCTGCCTGCTCTTCTTTAATCATCCCAACACAGCCTCCAGACACTGGGCCAAAACATCAAGGGCAGTGGCCGGTTGGCCCTCCATTGACAGAAAAAGCTGGGTGGCCTGATCGCATTGATGCCAACTAAGCCCAAAACTCGGGACCAGCTGTGCCAGGGATCGCACATAGATGTTAAACAACACTGGGGAGAGAACTGCTCCATGTGGCACCCCACAAACTAGGGAACGTTGCTGGGACATTATTTCCCCAATTGCCACCTGCAGTTCTCAATCCTAAATAAATGTGGTTAGTCATTGAAAGGCAATCCAGCACTTTTAGATCTCACCACAGCATTTGACATGGTCGATCATGACCTTTTGACCCACCCCCTTGCACTGCCTCTGTTCTTGGTGGGTGTGAGGTAGTAAGGCTGTACCGTGCCTTGCTGCTGCACATCTAACACCCCTCTCAGGAGTGGGCTGTAAGGGTCTATCAGTGCAGATAATGTAAATTGTGTATCCTTAAAAAAACGAACAATGATGCATTTTCAGCTTTTTCATTTTTGCCCAAAATGGCCCTTTTCCTTTGTACAACCATAACTGTTGCTCAAGATTGGCACCAGTTATGCTAATCATTGCAATTCTAATTGTTACATCCTTCTAAGTCAATTGCTCAGGGGATTTAGAAGGGTTTAACTTTGCTATTATCATTCTTATATTTTATACACTTTCCCCAAGGAGCTCAGTGAAGCATATCTCTCTCTCTCTTACTCCATTTTATTCTCACATTCCTGTGTAGTAGGTATGTTTGGAAAGCTGAAAAAGTGTACAGAAGAACAGGCTGGAAATAGTTTTAAAGAAGAAAGTTACTAACTCAGCTAACACCAGTGTTCAAATTGATGAAATGAAACAAGATGAGCTTTTGTCACAGCAGAGTAAACAAGGCAGCAAAAACAGAGTAAAGGTCAGGTCAGGTAACTTTTGTAAATGAGCCTGAGTCAAAATTGACCAGATTAATTGGATGTTTTCTTCCAGTAGTGGATAGTTATATCCATCAGATCAGGAACTATGATTCTGATGTACTTACTGACTTTAATGGACCCTGACAGATGTAACTCTGCTAAGGATTACACTGTATGACAGGCATTTACACTTACAGGGCGGCCTATAAGTTTAAAGAATAAATTTATGTCAAAATGCAGGCAAAAAAAAAAGTTTTGACAAAAATGATAGGACAGGGGCTGCCAATCTGATCTTTGAAATGTATGTACAGTTCTAAAGCACCCTCTATATTTTTGGTTGTTTTTATTGAGTGCAGTTCTATGCATGTTTACTCAAAAATACATCCCACTGACTCCCATCCAAGTACTAAACCTGCTTATGAATCTGGTGAGACTCGGCTAGCCTGGGCCATCCAGGTTAGGGCAATGGGATTTATCTCAAAGCATGGAATTATGACCGCAAATACCGTGGAAAGACTGCAAATACATAGAATTATGACCAGAAATACAAAAGGCCCAAATACAGGGAAACCTAGGATAGTTCTCAGCAAAAAAACTCCAAAAAATCTGGAGTGCAAAGAGAAACAGCCAAACTATTTATGTAAAAAAAAAGTCTTATTTCCAGTAGTTCTTCCCAAAAGTTTTTTCTCCCACAAAAACCTGAACTTGAAAAAGAAATTCTGTGCTCTAAAGAAATGAGAAGTGGGAAAATATGCAGGAAATCACCTTATCATACAATAGAAAGCAAAGCCACTTTGCTATTAATCGAGAACATTGTATCTGGTTATATAAAGGAATTATATAAGCCTGGTATGTTTGAGAGCACAGCATGTGAAAGTTCTTGCAAAACACAGGCTGCAGCCAGTTATAGTGGGTATACTCCAGAGGGCAGCAGAGGACTGACAAGAGGCCGAGCCGGCTCCAGGATACATTATAAAGTGAGAGAAGTTGCATTATGATCTCCTGGGTCACCATGCCAGAAGTCAGTCGGCTAAGCTTCCTTAGTGTTCAAATCATACAGCCCAATGAAGCTTCTGCTCAGCCAGAGAAAGTTCAAGTGAAATAAATTGGCAGAATTTATTTTTATTTGTTGGCAGAACAAAGGAAACATATACCAATTGGCTTTTCTGAAATAGCTACGGTCATCGTGTCTTAGCTTCATCACCTCTACAGGGAATCGTCGCAGGTGACCTTGCTTGTTTCTCGGGTTTTTGTTTTCAAAAAAGTAGCTTCAGAAGGTCTGTATACTGAAGTGGAGATACAACCTGTCTGTAACATTGAAAAATACATTATGTGATCATGTTTTTGTTTTAGTTTATGATCTGTGTTATTCTCGATGTATTATCTTAAAATGAAAATGCTGTCCTAACAGTGAAATGTCAAATAAGCACCTGTTTTTGTGTTCAAAGAATCAGATATACGATGTAACAAGGACATTTTAGAATAAAGTTTGATCTGCAAGGATCAGTGTAACAGCTTCCAAACTTTGTAAATACTTGAAATCTTGAACTAAACTTTATGGCATAGTCAAGCCCTAGCTACAGAGAAATTTGGTTAAGAATCACTGTTATACTGCCTCTTTGAGCTACTTGGGAAAAAGTAAGGAAATAAAAATAATAAAAGTAATCAAGAGTCTTGTGGCACTAAACAGGTCCAACCAGAACCCTGCTCAAGTCCAGAAAAGAGTTCTTAGAATTGCATTGTATAAAGACTAAAATTGATGTACCATCTTTCCTGGTTATAACTGATATTGTTACAGTGGTTTATTTTTTACCAGGAACCAAACTTTGAAACCAAACCCTGGTCAACCAAAACTTGATGGGGATGCAGTCCTACATAAGTCTGCTCCTAATTGTGTTTAAGACCTGATCTCTCAGAAGAAATATTTAACATTTCTTTTCTGAGATAGCACTATTTCAAAATGCAGGAAACCAATCACATATTGCCTACTATTCCGTTTAGAAAATGTCTCAGACACAGAAACCCACATCAAGCAGAGGAACAGGAAAAACCAAACATAAAATAATTTTCCTCAACTGCTAGTTTTCTACAGTAAAGAAGAGTTTTTAAAATGGGAAATTTCCCTCCACTGTATTTTGAAACGCTCCAGTCCCAGGAAGAAAACTATTCAGCCCCATCCAAGGGGCCAGGTGCCCAGCAGCACTGCCACCCCCAAAGAGACTTCTTGGAGGCAGGGAAAATGCTGAAAAGCCTGGAAGCCCCTATAGGGCTAAATAGACATATGCCACCTTTTTGGTGGCATAAGTGAGCCGTCCCACCTGCTGGTGCAATGGCCCGAATGGCCGGGAGGGAGCCAACTAAAGTCAGCTCCTTTCCCAGCAACGCCCCCAGACTGCCCCTGCTGTGTTGGCAGTGGGAGTACAGGGACGCTGGCCCACATCCCACAGTCAGGGACGCTGTGTGCCACTTCCACCAGCAGATTGCTCCCCCCTACCCCCCGGGGATTGGACTGTTGGACACTTTTTTCCCTGACTATGAAGATTGAATTGTCTGAGGTGGCCTCAAAAAGAGGCCAAAGCAAACTGGAGTGGACATTGCTTTAGTCCACATAGATCTCATCTCACACTGTTCCTTTCATTATACTCTCTCCAGAAATACTTCCAGAATCACAACATTTTTAATATACACTTGTCTCATGTATTTCAGAAGGTTAATATGACGAGCCTTCTCAGCAAAGGGTTTTGTTAAATATAATCAGTTTTGTTGGTTTCAGTACCAGATAATGACTACTGGATGTAGGGGGACAATTATTCACTTTTTCTACTTTAACATAGTCTGATTTGTTTCCTGGAATACACAAAAGGCTCCTAGAAGCTTAGGAGGAGTCACCTCTTCTGTGATAATGATTCTTTGCTCTGCACGCTTGGCCTCAGTTCTGCCTTAGTTCAAAATCTATTCTCTTGGCTCCTTTCATGGCATCTTCCCTTGTACGCATGACGTTCAGAGCCTTCTTCCCAAGATCTATTGACCAGCTTCCACTGATACTTTCTTTAATTCCCCCTGTTCTTAGAGCAAAGTCTTGAGTAATAATTTGTCCAGCAAGACCCGAGTTTCCGCAGGGCTTGTAAAACGGACCTATTCCATCAGGCATTTGGCCAGACATGGTGAGTGTGATTCCATCGTCCCAGTCTCCAGTGGGCTTGGGGGTGAGGGGTGGGAAGAGAGGCTTTTTATCGCTGAGTTTTATTCTAAGTTTTATTCTGGTTTAATTTCAATATTTTATATCATACAGGTTTTTAATATTATTATTATTACTTTGTTATATTATGTTGTTCACTGCCCTGAGCCCTTTGGGGGAGGGTGGCTAATAAGCTCATAGTATAAATAAATATAGGTTGTGGTGGGTTTTCCGGGCTGTGTGGCCGTGGTCTGGTAGAACTTGTTCCTAACGTTTCGCCTGCATCTGTGGCTTCTGTAGACTTCTCTCTGTGATACACCTCTGAAGATGCCAGCCACAGATGCAGGTGAAACGTTAGGAACAAGATCTACCAGACCAAGGCCACACAGCCCGGAAAACCCACCATAACCAGTTGAATCCAGCCATGAAAGCCTTCAACAATATAAATAAATGAATGAATGAATGAATAAATAAATAAATATTTGCAGTGCTACCGTTAATCCAGGACAACACTATTCAAGAAAGATACTGAAAGGAGAACAATCAAAGAACTACAGTGCTGATTAAAGACTTAGAAGGTGTCATAGGATGAAACAAAAATCACAGGTTTTATCCATACTTAGCTATTGTACTTGTTTTTCTTTACACATCTGTAATTTTACAGATAGTTTACTCTTTCTGTAATGGCTGACTGCACTATTCTAAATTGGATTGGTTAGAAATATTGGTATACAGTATATATAAAGTATACTTCATATAATAGAAAATAAGAGTATGTCAACGGTGAAACATATTACATAGGCAAGTTAAGGAATCTCCTTCCTTTGCAGGTGTGTATGTGTGTGATATGAATAAGAAATGCTACTTTAGGGCATGCTATTTCAGGTAAACAACTTGTAGGTGTCCATCTGCTGCTATGGTTTAAAATTGGGGAAAAAACATGATTTTACTCTACTTATAATTTATACAGGTCAGACATAAGGAAAAAACCTAAATCTTGCTCATCCTGCCCATTCCCAAGGGTCAATTCTGGATTGGTTTGTATCTGTTAACTAGAAAAATCTGAGACTTGACTGAAGAAACTGTAACACTGAAGCTGCTACACACTCCTTTTGACAGAGAAATCAGTCTTAAACGTCAGGCAGTCTCCTGCCCCCAGCCGATGTTTTGTTCCTACTTATGCCAGTTATACTACTTTACAGTGACTTCATAATCATTGATAGATATGCACGAAGACTCTATGTTCCTATGTCTGTTAATCATCACTTAACTAAGCAGTATACGGTATATTTAGTTCTTTGAAACACTCCTAGTTAAAACAATCTGTTGAGTTTTCCTCAGTTGCTGTTGCTCTTCTTGCAAAACACCCTAAACTGTCAATAGCTTTCAGTTAAAAAGGGTGCCTTCTATTTTTATTCTTTTTAAATATGCAAACTATGTTTTATTAAAATGAACCATATTTTTACAACAGAGGGTGGCTTTTCTTGTCATATGAGTTACAGTAAAAACTAAAGACATTTCAGGACACTGTGTTATGAAAGTTATAAGAAACACACAATGGAAAATAGTAAATTTCTGCAAATACAAGGAGGAATTGATTTTCTCCAGTTTTCCTCATCCTTCTGCAGATCTCTGAGTTATCTCTTAGGTTATTCCTGGGGATCCCCTGTTCTTATTTATTAGCTGCGGGGTGGTGGTGGGGGGGGGGGAGGGGGGAATTCCTTTTCTGGTGATGGAAATGCCTTCCAGTAGCAAAGATTTACAGTGGGACCCAAGTTGATTATTTTAATAAAAGTTCTGTTTTGACCTTGATAATTCCCTATCTAGACTGTATCATCTTTTTTCATTTCTTTTGACAAGTGCTATGTTTCAGAAGGTTTCCAGTAGTCAGGAAGCAGAACTTCATCCAAAGTGTTGTTCTTTACTGCTTTCTTGCCTTGGAAGGGCCTGTGCTTCAGTGGTAGATCACTTGGTTTTCCTGAACAAGGATTATGTTCAGTCCCCTAATATCTCCAGTAAAAAAGAAATTTCAAAAAAAGATTTGGAAATTCTCAACCTGAGACCACAGAAAACTGGCGCCAGTCAGAGCAGGCAATGCTAGATCAAGTTGAGCTGATTCTGTAGAATGCAACTTCACGACTACCACAATCAGACTAACTTATGTCAAACAAGAAAATATATGCAAACTGAATAGTAACTTACATAATTTGGCTTTTATTGGGATACAATTTAAATTACTTAGATACAAAAACTGAGTTTTTAGTGTGCAGTAAACATAATTCATATGACTTCCCTCCTCCGTTATTATGAACATGCAAGGTTATTTTTCTCTCCATACATTGCTATGCACACTAAGAGAATAACCAACTCTAATTTCTCATAGAAATGCAATGCACACACCTACTTTGTTCTTCTTAACGTATAATGAAAAAACATGGTTTATTGTTATCAGAATGACCTAAGCATTCCCAGGATTATGTATTCCCTTGCCCTTCCCCCCTTGTACACAGGTAGAATATGGCAAATAATAATTTATTTTGAATGAAAAATAAACCTTTACTTAAAGCCCCACTCAAAGGAGGGGTGAACCCACCTGCACGAAAATGGGATGGCTGCACTGGCAGATTAGACCTCTCTGGGCCACTTATCCCGATAGAGGGGCGAAACTATTCCCGTGCAGCTGCTGCCTCCCTCCCCTGGTGGTGGGATGTAGTGCAAGATGCTGTGGCAACATCCCCACACCTCCGCCAGTCAGGATGGGACTGCCTGTCTCTACCATTTGAACCAGGATTACACCTGTTGTGGAGTCCTTATTTGAAGGGAGAGGATAAATAGCAGTTTGAGATTCACAGTAAACAACATTACTTTCAGCACTTCTGCACCCCCGGCATGTCCACTGGTGTAACAGGGGCGTTCTGGAAGCATGGTCTTTGCCTGCTGGAATGCTGGTGTCAGGGGCGTGGATAGAGCCCAGTGGAGGGCTTTTTGGTGATTCTGATTCAGGACAACAACAAACAAAAAAACCCGCTTCTGCACAAGATGCATAAATTGTTAATGGAACTCAGGGTCATGTTAAATGTATTTCAAAATAAACTGACAGAGGATAGATTTATCAACAGAAGTGATCACTAAATGGAATCTCCATCTTCAGAGGTCACATACCTCTGAATACAAGGCTTTAGTCCATATCCTGTTTGTATAATTCCCAGTCTTCTGTATAGGCTGATCACTAGATTAGATGGATCTTTGGCCTTACTGAGAAGTACTTGACTTGTTATTAACCATATGGCTGTATGGCCATAGTCTGGTGGTTCTAGTTCCTAACATTTCACCTGCATCTCTGGTTGGCATCTTCAGGGGCATGTCACAGTAGGAGCTAAAATCATAAGACCATGGCCACACAGTCCTGAAATCAGACAGCAGCCAATCGACTATGGCTGTGAAACCTATGACAATACAACTAAATGTCATTTTGTCAAGTTTCCAAGAAGCAGAACGTGACAAAACATACATGAAATTCTAGAAATGTAGCCATATCAAGGTGTTGACCTGGTGTGGTCTAAAGAACTGGGATTAGTTCCCATTTCAGCCATGAAGTTCATTGGGTAAACTTGGGCCAGTCATTTTCCTTCAGCATTACCTGCCTCACAGTACAGTTATGAAGACAAAATATGGAGAGAGGCATTCTGGATGCCATCTTGAATTCCATAGAAAAAGGAAAGGACGTTGTAGTAACCAAAAAGAAGCATGTTGCACCATCAGTAGTTTTTGTAGTCCTTCTGTTACTATAAGATTCTTTGTTTTCATTTATGCCAAGCGCTTGGTTGACTGTTTTAATCATTAAAACTTTTGTCTAAATTGCAACCTGAAATGATACTGCTCCATAAAAGGCAGCGAAACTGGAAGATGCAATTGAAGTTTTCCTGCAATCTTTTCCTAAACATATTTTCAGCTTGTTTTTTTTTTCCGGCTAAATGGAGGAAAGTATATATTTAGCTTTGCCAATGTTAGACTTAATTTTATTGCCAAAATATGTTTACTTAAGTGACATAATTTACTTACAGTAGTTTCTGAATGATATCACTCTTCAGGTAAATCACTCCAAGCTTTGGATTTAGTGCAGACATTCATTGGGGCAGAGAATGGAGAGAAGTTGTGCCTGTGCTGGAAAGAAAGAAAAGGAATTTGAGGGAGCTGTTTATAAATGATCTGGAGATTATTCTATATGGTGAAATCCTTTGCAGACAAAAATGAGTGCCTAATACAAGATGGGTGGGCAATCAAACAGATGACAGATGAGAATCAAAACAGGACATGCATATACCCTATTATATAAAAAGCTAGCTGTGATAGCAACCAGTCACTTCCAGCCAATTGCCACGCATGACTCACTTCTAGTCTATCGCCACTCATACCCAGCTTGGGGGTGGGGCTTACACAGAACAGGTAAACAATAACACAAAAAAGCAGTAGAATGTGGCAGTTCCTCTCTCACCCTTCTCCCCAATGCTGAATAATTACACTCACTGCACTATCTACAGCTGTCTGAGGAGGAGCAGCTGCAGGTGTCAACCACTCCCCGGGGGAGGTTGTGGCAGCTGGCAGCTGCAACTGCGCCGTTAACTGTTGAGGGGTCTAGGAAAGGAGCAGGTATCTGACAACAGGAGGAGAAGCAGGAAATATCTGGTAACATGGGGCTGAGGGGGGAAAAAAGGCAAGAGGGGTTGTTCCCTTGGTGAGCACCATTCATCGTTGCATGCTAATGCAAGGTATCCAGAAAGAGGAAAAAGTGAGCTGGTGACATGGGGCCAAAGGGGGAGGACAGACAGGAGGGTTGCTCCTCTTTGTGAGCACTTTAAACCCACCAACAGTTTTCTATAGCTTGTTGTATCAGTTTGTATTTTTGTAGCTTTACTGCTAGCTTACTTATGAAATACCTTACTACACCACGAGATCACCATCTCAATGACCCTAGATAGCTTCAAAATGTTTACAGTAGGCCAATCAACATCCAAAAGTTGTCTTGGAAAAATGGATTAGTGACACTGGTGTGTGAAAAGCATCCATCTGTGCCATGTAGATTGGAAAGTAAAGGTGATCCCTGGTGCAAACACTAGATTATTACTGACCCATGGCATGATGTAACATCATGTTTACTAGGCCTTCCCTAGTCATCTACACTCTATCCCCAGCAAGCTGGGTACAAATTTTACCAACCTAAGAAAGAAGCAGAGTCAACCTTGAGTCAGCTGCCTGAAACCTGACTTCTGCTGGGATCAAACTACTGAACCCCCTACTACAAACTGAACTACTCTACCTTAATTGGAGAGGACACTGCTAAAACTGATAAGTGCACTCTCTGTGGCACCCCTTTAAACTAGCACTAGATCCCCTACTGGTAATTAACATCCCAAAACTCAGTAACCCAAAACACATCAAGATAATTTACTACATCAAACTGTTACCCCAACACAGGCACAACCAAAACAGATTAAAAACCACAGAAGGAATTCAGCTAACATACCCCAACTGTTTTCCAAAAATACAGCCTTTAGTAAAACCCAAGCCCAGTGACATTTTAAACAGCCACGCGAAGGTAGCATATTCATTTGGCCCTTAAATAGAGACTGCAGCTTACCACTCTGTGCCACAGGGGTCCTTTGTAGATTGTACACAGGGTTAAAATAAATGGTGGGAAGATACCACCATAAAAATGACCTATCACTGCATAGGATAGTGCAGGCTACTTTATGAGAAATTGTTAAAGTTTTAAAAGCAATGCTGATGTTCTGTATTCTATAGTGCTGTATTACCAAGCACATAATTGCAATGGAACACCAGAAGATGTTATAAGGCAGGGTGTTGAACTCATTTGTTACAAGGCCCACATATGACATAAATGTGACTTGGTCAGGTCGGGCCTGGGGTGTGTGTGTATCATGGCTGCCCTGGCTGTCAAGCTCAGATTGGGAACAGAGATTGCCAGCCCAGATTGGGAACAGAGGGGGGGAGGTGTTTACCTCAACTGGCTCATGGGTCTGATAAGCCCTCTCATGGGCCCTTTCCGCACAGCGGAAAGGGTGCCTCTCCACCGGCAGAAATTATGCCGGTGGAGGGGTGGGGGCCATTCGCACAGAAGCGTGTGAGCGGCCCCGCAGAAGCCAGCGCAGAAGAGGTGACTTTGCACTGAGCCGCCTCTTTTGCATCCCCCCCCCTCACCTCGTCCTCCAGCGTCGCTCTGGTGGCCGTCAGGGACCTGCCAACACTGCCCTCCAACCCCTGGAGGGCAGCGTGAGCGGGTCCCTGACGGCCTCCAGAGCACACTGGAGGACGAGGTGAGTGGAGGGGACGGAGAAAGCACCGTCTTCCCAGTAGTGCGGTTCACACCGTGCCGATGGGAAGACGGCATTTTAGAATAACCTCGCTCAATGAGCGAGGTTATTAGGAGCGGCTTCACGTTGCTCCTGGGCGGCCAGGACGGCCATCCCTGGATCGCTGTAAATGGCCCGTGCGGAAAGGGCCATGGGGCCTGATCCAACCTCAGGGTCGCATGTTTGACACCACTGCTATAAGGGCTTGAGTAACAAAAACAATGACAATGATGACAAAAATGGTTTACCATGGCAGTTACTTTAAAATACCCTACTCAACTTTTCAAAAGACTATTACAGGTAGGTAAAAATTGATTGTCTATAATTCAATGAATCAAATGCCCAAACTAGATTGATATTTACATAGTGATCATTGTAAACAGGAGACCCAGTCATATATGTTAAATCAAGTACAAGATGAAAAGTACATGGACAAACAGGGTGACCTGTCCATGAACTATAAAATCACTTGCATAGATTGATGTATGGTTATAATAATTTCTTCACTTTTCAGTAAAACACTGTTCAAGCTGTAGTTTAAGATGTTTACTTTCGAATATACACTGTGTTGCATTCAATGGAATAAAGTCAGCAAAACATTCTTGTATTTTATAAAGACAGTGCTGATTAATGGGCTTCCTACAGAACTCTTCATATTGATGGTTTGATACTCCTTTTTTTCCTTTTATAAATTGGATTGTGACCCATCATCACTTCCTGGTCTCCTTTCCTGATCTACTCATTAATCAACACCTCTGCTCTGATATGGTTTGTCATATCTGATTACATACAATGTACCTAAGGAGCAGGTAGATCAGGCTTGCACCCAACACAGTATGCTCATTCTGAAAAGCGTCGAAATTTACTCTCTTCTAGAATGTTCTTTCCTGGAATTAAATTACAACAAATCTCCAGCCAATGGGCTCCTCACCAATGATTCACATTTATCTCCCTGTTCTCCAACCTCAGCTTCTACTTCCCTTAGACAAACTTTCTAGAGCTTTTTAGGCTAGTTATTCCTCACCTTGTTTACCTGACAAGGTGATTCAAGAGAACATCTTTGTATTTCTGAGAGGTCATCTAGATTCCATAGCTGTCTTTCAATGACTCCTGATTATGCAAGCTTCAAAAGACAATGTATACAACTAGATGCAGAGAGCCAATGTGGTACAGTAATTAGAATACTGAATTAGGATTGGGGAGACCCAGGTTTGAATCATGATGCCTCCATGGAAGTTTGATGGGTGACCTCAGGCCAGTCACACACACTCTTCCAGCCTAACCTCCTCATGAGATTGTTGTGGTGACAAAATGGAGAAGAGTGATGTAAACTGCTTGATGTCCCCAGTGAGAAGAAATGCAGAGTATAAATGAAGTAAAAAAAAATTGGATTTTGCCTGCAGAATTTTTACAGCAGTTCCTTCTTGTGCTATTTTCAAGGTGCAGGAAAAAAAGCAGATGGTTTAGCTGCTGAGACTTTCACAATACTGAATCCTATCTGATCTCCTTTATACCATATTCCAAAATGGTAACTTTTCTGAAACAGGCATGAATATGAATGTTAAATTAATATTTCTGACACTAAATGTTTATATAATAGAAAAAGTTGTAGTAATATGGGGAAAAAGCAACCAAAAAATTATGTAAATGGAAAACAGCAACAGAAAAAATAGTAGCAGTGTTGAGGAAAGTATCAGCATAAAAAGTATATAAAATGTGTGATAGGTTTGTACGAGCAACATAGGAGAAATAGTGCCCCCCTCCCACCCACACTTCATTGAGCCTGTGGTGAAGTGGATTTGATGATTCTGTGCCCTCTCAAAACCTCTCTGTATTATACATCAAAACAACTTACAGCTATACCTTCCACATTGCTAGGGTTAGGGGTGCTGCCCCCCCCCCCCGATCTAGAGATCAACCTAAAATTTTTTGGCCCTCCCTTAATCCCTTAATTTTTCTTTTAACTTTCAAAAAGAAATTGGGTATATTTATGGTATTAAAAGATAAAATATGTTGACATTATACAACACCATACATATAATTTATGCATTTCTAAACTTTTTCTGTGATGTCTGCTGGACTTCATGTGTCATCTGTGGCTTCTGCAAAACTCTCCTCAAATTCCCATTTAATTTCTTATACAAACCTGTGATATATCAAAACTGTAATGGGGAAAGTTGTGATGTGGAATGGATAATTGTACATGGATCCTGTTACCGTGAACGCTAAATTTATCATTGGGAAATTATCACTGAATAGACTTGGGAAAAAACTGTTGAGCTTTCACGAATTTCTGATTTACAAGAAAGGAGAAATCAACATTTCTCTACCATATACAGAGTATGGCACACTTCTGAAAAGCAGACATTTATTTCTCCATTTTTGTAGGTGGACCATTACAATAAGACCGGATACTGCTGTAGTTTTCTATAAGGCAGCCAGCTTCCTGAAAGCATTTTAAAAAGTAAAGAAAAATAATTTTCTCCCCCCCCAGCCACTCTTCTATTGAAATCTGGAATAATGATGAATATTATACACTAAAAGTATTACAATGTATTTACAATGTATTTCTAATGTTTGTCACATACTCTCTCTTACTTATCTGTAACCAGTTCTCTGTTACCTTTCCATCTGACCCCCTATAAAATTTCATTTTGTTCAAGCTGTAGTTCTTAACCAAATATAGCTGATATTTGACAATTAGAAACATAAATTTCATACCTATCATAATCCAACAAACTTTCATTTCCTAGCAAGGATAAGGGGAGTGTGTTTACTGAAAATCTCTTTCCTTTCTCTACCCATTCAATTGATTCTGAAGGGCTGTACAGAAACGGATTTTCACACTGGGCATTCCAGTTTATAAAACCATGCTTGCAATCCATCAGCACTACGATATTAAAATTGGGAACCACAAAACTCCTGTGTAGTTCTGCCAGAATCTGAGCAAAAGCCATAGTTCTGCCATGGAGAACACAGATTTCCCTGAGAGCATTAAGAATAGCCTGAGACAACTGTGCTTTGTGAGCTCCAGGTACAACTGAAATTGTCCCAAAGTATTTAACAGCCTTGCCATTTCCAGAGCTCAAGACTACAAGTACTGATGATAAGGACAGACAAAATTTCCTTTAAGAGGTTTATGACACCTATATTATGCAAATTAATTTTCCCAAGATGCATTGGGGTCACAGAGTCAACAGGCCAAATTATCACTGAATCAGACAGAACCAAGTTTCTGTGGCTGATTCTGCATGGGCCAAAAACAGTGGTGTGAAAATGGTGTGAAAACAGTATAAACCCTTTTACATCGTTTTAAACCCTTTTACATTGTTTTCACATCGTTTTCACACTGCTCTTTTTGGCCCATGTAGAATCAGCCTGTGACAAATAGTCTTTCCACGTCTTTGATAGACCGAAAAGCTATTGAATCTGCATGTTATAACGAAGCATGTTGTAATTATAGCAGGGAAAAACTAGTAATGTTTTGTCAAGTCTGAAATTTCTGGCAACACCAATTAAGAGTGAATCAGTGTCAATAGGAAAATTATAAGTATGGGTGAGGTGGTCAAGCCAAAATATTGAAAATAAGAACAAATGACAAACATCAGAAAATTCATCGCTAGAGGTCATCGGAAAAAGCAAGGAGAGTTCTCAAGATACTGTTTTATAACAGGGGAAAATCAGTTAAGTAAAGCATGCTTTTTAAAAACACTGATACTTGAAGGGACAATAGACACAGGATAATCAAATTAGCCATTTATATTCAGCTTGACTACTTAATATTCATTAGATTTTTTCTTTTCTGTTTTATTAATATATTTTCCCTAGCTACATCAACAATCTTTTATAATCACATGAGCTCAGGTAGTACAATAAAAAGGGGAATGTCCATGAAGACAAATGCTGAAGTATAGCAGAAAGGAGAAGACCTAGATCCAAGAATCTACATTAAAGGACAAAGCTGACCAAGAGAATGAGAAGTGGTCCTTCTAGATCACAGTTGTCAAACTCGTGGCCCTCCAGATTTTATGGACTACAGTTCCCATCATCCCCTGCTAGCACCATGCTGGCAGGGGATGATGGAACTGTAGTCGATAACATCTGGAGGGCCACGAGGTTGACACCTATGTACTAGATCCAGAGATGAAATGGATGTAAACCTAGGATGCTTAGACAGCAATAAGCACTGAAGTGACTTGCCACCGAATGTTAAGGAAAAGTGGCAGTTAGACTTAATGGTTACAATGAATTAACTTAATACTTTGGGGGAGGGAGGAAGGAATTAATTGGATCTTGAGCCGTTTCACATTTGTGATTTTGGCATACTTCATCACTCTGGCTGATGATAGAAAAATCCTAGTTTACTCCCCTACATGGCCAGTTTATATCAGAATATGGCATAACTTATAACTGGTTATTTATTCCTTATTGTACATCAGTCACATTATGAGAAGGCAAGAGTCACTAAAAAAAGAAACAATAATACTAGGAAAAGTTGAAGACACCGGAAAAAGAGGAAGTCCCAACAAGAAATGGATTGACTCAATCAAGGAAGCCATGGCCCTCAGTCTGCAAGACTTGAGAAAGGCTGTTACCAATAGGTTGTTTTGGAGGTCATTAATTCATAGGATCACTGTGTTGGAAGTGACTTGACAGTACTTAACAAACGTGTGCCATTATTATTAAAACAAACTTTTACTGGAACTCCTCATGAGCTGTAAATCAGTTGTGCTGCACCACTGGCTGAGAAACACACAGAATATTGCAATCTCTATTCCAGTAGTCCAAGTGCAACCATCTCATCATGAAGGGACTGCTTAGGTCAGTGATTCTCAATCTTCCTAATGTCGCGACCCTTTAATACAGTTCCTCATGTTGTGGTGATTCCCAACCCTAACATTTATCCATTTTACAGATGGAGAAGACTGATGCAGAGAATCTTAGGCGACCCCTGTGAAAGGGTCGTTCGACCCCCAAAGGGGTTCGGACCCCCAGGTTGAGAACCACTGGCTTAGGTGGAAGGCCACAAGGCAGAGGCATTTTTCTTCATGCAGCAAAAACTTAATTTTAACCAGGCTGCTGTCACTAGAAAGACAGTTGCCACTACCTAAAATCACCAGAGACTGAAACTGAGTAGAAATTGGCTGTGTAACAACATCCAATCCATTGCTTTGGCTAGTTATGACAAATGAGTTTTATGAACATTTAATTGCCAAGAAACCTTGTCAAAATATTGGTGATTTTTCCAAGTCTGTTCAAAATCACAGAGATGTCAACTGGAGTCTGAGAGGAGGACATTATTTTTTTCAGGAAGTACAAAAGCAACAAAAACATTAGAAGAGAACAACTGGTCTGTTTCCCCACAAACTAGGTTAATTTACTGGTGTTTTGGTGCTGCCGTGACTTCAACAACATCTTAGCTTCACTGTTTGCAGCAAGAAGTTTGAAAACTATTTTCTCCCTCTGAATTGAAAGCTCAATCTTATCGTCAGCATTACAAACAGCACTGCCAACTCTGGACTGGGAAATTCCTGGAGTTCAGGGATGGATCCTGATAAGGGCAGGGTTTGAAGAGAGGAGGGAGCTCGGCAGGATATAATGCCGTATAGTCCATTGTCTCCAGGGGATGTGATCTGGAAAGTACCTGTTGTCTGGAGACAACTTCAATTCCAGGAGATCTCCAAGCTGTGCTTGGAAGTTGGCAATCCTTTTTTTTGTAGTTTCACAAGTTTTTTTGGGAAGAGCCAAGATGAACTGCTTGGAACTGGGTAGAAAGGGAAAACAGATACAAGAAAGGGATAAGGTTTAAACAACTTTATGCAATTTGAATGAATTTTTTACAAAGTTATTCGAAAGGTCTCCCTTTGATTACTTTTTATTAACTACTCTCACTTCTCTACACTAAGGACCTTAGAGTGACAAGAAGGTTGTCTTCTTGTCTTCTCTAAGTAAAATTGTTCCCTTCAACTCTGAGTTCTTATGGCAGGTAGACTATTTAAACATTAGTAGTGTGTGTGGGGAAACTCCACAGTATCAATAAAGTATGCACATCATAATAGCTGCTATTCAAGTATTAGCCTTATTTGCTTGGGATTTATTGGTATTCAGTCTTGTGAGTATATTAAGAGATTACTGACCATTTCAAAAGCTATTGAGAATTGTACTCAGCGCAGTATTAACCTTTGCTGTCAGGCAGCTGAGACTAATGTAGAAGGGATGTTTTTAGGGATTTTTTTCTCTCCTTTAAGTGTCTGGCATGAGAACTCTGGCTTTAGGCAGATGAATAGGCTATTGGAGACTGTGAGCAGTATATTACAGAACAGGTTGTTGTGTCAGGCCCATGACGTTCTCCTACTAATATGAATAGGTACAGATTCTCCTGCTTTACTCACTCATCAACTAGATTCAGCATGGGGAATAAAGCAGCAGACCTGGCTACAGGAACTCACAACTCTTCAATATAAACAGTACAGTTCAAAGCTATTCAACCTAACAGGGGAAGGTCAAGGTTCAAAGTTGTTGATGACATAATCTACAAACTCAAGCAGAGTTACTTTAGTCTAAGCTAAGCAAACTCAATTGATATATACTGGCATAACTCTACATGGCACTGCACTGAAAATCACGTTGTAAATGTGAAGAATAACAGTTACTAGCCATTTTGGTTGGCTTTTTGTCACAATAGTACTAATAACATCATTTCTTTTCACAGATGCTTCAAGTCTCACTTGAACAGGGGAGTTTTGATCTAAATATTTCTCTTCGATGCAAATATGCACATCTTTTGTTGCAAAGCTGGAGGGTTTATGTTGAACAATATTCTGTGGTTGCATAACCTTTTAAACTATGTACCAGTGGAGCTCCCTATATCTAAAACAATAAAAGCAGAAATAAGGTTATGTAGACAGGCATGCATCCTTTCCCCTGTTCCAGTTACTGGGATTTTAAAATTTTCCCACAAATAGGAACATGAATACAGCCTCCCAATCACATGAAAAAGAAAAAGATCTTATAATTTGAGTGCTTGGAAAATTGTAATGTTACCCAGAGCTCTCTTTCCATATCAGCATTCTAATGAATTATACAAGGACCCCAACTTGACTACAACCCTATACTTTAGCATACGCAGCCTAATATTTAAATCAGTCTTAGCTTAGTACATTCTTTCTGCTTTAGGCTGTGATTTCCTTAAATATTGTTAGAAGTCACACGAAAAAGGGTTAAAAACTGAATGACATTTTACAAAGATTTTGTTTGAACTGCCTTCAAGTTGGCAAGAAATACCAGAGCATCTAGAAAACAAAACTTACAGTTGACTGCACTTTACTAGCTAGTCCTGAGAATACTTTCTACTGAGGAACTGAATAAGCAATGGAAAAAATACAAAACTTCCTTTGGTGTGTTTTTGGTCTCTTGTAATAAGACACTGCAAAACAACCAGCTAAATATGCTTCATTCTTATCCATTATTATCCTTTACTCCAGACAACTCTCTCTCTCTGTGTGTATGTAATATATATAATAACAGATATTCCTGACCCAGATATGCTTAATTTAACAAAGTTCAAATCCAACAGCACCTTAAAAATCAACCAAATTTTCCATCTGAAAATAAGCTTCAGATTGTGACCAGCAATGTCCAATGCTACATTTTCCCTATATTTCAAAATAGTCAGTTTATCTATAGTTGTCAGGGTTGTTGTACTGCAAATGAATCATGTTAAATGGGCTAAATGTAGGATACGAAGCATACACAATCCCCAATGTATGTACATGGTCCAAGAATGTTGTTGCTGCCTTTATTTGTTAACATTATTACATTTTGCTAACATTTAACAAAATAATGTAATTATTTATTTATATTGGAATCAAAAACATTCCCCAGACAAATATCTCAAAAACCCATGTCACTGATCACGACACAAAAGTACTCTCTCAGTCTGGGAGCAAGTGCTTTGGACTGCTCCACTCAATTATGACATCTAAAACCATGGATGAAGAGAAGAAAATAAAAGCAGTATATCATTACAGCAGAAAAATGTGAGTTGGATTTGTCCATTCACAGAATAAACATTTTTTTTTAAAAAAATCTAGTTTAAAATTTGATTGAAATTCATCTGAAATATGGGAACTTATTTTTGCTGACTTTGCCAATCCCCTATTTAATAAGTGTGGGCCTGAACTGGTTCATAAACTTATGCAGAAGAGGAATAAACTCGCCATTACTAAACTGAGGTGGATCAGTACAAAACTTTTCTAACTAAATATAAAATAACCAGGATATAAAGGTAGGTTCCTCTTCTAATTAATTCAACAGATAAGATAAAAACCAATAATACAGACAAAACACAAAGATGTATGAATGGTTGCACAGACCTGGAAACAAAGGCTAGAATTTGAAAGCAAATTTTGCTCAGGAAATGGTATATTTGGCTTTTTTGTGATGGGCCAAAGGAAGTTTCAAATCATTTTTAATAATGGGTGGAGGTTGTTGGATGTTTGTATGACTTGCTAACACCGACAATTTTCAAATTGTAGCTATGTGAATATAACCATCTACAGGTGTGAAGAAAATACAACCAAGTCCCACTCCTACCATATACAAGAAAAAAATGGCATAAACTGAACTGATATTTTTACAAATACCTATTCAGAATAAATAAAGACCTCTAACAGCCCAATTCGCAGCCTAAGGCAGCCAGGGATGGCACTGCTACTGTGCTCCCCTACCACCTCCAGAAGGCTTTCTGGCAGCACAAGGAGGCAGAAAAATGATTTTAAAAACCCCGGCGTTGGAAAGCCCTCCATAGGGCAAAATGGACTTGCACCACCAAGCCTGGGCTGCAGCGTAACTGCCTGCAAAGTCTGCGTGGAAGCTATGTTCAGCTGCATTCCTGAGGACACTCTGCCCACCCCACCCCACCCATGTCGGTGTCCAATCAAATATCAACACAGCTCCACAGCAGCCCTGACTTCTGGATTTTGCCACCGCAGAGCTGAGGTGCAGTTGGCTGCTGGCGCCTTTGCCTGCTCCACCAGCAGCAATGGAGGGAGCAAACGTGTCGGCACAGCCCCGCGCTGGCTTCACAACTAAACTGAGCCCTTCCCAAACAGGATTGGGCTGCAAAATAGATTAGAAAAATTCACATTTGAGGTTTTAGAGTCGTACTTTAAATTTAGATTCATGAAAAGAGTCATGCCTTAAGCCTGCAGATACCAAAGTTACTTTGCCTAGAATGCACACTTCGTTTCTTCCACATTTCATCCTATAGCAACAACATTCACACATGACTTATACATACATTTTAGTATCACATGTAAAAACAGTTACACAATAGCAAGCCAAATGTTCAAATTTCCAAATAAAAAAGCTGTGCATGAATCCAATGCCAGGTATGTGTGCACATAATCTGTGTATATAAGTTATTGTTGAGTTTATTTATTAAGTTAGGGTTGTTAAGCTCCAGGTCGTAGCTGGAGATTTCCTGTTATTATAACTGATCTCCAGGTGGCAGAGACCAATTCACCTGGAGAAAATGACCCCATGAAAGTGTCCTTCTCAAGCTTCACCCCGAGTATATCCTGGTATTTCCCAATTTGGACTGGCAACCCTAGGGGGGCCTCTGCCACAACCCCCCCCCCCAACTCGGGCTATCCACAAACCCCGGAAGCATATCCTAATCTGGCCCTTGGCCCAAAAGACTCCTGTCACTTATTGGAGCACTGTTTCCAAGAGCAAAAATGCCCTGCCACAGCTCTCTCACAGCCAATGTCAAGGAAAGCCTCGGCCAGACACCAATGCTATTGATGTTGCTGAGTGGGTATCTCCACCACCAACCACCATATTCAGGCTGTCCAAGAGTATGTGCATGTGTCTGAACTGATTAACTGAGTAAATCTCTGACTTTCAATAGGAACCATATCCATATAAATTACATCAGAATTTGGCCCCCTTCTTTACCAAGGGTGACTAATGATCAAACAATTTTCTCAAATCTCTGTTTGCACTTTCACAGCTGGGTTACATTGATTTGTGTCTTATAAGTAGACATTTCCCTTTGTTGGTTACAAATCAATGTTATAGACCAGGCCAGCCTCTATATCCCCCCCACCCCAATTCATACTGTGAGCACACAAAGTGCACTGCACATATTTCTCATGTTGGCCATGCAAACTTCTTTTAGACCTGGTACATGAAAGATTACTAGCATTCCAACTACTCCTTGGAAAACAGTAAACGGCCTTTTATTTTCAATTAATAAGATTCTTTGTTGAATGATAAGAACATTTATATAAAAAAAGAAATGCTGCAACTCCCTTGTTAACTGATATATAATCCCCTCTTTCAGATATGAGAAGTCTTTCTTACAGCAGACACTGTGATTTCAGTTAAAAATGCTTCAAAGTACAGAAAAGATTTGAGTCTGATGTAGAACTGGGTAGCTACACAACATCTTGTCACAGGAATAAAGTTGTTCAGTTAGTAATCTGAGAGGGGGGATCTTTCTGTTTTGAATATGAAAGTATTCCACTTAAGACAGTCTTATATTCTGCTGCAAAACAATGAACATAAAAAAAAATCAGTCATTTTTATTTTTCATTTTTATCCCTATCTATTTTAATTCAATACTACAAGATATAAACCATGTTCTGAAACTCATTAGAAACTCCATCATTTCAACAAATGTAGAAGATTTAAATAAAAACGATTGAAGAGAAACATAACCTACGCAAAATAAAATATATCAAGTATCGTTAGCACAACACCATGTTCAAAAATAAAAATGACATACAATCATTTGGTTGAAAGGACTGACGTTTCTAATATGGCTTGAAGTACACGTCTCCACAACTATTTGTAAAAATTGGAATCCTCATCCATAAGCTTCCTTCCTCAGCTTGTCAGGTGCAAATACAGAACAGATAATTCTCAATTCAGCTGGCTGAAGGGAGACTAGCACCAAACCCTTCCACATGTAGCCACTTCCTGCATCTTCTCATTTCTTTGAAGGAGCAAGACCCACTTCACCCATCTGCCGAAATGGGTGTAGAGTTGCCAAAATGGGTTAAACATATATAACATCAAAGGGACTCTGAGGCCCTTTCCACATGGGCCAGGAATGCGGGTGCACACTGGGTCATATGATCCTGGGGCAGCCCTAGGGCTGTTCGCATGCTTCCGTCTGGGCCAGGGGTAGGGAACCTGCGGCTCTCCAGATGTTCAGGAACTACAATTCCCATCAGCCTCTGTCAGCATGGCCAACCTGCGGCTCTCCAGATGTTCAGGAACTACAATTCCCATCAGCCTCTGTCAGCATGGCCAATTGGCCATGCTGGTAGGGGCTGATGGGAATTGTAGTTCCTGAACATCTGGAGAGCCGCAGGTTCCCTACCCCTGGTCTGGGCGGTCCTGGAGCTGCTGCAGCTCACAGATGCGCCTCCACATGGAGGCGCATCCTTCTCTTCCCTGTGCAGCTCCGCAGGGACAAGGGGACAGGCCCCCACTGCCCTGGCAACGTCTCGGGGATCGGAGGGCCGGTCATCCTCTTCTGCGGAGCTGCGCAGAAGAGAAGGTAATGTTTTTTTTAAAAAGGACGTGCCCAAAAGCAGCGCCTCCCACCTGGGGCTGTTCGCTCAGCAGCGGGTGCAAAGCAGTGTTTTTGAAAAAAAACCTCACTAGTTTAGCAAGTTTTAAAAACACCAGTTGGGGGAAATAGAAAGGTGCCCCCCTGTTTTGGGGGCAGAAGCCATGCGAAGTTCTCCCCCCAACCAATGTTTTTACCATGCTTGCACCGCTGTTATTGGCCTGTGTGGAGTGGGCCTCAAGTCTTGATGTACCAAGAAAAACATTTTCAACAACTAGAGAATCAAGGTCCCATATTCCATACAAGAATCTCATCAAGGAAGAAGACCTAACTTTGCACTCTATCTACCCTTAATTGATGTTACAGATGTTTAGGAAATAGAGACTGTTAAACTAAGAGTGCAATATAAAGGTGGGGGGCTGAACTGAGCTTTGGAAATGGTGTGGGGTTGTGCTGATGGAGGTGCCCACTCCACCAGTGTAAAGGGCAAATGCACCAAATTATGCCAGAGATTATGCAGAGAGATTATGCCAAATTATGCAGAGAGATTATGCCAGCGGCAGGGTATGGCACAACCATACATTACCCAGCCCAACCCTAAAATTGATGGCATAGGTGGGCACAGTCTGGGGGAATCCCTGGGGATGGAGTCAATTTAGTGTGGGGGGAGCCCATTGGGCAGCAAAAGGAGCTTTCAGGTTGGCCAGGGAGGTTTTTTTTTCTTCCTCACACTGCCTGAAACCCTTGAGGAGGTGGTGCAGCTGCAACATGGTGCTGCCATTTCCAGCTGCCACAAATCTGCCCACCCCTTTGGATTGGGCTGTAAGAAGCACATTCCACTGGTAAGTACTCAGTTATCATTCTCCTAGCAATCTCAAGCTCAGCTCACTGTCAACCCAAACAGCAATAAACTATTGCAAGAAACGTATTATTTTTATTTCCACAAGTATTTCATTTTGTCTTGTGATGGGATCTCACATTCAGGACATTTATCTATAAAAGTCTCAGCACTGATTCTTGGTATCACAATAAAAGATGCAGCCAGTTGAATAAAGCAGCTAAGTGTGTTGAACTATGATACACTTGAAATGTTGTGTGTGTACTATGTAATGTTCTCTCTGGATAACATTGGCGTTGTAATATTAAGGTAATATTAAGGTCCAATGCATTAGAGCTAATATATGTAGTTTTGGGGTAGCTGGTTTTCTTTTTCTATACGTTTTTCTGTTCTTGAAAGCCCCCCCCCCGCAAATTAATAAAATATTATAACAAAGAGAAATGTCATACGTATGTGTCTTAAGTGCCATCAAGTTTCTTCTGACTCATGGCGACCATATGAATCAATGTTCTCCAAAAGTCCTATAGTACACAAACTTGCTCAAGTCTTGCAAACTGAGGCTCGTGGCTTTCTTGATAGACTCAGTCCATCTCATATTAGGACTTCCTCTTTTCCTACAGCCTTCAACTTTTCCTAGTGCTATTGTCTTTTCTAGTGACACTTGTCTTCTCATAATGTGCTGCCACAGGAGGTGGTGATGGCCAGTAACCTGGATAGCTTTAAAAGGGGCTTGGACAGATTTATGGAAGAGAAGTCGATCTATGGCTACCAATCTTGATCCTCTTTGATCGGAGACTGCAAATGCCTTAGCAGACCAGGTGCTCAGGAGCAGCAGCAGCAGAAGGCCATTGCTTTCACATCCTGCATGTGAGCTCCCAAAGGCATCTGGTGGGCCACTGCGAGTAGCAGAGTGCTGGACTAAATGGACTCTGGTCTGTTCCAGCAGGATCTTTCTTATGTTCTTATGTGATCAAAATATGATAGCCTCCTTCTTCCATTGATTTGCTTGGGTTCACATTCCACATGGAATGTCACAAATAAGTTCTAGATCAAATCAAGTCTGAACTGTCCTAAGAAGCTAAAATAATCAAAGGACAGTTCAGACTTGATTTATCTAGAACTCACTTATTTGTAAAATTCCATGTAGAACGTGAAACCAAGCAAATCAATGGAAGAAGGAGAATTAGATGCTTGGCAGTTCAGATACACAGATTATTTGTTTGTTTATTTAAGATATTTCTGTGCCATCTCTTCAAAGTACAATTAGTTACGTATTGAGTTTTTGCCCTTATAAATCAATGATTTAAAGTGAAGGATGAAATAAATTAGAGAATGAAATTATGGTAATCTAAACCTGAAAGAAGAATTTAAGCACCAAAAGATTTTTTCTTTTTATAATAAAAAAAAGCCCTTTAAGTGTATTTATCACTAAAATGTCTAAACTAGTCAGTTATACTGGGAACTACGTTTTTCAGTTAGAGCTCTGTGAAATAGCTAACCCTCACTTATTTAAAAATACAGGATGTCAAATTAATGTTCCAGTAAACTGGATAGATTTTACCCTTGGTTTTGTATCAACTGTTCCTAATTCTCCTTTTGACACACTTTTGATGCACTTTGATGCACTTTTCCACACCTAGAGGGCTTTTCATAGTCCAAAGATATTTTCCGCCTCCTTCTCACTTAGCAGAACAGTATTCCATAGTCAGTCAGAATCAGGCACAGATCTTCCTTAGCCCTTCTGCTTCCTTATCACATCACAGATCATTTTACAATCCCAAAAGCAAGAAAGCACAGATTTTTGTTTTATTAGCTGGTGTGTGAGCATTTTTCCTAGGTAAACCACTTAATTCGCTTTGTTTTGAAACTAGGCACACAAGCATCTAACTTCTGGGGGATACAGAAATATAATTTTTACTACTTCATTTCTATTTTCAGTCATTTGAGTATGTAAAGAATAATGAATCATGGTGTGCAACTACTGGGGCCCGTACAGTGAAGTAATCCAAATAGGTATAACGATAAAGAAATTAAATATGAAATATAAATCCAAAACCAGATTTTTTTGTGCAGATCTCTAATAAACTGAGATTGCCAGATAATAAAGAGTGACTGCTAGTAAATGCAAGACTGCTAATATCCATCCAAATATACATCAAGTGTATTGCTCCCTTCTCTGAAACAGGGAAAGAACACAGAATACAGAAAAGAACACCCATAGAGTTCTGTAACACTGATAATGGGATAAGAACAGAACATTACTTGGGAGCTCCTACCAAAGAAGACTTTAGAAGCATCCCTTATCATATTGTGACATACGAATATTCCTTAGGATGTGTTTATGGAGAGGGACCAAATATTCAGTTTCTGAGGTGTTGACACCTTGGTAATATGATGACATCAGCTCGCTAAAACAGGCTTTTGGGTATCCTTCCCTTACTTTATCTGTGCTAAACCAGGTTGCTTTATTGGCTTTCATTTTCTGTTGTTTACAATGTTTACTGTGTTAAAACTCAATACCATTCTAGTTGCCTGGTATCAGATTTGTTTTCCTTATAAGCATATTATCTAATTGTAATTTTTCACCATGTTATTTTATTTATGTCAGTCTTTAAGTCAATCACAGGCTCTCCCATGTCACACATCATTGAAGTATCTGAGCATTTGGCCAGTGTTTATGTTTACATCTAACTTTTCATTTACTATGATAAATTCTCCCAGCCCTGCTTTCTCACCTTTACTTGACACTGATTTTCTACTCTGTTCAGTTCATACCGAGCATGGAGGGAATTAAGTATTTGCGGAGCCAAGTGTTATCTGTCACAGACTGATTGACAGAAAGCACGGTGCCTGTAAGCACCGAGACACCACAATTTGCAGAGCAAAGTGAGACCTCTGCACTTGCTGTGCCCTTCTTGATTGGATAGACATTTTCTGTGTGACTGCTGATCGTGGTTAACCCAGAGACTCCCTTCATTCCTTTCTTTCAGGCTGTCATACTGGAAAGAGAAATCACAGGTTTTCTAATTGGTATGTGCTTACATACCTGAAAATCCAAAACACAGGTCTAGTCTAGGATGAATATGGGAAGTATATTATCTGCCTCCTACTGGGCTCTACAATCACACTTGCTTCCATCTAACTAACCTGCCCTTAATTATTAATCATCTTTCTTTCCAGCCCTGAGTTTTATACATACTTTATTTATTTAGAAGTTATGCACTGTCTTTCTACTATACGCGCACACACACACACACACACACACACACACACACACACACACACACGGGTTTTATATAGTATTGTGGGGACTGTGATTAGAGGCCATAGGGGTGTGACTGACTGCTTTAGAGAAATGTGATTGGCATCAGATTTAGTCCTACACTGTCCTGAGGCTTGGGATACAGAGGAGGTACAGGGAAACTTTGGTTTTCCTCCTTCCATTGTCCAGGGAGGTAGGGAGAGAGAGGGAGGTAGAGAGAGAGAGAGAGAGAGAGAGAGAGAAATTGGCTTCCTAAAGCCCTACAGCCCCAGACATGATCCTTACCTAATGTAATATTATGCCCACAAAAAACAAACAGAAAAAAACCTCCCCTGGACAATGGAAGGAGGAAAACCAAAGTTTCCCTGTACCTCCTCTGTTGATCACGTCACAGTGCTTCTTCAAGTGGAGGAGAGCTGTGTTTCTTTTGTTTTCGACTTCGGCTGCCTTTGCATTGGGGTCCAACATCACATGACTATAGCAGCATTAGCCAGTCCCAATTGGATGTGCAGCTATATTTCACACAGGGAGAGGGGAGGAGCATAATGCTGCTCCTTGATTGGTGGGTGTTGTCAGGAGAATACTGACTAGTGATGTCACGACAGTATCGGTGCACTGAAGGCATCAGCTCTTAGAATGGGGCCTAATCGAAGTAGGCAGTTAAATAGGTGAGGTACTTACATTGAACACCACTAGCCAGCAGAGTCTACACATTGTATAAAGCCTCTTAAGAAGTTCGGCATGTAACTATCAGTTAAAAGGCAGATAGAAGAGCAAGAGACTCTTGAGTTCACTGGTGGATTTATGGGAAGTCTTAGTTTACATAGCTCAGTAGCTCACAATTACCGTACTTACAAAGAACAGCATTTTCCCTTTCTTTTTGAAAGGTCTCATGGGAAAGATATTTTGCATGCAGAGACAGTGTCGCATGATAAACTGCACGTACAGTATATCTATCTGAGGCAAACCAGAGCAATTTGTCCTGATGTTCACAATAGTTCATTTATAGTGGTGTTTCATTCTTGGCCTATGAACACACAGGCTTTCCCTTCCACAAACAGAGCTTTTACACTCTTCATAAAGACACGAAACTATCCAAACCTTATCTCACGTTTCCATCAAGGCTTGCTCCATGCAATTGCAAGGATCACCGTTGCTTAAAACGTGCTGCTGGAATTCTCTCATAGCTGTATTCCAGAAAGACATCTAGCTAGTGTTAACTAGTACCCAGCACAGTATCCTGGGGTAAATCTCAGTGGGGTGACAAGTTCACTTTGAGTTAAAGAAATGAAACAGGACTTATATAAGCAATCTTGGTAGCTCAATGTAACCTTTAATCATTTCAGTCAATGTAACCACAGAGCTAAGAGTTATTTGAGTACTGATTTGTAATTCAAATGTGTAGCTTAACTTTTAAGTGAGTGCTTTCTACTTTACCAATATCTCTATATGGTGAGATCTTCAGGAAAGGCCCCAGTCATTTTCTGTGGTTACACTGTTGTACAGCTAAACATAAAGGAACTAAAAATAATATCTACTGACTCAGAGGAATTACAGAACTTTCAGGTTGATGATGAAGGAACGGAAGTTGTTCAAGATTTTCCATTTCCTTAGTTTCAACCAAAAGTGAGGCTGCAAACAAGAAATCAGGAGATTGAGATTGGGCAGCCATGCAAGAGACAGAAAATATCCTTAAGTGTAAGGATGTGTCACTGATGACCAAGATCAAGAGAATTTAGACTACACTATTCCACAGTACTATGTGAGGGCACTGCCTTTTCTAGGGTCCTGGTTTCTGGCAGTAATGGCGAGACCCCAAACATTCTGGCCTATAGTTGGGTTGGCAGCCAGAAAATCCCCCTCTGCCTCAGCCACTCCCTTTAAACCCTCCCTGAACTGCCCATTTCACAAGTCCTCTACTTCACCCTCAAGGAGAAGAAAATGTTGAATTTGTTAAGCAGCAAGTCCTGTCTGTGCTCCTTTTTAACTCCTTCAACTTAAGAGTTAAAGGATGACTTTAGAACTCGCTGACAAATAGCTGCTGGCAACTTCTTCAGTCAAAAAACTAACTGGCTTAAATTGTCTCATAATTGTATGTGTGGACATGAAAGTTGGACAGTGAAGAAAACTAACAGGAATACAGTTGATTAATTTGAAATGAGGTCTTGAAGGAGAGCTTTACGGATATCATGGACTACCCAAAAGACAAGTAAGTGGGTCCTAGATCGAATCAAGTCTGAACTCTTTCTTGAGCCTATAATGACTCAAGTGAGGCTATCATACTTTGGTCACAATTATGAGAATACAGTAGTTAATGAAAAAGATAATAACACTAGGGAAAGTTGAAGATAGATTGACTCAATAAGTAAGCAATGGCCCTTACTGTTAGTGATAGGATGAATTGGAGGCAACAGTCCTTCTAATCGTGGGAGGAACTGTGTGGAAGTTCCCTACTTCTGCATGGAACTGAGCTGCCTGCAGGAGCTCCCTCTTTCGGAGGCTGCCTGAACTGTGTGGCACCAATACTGTGTCCACGTGGCCTACAGGGAACACTGACTGGATGTCATTCATTCATACGGTTGGCATTTAACACACACATATTATACATGCAGTTATGAATGTATATTTTCTATGTATAAAACAGATATTTTCCATTTAGTCATTTTGCCCACAGTCTGTCCACTACAATCTGCTGGCCTCCTCAGTCACTTACCATCAATGCACACATTATATCTTGCGTTATTCCCTCCTCTTAAAGGGACTATGCAGAGGTGGGGATGATGTGATGTAATAGGGAGCCAGCGTAGTGTAGTGGTAAAGAGCAGGTGGATTCTAATCTGGAGAACCAGATGTGTTTCCACATTCCTATATTCCTGATGGGTGACCTTGGGCTAGTCACAGTTCTTCGGAACTCTCTCAGCCTCACCTACCTCACTAGGAAGGAGTTTGTAAGCCACCTTGAGTCTCCTTACAGGAGAGAAAGATGGGGTATAAATCCAAACTCTTCTTTCTCGTCTCTTATAGGGTGCTAATGTGCGGCTTGCCATCTGTAAGACTATCTGATTGTGCTGCCATCCTTTAGATTAAGATGGCAAGGCTAGTTTTAATGAATGTTATGATTTTATTGTTGTATATTTATTTGAAATGTATGTACACCACCCTAAGCCCAACAATGATTTGGAAGGGTGGGATATAACAACAACAACAACAACATTTTCGAATTGACAAAATTAACATCTGTCAAATTCAGAAGGCAGCCCTGCTGGGATCCGCACGAATACTACGCCGATACATTACAACTTCCTAGGCCTCTGGGTGAGGCTCGAATTGTAATGAAGGCCAACAACCAGCTAAAGATCTGGCAGCTGTGAAATCTACAATAATAAAGAATTTATATAGTCCATCCTAACCCCAAAGCTTAAATGGTTTGTAAATAAAGTAATTTATTATACAAAATTTTGTTCATTTTCTGGAGGCTCATGTCCCATGACGCTGAAAAAGGAGGGAAGGAAAATAGCAATCTGGTAGCACCATGGACAGAGAAATTAACAAAAAGGGCTTTCAGGAGAAAACAAAGTAGTGTTTAAATATGTTATTGACATCCACCAAATTCTTCAAGTCCACCTAAATAGAGTTCCTAATCATAGCAGTACTTATGCTAATATGTTGTTAGACTGATATGCTAAGTTGGGCTTATGGTTTCATAACACTGTATATGATATACACACAAGTGTATCTCCATTTCAGACTCTTCAAACCACCAATGTGACTTAGGACCATCTATATGCAATATTTGCGCTTTCTGGGTCCTAGTGCCAGAACTACCACTTGGTGATACATTTCTTGACCAACCATTCTATGAACAGACCTTTCAGACATCTGTAGTAATCAGCAATCCTTGTGTTTTGTGTGTACCTCATTTCCTCTAGAAGATCATTAACCATTTTCTGGTGCTCACTGATATTCCCATTTTGAAGAATAAATATTGTGTTTTCAGATACTTATAGTACTGTGTCCTCAAAGATATGTGTATCAAGCCTCTGATCTGCTGTTCTCTGAGATATATGCATCCAATATGTCAATGCTTCAGTGAGCCTACATGATTTATTTTCTTTGTCCCATACACACCCTTTTCTCCATTACTTAAAATTTCTAGTTATTTTGCTTCTTTTAGTAAATTTGGTACCATTGATATCTAAAAACTAAGAACTGATATCCAAAACTAAGTCTTATAATGGAGATGATATACTAAGCCAGGTGTAGATATGTAGTGAAGCTTTTTAATAAATAAGAATAAAGTATTATAGAAAAACACTTCAGCACTTCTAAAAGAAACAGAAAAACACTGTTAATCTCTGCAATGGCAAAATGTAACCAAAAGGAATCACAGATTAAGACTAAGAACAAAACAGAAACCTCAGTGGTAAATTCTGCATCCTGTGTCCACCCTATAAAGTCTTCCCTGAGTAGCACATACACAAAGTGACATAGTACCGAATCTAACCTAGAAACTAAAAGAAAAAGAAATAATTTGCTAAAACAACATTAGTAATGGTAACAACATGGTAATTTCAAAGCAATGGATACTTGGGAAACAAGTTATTATTCAACTTGTACATGTTTGCACAAATCCACTAGATATAGATTTGATAAATAATGCCTGTCTACTGGCTATTCCAGAATGCTCAATGGGTTGCTATAGCCATGGATTACTTCTTATTTTTCTTAGTAGTGTGAATATTTCAGTATTCAAATGTATTATAAAGTTTAGGAATATTTTTAAAATCCTCTAACGTTAGGGACTGGGGTTGGATACAATTTATTAAATTATCTGAATTTTCAATCCATTGAATTTTTAATCAATTTGAAATTTTAATCCATAAGTGTTGTTTTCCCACTTTCTGAACTTTGACTTATCTTTGAACAAGGCTAAAACTGATGGACATTTGGAGCTTTTTTGGATTTCCACAACCCAGATTACCACACTGACCTCTCATAAATCCCAACGAGACAACATAAGCTTTTTCTGCCTGGCAGCACTTCAGAGACATTAAGTGTAAAAGAGTAGGTAAGTAATTCACCATACCTTCCAATTTCTATAATGGGAGAAGACATCTTGATACATTTACAGTGTTCCTCTGGGGATATTCCATCAGTTATACCTAACTCTAATGGACAATAATTGATTTGAACTTTCTACTTAGCACGAAGCTGTAAACAACTTCAATACTGGCTGGTAGCACCTAACCAGTGATTTGTAAAATGGAAAGACTTTTGAGGAATTTGGTCAACGGGACACAATGAAGTTGAAGAGCTGAGAAGATAAGCATTTTGCTCTTGGTTTTAAAACATTTTATATATAATGTAAGTATTACTTTACAAGAAAACTGCCATGAGAATCACAAATTACAGCAGATTATGCAATAGAAAGCTTAATGAACTGCACCTATGTGAGGGCATATGGGAGGGAAAATGGTGGCTGATTGTAGAATTCCTGTTTTCAGGTGTGAGCCACACTATAATTTTAAGGATTACTGTAATATCCTGCTGTTAAGAATTAAAGGGAATGTGGCCACGCTGTACTCAACCTCACCTTTCAAAGTCAATTGTACTAGTACAGACAATTCTTCCTTTTGCTGTAAGTTCAAGGAGCAGCAGTGGCGTAGCGGTTAACAGCAGGTGCACTCTAATCTGGAGGAACCGGGTTTGATTCCCAGCTCTGCCGCTTGAGCTGTGGAGGCTTATCTGGGGAATTCAGATTAGTCTATGCACTCCCACACACGCCAGCTGGGTGACCTTGGGCTAGTCACAGCTTTTCAGAGCTCTGTCAGCCCCACCTACCTCACAGGGTGTTTGTTGTGAAGGGGGAAGGGCAAGGAGATTGTAAGCCCCTTTGAGTCTCCTACAGGAGAGAAAGGGAGACTCCTCCTCCTCCTCCTTCTTCTTGTGAACACATTTGAAAACCTTACTGAATGATCAGTTCTCTGCAATCATTAAGCTGGACATGAGCCAAATTAGTGGATATGTGAAAACATGACACCAGTGTGAGCTACCTATTGGTTTCTGGGTTAAGTTTTATTTGCTGATTTTGACCTGTTAAGGTCTTTACTGCCATGAGCCCATCAAAATGGCGAGTTTACCATCAGTATGCATAATACCCTTCTCAGTTGTGTTCTGTCTTGCAGAAGAGGTGAGACAACTGTCCTCTGCATTGATTTCAGACGGCTCAATAAGGTAGTTGAGTGCCAATAACCTTTTGTTGGTTAGTTGTTTGGCTTATGTTGAAGAGATTGTGTTTGTACTGTGGTAAACGTAGTAATGGAAACAAACTGCAACTAGTTGTGATCAGAAGAACTCAGTAAATAACCTCAGCCATGGTCAAAGCTTATATTAGAAGTGTTTAAAATATTAATACTTCTATTCTGCTATTCCTCACTCAAACCAGCTTCCCAAACAAGCCCTACAACTGTGAACAATCCAATTTCTAAATATATAAACAACAATAATATCAACAAAATTTTCATCATATAAAAAGATCCACATTTCCAGAAGACCCGTCTAACTTATAGCCAATAGCTCTCAGTCTTCCAAAGCCATTTGGAATATAACTACCTTGTAAACTTTGTAAAAAGTCACCAAAAAAGAAGACTGACAGTCTCATCCAGAAGGGCCTGGAAATCCCCCATAAGGAAGAATAGAGTTACACGACAAAAATTGTGGTGTATTTCCACCGATGGCTCCACTAGTGAACAGGGCCCAGCCGGGTAGTGGAGGCCAACTAAGGTCATCCCCAACTCCCAGCCCACCTCTGCTGGTGCAGCATTTTCCGTTGGCAGGCCTGAGTGACAATGATAGCTTCCAGATCAGGCACCATGGAGCAGTGTGGTGCCCAGACACTGGAGTAAGTACCCCTCTGCTGGTGAATTTGCCCCTTACACCAGTGGGGTGGGCACTCACACCAGCACTGAGCTGCGCTGGCTTCAGAGGGGAATCACACCCACATCTGGATTGGGTTGCAGAGGCGTACCGCAGGTAAATGGCGCCCAGAGACAAATTGTCTCCGGGACACCCCCAGGCTCCACCCCCCACTGCCGGTGCCCTCGACCCGTCCATGCCACCATGGACGGGCAAGGTTTAGGGTGCCCACCTCCCTCCCTCGCACAGACTCCCCCTGCTGGTTGGGCTCCCAGTCGACAGCCTGCAGTCTCTTCTGACCTCCCCTCCGGGCAGGCCAGAAGAGTCTGCAGTCCCGGCCTCAGAGACCTGCTTTTATAAGCACTGAGGCTGGGGGGTGGGGCTTGGGGAGTAGGGAGGGGTGGAACTATCTAGCAAAGTCTATCTAGCAAACATTATAAAGTGATATCACCTCATGGGTCAGGAATGACCTGGTGCTTACACAGGAGATTACCTTTAGCTACCCAATTCTGTCAGCCATTCTCCCCTAAACCCTCACGAGTGACAATATTATTAATAACCATTTTTCTTTTCAGAAACCAAATCCTGAAATCCAAAATGAACCATTCCTTATTCATTTGCTAGAAGCATTTTTTTATGCTTGCTGTTCTCCCTTTTTAATCATTCGTTCAGCTTTATTATTATAATTTGGCATAAATAAACCAGAGTTCCAACTTTATAGTTTTAGGTTATATAAAAATTGGCAAACATCATATTGCATACGTGCCAAGCTTTACAAAATGAAATTTCAGAATTTCTCTTGGTCATGCAAGGAATAACAAACCAGGCCTTTCCATCACATGCTGTGTATTTAATGCCTGTTCTATTACAGATTTACTCAAAAGACTTTGATGATAATAAATGATCATATAGCAATTAACATTTTCCCAAGGACCTTAATTCCTATCTGAACCGTCATCAGAATCTGCTTTAAATGAGTTTTTTTAATGAAGCAAACAAGCAACCCATTGTCTGAAGGAAATCTATATATTTAAAAAATATTAATCTATTTACTTGTCATATGAGCCACACAAATAAGAAAACCAAGATAAAGCTTTTCCAGAACATCTTGCTTTTCTTCAGAATGCATATTGACAGGATTGCTCCCATTTCTTGATAAAGACATACCTCAATGTATCAAAGTTATAGGATAAATTAAAACTACGGATATATAAAAGGAAGCTCCCTGACACTGTGCAACTGGTGAACTACTAACTACTTGGTGCACGATACAGCTATATTTTAGTGACATACTGTCCTGTTTCTGCAAACAGACTAAATTGCTAACAGAACAACAACAAAACCAGAGAGGATGCAGCTGGAGCACTCAGAAGGCAGCCATATTTTCTCATTTCTGACTTACTATCAGAATTATCTAGTTATGGAGAATGGTCAAAAAGTGAACAGTGATGCCAGAGGCAAGCAGATCACGGACTGGCCAGTAACCAGATTTTTATTTTTCTATGCAGAAAAATGTAGTCCTAGTTTTAATTTTAATTTTCACATCAGTAATAGCTTTAAGTGGTTACCTACTGAATGCTATGAATATCAGGGACACAGGTATAATGAAACAGCAGGTATAATGAAAATTTTTTATTTTTTGCCTTATGTGATCCAGTTTCATCACAGCTGAAACTGTGTGTTATAACTTTTTTCGCATTTTTAATATTTATATAAACATTCACAATATCATTATTTAGAACAATATTTAATTCTGCATCTCCAAATGACAACTAGGCAATTCAAAAATGGGAGTACAATCATGAAGAAAGGCAGGTATTGTTACAAAGCATAGTAGAACTTCAGCTAAGCGTTTCATACAACAGTTCATTAAATCACTGATGCAGAATAACAGGGTGAAAGAGAGCTTGTAGGTTCAAAAATAATCAAAATAATTAAATTGTAATCAAATTGCATTGGGATGCATCTGGACATCACTGTGTACCACTTCTATTCTAGGATTCTGTAGTACAAAAATCTTATACCTAAGCAAAATGTAGAAACTATCTCATTGAAATTAATGACTTAATTTCATCTGATACCTTTGCAATCAAAAGTTAAGTACAGCTACTAAAGTATAAGTGAAAGTTAACTACAGCTACTGAGCTAAACAAGCAAAATGTTGGTGTGAAAACAACAAACTTCAGAAGCATATTTAACTGTACCCCATCACACTTGTGTTTATTTCCCCTTGTTTAAGCTTCCTCTTAGGGGCAGTTCATAAACGTATCCAGTAGCATGGCTGTTCAGAGACACATGTATGAATTGGGCCTTAGAGGCTTTGAATTGGATGATATCAAATAAAGGACGCATCTGCCTGTGCATGAAGCCCATAAAGCTCCATAATCTCCCATCACTTTGCTAAATTAGTTAACCTGTACTTTCCACCTTGCGTTCCTGTTTCTTTTCATAGTTACCCACAGGCTCCTTGTGATTGTTACAATATGATGACAGTGTCTTTACATTTCTTGTTTGGGTAAATCTTTAGCTTCCTCACTATCAGAATGTCATATTGTCAAAACTGAACTGTATCAAAATTAGATCTGAAGTATTTACTTCTGAAATTAACTGCAAGTTTCCAAAAAGTATGACAGACCATGATATAAAAATTGTTCCCCCTTCCCTCGCTTGGAAACTCCTATGTTGACATTTATACCCATATTATTTTAACAACCCTATATATTATTCTGAATGTATGACAATAAGTAGTAGCAAACCAGTTGTCCCAAATATATAATCAGGAAAAGTACAAAGAATTTAAAATTATTAGAAAGATGGCACATCTATATCTATAAACGCGAAATACCACTGACTGACTCACTGACTGATTCATGCACAGAACTCAAAAACCACTGAACCTACAAAGTTGAAATTTGGCACACCGTTTCATTATGTGGTTTAGGTGCTCACTAAGAAAGGATTTTTCAAAATATTCAGTTTTACTTGAGTTATTACACATTTACTGTTTTAACTGCTCGACTCTGGCCATCTGCACGAACATTCTAAGGGCAAAACAACCGCTCAGTCCACAGACATGCTGCACGAACATTCTACGGGTAACAGTTAAACACCACCAGCTTCATGTCCTTCACCATAGTGCGCCACTTTAACACCGCCTTCCACAATGCATGTGAACCTATTTGAAAACAAACTCATCAGTCCACAGACAGGTGGTGAGGAAATATGCTGCATGTCACACCAACGTTCACAAACCGGCTGCAAAAAAGCATGCTGAATGTCACCCCGAAGTTAACAGACAGGCTGTGAAAAAGTACTCCTCCACCGACCCTCACGTTAACAACACTGCTACAGCCAAATACAATCAAAACAGATTACAAACCACACTATCACCTTGGACTACTAAACATTTGTCAGGTTTTGCATATGGACATCAGATTGATTACTGTGGAAACAAGTTTATTGCTCTCGGCCTCCGGTCACCCTGTGCTTGGTGTCGTGCTCTGAAGTGGCAGGATGAGTCCCTAGGAATGTGCTGCAGTGGAGGTACAGTCCAGCTCCCTGCCCTTCAACCCTACCCTGAACCTCTTTACAGCCTTCTCACTCATCAGCATCCAATGGCAGAACACTTCTGCATCCCGAAAATACAGCGGCTGCTTCCAAATGACGTCTTTTGGAGCCCACCAGGTGAAAGAGAGCATTAACACATTGGATTAGAAAAAGACAACTACAGGAAGCTGCTGCAAAATATGCGAAACCAAACCCATCAGTCCACAGACAGGCTGTGAGGAAATATGCTGCATGTCACCCCAAAGTTCACAAACAGGCTGTAAAGAAGTATGTTGAATGTCACCCCAAAAATCATAGAGAGCCTGTGATGAAGTATGCGTAGCGAAGCACGGGTGCCCTGCTAGTCTTATATATGATGAGAAACTGCAAACATTAAAATGCTGCATTAAGGAGCGATCTCTTGGAGTACCTATGATAGAAGTGTTGTTGTTACCATATTGATTTAGGAAGAAATTCGTACTTTAGACACAATACTTTCTAAGGGTGTCCATACAGAAATGACTTCTGAATTCTGGAGCTAATTGATGACAGCTCTGTCTAACACATTGGCACACTGAACATATAGAATATGGAGGGATGCCTACTACTAATGTGATCCAACATATCTCTTCTTGCAGACTTCCAGTAGTACCATACACTTTCCCTTTAAACTGTCATGAAAGCTAAATTATGGAATTTTATTCCATTCATTATAGAATTATACTGATTTCATTATTATCTGATCAATGCAGTACACTACTCAGAGTTCGTTTGGGAAAGGGCAGCCTATAAACTGAATAAAGATAAACATTTATCTGAGGGTAGGCTTCAGCAGTATGGTTTACCATTCTAACCTCAACCAATCTGCATATTATTTCCATTTTTTGTCAACATCTAATGCACTCAACAGATAGCTGAATGTGGAGAACAATTTGGGATTCCGCCTTCTAAAAGGGAATGCGCTTCAAAAATGCGTAGAAAAGGGAATGCGTCTTCCTCACAATCACATGCTGAATGGCTGCATCTGGTTTTTCCAGCTGAAAATAATAGGTGATCCAGGAGAAAGAAGTTGGATATGATAACCGCAATAGTTCTATTATATGGAAACTGAAGTATGCAAGGCAGAGGTGGAATCAATGAAACCTATCATTTATTTTACATATTAAAAGTTGCACATTAAAAAAAGTTACATCTAAATTTCTTATTCTTAAAAATAAAGAAATCCCAGATCACCCCAGCCCCCATTTTGCTATGAGCAGCTTTGTCAGACAGATAGTGCAACTTGTACGAAAAGATCCCAAGAATAAAGGGCTAAACAGAATAGATGTCCTCTTATAAATTACAAAAGTAATTTACTTAAGCTCTGTTCACTTATGACTTATACATCCCTGCATGGGCAAGCTGGGTACATATCTACCCAGCTGACAAAGCTGACCATAGTGAAATTGTGTGTGTGGGGGGGAGGGGGGCATCTGGAATTTTCCATCCTTATGTATGACCACCCTACTACTTTACTTATCTGAGACTAACTTCCATATGTAAGAACACTTCACTGGACCTGTATTGAGACTGTTGGTACCAGGTCTTTTTGCATTTGCCCCTTTTGGGGGGGGGGATTTTTTGTGCCTGCCGGTGGGCATGCACATATGTTATGCCTTCATGTCCTGTTTCATTGTTACTTGTATTTTGTACATCATTTTTGTATACCGTCTCGGGTTGCGCTTCTGCACTTTAATATCGGACATCATTAAATTTAGCACTTATATGTATTATTGATGTTTTGTTTGTTTGGTGACAAAATCTATACAATGTATCAATGCATAAAGAACAGAGATTCTGTCTAAAACAGATTTGAAATACACTCAAATTCCATCTTTATGCATCTAGTTATATTATCTGTCTCAAAATAAAATACAGTGTAAATTGATACTGGTCTTATTTTTTGCTTATAATTCTAATTGACAGTACAGATGCTTGTAAAGAAACAACAACAAAAAAGGCCAGGACTCCAGGATGGTCTTTAATTTTATCTGTGTGAATCACTGTTGCAGAAACATACTGTGGTCACAAATACCACCTGCTTTAATGGTCACAAATGCACAAAATGACTTTAAATTATAAAGCATATCTGGTACCTCCTTTTGAATGCCTTTGGCAGGTGTAAAATTGGTTCAACAGACATAATTAAGAATATGCTTCTAATTTCAAACATATTTTTAAACAATCTCAAAATGTGTTTCCTTTCTTACTTAGAAAACCACATGTGACCACTGTATTCTCACTTGTTTCAGAACAGCATAAAGGGGTACGACTATAAGAACTCTCTACATCAACTCAGTATTTATCAGGTGGGGTCAAAGAACACAATGTCCTAAGTAGGTATACTCAGAATCCTGCTGGTCTACTCAATGGAGCTTACTTCACACTAGATGTTTCTAGAAATGTACTGCAGGTCCTTTCTTAAAACTTCAAGCATAGGATTGTACTGCAAATTCCTTAAATCCATAATCAGGGCTCACAGATCAGTTAAAAACTAATCAATAATCCAGCTCCATGGACGGAGGATGCAATCTTTTGAAAAAATATAATCCACCCACTGCAATGTAAAACAACCTTATACAGTTTTTTAGGATTACTAAGGTCACTGATAACATTTGAAAGAGAGAGATAAAACAAATATACCATGTTTTGCAATGTACTTTGCTACCTCCAAATATGTTTCAAAGATGACACTAAACGTTTCTATTGAATTTTTTGTGATTATGTTTTGTATGCATTTTTAATTACTATCAATAGAAAATATATAACATTAATCTAGCAGAAAATATAAAGTATATGTGCCATGATAACCAACTAATGGAACAATCAAAGGCGATTTGGAGTGATGCCTAGAGGAACTCCCAGGTGATTGGCTTTGATGGGCCGATGCATCCAACTCCCTCAGCAGCAACAAGGACTGGCACTGGGAAGAAGGAGGACTGTGGCTTCTATTAGTTGTGGGTGACTTTCAAACAGGTGATTTTGATGATGAATGATACCTGGTCTGTACTAAGTCTGTTGAAAGATGCTCAGGAGAGGGAGATCTCTTTTTCTTAGCTTTTGTCTTAATAGGTTCAGAGGAGGCCTACACCACCTTAGCCACCCCTTCTGACTTGATCCCTTTAGATAGTGCTGAGTCTGCAGAGGAAGATTTCCCACTCCTTCCCCAACATCCACAGGGGCTAGGATGTGCTCATAAAGGGCTGCTTTCCACTGTGACAACCTCACAGGCCATGCCTTCAGAGTCAATTCAGCACAATGGTGGCAAGTGGAAGGTTATATGTTTCTTCCCCAGGCATAATAGGCATTTAGCATGGTGGTCAGTCTTAGCCATTTTGGCTCTGCAGGATGAAGATTTTTAAAAATAATACCGACTTCTGAGAAGACATTTTTGCCAATAACAGCAAAAAGCCAAAACACTGAGGTGAAGCAAATAATTTACCTCACCAAAGGGCGCAGCAGAAGCTCAACACATTCTCCTCTTGCGATGGTGAAAGAAGAATGGAGGGAGAGATCCTCCACGCTCCCATGTGACTGTTTGGGAAGGAATCTTCCCGCCCTTGCCCTGGGAGGGTGGGAGAGTGAAAAATCCTCAGGAGATGTCTCTGCCTTGGAAAGCGTTCCCATCTCCAGCCCTGGACTACCCAACCTAATAAGATTAAATACTTGCCAATGTATTTGACCACTTCTTCCTCTGACAAATTTCTCTCTAAAGACCACCTTACTTACATTGTCATTTTTACAGCTGTAATTTAATTAATTACCTTCCCCCTTTTGGGCTCTCCCAGCTTAGATACTTAATCCAAGTGCTCAGCCATTAGACTTATTTCACTCTCCTGCAGATGTCTTACAAAAGCTGATTTCAACATATGTAGGCAATAAAGATCCCGAGCTTGCCTGACCTTTTGCTAAGCCAAGAGTCTGCTCTCGCTAATTCCCCACTCAAAAAGAAAGGGACAGACTCCCACCACTTTGGGTAACAGGATGGCATCCATTCATAGAACAAAACTAACCACCCGGTGAGACTGCAATCCAACCAGAAGCTACAGTGATAAATGTATATCCGGTTTCTCCATTATGGGGTTACCAACTTTCTAGTTGGGCTCCTGCAAATTTGACAGACAGGTGTTTGAACAGAACAATTGCAATTCTCATAATCATGCAATGATTGGGACAGTGCTACCTATATTTCTCCAATCTGTCAGTGCAATTTGCAAAGATATATGATCCTGTTGTAACAACAGACATGACAACTTTATTATTTCAGGGAAATGTCCTCAGGTTACACAATCTCCCTGATCACTGCTGGTATCTTATAAGGAAAAGAGCCTGTATGATGGGAAGGAATGGGTCACAGTGGCTTCTGTGATGAATGAGATCAAGTGATGGCACTGAACTCCCTGAACACAGAAAAACCAAACCTCAAGGTGGATTTTGGACCTGTTGAAAAGGTATTCAGGGTTCCTTCCCTGTTTGTCTACCTGCCAAAGGTGTATGGTTGCAGGAGGGTATCTGAATAATCTGTTTGTTGCAGGTGTTCCTATTATTCATGGTATGGTTTATTCTACAGTGAGGGAGAAGCTTTTCGTTTCTCTGTCTGGACACTGAGGGCTGACATCAGGGAAGTATGCTTATACTGGTGTATACTGATTAGTTAATTCGTTATCTGGTGATGTTATTGACTGTCCACTCATGAGTCACCATTATTAGTGGGTCACCATTATTAGTGGGTCATGGTGGGGCTCCTAGGAGCTTTGGTTCAGTTGCCAAGCTCTCGCAGCCTAGCAGCTAGGTCTTTTTTTGAAACCATTTCCCCTCCACTTACAAAGTATAGTGCTAGCACTGCTGCTGCCAAGGGATAAATTCTGGAGCACAGAGGTGTGGCCACACAATATTTATTGATACAGATGGAAAATAATAGCACATAGATCCCTTTAATAAATATGGAAAGCTTATTCCAGGGACCACAGCACCAAAGAAGTTGAGCAAGATACTTTCTTACTCAACAGTCTTCTGTGTTTGGCTCCATCAGTGTGTTAAGTGGGGATGTTTCTGGCTGGTGAATAATCTAAATGCTACTGATAAGTGAGACTAAAGGAGATATAACATCTGTCATCCCATTTTTAAGGATAGAGCTTTGCTTGTAAACAGAAGTGAAGTTATTATTGGCTCAGTAAACAGAACAGTTTTCAAGATGAAATATTCAAAGACAGGATGCAATCCAGCTCCATTTACATCAACGCTTCTGGCATTAGCTATTATGAGGTATGGATTGAAGTTAGATTACAATAGCAAAGGCCTGTAATCAGACTGTCAATCTCAATAACTTTGGATGGTACATTTCTTGAGGAGTTTTTAAAAATCTCTTTTAATGGTGGTAAACATTAGTGTTGACTTGGTGAGGGGAATTCTTCCATTCTGAAATTAGACAATTATAGGCTCTCTACAAGCCAGCCAAAAAAGTGGAACAAAGTATCTGTTATCTTGATTTCAGGTAAAAAGCTTCACTAAATTAAACAGGTCTGTATCTTCGTTCTGGCATGGGCCTTACTCTGGTTCACTACATCAGAATTACATTGGACTTACAGAAGTACAAATTAGAGGAGAACTTTGAATTTTCACTATCTAACATTATTACTCCAACTATCTCATCACCTAGAAAATGTCAGCTATAAAAGCAACAACACTTCTGCACACCCAAAGACAATTAAAGAGTAATTTGTCTTAATACATATTACTTAATACAAAAACATACTGGCCTGCAATGTAAGTGAACTTTCGTTCATACAGAATAAATTAAAGAGGGCAGTATACTGAACATAAAGATGTATTTGTATACAAGTGACAAGCAAGTTCTGGAAACTGAAAATGTCAGTGCTGTAATGTTTTCTATACATTTAAAGGAATAAAACTTTATTGTTCAAAACAGATAATTTAAGACACAATAGAAAATAATTGTGGAGTTTTGGAGGGAAATGACATTTTCATAAGATTAAAACCTGTTCCTGTACATTTTCAGTAAGTTAGATATGTTAAACTCACAGTTATTCTCTTACAGCCATTGCACTCCCACCTTCAAAAAATAAGCCGTACTTCTCTGCAAGTATCTATGAAAAATGCTGCATATATAAAAATTAATCTGGCAGCATCCTCTGAAATTTCAGGCTTCTGGGATGAGCAAATGGACACAGTTTTCTTTTAACTGTTTTGAACACCATGTGTTGAGAGAAAACAACAGAACGGAAATTGCTCATCCAAAATGCTAACTTGTAGCATGGCATAGCCAAAAAACAGGTGTGTGGCATGCAGTTTACTTCACTAACATGCCTACCACATGTCACTCAATTCTGTTGTCCCATTTTCTTTCCTTGGGAACTTATTCTGATACTGGCAACAGAATATGGCTAGATGGAAGATCTATAAAAAGTGGCATGACCTTTTATTTGAGTACATAATTTGAGAAAACACTGACTAGAATAATACCGTCACGTCACAAAATAATCCCTTGGATTATCTCTTGCGACCCTAGTTTACAGCACAAATAATAAATGTGCTTCAGATAATGTTATTCCCATTAGGATAATATTCTGCATGAAATCCAGATAGATACCACAAATCTTGCTAATTCATACTACAGACTGAGAGGTTGATCTATCACAATTCACTAAAATCTGCAAATTAGTAAGTGAATAGATGCATCAAAATTGAAAATAAGAGGAGAAATTTTCACAGAACATGTTAATTTGCTTTGAAAATTTATCTATATTTGATCTGAAAATGTTTAAGAATAGGAGACATTGGGTAGAAGATGCAAAAAGGAAGAATGATAAGAATGCCAGTAAAGCTAAAATACCTCTCTGACCTCCTTGGATGAAAGGTGGAATGTAAATATAACAAATGAATTTCCACAATTCCAAAATGCATGTTTGTGATATCCCATCAGTTTTATAACTCCTCCCCCCCCCCCCACTTGTTTATGATGCCAGAATGTACTGTCAGGAAATGATATGCAGTAATGAGTTGAATTACCACATGCCTATTAGAAATTACAATAAAATGATAATTTCAAGTTTAGGTTCCCTGCTTTCCTGGTGCAAGTAGGACAGCGCTAGAAAAACTTACATTTAAATTTTCCCCAGACAAAATATCAAATGATCATGCTCGCTTATTCATTTGCAAACAGGTGGATGGAAATGAGAGAACCAGGTCATGGCTCAACAGCAGCTCGCTTTCTACACTAACAGCTTTTCTCTCTCCGTCTCCTTGAGAATGAGATTTATTATTGTCGCTCTGAGCTATGACTTCATCCATAATGCTTGCACTCACTCACTCTTAGCATACCCACACCTTGGCCAGTATATGAAAGAGATGTGGGTTTGATGATAGCAGAATGTTTATGTTGATTGAAAATTATACTGAACATAGCAAAATGTGAGGAACAGAAATCTGTATTGGTTAATTTTACTCTAGATTAACAGTCTAACCTGTACACAACTGAGAAAAAAAATGTTTCCAACTAAGACTGCAAGAGGACAAAGATCTTTTTCTTCTTCATGGTCTCCTTCCTCCTTCTTTGTGCACACATTATTTCTATGCCAGATTTACACAGAATGGGCAATAAAAGCAGGAACTTCACTTGAAATTACTGGATGCTAATTTAACGACTATTTAGGCTGATAAAACATTGGGATACCCTGATATTCTCTGTACCAACAACATCCATCGTTTCTAGTTCTGGGTTCAGAACTTTTAACACCACATCAGCATTTTGGGAAAATTTCCTTGAATGGATAGGTACACTGAAATTCATGAGATGAAGTCCCAAAGCACAGGCTGAAGTGAATATAAAGAAAAGCAACCGCCTTCCTCCCATTTATACCACCTGGGAGCAAGTTCGCACAATTTCAGGTAGGCAGCATGTGTTCCTTGCCCGTAACTCCAAACATAGCCACATGTGCATTCTCACCTGCAGGTATATTTTGGCTTCACAACTGAATTTTTCTAGCATGGCCACATCTGAATAATAATCCTGTTCAAACACATCAATTTTTTTTTCTTAGCAAAGCTCATTCAAAGTACCACGGACCATCAGATAATGTCTGGGGTTCTGAGAGATTTTCCATCCATCCATGCATGTGTGCAGATAATATGAATAAATCAGTTTCTTTGGTGACATAATATTTCATTTGTAAATTTTAAATTTTGCAAAATCTCCAACTCTTTAGGCTGACAACAGAATTGATGATAGTTCTTCATAAAAATAAACAAAAATCAAGAATGACATTAAACTCATTGCTAGTTAGAACCAAATGTTCCACAACAGCATTCCCTAGTCTGTCACAGACTGAGACAGGCTATCAATAAACTTTGCAAAGAAAGGTTTACAGTTCTATCTTTGTGTATTTAAGATGCTGTCAAAACCTTGATGGGCTGACATCATATCACGCACTATAGCTGTTGTACAGTAACATAAAGGCAGTACGATGTTTATGATCATAGTAGAAACAAGAATGGAACTATAGTAAGTGGTATCTCCCAAAACTATGCTGGTTACATGGAAACTGCCTTCCCTTTTCAGGTTATTCAAAAAGCAGTTTTCCCAAATTAAAATATATGAAACTCTTATTTAAAAAATAACTCAGAAAACGATCTGACAATGTATTAGAAATGTAAAAACAGCATGAGAAGATATTAACCCCCAAATACACTTCAAACACAACCCTTTTAAAAAATGTTAAGAACAACTATATGAAGAATTATCTCAATAAAGCAGTATTTTAACTTCTTCCTTGTCAATGTGTTGTTTCAAGTATGCTGTTTTCCTCACAGTTAGCATAGTCATCAAAAAGGCTATGCTAAGATCAATGTGGACAAAAGCCATGCTAGACAGGTTCTACTGTGAAGAGGGAAATCAGGCACTAAGTGGAATGAAACCCTGGCTGATTCTGCACAGGCAACACTAGCAGATTAAATGAACCTGGGACGCCTGTGCTGCCATTTGCACGGCAGGTGCAGGGGCCAGCCGGGATCACTGGGATCCCGGCAGGAGGCAGCATGGTTCACATGGAAAATGCTATGTTTCCCTGCAAACCTGAGAATCCGCCCCCACCAGAGAATCCCCCTAACCAAGAATCCCACCCACTTAATGGTACAACATGGCAGCTGCCTAGTGAATCCAGTCAAATGGCAACCAGCTGGGAATCCACCAGAATGATGGACGGGAGGGGGGGGGGAATAGAACACTTCCTGCTTGCAGTAGTTTGCACAGGCAAGCAGGAAGAGTCTAAAACCCAGATTGAAAAAAAAGTTGCGAATTTAGTGACTTTTGTTTAACCAAGGTTCAAGCAAATATAATGGGTTAGAAGAATTTGGGGGACAAGTTCTGTGGGAACTTCTCCCCCGTAATGCTTTAAAAAAGGGCTGAATTGGGCCTGTGTGGAATCACCCCGATAGGATTCAACCCTGCGTGTCTGAAAGTCTATAGTTTCAGGTCAAGCTGGAGTTATTTTATTTAAAAAATTAACCCCAACCTTTCCCACTTAACGGAGCAAAACAAAGCTTATACATATGTAAGCATCAGAATATAAAATTCGCCAAAAATTTAAAAATAATGAAAAACTAATCACGGGGCAGCTAACAAGTATTATAACCAATCTTCTAACAGCAAACAGATAGAACATCACTAAAAAGGGCTGTATGCAATAAAGCTGACCTTACAACATCTAGAACCCAACAGGAAAAGAGTTCTGATCTTCTCTGGCCATACATTCCAGATATTCAGGGCACTGACTAAAAGGTTTGCAACTGTGTGAGGACAATCATAGAGTTTTGTAAGTTGGAATAGCAATAAACACTTGAGGAGAAAAGTTGGCGCAGGTTCATAGCAGGAGAAACAGTCCTTCTCATATGTAGCTCTCAGGTTGCTTACAATTTTTAAGATAAGAACCGATGAAGCTAATTCAGAACCAGGGTAATATGTTCAAGCCTCTGTACTCCACTCAAACAACGAGCCACTATATTTTGTTGTAATTAAAGTTTCCACCTAGATTTTTAGGGAAGCTCAGCACAAAGTACATTACAACAGTCTAGGAAGTTAAAAGTAAAAACATAGATCCGCAAAACCAGACCAGCTGAGCATAACAGGAAAGACAGTGGTACTTATACTAATGTGTTTCTTTAACTGCAAAGCTGGGTTCAAGATTATTTGCTCTAAGATATTTGTACAATGTGTACAACATAAACTTTCCTCACCCAGGGTTTCCCTCCCTCTGCTCTGGAACATCAGCCTTACCAATTAATTTATTAACCATTTTTTTAATTACAGGGTCTTTTAACACCATTTTTAGTTTGAAACTTATTTTAAATTGTTTAATAGTCTATATTTTTATGCTGTAGCAGGGTTTGAAATGCTGGATTTTAAGTAATAACAATAACATTTGGTTTTGATTATGTTTTATTTTGTAAGCTGTTTTAGGCCAGATGAGATGTAATAAAACTGGCTAAATAAGTTAACATACATACACAGATAATACCTCTGTGTTGTCTGGATTCAGCCGCACTTTGCTTGCTCTGAGTCACATCATCACAGCCACAGGCAATGGCCCAGATCTCAGACAGTTGCTTCTAGAGGCTTAAGATGGATGTCATCAGCATTTTGACAATACCTAACACCAAAGCTATGGGCAATCTTATTAAGTGACCTGACACAGATATCAAAAACCATTTGTGAAAAAGGGAACATTGTGTTTTCCTGCAGGAAAGAAAGAAAGAAAGAAAGAAAGAAAGAAAGAAAGAAAGAAAGAAAGAAAGAAAGAAAGAAAGAAAGAAAGAAAGAAAGAAAGAAAGAAAGAAAGAAAGAAAGAAAGAAAGAAAGAAAGAAAGAAAGAAAGAACAAATGAACAAACCTTACACTGCAGAATCAGCATCTCAAGTGACAACTTTCTGAATCTAATCTTTGACAAAAAATCTGATTTTGTGGCATCCTCTTCACAGCAATGTTCTCTCTGATGGTACAGCTTTAGCAGCGTGGTCTTAACCAGACTTGATACATCCTTGTGGGACAGGTATCCCTCAAGGGATGTAGAATGAGGATGACAGAACAGCCTAGCAGCTGAAACTGGCTAAGCAAGCCAACTCCAGTAGAGCAAGCCAAGCGAAAGCAAATTGCCAAAATAACAACATTTTGTTATTAACATTATTTTATTAAACTTAATACTCCTGCTCTTCCCAGACCAACAGCCAGGCTCAAAGCAGCTACCACACTATGTCCAAAGCAGTTTGGCTCCAAACTGGCATCCTACAGAAGGAAAAAACAACTATAAACCCAAACACACACACAACAAAAACCTCAAACTGATACATTTGTTAGCAAGAACCTCCACTGAGGTCCTAGAAAAGTTGACAGACTCATAGGAACAACTGGTTGTATCAGAATCACACATTGTCTCCTCTAACATTCTGGTCACTGGAGTCACAAAGCATCAGAATTGTGTATTTGAAATAACCACAAACACTTATGTATGTAACTCCTTTGTATATGAAAATTAGCTTCTTTTCAGACTGCCTATTCCAAGTAATCTAAATAAGCTAACCCTTATAACAGGACCTGATAACATAAGGCTTATTAATTTTTTAGAACAACATGGTACCATATCAAATGGTCCAGCTAACTGTAGATCTGGTGAATGACTGTATTAATAAACTAAGCTAAGCTTTCCTCCTAAAAAAATTGGTCCAGCTAACTCCAATACTTTAAAATAAAAATAAGTATTTAATAAGTGTACACATTATACAAAGCAAAGATCAATAACTAAAAGCAAGGGTTCTGGAGACCATATCCCTACATATATTTCACATAAATCACCCAATATGCAACCCAAGTGTTGTTATACATAACTGATGAAAATATCAAATGACCAGCAAAACTATATGTGTTTCAGCCTTTGTGGCCTTCTTCAGTAATCAGTAATACAACATTTCAAAAAAACATACATTCACCAGGTGGTGTATACATTCAATCCTAGTGCCTCAGCTGCTGCAGTAGGAGTGGCCTGGGATGTGGCTGGGGAGGAGCCGACATTAGTCAGCTTCCTCCTGGCCATATGCCAGGATACACAGGTGGCAGGAAGTTTGAACTTATGAGACACTTTTGGGTTGCGCAAGTCTATTCAGTTCCATAGAGGCTTCCTAGTGGCAGGGAGGCTGTTTTGTTTTGCAAGCCTCCCTGCGCCGGCGGGAAGCCTCTCTGGGAACAGCAGGGTGGCACGGAGGTGGTGCTGCGGCCATCTGCCTAACCACTTGGATGGAGCTGCCCAGCACTTAATCTGAACTAATTTTCACTCTTGCTATCACATTGTCTATTTCTTTTGGATCATATTTGTAGGCAGCTTTCTGATCAGGACTACTGAATCGGATTAGGGCAGTGGCTCTCAACCTTCCTAATGCTGCGACCCTTTAATACAGTTCCTCATGTTATGGTGACCCCCAACCCTAGCATTTATCCATTTTACAGATGGAGAACACTGATGCAGAGTCTTAGGCGATCCCGACCCCCAGGTTGAGAACCACTGGATTAGGGGATCATTTAGTCCAGCTTCTTGTCTCATACAGCAATCAACCTGATATTCTGAAGAGACAAATACAGGCCTAGAACACAAGGCCTTTTTATGTTGCTTTCTAGTAATGATGTTTAGAGACTTGCTGCCTCTAAATATGGAGGCTGCTTTTAGTCACTATTTTCAGTAATCACTGATAGACCCATTTATCTGTCCAAGTCCCTTAACTAGTAGCCATCACTATCTCCACTGGCAGAGAATTCCAGTTACTCACTGACCAAAGTAGTTCTCTGTTTTGTCTGTCCTGAATCTATTGCCCATTAAAACCATTAATCCTGTTTTAGCGTAAAGTTGTTTACTTTCTGCACCCCATACATAATTTGATATGTTTCTATGATGTCCTTGTTAGCCATCTTTAAACTGAAAAGCCCCTTTCCTCCCTTTCCTTCTTAGTTGTTAATTTGAGGTTTTTCTTTTTTCTTTATTGTCCCATTAGTATTGTACGTTGCTAATGTCATCCCTTTAATAAGCTGTATTTAGGATGTTATGAGTTATGTGTTTGATGGTTTTAAATGTTTATTGATTTGTATTGTTGGAAGCTGCCCTGAGCCCATACGGGGAAGGGTGGCCTAGAAATCAAATTATAAATAAATAATTATAAATTATAAATAAATAAAGTCCCCTTGTGACTTTTATTCCATGACTACTAAGTTTACTCAGAAATCTTGTGTGAATTACCTTGTGAAAAAATTTTTTTTACAAGTTCAAAGATATGCTGGCTGTCACATCAACCAGCCACATCCTTGCTAACCCTCTCGAAGAAGTCAAAATGTTGGTGAAACAGAACTTCCCTAAAAAATCCTTGGGAGTTTGCCATCCAGACCCATTTGGCCCAATTTTTCCATTAGCCCTAGAATCCAGATGGCTAATACCCAAGCAGTCTAAGCTAAACAAACAAACAAATAAAGAGAATGCTGCTAGAACACGGCCATACAGCCCGGAAACCACACAGCGCCCAAACTTTAACTAGATTGGAATCATTGTATCAAACATTCCTAAATTGTGTGCTAAATGTATAAAAACAGCCAAAAATTCCTCTACTGGAATAAAGAGAGAAGGAGAATTGTGTGAGATAACAGAGGGCAAACTATGAGAAACAAAATAGGAGAAAGTAAGAGATCATGATGGGGGTTACACAGTGGGTCACACAAATCTGATGCAAACTTTTTAAAATAATGCATTCAACTATCTTTGACATGGATTCTATAGAAGCATTTTTTTACACACAGTCTCTTCCTTCCATCCATCTTCATAAATTGCCCCAAGGAACAAGAAAAGCCCATTTTTCCTTCTACACTAATAAACTACCTTACAGACTTGAACCTCAAGTTCTTTCTAAAACACATACTTTTAATTTCAGGGACACAAAAGTATAACAATTCCCTATGCAGATTCTAAGGGGGGGAATATTCCACATAAAATGTATAAAATGAGAATAAAAGTTAAAACGAGTAGAGAATGCTCTGTGGGATTATCAAGACAGGAAAACTTTGCAGATGTTACTGTCTCTCTAGAGAAATAAATGCTTGCATTTTAATATTGTCAGCAGCTGGTTCCTATTGAATGCCATCAGGATGATTCAGCCACCATCCAGAAATACTAGTAGCAGCAAAGTTCACTCAATCAGATATCTATAAAAATTTCCTGGTCCCAAGACACTGCTGCTCTCATATACCCTAAGCTTTATTAAATTATTGCTAATAGTATCAAGTGCAATCATTTGAAGTGAAAAAAACAAGACAATTGCCTTAAAGGACACAGCTTCTCTTTTACTGAATTCTTTGAATGTCAAACATTAAAACATTCACATTCTAAGCAACAATATTCCCTCCTTTCCCCTCCACTTTTCACATGATAAAAAGACAGGCCTCTTCGTACTTAAATTCCTACTACTTTCTGTACTCCCCATCCCAACCATATCCTTAAACTGATCAATAAACTGTCCTTGCTGTTCTGAACTGATTCAAATATGTTAAAGCATATAGTTTGCTATTTTTTTAAAAAAAAAACTTTGCTCTCTAGCAATTATTTCATTTGTAGTGTTTCTGAAACTTGGAACTGGCATAGCCTTGCTATCCAAAATTGCATCCCAAATAGAAATATCACTAGTCTATACCCTGCTGCTTTACAACACAACAATTGTCCCATTGTAGTAGTTGTATGTACACTGAAGAAGAAAAAGAAGAAGAGTTGGATTTATATCCCCCCATTCTCTCTTGTAGGAGACTCAAAGCGGCTTACATACTCCTTTCCCTTCCCTCCGCACAACAAACACCCTGTGAGGTAGGTGGGGCTGAGAGAGCTCAGAAGAACTGTGATTAGCCCAAGGTCACCCAGCTGAGCTACTTATGTTTATCCTAACACACCTGTTCAGATGTAGAATGGTATAGTATAGTCTGATCTCATCAGATCTTGGTACTTAAGATGGCAAACCACCAAGGAAGGTTACACGGAAGAAATCAACGGCAAACCACCTTTGCTTCTCACTTGCCTTGAAAGCCCCTTGGCTGGAGTTGACAGAGGTTGGCTGTAACTTGATGGCACTTTACACACGTAATACATCTATTCAACCATGCTACCTTGGCTAAAGACTGGAGGCTCTTCCACTGAAGAGGTTACTTTTTATTTCCTGTCCAGGGCGTAATCATACAAATCTCCAAATTCTCACCACTTGTCAACACACTGCTGAAAGTTATTTAAAACAAAAAAAAAACCCCAGTTAACCAGATGATATTGTGGGGTACCATGGAAGTGCACATACCCTTTAGCCAATGAGAGGGCTTATCAGGTTCAGGTGCCAGCTAAGGTAACCATCTCTCGCTCCCACTCTGGCCTGGCAAGCGAGAGGGGGGACCCCTCAATGCTGCATGTTTGATCCCCCTGCTCTAAGATATTCAAATTAATGGGTTGCTTTGTTTTCTCTCAAGTGAACTATCAAGCATGAACTCATATACTGCATCCTGGAGGCTAAATTCTCATTTTTTTAATGAAGTTTTTTTTTCTGAATGGAAACTGGCCTCAATGGTATCAAGGTTCAGGTGCAGACAAATGGCAAAATCTTCAGTGTGTGGAAAATTACTCTGTAATTCTACCAGGAGGCATAACCAACCATATCTTGCAGGTTAAAATATAAAGAAAAGGAAAGCATCAAGAAAAATGTTAATGGAACATCTATATTTAAAAGTGTATTTTCAATGTAATCCTTTGTGCCTTAATAAAGCAATGAAAAGGGGTATAATTTTTTTCTTACACAAACATGGTGGGGGAAAAAAACTCAACATAAGTAAGAACTTACATTTGAAGAAGCAGCAAGAATTTGTAATTAGAACAACAGCCCAAGTAGCCAGATTTGGGAAGCCTTCTTGTTGGATCTTTCACAGATTTGGTCAAGCATGGACTTTCAGCAAAGTAGAGCTGATTGCTTGTCTGTAAAAACACAATGTATGCGTTTATTTAAAGTAGTATGTTGCATTCTGCCACCTGTCAAAGCAATATACAACAAACAAGCTAAACGCAATGTAATCATAACAATTCTGCTCTAAAACTGTAATAAAACAGCCAGGTAAAAAGTTCATAGAAAAAAACAACAATGCAGTCAGTTAAAACAAAACAACCTGAGTGGGAGGCTTTCTTAAAAAGTCAGCTTTTTACCTGGTGGTGAAAAATCAATAGTGCCTGAAGCACCTCCCCAGGAGTACATTCTTTAGCGAGTGCGAATAGCTCGACCTGTGTTTTTGTAGTCCTAGCCTTTGTATCATTTATGGAATGAGGTCTTGCGGGCAAATTAAAGAGCATGAAGAACTAGAGATGGGGAGATCTTTAAAGGTCACCATTAACACTGTCAAGTGGGCCAGGAAGCAGGCAAGAAGTGCAAGTGAATAGGATACAGTTTCCATTAGTTTAGTTCCATTCTCCATTAGTTTAGTTGTAGTTTCTAAGCTGTCTCTAAGGCCTAGAGTTCATTTAAGTAACCCACACTGGAGGTTTCTACACTGTGGTTGGTTGTGGTCAAAATTTTATCTGAGGAGAAACAGCCACTTGAAAATCAAGCAACAATGCAGGGCCAAGATGTATCCCCAGTACACAAATGATTTTGTTTATGAGAAATTCAGGCCTGTTGGAAGTTTAAACCATGGCATCTCCAACTATCAGTCTATCTATCATCAATATTTCTGCTTTGTTGAATTAAGCTTCAGTTTACTAGGCCTCACCCAGCCCAAATGGCACCCAAGTGTTTGTTTAGGAGATCCAGGACTTGGTTTGATGAAAAAGAAAACGGACATGAATAATACAAGCATACTGTACATTTAAAGCTGCCTTATCCTGAATTAGACCATTATTCAATCAAGGTTAGTATCTTGAAGAAATCAAAATGCTTTCCTATCATCTACATGCAAGCCCCAGGTTCAATTTTACCAACATTAATCTGTGGGCCAAATGAAAGACAGCATGAACTCTGCAATTCTTTATAATGCAAATAGCAGCCACGGGAGTGGGGCCCACCTCAGACAAGGATGGGCATAGGAGAAAAGGGTTAACCTTCCAAACAACAACATTTTTCCAGTAGCAACCTGCCACCCAGTCTAGTTATTTGCCTCACAGGAAAAACATACAGATATCTCATAGGGAGAAGAGTGATTCGGATTGGAAACAATGCAAGATGATAGAATAAATATGTCCATCTCCATGTTGCAGTCTCAATCTGAATCCATATCCCCACCCCCAGCAGCTGCTGTTTATACCATTAAAAACCACAGGTCTCAGAAATCATATCTAGGTTGCCTCTGAATTTCTCACAGAAAAAGAACCAGCTGTGAAGCAGCAATGCATACATATATTTATTTATGTATTGTATAGTCCATGCCCTCTCCCCACTTTGGGCACCTTACAACATTTAAAACACAATAAAGGTAAGTACAATTCGAATACATACAGTAAGTACAAAATAATAAAACAAATTAAAACATCAACTTGACAAGCCAATCTGAAGGGTTCAAACCACTGGCCTGCTCCTCAGTTTGTTACCCTAGTCAAAAGCTGCTTGAAACAAAGCAGCCTTGGATGCTTGGTAAAATGCTGGAAGATTCCACAGGGAACGAATTTCCTTGAGAAGCTGGTAACAAAGAGAGGGGGCAGCCACTGAAAATGCCCTTGCCTTAGTGGTTGACAGGCAGGCAATTCACAGGCCTGGAACTTGCAGAAAGCCCTGCTATGATGATCTAAGGAGGCAGGGGGCATATCAGGAGAAGCAATCAGGCTGGTTAGAGGGTCCTTAGACCATTTAGGGGTTTAGAGGCTCCAGAAGCTGATCAAAAGTCAGTGCATGTGTCCAATTATTAATGTTCTATATGCAGACCAGGGAGACCCAATCAGTAATCTTTAAGCTGCATTCTGGACCACCTGAAGCTTCCAATCATCTTCAAAGGCAACCTTACATAGAATGCAATTACAGTACTCTAATCTGGAAGGGACTGTTGTTTGGATCACAGTGGTAAGATCATAGTGGGATAGATAGGAGCCAGCTGACAGGCTTAGTATAGGTGATAAAATGCTCTCTTAGCCACCCTGGACAAATTGTCCACTGTATGGAAATAATCAAGTCACATCCCTATGTTCCTAACAGAGTTCATCGCAGACAGCTGGATTCCATCAAGTGCAGGTAAAGCCAACTACCCCTGGGCCCTGGACTGACCTAACCGCATGATCTCCATTTTGGAGAATTTAACTTTCAACCAGCTCTCACAAACCAGTTGAAGGTGCAGTTGGAGATCATCAACCAATGCTACCAGGGCTTTCTAAATGCCAAACCCTGGCCTGAAACCAGAATAGAAGAGATCCAGGACTGATGTTTAATCCAAGGATTCTTGAAGCTGTTCAGCCATTGCTTGCTTAACCATATTTTGTAGGAATGGAAAGTTTCACAGTGGATGTTAATTGGTTAGATCCCCCTCATCTAACTATGCTTTTTTCAGAAGAGGTATCACCACCAACTCCTTAAGGTCACTAGAGAAAGAGTCCCAAGAGAGGAAGTTCAGGGCTCCTCCTACCATCTCCTTGTAGGCTTTCACCACCCAGGAACTGCAAAGATTCAAGGAGTAGGAGTAGGTGAAGACCCTGTCAACATCTGCCTGGGACAGCAGACTGAAATGAAAAAAAAAGACCCATCATGGTAGGCAAAGCCTCCAATCTGTTACTGGTTCCAAAACCTTACAGCAGAGGGAAGAAACTTTAGCCACAAAAAAAGTCACAAAAGAGTCCCAGGCTATAACCAAATTGTTGTCCATTTTAAGAACCACTGCAGGAGTGGTCAATTGCCAAACTAGTCTAAACAACAGTGATGGATACAAACTAGTGGTTTCAATACAGGTGGAGAAGTAAGATCGCCTTGCTGCCTTCACAACCACTTTGTAGACTTACAAATTGGCTTTATGAACTGTTCTTGTTGCTTCGTCATGAATCTGCTATCTCTCTTAGCAGACTAAGCATGCATCTCTCAGGTCCTCTGTATACCAGAGAGGTAAGGAGGTTTGAAGGTGTAGAGGTAATCAAGAAGTAATTCAGTTGATGGCTTCCTGCAGGCCTAAGTTCCAAGCCTCAGTCAGCTCGACTACAGTACTGGCGGCAGGTCCAGAGAAACCCCACAGAGCATTCTGGAAACCACTTGGATTCATAAGTCTTTGCAGACAAGTGTAAATAAGATCACTGATGCTGTGGGAAGGCGAGGCAAAACTCAAACTGACCTTCACAAGGAAATAATCCAACCATGGCACTGATTCACACAGAACCTCAGAACTCAGATCAACTCCTGCACAAAAGATCAGATCCAGCATGGTGCCAAAACAGCATGAGAGAATCCCAAGGTTGCCATGGCAGCCATGACGTCTGAAGCAGCCCCTGATGATACAGGACCCACACAGACATTGAAATCCCCCAAGATTAACAGTCTGGAAAAGTGCAATGCCCACACAGCTGCTGCCTCTGCAAGCTTCAGCAGAGTGTCGACTGGAGGGCAAGATGAACAATAAACCAGCCAGACACTCAGCCTATCCCTGGCAGCCCATGCTAGAACAACACATTCAATGCCAATGATTCCTGCTGCAGGGATCCTTTGGAAGGAGAAAGAATCTTGGATGAGGAGTGCCACTCCACCCACCCTCGTCCTCCCATTGGAGCTCGATGGAAGACCAAGTAACCTAGAGGAGTCAGCTGACTGAGTGGAACCTCTTCATCTCCCCCACCCCACAGATCTCAGTCAAGCATGCGAGGTTGAAATTCCCTCTATAAATAATCTCCCTGGGAGTAACAGTCTTGTTTTTTATTGACCAGACATCACACAGCACCAAGCTCAAAGATTCTAGGCCAGCCCACTGCCATTCCTTGTGATGGGTTGGAGATTAGAAGTCCAAGCATTACCAAATCTTATAGATCTTCCATCTGTAAGTCCAGTCATACCTGCTCGTAGTATAAGGTGATGAAATAAAAAAGAAACACCTAACTGAATCTTCCGAAATGACTTAGAATAATAAGATTGAACATCAGAAACACGCACGTTAATTTGCATTTAAACTAGGTCTACTATGATTAATTTTTAAAAGCGTTTTCCCTCTTACCTAAATGAAACTATGCATCACACAATACTCTTATCATTTCAAGTATTATATTTTGGGCACACACTTAGAATAGTTTTGCTACACACTAGAAAATATAGTATGCAAATATATGGAACATATGTTTGAAAACATGTGATGTATCTGATCAGGACAGATTGCTACTCCCTATCAACTGCACACTTGGGTGGCAAACACAAATTTACATTGTGCAGTAGTCACATACAGTTGAGGGCAGCAAAGGGTTTCACCTTGCTGGTATCCCTTCCCTCTTCCCCCTCCCCCTCTATTAATTATAGCTGTATTCCTATTTCCTATTCACTTCTTTTCTGATTGGGTTCCCTTATTGTTTTGTTGCCAGTGAGTTTAATTAATCAGGGTTTTAATGCATTTATATATTTGATCATTTAACTTTTTATTGTAAGTCGTCCTGGGCAGGTTAAAAGACGATGAATGAATGAATTGTCATTGATCAACGAGATCTCAATTTAAGTTCCAGTTCATACTGATTAATGTGCTAGAACTCAAACAATATGGTATATTTGAAGGATACCATTTGCATCTATTTATAAAAAGCTTTCAGCATTATGGAAAGAGGTGTTGTCTTGGATTAAATTCTGTACACATGAAGTTTATAGAATCAGAAAAATGTGTGGCCTGAATGGAATTATGTGGGCATAAATGACTGAAAATCCCCGATTAAAGTATTTCCTTTCAATATACTGTTAAGGGTCCAAAAACTTTCATTTAAACCAATTTCCCTACCCTTCTCCACATTTTTCTTACCCCCACCCCAAATAATTGATGCTGAACTGCTCTTAACATTCCATGGTTTCATCAAACCTTTTAGAAGACTTTTAAAAAATTTCAATGTAATATTTTTATGCTGTAGACACTGAACCATGATCTTTGGTAGCTGAAAGACTGATTCTTAAGCTACTAATCACAGAACTACAAAGATGGAAAGAGCAACGAAGGCCACCTAAAACCTTATTTGGTGTAGGAAATTCAAACCAAACCAACCATGACAGACTTCTTGAAAACCTTGACCAATGGAGATCCCAGCACCTCTTTTATGGGACTGGTTCAATTGTTATAATCTACTGACAGTTAAACATTTTCTTCTAATTTGTTTATTTACAATCACCAATGCAGATAACATATTAAAAAAATTCATAATAAAATCTCATTTTAAAACTATTAAAACCAATGAAAACAACAACACATTATTAAACCAAGTGAAACCCTCCTGTTTGGGTGTCATCTGCAGATTTGATTAGCATGCCCTCTGTTCCATCATCCAAGTCATTGATAGAATATTAAATAGCGCTGGGCCCAGGACAGAGCCCTGTGGCAACCCCACAAATCACTTCTCTCCAGGATGAAGATGAGCCATTGGTGAGCACCCTTTGGGTTTGGTCAGTCAAGAAATTACAAATCTAACAGTAGCATTTTCTAGCCCATATTTTACTAGTTTGCTTGCAAGAATGTCATGGGGGACCTTGTTAAAGGCCTTACTGAAATCAAGGTGTGCTATATCCACAGCATTCCCTTTGTCTACTAACCTTGTCACTTTTGCTTTTGTGACTTTCTCCCTACACGTGCTGGCTATTTGTTTGAATTCCTCTTAGGTGATTTCCTCTTTTTTCCATTTCTTGTACATATCCCTTTTAAACCTTAGCTCAGTTGAAAGTTCTTTAGACATCCATCCGGGTTTCCTTAGACACCTCCCAATTTTTCCTCCTAATTGGAACTTTGAAATTGTGCCTTCAAGATCTCACTTTTAAGAAACTCCCATTCATCATGCACTCCCCACTCTGCAAGTATTTTTAACCATAGGATCTCGTCCAGTAGTTTCCTAAGTTTACTAAAATCAGTTTTCTTACAGTCTAGAATGTATATCAGACTATGCTTGGATCCCCTTTCCACTGTATAAAAACTCCAGGAGAGCATGGTCACTCCCACCTATGGATTCTATCACTTTCATCTCATCAACAAAGTCATCATTGTTGGTTAGGAGCCGATCTAAAACAGTCAATCCCCTTGTCATCTCTTCCACCTTCCGGACCACGAAATTGTTTGCAAGACCAGTGTGTAATTTGTTGGTCCTTACAGTCTTGGCAGGGTTTGACTTACAACAAATATCAGGATAATTGAAATCTACCATTATTCCTCCTCCTCCTCTCCTTTTTGTTCTAGGAAGACATCATCCAGCTCTTGAGTTTGGGGGTTCCTAATAGACACCTACAATGAAATCACTGTTGTTTCCTTCCTCCTTAATTTTTACCCAGATGCTCTCAACCTGACTTCCAGGATTTAAGCCATGGACCTGCTCACAGGTGTAATCATCCATGAAATATAATGCAACACCTCCTCCTTCCCTAGTTGGCCTATTTATCTGAAATAGGTCATACCCCTCAGTTATTACATTTCAATCAGACTCATTGCACCAGGTTTCAGTGATGCCTATTATACCATATTTGCTTTGCTGTGTTAAGAGTTCAAGTTCACCTTGGTTGTTTCCCTTGCTCTATGCATTATCCAGCAGTAGGTCCGAAAACATCAACTATGGATCTATTCCCTCAACTGGAATGCAATCCCATCCCAAAATTCAGTTTATTAGTCCTCATGTAACCCAAAACTGCCTCAAGGGATCCAAGTTTCCACAGCCTCCCTAAAAGCATGACTTTGCATTTTTCTCAACTGACTTTCATTTTGTTAGTTCCAGTCAGGTTTTCTGATAGAAATAAATTTCAAAATGACTTTGGTATGCCACCCACTTCTGTGTCACACCTACAGATCTGATATGGATTCCATCTACCACTTTATCCAAGTGATAAATAGAAATATTGGAGAGTGGTACCCCCTACTTGAAATCTTCCTCCAAGTTGATGAAGTGTCTCCAACTATCTGTAAACCTGAAACTACTCTTACCCAAACCACAGTTTTCTAACCAAGGTGTCATTATACTCTTATATAAAAGCAAAATCTGAAGTTTTAGTGAAGCTAAGTGGGTATGAAGCTGATAAGCTGATAACAGGTTGCTGGGCAAACTATTACACATAACAAAATTCCAACATTTTATAGGTATTTAAATGGCCTGGAGGGTGAAAGATGTTTGGAAGAGGGATTTTGAAAATGTTAGCAGCTAGCTGGGGGAGAGTTAAACGTTCCCTTTACTCTTTCCACTTCTCCATCCAAAATCACAGTCTCCCAAGGCTAAACAGGGATTTGTTGTATTACATTCTAATGTAAAATGTAGTTTGTGGCTAAGAGTGAGATATGAGTAATAATGTTTTGTTTTTTTAAAGGCAAACACCTCCAAGCAAAAAATATGCATAGCAAAGAGAAAGCATGTTAAATATCTGAATCAGAAGGAAGGCTGTAACTATCTGCCCTGTTTTGCTTACTTCAACTTCAACTGTATGGGGCACTGGGAATTTCTGCACAATTTCTGCAACAGTAAGATCATGCTAAAGTTTAAAAACTCAGAAAAACACATTATATATATATATGTATATGTAACCAAAAGCCAGTCAGTTTCTCCACTACAAACACTTCAGCATATTTCTAACTATGCATAATTTTTGTTGGACCTGTCTTGATTCTCTGGCCAGGAAAATAATTACAGAACTTATTTTCTGTAGGGAAGGAGTGAGTACAATATTTTTCTCACTCTAGATCTACAGGCTTTCTGGGAGACATAGCAGAGATTAACAAGTCACAGAGAAATTTTATTATCTAGGGTAATGAAAAGACTGCATTAACGAATAGCTTCTTTTCTGCTCTTAATATGGTCAGAACTTTAAAGGAACGTGTGAGCATAAAACAAGTCTTTGAGAAATGCCAAGGGAATTCTTAATGGAAGGGTCCAATTCAGCTCACACTCCCAATCTCATTCAGAACAGCAGTAAGCACAACTTCTTATGTGATGCATCTTAAATGCAACCTTCAAATGAAGATCCTTAATTACAAGAAAAGTGAAGAGAAAGCACCCGTGCTCCACACAAACTGAAACCATACAATTCAGATATAGGTTTTCAATGGCCTTAAAGATCAAGCAGTCAGAAGTATGAAAACAGTTAAGATATAAAAGCTGGTTATTAATGCGAGAAAGGGATTGATTAGGAAGGATACGTCCAGTCTTAACAAAAAGTAGTTATGTATCATATGAAAAAACAAAGTTGCACTTACCTGTAACTGCTGTGCATTGAGAGCCTTCTGTGCAGGCATGTGTGGGCCTACGTCTACACAGTCCCATGCGGGACTACACTGAAGACACAACCATGAAAATTCAGTAACTACAGTATGAGAACACCGTGCCCTAGAAGTTTAAATTTAATCCTCAGATTAAAAATAAAAAAATATGATTTAGTAAAGAATTACACATATGCTTAATTGACTCTGATTTCTATTATATTAGTGATTACTGAAAAAAGATGCAAGAATGAGCGCATTTCAGTTTAAAATCCGTCCCTGAAAATAACGATGATGATTAGTCGTCATCGTAGTCATCATTACTACAGAAAAACCAGACTTAGGAAGAAAGGCGTTACACTTATAAAGAAAAAGAAGGAAACAAGTAAGTGCGGCAAAACTATAGCAGAAGACTACTCTAGAATACAACCAAGTGAACAAATGGCAAATGACAGACTATTCTTATATAATAGGACTCCATTTCAACAAGAAATTAAACCAGAAATCTTTGGCATCTGAAAGCAGCAGGGCAGCTTATCATACTAGAGGAAAATCTGCTTCTCCTCTCAGTAGTTATCCTGTTAGTGGCCTTTAAGTAACACTCTGTTGCACCAATGACACACGTGTTACACAAGCTGGTTTTTCCCTTGGCAAACTTCCATCAAAATAATCATCAGGCTCTGTTAGACTTGATAATTAAAAATAAAATGGAGCATACATTACCTAGATGAAGGGATGGACTTCACTAAAATTAAACCAGCAATGTTCTTGGGCCCTGCTCAAAGCAAGTTACCTTTGCCACCCCGTAAATTGCTAAACTTTCAGTTATAATGTCAATGATATATTTGTCAGCTGAGGAGAGTCAACGTCACAATCCATTGTATAGGATTTGCACTGCAATCCGGAACAGAGTTGCACCTTTCTAAGCCCACTGAAATCAGGCTATGTTGTCATAACCATTTGGAAAGTTCTGCCAAGCCTTCGGTGTAAAAATGATGGGATATGTGTTCTGAGCACATGGATTTCTGACCAGTCCCTTAGTCTAAATCAGGGGTAGGGAACCTGCGGCTCTCCAGATGTTCAGGAACTACAATTCCCATCAGTCCCTACCAGCATGGCCAATTGGCCATGCTGACAGAGGCTGATGGGAATTGCAGTTCCTGAACATCTGGAGAGCCGCAGGTTCCCTACCCCTGGTCTAAATGTATCAAGAGGGACAGATTTTCTTCAAAGAGGACACAGCTCTGAGCTTTGCCCCTTGATTGCCCAGTCAGTGAGATGGAGACCTGTCTGCAGGGCCAGAAAAATATTTTAAATTCCAAATGTTTTCAAAATACAGCATCAGATTTATTACATGCCACAATCAAACAGGAACCTAGGAAACCAACTGTCTGGGAATTTTCAAACTTGACTTCTTTGTAACCAAAGTTCTCCAAACATATATATACAAACAGCAATGTAATTGGACCTATTAAATACTGATGACTAATCAGACTCTTGGTATGTTTACAAACTAATAAGGAATATGGTGCATCATGCATTTGAGGTGTGCACCGTTGTTATATGCTTATAATACTTATTTCACACTAAATATTTTCCAAGCAGGAAGAAACCAGAAGTTGAAATATTTATAAAATATGTAAAATTAGAATGTAATTTCAGTAGCTTCTAACATATTTTCAGTGCCCAGAGTGTATCTCCAGTTGAGTTCACGTTAGGGGAGGGGGACAGAGGAGAGAGGAAAGAAGGGAAACCATTTTTTTTAAAAAAAATCTGTTAAGAAGTACAAGAGAAGGTAATTTTTGTAAGAAAGCATGCTGCTAAGTAATAGAAGAGAAGAAATCCGTGATCAAGGTAGTTTTAACACTGTACTGACACTACAGCAACATTCTAGCCAGTGTCTAATTAGTTCAATGACAATAAACGCTCAGCATTTGCAGAACAAACTTCATTCACTACAATGTTTCACATATATTTACAAAAACACTGCAGGACAGGGGAGTACTATTATTATGCCCATTCTGCAGGTGGAGGCCTGAGGCTGGGAAATGGCTTGTCTCAAATCCTTACTGAGTTTGTGGCTCTTGAGGTAAGGTTTGAAATAGGGGCTTAGCAGCTCAAAGTCTTAGCCACTATGTATAAATTCTGGGAACTTCTCCCCAGTGTGACTATTTTGTTTATAAGCCCTTACTTAGCCAAATTCAGAAGAACTTCAAACTAAAATTTGCCCAATTCAGACCTCAGAATTTTACACTTTGAAAGGGAATGCATCTGGTAAAAGTATTGTCAGTCTGTTGTCTTACAGTATGTAATGTAGATATGTTTGCATTTGAACCACAGAAAAGGAGAAAGAGGGTTCCCTCACACGTAAACGTCATTTGTAGCACTATGCTACCAACGTTGTCTGAGGGGTTAATGTAAAAAGTAATCTTAGAAATAAAAATGGAAAAAGCAGGTACAAAATGGAAGAGGCAGGTATTAAGAAGCTGAGACTGGGTTACAGTTTTAGATTATTACAATGCATATGATATACAGCCCAATCCTGTGTATTATAACTCACAGATAAGTCTGAACAAATGAAAAGCAACCTATTCCCAAGTAAGTCAGGATAGGATTGCAAGCTAAAATATGAAAGCGCTGCTAAATGCTATGGGTTTCCTCAAATCACATGTATAAGTCAGTGGAAGTAATTAAAGAAGTCCATCATCAGAACAGATGCTAGTGCTCTGATTACTGATTCCCAACTATAATCTGCAGCAGGTAAACCATGAACTATACTTTGTGTATAGTTCATGGGTGCGTACAATTCTGCATACAGATCCCGAAACTTGCTATCTAAAAAATATTAATATGAATAAGTTTGAAAAGGTTTAAGCAGTACCACACGTCTTAATAGTATACCGATCAAAATCCTAAGATTCTTACACACATCTGTAAAGGTGACACCACACCTGCCATATCTCCCAAAAGGAAAAAAGAAACAGTATTAAATTGAATATATATCTCTATTTACATCTATCTAGCGACATATGAATGGGCATGCACAAAGAGCAATGGAAGATAAGAAAGATAACACACAACTTCCAGGGCAATTTAATTTGGGCAGGTAACTTAAAACAGAGTATGGAATTAATTAAAGCTTTGTCTTTATGCAAAACATGTGAACAAAAAAGCAGAGAAAATAAAAAGAATACACACAGAGACAGAGACATTAAATCAGGAGGGAACATGGGAGAAGTAAATGAAAGGGAGGAAAAAAAACAAACAGAGTTCTAACAGGCCTATTCTGCTAACGGGAGTCCAACTAAAGAGTCATATGATATCTGATAGTGCAGGACACGTCGCCAGAAGCTGGAGCGGATTGCCTGCAGGAAGAAAGAGCCAGTGTGTTCCTGCTCAAAGAGCTTTTCTTTCCTTGTTTTCCTTTCTTCCCCCCTCGTCTCTTTTTCTCTCTTTTCTCTTCTACTCTGAATGCCTGAGTCTTAGGTCAGGTCCATGAAGAATCTCAGAAAAAAGAACTATCATCTTTCACTGTACTTCTGGATGCAAAGATAGCTCGTGGAAGATGCCTCTTAGTCGAGACTGAAGGGACTTATGTAGATTTTGGCATGGACTACCCCTCCCTCCTGTTGCCACCTTTGGGATTACAGGCACAAAATGGATACAAACCACATTAAAGAACAAAAAAGGAATAGGATTTCTTAAGAAAGGCGATACAGAAGGTATAGAAAAGTTGTTTTTTTCTATGAGAATGAAAAAAATACTCATTTAATTGTATTTTAATTTTTAAAGGCAATAGAAAGCATAGCAACAAAATATAAAATCACAAAAATTCATAAGCCTTTAGGATAAAAGAAAAAAAGAAACTTAAAAAATGTAAATAAATGATCAAATGGATCTCTCAGGAGGCTAAAATATTGGAAGTGGAATATTGGCATATTCCTCTTTTCATAAATCTGAGGGAGTCCTTCACAGTAAGTTTGGACTTGATAACATTTTACATTTTCGTTCTGAAGCTGGTTTCACTCTAGTGACTGCAATTAAGTTAGTCCCGAATTACAGCAGTTAATTGTGGGACAAACTTGTCTTTGTACCTCTTGAGTAAACATAAACATGTTTAACATTTAGTAAGTATGTAGAGCTGCCAAAAACTGTGTTATATAAATATATGCAGCACATATGTGACTGCAATGGATCATTTCTTTAAGGAGATGGTAGAATTAAAAAACCTCATAATGATAATTAGTCTGTGTGGCAAAAAACAATTGGTATAATTACTTTCAATCTAGCTCCATGTTTTGCATACACATATACATCTATACACAAATACACAGTAGTGATAACAAACACATACTCTGTCCTGCTGCTCTTTGGGGGAAACTGACATATGTAGTATTTTAAGTTCTTGACAAAAGTCATAATTAATTACTATTTAATAGTAATTTACTAATTACTATTTAATAGTAATTAATCAGGGGAACTCTGATTAAAGATATCCATTTTTGATCCTGTAACTTCTAGAGTCTAAATACTAAGATATATTTCATTACAGGAGAACTGCCTATATTTGCTCCTATATACCATACAATTACAATTCAACTGTGCATCTTTTATTGTGGTACCAGTCATGATGTATGAGGCAATGCTGAACACAGGTTCAAATACATAAGATAGCATAGCTGTATACATGAAATACAAATAAACAAAAGGGCAAATCCAGAATATAAATATGATCTGTAGGTGCACGGTGCAGATGATAGATAGGCTTTACAGATATTGCTTTATCTACAGAAGAGAAAGGCACAAAAATTTCAGCCCACACCAGACCTCTTAGTTGGATTATCATGTCATGACAAACATAAGGCCCAAGCTAACTGGTCCTGGATCTGCGCACAACTAGCTCCATCCTTTTCAGACCCCCCATTCACAAACCTTTACAAACTTTTTGCGAAGTTGGCAGCAAAAAGTGAAAGAATTTCCCCTTGCTTCTTCATGTATTCCCCACTAGTTCCTCCCCTTCCCTCCTCCATTCCCCAGGTGGCATGTCTTGAGAAGCAGAAAAAGAAGAAGAGAAGGAGGGGGGGAAAAAAACTTCTTAAGAACCTAACTTTTGCGTCAGGGAATGCTACCACGCAAAAGTTAGCAAAGCAACCGCGAAATATTGGAAGGTGTTTTTCCAAAGGGACACCTCCAATCTAATTTTGATGTCCTTTCTTGTTAATTAGGGAAAAAATTATTTCTGAAGAAGAAAGGGGAGCCGCATTCTTTTCAAATCTTGGGGCTGATTTTTTTTTTTTTTTGGCTGTGCTGCCACTGTTTCCTTTAGGGGGAAAAAAGCCCCTAAAAACAGAGGGGGGAAACATATCCCAGGCGTTAAGCTCGCGCTCCCCCTTTTTTTCCTTTGTAAAGAACTCTTTGTTCTCTAGTGAAAATGCTGGAGAGGAGGGAAAAAAAAATCCCCGGGCAGCGACTCCCTGAAACAAGTGCAAAACACTTAGAGGCTTTGGGGCTGGCTGGGAGCCAAAAACCCTCCCGCTGTCTGGTTAGGAAAGGGGGGGGGGAGAGGGAGAGAGGTAGCGCGCGGGAGAGGGGGGAGACCTCGGCGCTTCCTTTAAAAGACATAGAAAGCGGGATTTCTTTTCTTTTTTTTTTTTCAAAACTGGCGGTCAAGCGTTAAGTAACTCCCCGCCTAAATCCACCTGCTCGGAATGAACTTGGGTAACCCCTGGGGGTGCCTGAGGAGAAGGACCCACTCCAGACTCCTGCTCCCCTCAGCCCTGCTGCCATTCTTGCTGCTCCCGTCACACCAAATGCCCACAGCTCTCCTTCCGTCTCCCCTCCAAGCAACAACAAACACGCCAAAATGCACGCTCGGATCCATCTCCTTTAAAAAAAAAAAGAGGGAAAAAAAAGGAAAAGGAAAAAAAAAAGGCGCCTTTCCCTTTCGGTTTGCGAACACGGTGATAAGGGGTAGCGAACATCTCATACCTGGTGTGAATGCTAATCAGCCAGGAGTTCTCCTTTTCCCCAAGACGGGGAACTGTATCCTTCCAAATTTATGAGAACCTCCTCCACTGCCTCTTTGGAAAACCTTCTTTGTCACCCTCTTCCCAAGTCCTGATACACTTTTTTTTAAATAAAAAAAAATGGCTTCGGAGCTCCTTCTATTCTTGATATTGATTCTCTCTTTCTCTGTCTCCCCCCACCCCTCCTCCTTTCTCCTGTCTCTGTCTCTTCTGAGTGGTCTATTGATAAGTCCCTAGAGGCACTGGGTCAGCCTGCCCGTAGGAAACCAGACACAATGCACAAATCTCCGAGTGCCATTCTGCCATCAGCAAGCAGACCACGTTTAGGAGAGAGGAGGGAAAAAAACACACACACACACACAACAGTAGAGCAAAAGACAGAGTGTGCGTGCCTGTGTGTGTGTGTGTGTGTGTGTGTGTGTAAGAGAAAAAGACTGATTGGAACAGGAGGGAGTGAGAGAGGCACAGAAAAGCAAGGGGGAGAGAGAGAGAGAGCGACACACTGCCAGTCAGGTTAATCATCCCTACTTTAATTAGCTGTTCGGCTTAGACATAAAACAATTGAATTTGAATGATCTGTCAGTGGGCTCGGCTGAACCAAAAGGGAAACGCGGATATTACAAAAAAGGGCTGTTGGTGGATTCTGATAAACTAGACTGGAAATCCTCAAAGGGTAACTGTTAAAACTTGCAAGAAACAAGCAAAAAAAAAGTATGTGCATTATACAATGAGACATTTCCTACAAAGCTGATGTATGCCCGTCACTTGCACATGTAAACATGTTTAGCTTCAGACCCCGACCCCCCAAAAAACACATCCCTGACAGAAGTCTGGAATGAGGAAGAAGGTTATCTACGAAAAACAAGAACTTTACAGAAATCCGCTTTGCAGAACAGGTGGGATTTAATACTGTGAGACCTATACCTCTATGTACATGTGCCAGATATATACCGATGTACATATGCCAGACAAATGCCAGATAATAGGGCCACCTTCTTTTCCAGAGAAAGGCAGGTGGACATTGCCTGGGAACTTCCCTAGGGCAGTAACTATGGAGATTGAAAACATTACCTAGTTCAGTGCCTCCAGTCCCTACAGTCCAGATGTATAAGATATTTTGACTTTGCTCGGGTTCTGCTAGTCCACACTGATAATAGAGATAAGTACAGGACAGATAAGAACATAGTAGATTTCCATTATAAGCACACCGACATTCCACAGTATTCTAAGGTGGTAATCTGACTCTAGGGAACAAGTCCCTACATAACTATACCATTCCCATCTTCTCTGCAGAACCCTGCAAACCTCTGGAAAAGTAATTGTTAATAGCAATTAATAGGACAATGAGTTGTAAACGATTTGAATAGCAACTCATTTGTAAATCCTAATTCATTTAAATGTATTGATATTTTAAAATCAGATGCTAACCTGACATTATACAAAGCAAAACAAAAAATAAAACAAAAAAACCCCTCTAAGAAAACCAAAAGCAATCAAAGTATCTATCATACATAGATTATCACAACTCTTTTAGACAGAAAGGCATTGGCAGGTATTATGAATAAGCAATTTATTGCACTGCAGAAACTCTTTAAGAAAAGGCAAAAATTCTCACTAAAAAACAGGTGCAGAGTAATTTATTCATTCAGACCTTGGATACAATTTGAGGTACAAATGGATTAATCCTAGTGATAGACATCACACTGAAGTGCTGCATAGCACGTAGGTGAGATATTTATGTCACTTCTGAAAACCTGCCATAATTGGTATCTCAAATAGAGAAATGGGTTACATTTCTGTAGTTATTTTGAAGTGTGCCACTTTTGACTGTCCCGGACTGTATTGGCAAGAAGTCCATTTAGCACGCAAGAGTCAGTATAATCCTGGTATAAGGGGTGGGCAGCTTAACAAAGTTTAGTGTATATGGGTCTATTATTACTACTACTCTGAGGAAGCAAGATTTTTTAAAAAGAAATAGATTACACTTTAGAAGGTTTTTTTGTTTGGCTGTCAAGTCACATCTGACTTATGGTGACCCATGGTGGCGTTTTCAAGGCAAAAGATGTTCAGAGGTGGTTTGCCATTGCCTGCCTCTGCATCACAACCCTGTTATTCCTGGGAGGTCTCCCATCCAAATACTTGCCAGGCTCAACCGTGGTTAACTTCTGAGATCTGACAAGATCAAACTAGCATGGGTTATCCAGATCATGGCTTTAGAAGTATAGCATGTTCACTTTAAATTTCTAATCCTATATGTGAATATCTGCCCAATGATATCTTCATTTTAAAGTACAATTCTGTCAAAAGGTATTCAAAACATCCAAAACTCCAACACGCCTCACAGCTGAAACAACGAAACAATGGTTCGAATCCACTGAAGCGCTTCTGCAAACAGAATTATTTCCACCTATAAATCATGGCTTTCTCATTTCTCCCTTTCCACTACAGCCAAAAAAATGTCCCTTGAAATCCTGGGATGCGGTGGGAATCCTCTGATTGATTTAAACCAATACATTTAAAAAAACACAGATACAAGAATACACAAACCAGCATTAAGACAAGCTCGCTAATTAATCACCAAAAGAACTTGCAGGGAGTGCTTGTCAGAAAAGTGAGATTTGTTTGCTGTTCACCAAAGCACTATATCCACAGTGATCACAAAGGTCTCAGTAGACAGGCATTCCATTGTGTGGGTGCCATCACAGAGACACCAGAATGGTTCCATATCCATCACTTTTTTTATTTCCACACTACAAAGCAAAGAGAATTTAGGATACCCAGCATGGACGAGGATTGCAGATCCAGGCTGCGAAATTCCTGAACAGTTGGGAGCAGAGCCGGAAGAGGCCAGGGACCTCAGTAGGGAACAATGACACAGAATCCACCCTCCAAAGAATCCATTTTATCCTGGGGAATTCATCTTTGTAGTCTGGAGTTGAGCTGTATTTCCAAGAAATCTCCTGGCCCCACCTGGAGGCTGGCATGGACCCAGCTAAGCAACTGACTGCCAGCTTCCTGCTGGAGGCAGTGTATCTCCCACCCACTGTTCCCATTACCTGTCACCACTTTAATACAGAGCCAGCGTGGTGTAGCAGTTAAGGACCCTTCCGCACATGCAGAATAATGCACTTTCAATGCAGTTTGCAGCTGGATTTTACTGTGCAGAATAGCAAGATCCACTTTCAAACAATTGTGAAAGTGGACTGAAAGTGCATTATTCTGCATGTGCAGAAGGGGCCTCAGAGCGGCAGAACTAGGTTTGATTTTCCTCTCTTCCACATGACTGGCGGATTCTTATCTGGTGAACTGGATTTGTTTCCCTACTATTACACGTTAAACCTTGGGCTAGTCATAGTTCTTCTGAACTTTCTCAGCCCACCTACCTCACAAAGTGTCTGTTGTGGGAAGAGACAGAGAAGGAGTTTCTAATGCGCTTTGAGACAGAAGAGAAAGGCGAGTATAAATCCAACCTCTTCTTCTTCTGATTTTTTGCATGTTTACTCAGAAGAAAGTCTACTGAGTTCAGTGACGCTTACTTCCAAGTAAGCATGCATAGGATAGCAGCTTCACCCTTCAAGCTTGCTGGACAGCTCACCTCTGTCTGTTCAGTCATAATCATCAAGGAAAGAGCAAAGGGGTGTCTCAGGTTATGACCTACATTAAGATTACCAGTGTATTGCCTTTTGTAAATAAATGAAACAATTATGTTATAGTGGCTAAGCAATTAGTGAATGCAGCCTTTTCTATATCCCGTTTAAACTGCAGTACTTCAGTTTTAATCCATTTAAACCAACTGGATTGTGGACTGCAGCAGTATTGACTTGGTATGCTTGTTAATTAATAAATCAGCTAAATGATCAACAATAATCCAAATAAAAGGTATGAGACTTATGGCTACAGACTAAAGTACTTGCTGTACAGCAACTCAAGTAAAGGTTTTCTGGGTAAACATGTGATAATTAAAAAAACACACCAAAATAAGATATATTTTCAGAAGTATGAACGCATGTGCTCCCGTATGCTTTCCAGTGAGAGGTATAAAAGCTAAGTTATTTTAAACATGCCTTTTAAGTTACTGTATTGGACAACAGATTTTGATGTTGTTGTTTTAGGTAAGGGGGTTTATCATGTCTCTCTCTTCACATGGAAAGTTATGTTCAAATTAAAACCACAAGCACAGTATGGTGCATTGGCCTACGTGCTGGGCTTCCTTACGAAGAAGCAGTTTCAAACCCTTTCTCAGTGAGTGATGGGGTAGCTTTCAGCAGGTAATCCTTTCTCAGCTTAACCTACAACACAAGGTAACAAGACCATTCTGAGCTCTCTGGGAGAAAGAAAGGTATTGGGCATAAATTTAACTCAGTAATTAATTCACTCATTAAGAAGAACAAAATTATAATATCAGTTTAAAAGGGTGAGAGTACTCACTACCACTCCTATTTCCAGAAAGGCCTGGAAATAGTGAGGCCTTGCTTACTTCACTCTCTTGTGTTCTTCAGGCAACATGCCTAGCACACTGATTGCCGGAGCAATCAAGAACTGTAATAAACCTTGTTTTTAAAAGTGTGGGCAGAAAAATGAAAACATTTTCTTGTACTGCATTGAGGGGTGCTCAGACTCCGTTACTTGCAGCATGTTTAATGTGTGCTGGGGTTTTGATCAGCAGTCAACACATTAATTAACTAACGGAAATTAGCTAATTACATGAATTAATCGATTTGTGCGTTCAGCCTTTATGAGAATAGTATAGATGATACCTGGTTGTTATTGAAATATTAGATATTCTATACAACACTATACAACAATATTAGATATTCTATACAACACCGACCCCCTCCGTGCGCAACCTGGGGGTCCACCTGGATTCGTCTCTTTCAATGGAGACCCAGGTGGCCCATACAACCCGGGTTGCTTTTTTCCACCTCCGCCAGGCCCGACGGCTGGCGCCTTTTCTCTCCCGAGCAGACCTAGCCACTGTGATCCATGCAACGGTCACCTCCAGGTTAGACTATTGTAACTCGCTCTACGCGGGCCTTCCCTTGCGTTTGCTCCGGAGACTAAAGCTGGTTCAACATGCAGCGGCTTACTCACCAGGCAGCGCCATTTCACGACCATATTCCAGCCTGTGTTAAGCCAGCTGCATTGGCTCCCGGTGGAGATTCAGGATCATCGCTTCGAGGTATTGGTGTTACGACCTTCCAAGGCCTTACGCCGCTTGGGACTCTCTTATCTTCGAGACCGCATCACCCCATACCGTGCGGAGGCCAACTTATTAGTAGTCCCTGGCCCCTCAATGATCGCGGCTGGCCTCCACGGGCCAGGGCCTTCGCAGGCACCTGGCCCCGGCCTGATGGAACACCCTTCCTCCGGCTGTTGGGCCCCTCGCTTGGGAGACCCCTTAGCGAGTTCCGCAGGGCCTGTAAAAGCGAGGTTGTTCCGCCGGGCCTTCGGAGGACCCAGCCGCTGATGGTGCCCCCCCAGCTGGCCCCTAACCGGTTTATGCCTGGGCTTACCATCCAACATGACTCTCCACCTCCCCCCCCTCTCTTTTTTTTCTGGGTAGAATTTTAAAATTGGGGCTGGCAGACGCCTCTTTTATTGTTATTGTTATCGCTGTTTTAAGGGTTTTAACAATGTGTTTACCTGTATGTTATACTTTGTGTGGGGGATAGGGCTGTATAAAAGTTTAAACAATAAATAAATAAATAAATAAATAAATAAATATTATGCAGTGCAAACCATCATTTGCAGATAGCAAAAACAGAACTAGGGAGGACTCCAGATTTGGCAATAAGAAATCACAGGTCAAAATGAATGGCAATTGAAAGTGGAGGTGAAACTTAGAATTTAGCTACTCTTCCCTTACCCCCTTTCCCCAGTATATTCCATATTCCTTTTTTAAAAGGTGCATCTAAATAAAATGGATGTAAATTCATTTTTATAGCACTAGATTCTAAGTGAAATTCAGTATGATTTGGCAGAAGGGAGCCGTAGTCTGATCACACTCAAGTTAGATTGTTGGAAGGCACTCCAATGGGATGGCCTTTAAAAACTGTTCAGAAACTTCAACTGATCCAAAAGGTGGCAGCCAGGATCCTGTAAGGAGCTGGTTACAAGGACAGTGTCACCACTGTACTGAAAGATCAGCACTTGCTAGCCATCTGTTTCCAGGCACAATTCAAAGTGCTGGTTCTTAATTTTAAGGCCCTAAATCAGTGGGGAGATTCAAATAATTTAACAACCAGTTCCGGTGGTGCAAGTCAAAAAATTTAACAACTGGTTTTTTACAAGCACCATTTTAACAATTGGTCCTGCTGAAGTGGTGCGAACCTGCTGAATCCCACCATTGCCCTAAATGGCTTGGGACTAGGGTACCTGAAGAACCATCTCTTCCCACACTATCCAGCCCACCAGTTAAGATCTGCCTCTAAAGCCCTACTCCTTGTGCTTCTACTTCCAGAGGTGAGGAGGCCAGTGACTAGAGACAGGGCATTTTCTATGGTGGCACCTCACCTATGCAATGCCCTTTCCCTAGGCCCGTGGTGGCGAACCTTTGGCACTCCAGATGTTATGGACTACAATTCCCATCAGCCCCTTCCAGCATGGCCAAGGGGCTGGTGGGAATTGTAGTCCATAACATCTGGAGTGCCAAAGGTTCACCACCACTGCCCTAGGCTTACCTGAATCTTCCTTTACTTTCTTTTAGGCACCAGTTAAAACACGTTTTCATCCAGGCTTTTAACTTGGGGTTTATCTTAGCTTTTTAAATGTATGTCTACTGGCTCATTTTAATGGCTCGTTTTTAATGGCTGATTTTTAATTAGAAGCTGCTTATTCTAAATAAATAAGCTGCTTATTCTAAATAAATAACAATAATTAAACAAATACCATAGGACATATAAGCCATTAATAAGAACCTTGCAACAACAACAAACATTTTGGAATATCAATAACATATGACTGTTTAAGGAGTTAAGGTGGAAAAATCTTGCACCAGCAGGCAAAGTGTTATACCTAGAATATTTCACAGACTTTACCATATAAAGGTTCCCAATGAAGGCTATGTTATAGTGATTTGGGACAGGGACAGTGGATAATTCCTGACAGGATCACAATAAGTAAGTAGGAATCCTTTTTGGCTGGCTACAGGCATGAAAAATGTTTCTACGGAGACTTATTCTTATGAGAAGCAGAATAAGAAAAACAAATAGGATTGAAGTGGCTGCCTGGCATTCCCAAAGGAGCAAAGAAAGGGTGCACATTCTACATCAGAACTATTAAGAGTGTAATACATAACTTAAGCAAAAGTGCTGGGTTGATCAGAGGCCAGGAGGTGATATCTGGAGTCCCATGAAGTGAACCCACAAATCTGTTTAATTAAAGGAAACAGCAGAACAAATGAAATGAGCATGTATATACAGTGGGAGCTGATGCCTCCTTCAAACTACTTTCAGCATGGTACCTGGGACCAATTAAGTAATATTAAGAACACACATGCCTTTATTTTCCCTGCTGTCACCATTACCCATTCTTCACATGAGACCCTGGTTTAATTTGCACAAGTATTTATTAAGCATGGAAACGGACAGTAGAGAGCTAAAATGGTTTGAGAGAGGCATCAATTGCTACAGTGTACTCACACTGTTCTTTTGCCATGTCACCTCTGATCAAACAGGTTTTGGGTTTCAGGTATTAAAAAAACCTGTAACAAACAGTGCCAGACAAGACATTTGGCAACCTGGGGCTGCTTCCATCTCAACCCTGACCTGTGGAACCCAAGCAACTAATATGCTGATGCATAAAAAAGGTGCAACGGGCAACGCTGATGAGGCATAGTTAAGACTTCGTATGTAATTCCCAGTGAATTTAGGTTGTCTTTATGAGAGAAATCTATGCACACAAACTGTAACCATATTGTTACAAATATATACAATTTAGAATCATAACGAAAAAGCTGCCTAACAAAACAGCTTTAAAATACAAATACTTTTGAAGCATTACTATTACAATACAGTCATATATTATACACATAAAGGGTATCTATTTGTGTGTGTCTATATTGTATCATATTAAATTCTCCTTCTCTCTTTCCCACTCACCTATCTTCATCTTTCCCTCCTACCATCTCCCTAGCAGCCTCCACCCAGGAAAATTATGACCCAGCAGTGCCAGTCACTAGGCCGGGCTTAGTTGCTAGGGTTGCTAGATAGTTTCAATAAATATGCTGGTCACACCTGATAAAAATGTCTAAACCAGTACAGCATGCATAAACTAGAAAAAGGGCTTGTCCCATAGAGGCTTATGTGTGGAAATGCGTCATTGAAGCTTATGATGACGTGGAGGTAGACAGCATCCTATTAAAACTCTGTTAAAAGGAAAAGACATTTTTCTACACACAGTTGGAAACCCTAACCCAGATCTACCCAGCCGTAGTCTGATTTGCTAAGCACTATTATATCATACTTTATCCACATTTGATACAAACAAATATATATAGTGATTTCTAGGTTCTATCTGACTGAGCAGCAGATAGAAATTTATTTTTTTTTACTATCAGGAAAGCTCACTGTACGAACAAATACATCAGGTTCTAGAAGACTGTTGGTGGATTAATGGTGCCCATCTAGAGGGGCAACTCCTCCTATGTTTCCACACACACCTCTTGGCCCTGCATCATTAGCTCCCTCCTTGTGCTCCTCCTCCTCGATACCACTGTTAATCTTTAAAGTGTCACAAAGTTATTTTGATTTTACTCAGGCTGGTCAGTTTTTCCCTAAAGCATAGCTATAGCAAGAGCAAGACAATAATGCTGTGTGTTCAGAGCTGCCAAATCACTTCCAGCTCAAGATGACCCTATGAATCAATGTCCTCCCAAACATCCTATTGTTAATAGGTCTTGCAAACTAACACTAATGCTAAGAAAAGTTGAAAGCAGCAAGAGGGAGCCCCAACATGAGATGGATTAACTCAATCAAGGAAGCCAGAACCTTCAGTTTGCAAGAGCTGAGCAAGGCTGTTAACAATAGGGCGTTCTGGAGAATATTAATTCATAGGATTACGAGGTCTCCAAGGATGCAAGTGCACGCGCGCTTGTTGAGAGGAAGCCCCTGAAAGGAAGGTGGATGCGCATGGCAAAAACACCCGGCGGGCCGGATAAATATTTTCGGGGGGCCGCATTTGGCCCCCGGTTGTAGTTTGAGGACCCCTGGTTTATGTCATCATCTGATTTTAAGATGGAGGTTGAAGCTTGATGACTGAGGCTGGGGAGTGGCGCACGACAACAACGTCTTCATTCAGTTGGAAGTACTGCATGTGAAGAAACCCAGTTATAACTGAAGCATCAGGGAAGTGCAAAATATCAATGAGGGTTTACGCCCCACTTGTAATATCCTTAGAAATCCAATAAGGAAGAGGAAAGTTCAAAGAGTTTCAGTTCCAACCAGTGGCCAAAAACATAATCAAAACACACGAAGCAGGATTCAAACCTTGCTATTACCTCAGAAGATATTCTTTTCCATTTAGAGGTGCAAGATGTGGTAGTGAAGGAGTGCTACTTGCCAGTCAGAAAAATCTGAGACTACTGCTACAGTGCAGGAAATGAGCTGATCAAAGCTACTGAAGTTGTCAGTGGGAGGGAGAATAACCATAACTTCACCAGAATAATGAAAGCAGTGAAGCAGGCCTGATGTGGCCAAAGAAAGAACGGTCAGCATGCACTATAAATGAATGCTATGCAGCTTGCAGAACAATCTGTGCAGCAAAATGGCAAAAGGAAAGCAACAACATAAAAACAGGTTGCCTTGTCAATGGATTAGAACAGCATTCCCTGATGTCAGAGGGTCACTGGCCACAAAGGAGCAACAAAGGACAGGTCATGGTATGGTATGTCCCACTGTGTGGCAAGGCCAAACAGCCTGGGTCTCCAATCAAGAGTATCTGGGAGCTGGTCCTGTTACTTGAGGAAAATATACTTGCCACACGTTCCATGACAATGTGGAACGTTTGCACTAAATAAAACACAAAGGTAAGTACTCTAGGTGAAGGTAGTAGTATGACAAACTAGTTTTTGCAGAAGACCAGGAGCCACTGGGAGACTACATGCTCACAGCAGGATTCCCCCCCCCCACCAGTGGTGGGATTCAGCAGGTTTCAGCAGGTTGTTAAAATGGTGCTTGTAAACAACCAGTTGTTAAATTATTTGAATCCCACCACTGCCCCCCACTATCTGAGATGACACTATCTGCCGAAGGCTGAGTTAAAAGGAGTGCCATGAAAAATTGAAGACCACCAGAATAATGCACATCAGATTTGTCTCAGAAAGAAATCTCACGAAGGACGCAACAACAAATTCTGTCATGGTGTCAATACAGCCATGTAAAGATGGAAGAAACTGCAGCTGGGAAAGCAAAACACGCTAACAATCTTGATAAAATAAGGAGCCATCAAAGACTGAGAATTTTTTTCAGTTCGTAGAGGAAAAAGGATTGCCCTGGAAGGACTAACGACCAATCATCAACAGAGCAGCCTCTCATGGGTTACCCTTATTGCCATGTATTTCATAAATTAGCAAAAGCATAATCCCAAACGAAAGAGAACATTGGGTTTCTGCCATAGGTAGCTCGCACCAATGGCACTAATGACGGAGGCACTCCCTGCCGGAAGGGTAGAGAGGTAGCTAAGCAAAAGCTTAAAATCTGTAATACTCACAATGAAATGACCTGGACCTATAAGTATACCTTTTTATCTGCCTTCCTTAACACATAAAATCACTGAAAATAGCACCCTTTTCTGCCCCAGAAGAATACTGAACTGAATAGTTTAATGAGAAGACAGACAACCTTCCCTTAGAGAAGAGGTGGGGAAGATTTTGGATCTGAACCTTCAAGGCATCATAAATGTAAAAAGAATGATAGGAAACCTCTAAGAGGTGGACAAGACAGGAGACCACAGAATTTTTACCATCTCTTGAAGAGTAAATGACCATAGAACATAGATGCATGAATGTAAAGTTCGTTACCAGTAGGAGATGTTTCAGTAGGAGATGACAAGAATTGTACCTGGCATCTTGTACACCATGTTATTTAAAGCTGGGAAAGAAGAGGTGATTCTTAAAGATCCGACTCCCAAGTCTATTCTTATAGTGTTCATTGACTGCACTGAAGAATTCATACCCTCTCTGTGGAGCTGCAATAACAACCAGTTCCTTTCCTTTACACACTAATTCCCACACTAATGGACTACGGCAGACTAAAAAGACTGACCCAGGTTAAAGGAATAGATTTGTCACACACACCACCACAGACATAGGCTGTGAGACACATAGATATCTGACTAAGTGAGACTGATGAAATCTCATCTTAAAATAATTGCAGTATCTGAAGCGTCACTGTTCTTTTACCACACATAGGCCGTTTCTGCACAACCAATTACAGAGTTGTGCCATCGATGTTATTGGCAATGCTGCAGCAACGGAGCATTCACATGGGCAGGGGTTCCATAGACAGGTAGCGCATTGGCTGAACCCCAGTGCTTTGCACGGCTGTGCTTTGCAAATGACGTTCTTTTTTCCCAGAGTAGACGTCATGGGCGTTTGGCGCCAGGATTGGCCTGTGTTGGCTGCCATTGTGGGGGGAGGGCTCTGAAGCACCGATTCCTGGCAGGCGCTTCGCATGATTTTGACTGCGGAGTGCTGTTGTTGAAAAGACACACTCGGTGAGCGACTTTCGAATAAACCGCTGTGGGCCCGCTGGAGTGCTGCTGCATCGCTGCAGTGTAGTTTCTGCAGCGACAGTTGTACGAACTTCCCATCTGTAATGCTGTTTTTACCGTACTTTTACCGGCTTTTTTGGCTCGTACGGAAACAGCCATAGAGACAAGTTGTCATTGGGAGTGTTGAATGGCCTCCATTTATACCACTTTGACCCCTTGAAGTTCAAGGATGGGGTTAAAATGATGTTCCATGTTCCCTTCAAGGGGCATAGTAAAAAGACCAAAAACCCCTGTTGATAGCAACTTGAGAAGAAAGTGCAGAAGAGAAATTTTACAACACTCATAGTTCTCAGTGGCTGAATTAGAGATAAATATGAGAGCAGGTCAAATTGGTTGGAGTCTAAGCATAGGTCTGCCTTTCCTGACTGAGACAGGAACAGAACTGGAAATCGCTGATTTCCACAGAGACAAGAAGTGAAGAATTTTATTTCCTGCCTCTGTGTGCAAAGAGGTAGGAATTGCCCAAGTGATTCCTAAAGTGGGAGAATTTGAAGTATTGATTATGATACTAATACATTTCATTTCATTTCATTTCTTGGACTTGTACCCCACTCTCCCCCATAGGACTCAGAGCAGCTAACAACCAACAAAACAGAATAACAGACCAATTAATATGAACATCAAATAGCAAATATGAACAATAAATAAATATGAACAGCAACAAGTACCCCAAAACCATAGTCCCAACTTATCAATCATCAAACATTACTAAACATAGCATATCAACAATATTAACATTTCTTAACAGAACAACTAATAGTAAAAACATATTAGCACATAGCATAAAATATAACTGCATCATACACATAATAAGATAATAATAATACACATGAAATAACAGCAAGACATAAGACATATTGTTTAACAATGAAGACTGAGGCTGATTCCGCATAAACCAAAAACAGCAGTGTGAAAATGGTGTGAAAGGGTTTATACTGTTTTCACCCTGTTTTCACACCGCTGTTTTTGGCCCATGTGGAATCAGCCTGTTGCAGTAGTAAACCAATGACCATGATTTAGTTTGGGGTGGGTGGTTTAGACTGGCATTTTTCAGTGATGGGCATTTTTAATTATATGATTTTAAATATATTTTAAGAGCTATTAACAGTTCTTGCACACATCGACTGCAACAGCCTTTGATATCTTGCATTGCTAACAGGCGTAAAAATGCTTACTTTCTGAAAATGTCACGCTCAATGCTAAATTGTGAGATGATACTTAGTTCAATTTTGCAGTTTTATTTTTTCATATGTGTTTTTAGGTTATCCATAGTTGTGGCTGGAATGGCTGATGGGTATGCTCACATTCACTTAAATCAATACAAGTTGCAACAGGAAAACAAAGTAAAAAAGAATTAAGTTCCCCTCTTCCCACATCATACTTCCTACACCAAACTGCCCAGTCCTCATCTGTTTTGTAGCAGAAACATTCTAACTGGCAGGAGTCCTGTACAAGTTACATATTACTGTTTAGTGTCAATTGTGTAGAAGGGTAGCACAAGCATACCGGCCGCAACTACGGGCAATTCTCTTGGCCTTGCCTCCTCTTACATGCATTCTTCTGAATGTGCCCCCAAAAGGTGTACATACACATGTGCTATGTGAAGGACCAAACTTGCAAGCCCTCTCTATTCCTTCAGATTGGTCCCTGGAGGTTGGCAAATCCTGCAGCCATCCTAAATCTTTTGTCACCAATGTTGCCCCTTCCCCTCAGTCCCTGGGGTGCCAAAAACAAACTAGGTAACTCTTGTTGCCACCAGTGGCCCCTGAGACTAATTCTTTCTAAATGGAGTTGCAGCAGCAGAAGGCCATTGCTTTCACATCTTGCATGTAAGCTCCCAAAGGCACCTGGTGGGCCACTGTGAGTAGCAGAATGCTGGACTAGATGGACTCTGGTCTGATCCAGCAGGCTTGTTCTTGTGTTCTTATGTCTAGCACTGTTTACCTGTGTTGCCATTTAGATACTCTGCCCAGTAGGCACACCAGCCCACTTTGCTCCTGCAAGCTAGAATGGGTGTGACCTGCTGTAACATCACAATTGTGAGCTATTCTGTTCCAGAAATGGCGTGCTCACCCATTACTCATACTTTAGATAGTAAGACCAAACAGACCAAATCAGGCTGAGAACATAAAAAAATAAGGAAGTTAATAAATTACTAATACATGAATAAAAAGATCACAAAGAAAAAGTTAAAACAAGCTGTTATCTCTCCCTTCCCATGGAACTTATCCTAAGCAAATGCTGAAATAGGGCAACCTAGCTTTACTTCAAGTTGCAGTCATTTCAAGTTCAGCATTCCCTTCGTTCTCTGGTTGGGTCATCTCCCCCTCTTTGCTAGCCACATGGACAAAATGAAGTCCTAGGGTGCAGGTGGGGGAACAGGGAGGTAGGGCTGCCAGATCTGGAAAACTCCTGAAGATATGGGGAGGGAACCTGGGGAAGACGGGGACCTCAGTGGGGTACAATACCAGAGGGTCAACTTTCCAAAGCATCCATTATCTCCAGGTGAACGAATCTCTGTAGTCTGTAGATGAGGTGTAATCACAGAAGATCTCCAAGTCCCACCTGGCGGCTGGCATCCCTAGGATAAAGGTGTGTCTTTCATGGCTCATGCTTTCCAGTCAAGAGCTGCTAATGGGGCCTTCAGACTTTGTTTCTCTGTCCACAATGCCAACATGACAAATTTTATTTAAAAGTGAGAGGAGTTTCAAAAAGTAATCTGAAATATCACACAGAGGTTTGCTGTTCAAAAAGAAGAAGTAAAAAATCCCACTGAATATGCTGAAGTCTTTGTAGGCACCCCTAACAGTTGCTTTGTACCAAACCATTAGATTTTTATGTAGCCTGTTTAGCTATATACTTTGCAAAACTTGTGGTTACAAACTCTCTGAGAATATTTATTTATTTAAAACATTGATACCTCGGCTTCCACACACGTAAATTACAACAGTACGTAAAAACAAGAAACCCTTAAAGATCTACACTACTTATCAGATTTCTACTGGTAAATCCATGACATTGGTATTATTTTTAAAAGAATGTTTTGTTTTTATGAATTAGTCCAAGAAATGCACCTTTGTTAGTGTTATAGATTATACTGACATTCTACTAATCAAATTATATACATGGGAATCTGTACAGATCTACCTCTACAAGATCAAGGTTACTCAGTTGATAAGGAAGCATGGGAAAATGTCTTGTTTTCATAAACTGTACTAATGTGCAGAGACATCTGGTTAACTTCAGAATCAGGAGTGGGAAGGGAGTGGTAAAAAAGACACAGTATGAAACTAGCGTGACATCCAGTTCCCTCTAAGTAATGGTTCCATCGGCTACTTTGACACCAGCCGCTATGAGCATTTACTCATCTCACTTTTCCTCAAGATGCCAGGGATCAAATGCTACCCAGAAGGGAGTCAGCAAGCCCTACCCAGAAAGATATCATTACACCCAAAAACTCTGTGTCCTTCACTTGTGCACACATTCACACACAGGGAGAAAATGGAGACAGGCGGTCAAGCAGAAAGGGAGAATTACATGGATGCTGGAGTCATCAACGGTGCTTCTAACAGCCAAATTCTAATTCATGTTATTAGTAAGGAAATCACCAGACCAGAAACACAAAGTTTTAGAACTCCCAACCACATTCTCTAAGTGAATGAATTATTGAACCCTCCCCAAAGACTAAGTTTGATGCTCCTGCTCCAGAGCACTGCACAGGATCAGGTGTAAGGTTTTTATTTCATTGGCAGAAAAATAATATTCTACCATTGCCCTATACACTGTGAATTCAGAGCCAGGTTTGCTGAAACTTTCCAAATAAAAGAAATCAGCCTAAGGCAGAAATTCAATGAATTGTTAAAATTTGACAAAGTTGTAAGCAACTGAAAACAGGATGTTATAATGGCAGACTGTGATTCAGGAAATCCTTATGAATGTCAAAAAGGATTAAATCACAGTTGCTGAAGCACAACCTTACGAAAATACAGGCAGCCGTTGATGTCTGTATGGTACTTCTGACTTCGCTTTTGAGGTGTGTCTGCAAAATTATGACTACCGCCAGCCATACGTATGTAAAACAATAACCAAGGGACTTCTTCCTGGGAATAAATGAAATGAGCCTTTGAGTATTCAAATGGCCTACTGCATGGTTGCAAATAAACAAATATTAACAAATAGAACATACCAAGGAAGAGTGTCTGTGTTTCATATACAAAGAAGAAGAAGAAGAAGAAGAAGAAGAAGAAGAAGAAGAAGAAGAAGAAGAGGAGGAGGAGGAGGAGGAGGAGGAGGAATTTGGATTTATATCACCCCCCCTTCTCTCTTGTAGGAGACTCAAAGGGGCTTACAATCTCCTTTCCCTTCCCCCCTCCACAACAAACACCCTGTGAGGTGGGTGGGGCTGAGAGAACTCCGAAAAAGCTGTGACTAGCCCAAGGTCACCCAGCTGGCGTGTGTGGGAGTGCACAGGCTAATCTGAATTCCCCAGAGAAGCCTTTACAGCTCAAGTGGCAGAGCAGGGAATCAACCCTGGTTCCTCCAGATTAGAATGCACCTGTTCTTAACCACTACGCCACTGCTGCTCAACAAATGGATACCAAAGGAGTGGTGTAAATGAGCAGTCATACACAAAGTAGCTCAAGTTCAGACTGTGAAGAGTTCTCTTCTCATAAGGAAAAGAGGTGGGTTTGCCAAAGATCAAGAATAAGTTTCCTATATGCTGCGTCGCCTGTGCAGTCCTTTGCCTTGAGGCAGGTCAGCACCTTCTGAAAACCAGGGAGTGGGCCACCACTTTCAAATTCTGGGTATGCCTCTGTTTCCACTCTGACTCACACAGCTTGGTCCAACTAGTGATGCATGAGTTCCAGACCTCTGATTAATGGTTACTAATTGAGGCTAAGATCTCCTCGTTGGGTCTTGCCTGGGACTCCCTGATCATGCTCACTGCTAATGAGGTTTTTCTCCAACGAATGAATGAATGAATGAATGAATGAATGAATGAATAAATAATTTATTTGATCAGGAATTTCAATACCTTTCAATTTCTTAATTGCATGAACCACAGGAGCAGTGTATGGGCGTGTATATGCAGCCCCTGACATAAAGTAACACCAGTATAATGTATTGTCGAAGGCTTTAACGGCCGAAATCACTGGGGTGCTGTGTGGTTTCCGGGCTGTATGGCAGTGTTCTAGCAGCATTCTCTCCTGACGTTTCGCCTGCATCTGTGGCTGGCATCTTCAGAGGATTCAGATCCTCTGAAGATGCCAGCCACAGATGCAGGCAAAACATCAGGAGAGAATGCTGCTAGAACACGGCCATGCAGCCCGGAAACCACACAGCATCCCAGTAACACCAGTATATTTTTCAAAGGCTAAAAAAACACCAAAAATACTGATGCATACATAACACATATGTATACCAAGGAAATATTGATGTTCGAAAGGAAACACAGAGAAATTACCAGATTCGATTAACCTTGCATTTATTTCAGCCACCTCCTTAACAAACATAGTGATGTGCATACAAGCACATTGATTGAAATAATACTTTTAAAAGAATCCTACTCCAAGACTTAAAGTTAAGGGAAGAGCAAAACATGTGACATGTTTCTAGCCGGAGAAAAGTGAGATATAATTGCTTGAAAATAAGAAGATAATAAAACACTACATTTTAGACATCATGCATGATCAATTCTGGTCAGGAAGGTGACACAAGGTTTCCAGAGATATGTAGTTGATAAAAAGGACCAGCATAGCCAGGGGGATTTCCTGAGGCCACTGCAGACCAGCTCATTGGCTACTATACAGCTCATTTTCAAGACTATTTGGGTTGAATATATAATACTAGCTTCAGGCCCCCAAGAGCTTTAAGTGCCATATCACAGTGTTACTAATACAGTACTGAACACAAAGCAAAGAGCTACGGATCTTCCTTTTCGGATCTGGATTTCCAGGAGTGAAATGATTTGACAGGAACAAAGATGCCTTTTGCAAACTACCGCAGTGATTTTTCTTGACAGCTCAGGCGACTGTACAACCTATACTGTATAGTGAGCCTCCCTTTGCCAGTTATGATTCTAGATGTTCAAGATGTGCATCTTCCCAAACTGACTGCTTGGCATTTAGGGTTGCCAGCCCTGGCAAAATTCCTGGAGATTTGGGGGCAATGCCTGGACAGGGGAAGGAGCTCAGACAGGATGTGATGCCATTGTGTAAGCCTCCTGAAGATGCCATTTCTCCAGGGGACCTGATCTCTGTCGTCAGGAGACCATTTGTAATTCTGGGAGAACTTGGCACACTGAACTGGAGTTTAATCTTTCATCAGCATGAGCTGATCAAAATTAGGATGAAACTGGAGTTTCTCTCAGCAGCTAGGATTTTATTGTCCATGTAATAAAAATTTATTTTCAGGGTAATACCATTTGCTAACAAAAGACTCGTCTAGCTATCCTTTGAGAAGCTATTGTTGTTGAGAAACCAAAAAACTTTCCGAAGATCCTGCTCATTATATTTGGGAAAAGATGACACAAAACACGACTGTTCAATATGTTTTACTACATTCTTAAACTAACACGCAAAGATGTTGGTCAACAGAAAGCACTGTTCATGCTTCTTGCAGAAAAAAAATGTATTTTGTGTTTTTTTACACATTTTCTGAACTCTGCCAGAAAGCCTGCTGAAAGTCGTTTGACTCAAGTGAGGAGTTATTAAATATTTAAGCATTTGAATCCTAACAGAATACAATCAATATGAATAAATTATTTATTTATCATGGTCAAAGTAGGGTCTTCATCCTCCAGGTTGGACCTTGAGATTTCCTGGAATTACAACTAATCTCCAAACAACAAGAGATCAGCTCCCCTGGGGGGAAAATGGTTGCTCTGGAGGGTGAAGTGTGTGGAATTCTACCCCCTTGAGGTCGGTCCCCTTCACAAACTCTGTCCTCCCCAGATTCTATACCCAAGTCTCCTGGAATTTGCCAACCCAGAGATGGAAAACCTAGGTCAAAGATCAGCACAAAAAATAGATAACTGCATATTTATTTTATTTTATACCCCACCCTCCTTGACCAAGGCCAGGCTCAGGGCAGCTAACAGCACATCTTAAAAATGCTGTACCAATAAATTAATAATTAAACACATTCTAATACATAATACAGCCTATACACTAATAGTTTCTTTCCTGCAAGCACTCACGTGAAGTTTCAAATGCATGACCTTGCCTGAAAGCTGAATTGCGTGATTTTGTGCTATTGTACGCCACGTAAACCTATCAGAAATAGTTACTATTTGCTCTTCATTTCTCCAAGATCCTTAGGAATAAATTAACCAAGCTTATCCAAAGAGTCCTTCAAACTGCTTTTCACACACACAAGGAAGAACCCGTGGTCATGATTCAGGCAGCCTAGACTGGGGGAAGGGGACGAAGGCCACAGACTTGACAACTTCAACACTGACAACTTCAACACATTGTTAAACTTTGCCACTTATCTCAATAGGAAAAATGCTTCATTATATGGCCTACATGGCACAAATCAAAAAGCAGATTAAGACAAAAGGTGGGGGGAGGGGAATAGAGAAAGAACAGTCCTAAGCTCCACCATGCATCTTCTTGCAAAGTCTGTTTCCCGGTGCTTCCAGTTAGGTACAGAATCGCGACATGCAATAAAAGCTGGTGGAAGAGACTGGTGAGAAGATGTTCTCTCCCTTTTGGCTTACAAACAAAACATTCCACTTTGACATCCTTTCATAACCTCAGAAGGTCGTTGGGATGGCAGGGAGTGAAGTCATAAAATTGCTTTCATACCAAATTCATTTATTGGATATAATCTTTAAACAATTAAATTAAATGGTTTAAAGTATACTGATTTGTTTTCATTTATTTTCACTGCTATGTATTGGTTTCTAAAGTCTATTTAATATTCATTTCTTGCTTTCACTCTACATTCTTATAATTGCTAAATAGAGTATATTTTAAATTTACATAGGCCATAGTTGCTCTAACAGTTCAGGCCGTGGCAGAGAGTATTGCAGTTCCCAGTGAAGGCAGAGATCTCCTAGTTTTATAATTATGTTGTGTTTTGATGTTTAATTTGCCCTACTGTTTTGCCTAAGTTTTGCACAGTGTCGTTGCTTCTGTAAGCTGCATTTCCAGCTCTACTTGTATTTCTTCTTGCCTTCTTTTATTTATAACTTCATAGCAAATCTACTTCCTCAGTTTAATCACTTTCATCTTTTACATCTAGCAATATTCAACCCCAAAGGTCACCAAATAGTTGAGTCTCTGTGTTATTTTGAGTCCTCAGGATTTCTCTGAAGTTCTACATATGCCAAGACAATGGGTGCAAACAGAGCCTCCAGGTGCGAGGGGATGCTACTTCTGCACATTTACAATGTTGTTGCTTTAACATTGTGGTTGTTGGTGCCCTGTTCAATTCAGTTCATTAACTTTAAGAGGAGAAGAAGCAAGAAACTATCCCTGTTGCAGTTCAGAATGGAAAATATCTTCAGTTTCAGCATATTACCTTGGGTTCTATTATTGCACTAGTATAGCCAAGAAAGGGTTTCTACAAGGGACTAGGACACAGGTATACCTTCCTTTTGGAAATACCTGAAAAGGCAGGTATCCCTTTCTTTTGAAAAACAGATCAGAGCTAAGAATTGAAGGCATAATAAGATTTTAGTTTGAGTTCATTTAACCTTTGATACACTTCACATTCAGAACAAAATGTACAGTTCTTTAAGAACATAAGAACAAGCCAGCTGGATCAGACCAGAGTCCACCTAGTCCAGCTCTCTGCTACTCGCAGTGGCCCACCAGGTGCCTTTGGGAGCTCACATGCAGGATGGGAAAGCAATGGCCTTCTGCGGCTGTTGCTCCCGAGCACCTGGACTGTTAAGGCATTTGCAATCTCAGATCAAAAAAGGATCAAGATTGGTAGCCATAAATCGACTTCTCCTCCATAAATCTGTCCAAGCCCCTTTTAAAGCTATCCAGGTTAGTGGCCATCACCACCTCCTGTGGCAGCATATTCCAAACACCAATCACACATTGCGTGAAGAAGTGTTTCCTTTTATTAGTCCTAATTCTTCCCCCCAGCATTTTCAATGAATGCCCCTTGGTTCTAGTATTGTGAGAAAGAGAGAAAAATTTCTCTCTGTCAACATTTTCTACCCCATGCATAATTTTATAGACTTCAATCATATCCCCCCTCAGACATCTCCTCTCCAAACTAAAGAGTCCCAAACCCTGCAGCCTCTCCTCATAAGGAAGGTGCTCCAGTTCCTCAATCATCCTTGTTGCCCTTCTCTGCACTTTTTCTATCTCTTCAATATCCTTTTTGAGATGTGGCGACCAGAACTCCAAGTGCTTTATATAAGGGCATGACAATCTTTGCAGTTTTATTATCAATTCCTTTCCTAATTATCCCCAGCATGGAGTTTGCCTTTTTCACAGCTGCCACGCATTGAGTTGACATTCCCATGGAACTATCAACTAAGATGCTCAAATCCCTTTCCTGGTCTGTGACTGATAGCACTGACCCCTGTAACGTGTATTTAGTTTATTCACACGTTTATTCCCAGTGATGGGCTTTATTATACAGTCAGAAAAGTGTGAATATATTCATGCCTAATATTCTTTAAGACTATGCACCAATTTACATTGCAATCTACACTGGGAGCCCAATCCAGATGGGGGGCAGGGGTAAACAGCCACTGGAGTCGGTGCAGGGCGATGCTGATGCATTTGCTATCCCAGCTGGCTAAGTGGCACTTATGCTGGCCAGCAGGACAAATAAGGAAGAAGCCAGGCACCACAAAGTTCTGCTGAACTCTGCAGCACCCAACCAGCTTCCAGCTTTCAGGCAGCTGGTGATTCTCCAGCTTCTTCTGCCTCCCTGCGTTACCTGGAAGTCTTCTGGAGGTGGTGGTGCAGGAGTGGTGGACTGGACTGTCAGTTACTTTAAAAAGTCCCACCTTTTTTTCAAAAGTCTCAAGAATGAATATACTTTTGATTAATAAATATTGTGATTTTTAAATATACACTTTAAATTTTTTTGCAGGCTGCCTTAGGTACCTTTGAAGAGAAAGATGGCAGAGAAGGCAAAGGAAATAAATTATTTTTTAGAGTTTCAGAAATAAATGCATAGCTTAATGCATAACTGGTAACACAGGAAGTTTCAGGTTCAGGCTTGCAAATAATTTGGGCACTGTGCATTAATTTCAGCAATTTGAAAAATGTTGCACCATTTCAGGTAGCTAACTTTCATGCCTGACTGATTCATTTTCTTTAAAGTTTCAGATCCATTGTGTGTGTCAATGAGAAATATAAATGAAAAACAGATTTAAACATTAACAAATTAACCAATAAAATAGTGTGGAAAGGGGTGCCATATAATAACTATTACCACGGTTGAAAAGAAATTTATGAAACGTTATGAGCTCTTCACTTGTACCCCTTTGCTGTGAAATGTAACAAAAGAAACACAGTTCTGTAGGTTCCCTAAAAATGATTTTCCCAGATGCTCAAGGAAAGGTGAAATTATTATTGAGAATAGCCTATTTAAGTGCCTGAAGGGTGGTAGCTGGGTAATATGCAGCATCAAGTCAGGCGGCAAGACGCAGCATCACAAAGCCACAATGTCTCAAGAAGTTGGAGCACAACAAACATTTTCTAGGGAGGCAAAGGAATCAGCTGTAATTGGGCACATCTATCCACAACTTAGATGTAATTGAGCTGGTACCCAATAGACTTTGGATAAGCTTGTTCATGATGATCAGCAAGGAACCAAAACATTTCAAGTCGCAACTATTTCATGTAAATTACAGCCAGTGACGTAGCACCAAGGGGGAGGGATGCACCAGGCATGCGCCAGTGCAGGGGCGTGGCACGGCAGGGGTGCAGGACGCATGTGAGCCCCGGGCGCAGTTTACCCTCGCTCCGGCCCTGCTTACAGCCCAATCCTGGGGGGAAGGGGAATGGGTCACACCAGTGCATTTGCCCACCCCATTGGTGTAAGTGGCATTTACACCAGTAGGAAGGGCAAACTGGGAGGCACTCCGGAAGAGAGCCCGGCCCCCAGAGCTTCATCAGCATCCTGGAAGACACTGGCAGGACTGGGGGAATTCCAGAGGAATTCCCAGGGGTGGAGCTGACGTTATTTGGCTTCTACTTGGCTTTCAACCCAGGGACACCCCCAGCATAGCCCTTGGATTTTCATGGGCTATGGAAGGCTTTCAGGCAGCCGGGATTTTGCAGATCTTCGTGTTCTCCCTGAGATCCCTGGAAGCCCTCTGATGACAGATCCATCCCCAGTCATGGTGGCCTATGGATCATATTGCCCAAATATTATTAAATGAGAACTGTGGGTCTTTACAATTAGTCATTGTCACAAAAAAGCCCCAGGATTAAGGGCAAATTCTGGGCTTCAGCACATGCCAACAGTTTTCAATATTTCCCATTTTTTAAACAGATATGTAATATAAATAATCTGATAGGAAAATGAGGAAATCAGCAGTCGAAGACTCATATATATTATGGAAACTAACTTGCAGCTTGGCTAAAGGTTAATAATTTTCTTTCCTCTCGGCTGCCACTAAAATGAATGACATCCTTTCTTTTACTGGCAGAAGGGATGGCTAGATGGGCTAATAGCTCTGTTTCCATTTCCATGCCATCTGTCCTGTTTTCTCTATGACTGACTTCCATGGGGATGCAAAAAGATTCCGGCACAATGTAGCCAGAGCTGCCACACAAAAATAGTAATGACAGGCAAAGGAGAAGGCCCAGACAGGCAGCAACTAATATTTAAAAAGAACTGTAGAGAGACAGGCTGGGTATGATAGGGTGGAAAGTAGTTCAGTGCCAAAGCAACAGGGTCAACCACAGCAAATGAGGATTAAGGCTCAGAGAGCTAAAAGGTACAATGGAAACAACAGAGACGCACATTTTCAGGACAAGAATCAAACACATAGGGTTGGATCCCATACAAATTCTGTGTATGACTATGCAACTTCTCCTCCTTTCCCGTCCTGATATAGCTCAAAATATACCCTGAAATGTTGCTCTGGGGCAGTGTTTCTCAACCTTCCTAATGCCACGACCGTTTAATACAGTTCCTCATGTTGTGGTGACCCCCCAACCCTAACATTTATCCATTTTACAGATGGAGAACACTGATGCAGAGAGTCTTAGGCGACCCCTGTGAAAAGGTCGTTCAACCCCTAAAGGGGTCCTGACCCCCAGGTTGAGAACCACTGCTCTGGGGGAAGGGGGTACTTCCTAGAAGCAATAACAGGTGGATTAGAGGGCTGTGTGAGCACATGTTTTTGATGGGATCCAACCCAAATACACACTGTCTCTCTCTCATGTTTCTCTATTGCTTCACACCTTCACCATTACCGCCAGTGTCCTCTTCTGTATCCAATACTAAGCTAAGAAGGCTGGCCAAACTTGCAGGCATGCAAGTGGCCTGAACTTGTCTCTCTCTTCATCCCCAGTCAATAATAGCACTGCAGGAACATTTTAATTATGGAAGGAAAGGTTTATATACTCTCTCATCTGCCAAACCTTCGCCAATTTTCATAGCAACCAACTGGGGCTGCTATTTTGTTATTGTTAAAAAAAAATCCTTATGAATCTTTCCTTCGTGTGATTAGTGGCTCTAGAGGAACCCCGATCAGGTCAGTGGATCACTTGGCTTCAAAGAAAAGGAAAAAGCACAGCCTTGCACTAAACTTACTGAAAGAGTTTCAACTGTATGGTGCTGAAATGCAGGACCCAGACAGCAGGACACACACAAATTGCACGATTTGCCCACATCTTTGAAACTGCCGCGATCCTTCTAGTTATGAAATCTGTTTGATTCATGATACCCATTCCATGCAAGAGATCTATATATACATTTTCATTATTTTTTTTAAAAAAGATATCGAAGTGTAGGCAAATTATTACATACATAGACAAAGCGTAAAAGGACAGCAGCACAGAATTTTGGAGCAGCACTGTTTGACAATTTGAAAATGACACAGATTTACATATTTAAGTTTCCAAAACAAGAAGTATCATGTCCTTAGAAATACTTTGCAGAGAGTGGCTTCAGATGTTACCAAAGAAGTACAATCAGTCTAATGTGCAGTTATTTCTGCGTTCAGGTGAGAAAGCTTCCTATAATGCTCAAAGGGAATGTTGCACAGGCTTTATTCTACCACCCATGCCTTTACTCAATTACTTCAAGCCATACAAGAAGCTGTACCATCTGAATGGGGATGTTTACTGCATTTTCAGCTGGCAATGTTTCTTTGGTTCTGTCTGAAGCTCCTTTCTCAGCTGAAGATAACAACAGATATTTTCAGCTAAACTAGTCTTTTGCATGTCTCCTGTTGAAACTATATACAAAATTCTAGACAATTCTAGAAAATGTTTCTCCAGCCTAACACCATTGATGCCAGTGGGATTAGACTGGAGTAACTCTGCGTAGGATTGGGCTGTAAATGTTCAAATTCTAAATGTCCATCAGATCAAATGGATTTTGTCAAGACCTGTCAAGACAGTATTTATAGATTATAATAATCCTATCCTGTCAGATGACCTGACAACACAAATGCTACCCAAATAAAACTATTTATTTTATTTTAACATGGAATGGAAAACACACTAGGGTTGGGAGACCCGTGTCCCTGGTTTTTTGATCTTAACTAAAGTTTTGGCAAGATTAACTCCAACCACTTTCAGCTCATATTGCACAATATGATATTCACAACAAGTATTCACATGATAGACGTATGACACTACAAACTGCAAATAGTGTCTCACAATAAAACCCCCAAAAAGCATCTTGGAAGGCCAAGGAGACATACACGGTAGTCATAAGCATGAGGTGGATGTCACAATAGCCTAATTGACCAAATACCTGAAGACATGCATTGATGGCTTCATTGAGATTGGGCGCCCAAGTGCACATAAACAAACTACAGCTGGTTTCTAATGCAACAAGAGGCAAACATATAAATGGATCTAGAAGAAGAAAGCAATAACATTGGGAGATCATTTGCCTTAGGAACCAAAGCCAATAGTATTTATATAATGATTACAATTCTCACACTTAATAGTTATAAAAGCCCAGGGCATTTCCTATGGAGACAGTGGCGCAGAGCCAAAGGGGCAGGAAGGTGATGCACTAGGCACGCGCCCCTGCAGGGACATGGCAGGGGCGGACGGAGGCGTGGCAGGGGCGCGGGGCGCACACGTGTTGTGGGCGCAGTTTCCCCTCGCTCCACCCCGTATGGAGAAGAAGGTAGAGGTTCACCATGCAGGAAATAATTTCTAGAGCTGAGGCAGATAGATTACATAGAAATGATGCTAAATCATATCTCCCCATACTTCTCTTCTCCAACATCTAGTAAAAACAACATATAATCATTTCATTACATTTAGCATTTGTTCACCTTCATTGGAATCAAGTTCTAGCGAGCGAGGAAAAGCTGAAATGCATTGGTGGCAGCCATGCAACCTCCATAGTGTTTAATTAGACACATATCATTGGACATTAGCAGAAGAAACAATACTTTTTCTAGCTGTCCTCATATATTCAAGCATGAGAGAGAGAGAGAGAGAGAGAGAGAACAAGGGAGAGAGAGAATGAATGAATGAATGTGCCTTTGCTTTGCTGCCTCTGTCAAGGATGTGCCATGATCCACTAACACTATGAGAAGTGATGTAGAACTGATATTGACATGACAATGAACTATGACCCCCTGCCACATTATTAAAGTTTGAGACCAGTGTAAAAGCAACTTGCATATATGATAATGGAATAAAAATGGAGCTTTATATGAGTGGGACTCATTGACAGTTATATCAAATTTGATTCAGAGCTTTTTTTTTTTTAAAAAAAGATGTTTTTCATTTCTGAATAGCAATACTGCATACCCATCCATCAATATGAAAGTGTATTACCCGCCTTTTTGATAATTCAGGAACCAGAATGAATGCCCAGTCCCTCCTATACAGCTGATGGCTCTTCAGATTTGACAAGTGTGAACAGCTGCAGTCAAGCCTTATTTTAACAAATAAAGGGACTCAGATTTTACTTTACAAGCTAGAAGCAGATTGGTTGAGCAAGTCACCCTTTTTATTCATTTCACAATGATATTGTGTATGAATGATAAATTGGAAGCTGGCATAACTTGGTGACCAAGGGACTGAGCCTTTAGCCAGGAAGATCTTTTAAAAATCTTCCCTCTACCATAAACCTGTACAAAATCTTAGTAAGGAGCTACTCCTTCCACATCAATCTCCATATCTGTAACAAAGCAGTACAGCAAGTGTCGTGGAAAGGATTACAAAAATGATGTACATGAAATGAACACTCAAAGTGTGATATCATCACACCATCATCACCGTCAAGAATGTCTCTCACCTTATTTAGGAACTGAGTCATTATCATTTCTATTTTACATATATTAAAACAAAATTATTTGCAGCTACTGACAACATTAAAACTAGTTGCTGGGTGCCAGCAAGAAGTTCCTTCTTTCAATCCCAAAATGTCATTTTGAGGGAAGTTTTACAGTAAAATTAATTCAGTTGTTTTTAAGTCATCCAACTCTGAAGATGTTTCCAGCTGTTAAGTTTTCCATAATCTTCTTTTCTCTTTAAACATGCCCAGCTAATTAAGAAACGGCTGTGTTTTAAAGTGTCAGGTATGACATATACATAGTCATGAAAGAGAAGTAATAGAAGTGGCTGTGCCTTGCTTCATTGAAAGCTTTTTTAAAAAAATTAAAATAAATTAGCATTTTCATATAGGAACTGCCATCTCAGTATCATAGCACAAAGTTTGCTGAAACTGTTTGGTAAAGAAGTGCTCACTTTGCTGATAACCTAAAGAATTATGTGCATTGTGAAGTTACAAGAGTCTATAAGTGACCAGGAAACCTACGCAAGGCCTATTCATACTATGGAGCTTCTGATTTGTTTAAGCTTAAGAGGTGAAAGAAGAGAACCCAATTATTTGAGACTAGGTACGTCTTTTTTAAAAAATGACCTGTGTAATGTTGCATGAATTGAGCATCACTTTTTAAAGCAGGTCACTGTCACCAATGCAAGCAATATTAGTGAACCAGATCTCCATGGTTCAAGAATATACTTTGACAATTAGATAGGGCTTCATGCATAGCTGCCAGTGGCCCTCTTTTAAACATGAGGCGATCCTACAAGGGAAGAAATTTCTACGTTTTAACTCATGTTCAGCATCTTGGTGAAAATGTTCTTCTGTTCTTTTCTAATCATGTAAAAAAACAGGTTTTGATCACTGAAGTTTAGAGTTCTAAAGAGAAACACTGTACCCTATGAATGTCTGAAAATCCTCAGAAAGGCCTAAGGAAAATCCTGGAAAGGGAACACCTGTGTCACATTCTCCATAACAACCCTACTCCTCCTTTTGCTATTTTGAAAAGTCCACAAGCCACTTAGCAAAGATCACTGGGGATCCTGTCTCTCTAGAACCCTCCATAATGGAAGTCACTCAAAGCAGGCGTTCAAAGATAATGGGGCAAACTCACATTGGACAAGCAAGATATGTGCATGAAACTTTTACTTCGGGTGTTCAAGACAGTGACTTATGGAGTTCAGATAGGAAGCCTATTTTGTGAGTCAGCATTTACGTTCTTCAATTTATCTGTCATCATTAAATTCCGATATACCTTTTTTTTGCCATCGTCACAGCTGATTTTTAGCAACCCTATAAGGCTTTCAAGGCATGCTTTCAAGAGATGCTCAGAGGAGATTTGCCATTGCCTAGCTCCACATCACGCCCTGGTATTCCTTGGAAGTCTCCCATGCAAATACTTCCCAGTGTCAGGGCTGAGAGTACGTGACTGCCCCAATGTCACGCAGCAAGCTTCCATGGCACAAGTGGGGATCTGAACTCGGGTTTCTCCTGTCCTAGTCCAACATTTTAACCACCATGCTGGCTTTCAAGTACCTAAATACCCTGTGTTACCTACTGACAACATGGGAGAGATTATCATTGGGCCTCCTCTCTGCACCCCTGATTCAAAGGCCCTAACAGGAAGCTCTTGGTTGATATTAGGAAACTGTCCCTTCTTCAAGATCTTAGGAATAAGAGCTACCAAACCACGACCACGCAGCCTGGAAAACCCACCACAACCTGTTCCTTCTTCACTTCCATTCGTTAACTAGGAAGCCCTCCTCTTCAGTCCCTGCTAATCCCAGCATTACTATTCTACCTATAATTAGGTAGATTCCGTTCTTTGTCTATGTCAGGGGTTTGCAACCTGCAGCTCTCCAGATGTTCATGGACTACAATTCCTATCAGTCCCTGCCAGCATGGCCAATTGGCCATAATCGGATAACTGCTGATGGGAATTGTAGTCCATGAACATCTGGAGAGCCGCAGGTTGCAGACCCCTGGTCTATGTACTGCTGTTGAAAGCATCTTATGTCGTGTCTTGTACAACATGAAGAACAGAAGAAATACAGTCTATCATACAATATCAGGTATAATAGTTTTTCTCCTTCAACACTGTATCTTACATTGTCCAGTATTTTTTGGGTAGAAAAAGACCTCATTTTGCAATAAAGGGGAAGAAGTAGTTTGCCACTGAAACCTTAATTTTATTTTAGGTTTTTTTAATCTGTTAAGATACCCTACTCCTTGATGTTGAGGGTTTTCCAGGGTGTACGGTTATGGTCTGGTAGTCTCAGCTCCTAATGTTTTGCCTACATCTATGGCTGGCATCTTCAGAGGCATGTCATGGCAACACAGACACCAGCCATACATATGAGCAAAATGTTAGTAGCCAAAACTACCAAACCATGCAGCCTGGAAAACCCACAACAGCCAGTTGATTCTGGCTTAAAAGCCTTCGATGATGCGTTAAAAACGTCTCCGTATCTCAACAGTACCCTTTCCCCCCCTTACATCCAGATCAATCATTGCCAATCCATTGTTTCTAAAAGGTAAAGGTATGCTACCTGTGAATTGTTCTTTGCCCAAATATCAGCATCCATGGAACTGCCTAAATTAGTTCTGATCAGCACAGATTTATTTTAAACCTCCTGCCGTAACAAAGCAGCAAGATTTTTAAAAGCTCCCGAAATAAACAAACCCTCCAGAACATTGTGTGCTCTGTTGTTCCCAGCCTCAGCAACAAGACAAAAGGAAAGGGAGACTTTGTTATTTGCTAGCTGTTAATAATCATGAGAAGATCGGCCAGACAAGCTCTTGGAGAGCTCTGTCTGCCTGGGCCAGGTAGTAGCTGTGATACACAAAGGACTTCACGGGAAAAGAAAAAGCGTTCACGGACAATGATTCAGCTTCCTTAATTAAGATTTTCATTACTGATACATGCATTAAGGTTTTACAAACGCATGTGTTCAAAAGCCCTCATGTGCAGGTAGATATTTCTGATTCTGCTTGAAACGCAGGCTTCGGCATTGCAAAAGCACGACAGACATCTACCAGCCAGGGCACAGGTTTTGCTTGCCAGCTTTTTGCTAACATGGAGCAAACACGCTGGGCGATATTCTAAGCCGCTGGTTAACAAAGACATTAACCCCTTACAATAGGTGGCACTCCTGAACGTCAGCCAGTGATCGGCCCAACGCAATCTCTCCCCCATCTACCTTATCAGTGTCTCTACAGAGGCAGAATGAAAATTGTCCTTTTGGTTTTTACAGGGATAGCTTGAAGAAGGAAAAGAGTCAATAATACTTTTTGATGGGTTAGCGCTCAAGACTTAAAAATGAACAGCAACATATGCAATCTATTCTAAAACGGGAAAGTTCATCGCACAACTACAGTTGGTAGCTTGTAGAAGACATTTTTTAAAATTGACCACTTGGTTAGCTACTCCACCAGTTTTATCTCGATGGGAAGAACTAGTCATTCATTAAATGCTCAAAACCAGGGATGGTTCTTTAAACCCTCTTGGTACCATCTGCAAGCGGTACAATAAGGGGAAGTGGAACCTCTTCAGTGAGTCAGAAGACGACTTTAGGGCATCTGAAAATGTATAACTTGCTCTTTTCATTCATCTCCTTCTCCTTTTACAAGACTACCTTTCTTAGTGTTTTCTTTGATTTCTGTTACATTTACCCATTAGACATTGTGTGTAATATTTTTGTTGTTTATAACCTTTTGTTTTCCCCCCTTTTCTCATTTCAGTGGTCTCACTGTCTCAGAGTATTGTTTTGCCTTATTTATCTCTTCTTTCGAGCAGATAATAGTCCTGCAAATCTAGACTCCTTTTTCATTCTGATCTCCTTCCTATTTTGTCCCTTTCATTTTTCTTTTCATTCTCTTTCATACCACCCATTTCTCTCACAACTTTATGCCCAGCTTCTCTCTCATTATTTTATTCATTTTGCTGTAACTAAAACCTGCCATTTTCAGACTGACTGACACCCGCTCTCATTTTAGGTTGCTTTTTATTTTCCCCATTCTCTCTGCCCCCATGGACACATACAAGTAATGCCACAGCCAGTCCAGGTTAAGTTGAACCAAGTTGAACCAGGGATTTTCTTGGATCCAGCTGCTGACGGCACATGTCCAAGGGTTAATGTCTGGCACAATCCATACAACTGATGGCTTATGAGTCCCTGTGGAACATTGTCTCCCCCCGTCCCCCAGCAGTTGTTTGGGTGACTTAGCCACAGACCAATCCTTGGATGATTGGGTGAACACAATAGGGTTCTCCATCACCTTCTTACTCTTTTACCTTTTTGAATTCCATGTTATTTACTCCTTATTTACTCTCTACTTTACATTGCTGCAATCAATAATCTTGGACTTTCTTGCATGCCCGTTGGTGACTAATATAAACACAGTTCATTTAAACTGATCCACTTCTCAACCGTTCCTCTCTTTGATTCCTCTTTAACTTCTTTTTGGCTTTTTTTTTTCAAATTCTCATTCTCCCAGTCACTTGTTGAACCTACCTCTTGAATTGTTCTACTCTTGATTTAAATAATATGGCTTTTTCCCTCTCAGACTTTCTTGCTTTCACTTTTTTCCTGACCTTAATTAATTTTCTTTTGCATCTAAGTATTCTCTTGATTGTGTAAGGCTGAAAAGCTGTTCTGAGCTCCTGAGAGGAACACCAAGAACACCACTAACAAAAATAGTAACAACTATGCAACTGAAAACTAAACAACCATGACTGTTAAGGTTATCGCTTCATAATGGCAAAACTGGGTCTCAAATAAATGATCTTTATCCACAACACAGATTTCTCAAAACTTACTGTAGACCCTGAGGCAATCATATGTTGATTTCAGTCACATGGGAAAGCCACCATTACTATATAGTTCCTCCTCTAGATTCCTGAATAGAAAATGGTAACTGGGCTTACTTTTTAGTTAAAGACAACAGAGGTCTCCTTTTTCTGTAACTGTGTCGACTTTACAATAGGTTCTTAAGCATCTACTTCTATGATAGCCATTATCTGTTTCTACAGTCTACCACTAGCAAATGCAAGATCCGATTGAGAATTCTGAATTCTCCAAGTATGCAGATCACCTTGGGCTGGAAATCTCACTTAGATGAGATTTTTCCCACTAACCTCTTGCAATGAGGCAGGATCAACTTTTCTACATGCCATATGATTTTAACCAGTCTTATCTCCAAACCATATGAAACTCAAGAGCCAAGATTTAACACGGGCTCATTCCGCACATGCAGAATAATGCACTTTCAAACTACTTTCAGTGCTCTTTGAAGCTGTGCGGAATAGCAAAATCCACTTGCAAACAGTTGTGAAAGTGGTTTGAAAATGCATTATTTTGCGTGTGCGGAAGGGGCCACAGTTCAAAGTGAACAGAAAAGCCATGCTAGATCAGACTAAGGGCCATCAAGTCTAGCAGTCTGTTCACATAGTGGCCGACCAGGTGCCTCAAGGACACAACAAACAAGATGGCTACAGCAGTACTATTTTGTCTGTGTTCCACACCACCTAATATAATAGGCATGTTCCCAATAGGCATGTTCATCTGAAATTGGAGATAACAGGAATGCATCGTGATTAGTATCCATTTTGACTAGTAGCCATGGATATTCTCCATAAACATGTCCACTCCCTCTTAAAGCCTTCCAAGTTGGTAGCCATTACCACATTCTGTGGTACAGAGTCCCACTATTTTACTATGCATTATGTGAGAGATAGTTCTGAACAAACTGTGACTTGCCCAAGGTCACCCAGCAGGAATGTAGGAGTGGGGAAACAAAACTGGATCACCAGATAGGATTCCACCACTTGTGTGAAGGAAGGGGGAATCAGACTTGGTTCTCCAGATTAGAGTCCACCTGCTCTTAACCACTACACTATGCTGGTGTGAAGAAATACTTCCTTTTGTCTATTTTGAATCGTTACAAAAGTTTCATGGGGTTTGATGTAGTAGTGCACTGCCGACCCAGCAGTGCCGTAGTAGAACGTTGGGACGCCAACGAACCTGCGGCCTTGCCGGTCGCATCGCACCCCCACTCCTCATCCCCCCATGAGTCACGGGTCGTGAACTGTCTGGCTCAATCACCGGGCGCAGGGACAATGGTCTTGCCCCCAGGTGAGGATTAGGCTCTCAGACAGCCAGTCACGCTCCCTCTCAAGACGTAGCCAGATGAGATCATGCATCACATGATGATCTCCCGACCTCCCGCTCTCCCGGAACTCCCCCCAGTCCTCCCTCCTACACGCCCCCGATAGAGTAACAATAAAGGTGCCAGGAACCGGCAGGCGGGAGACCGCTAGGGAACACGGACCTCGGTCTCCCGGGCTAAGCCATAGCGATCTCCACTCAGATGTTATCTCCGGCTGTCTCGTCTGGTTCTTTACCGCTGACCGCGTGGAGTGGAGCCTACAAGCTGGTGCCGAAAACCGGGAATCCTCGAACCTCCACCCTGCTCACACGTCGCCTGGGAAGGGCCGCTGATACCGAGAGATCCGGGCTGGATACCGGCGCGATCCAGGGACTCACCGCTTTCGGTATCGCCTCGTCCTCTGGATCGGCGCGCATTCAGGAGAACCACGCGTACCCTAGGACACTCTCTCGATCCGGGACGTGAACACCCGGTGAGTATGGGGAGCTTGCAAAAAAAGCAGGGCTTATGACAAGCACGTTGATCTAACTGAAAGCGATTAACGAAATGCGGCAGGGTCCCCGTGTGCAAGAGAAGGGAGCTGGCGCAAATTGGTTGAGGAGATTGAAGCTCAGTGTCCATGGTACCCAGAGGGGGGGACATTGGAATCTTAAGGACTGGGAAAACATGTCGGGCGCACTCGCAAGCACAGAGCCTCGCATGCCGATGTCGCTGCTAACTGCAGCGTGGAGACAATGTTTTGTTGCCATCAGCCCGTGCAGACCTACGTGCTCCCTTGCTGTAGGCAGCCCACTCCTTCGCGATCTTTCACCTTCAATTCTCGACCCGAGATTTTCTCTATCCCCACTTCATAGAAATGTGGACGCCTCGTCCTCCTTCTGCCCCTACGCTCCTTCACCCATTTTCAAACTCTCCAGCGGCTCAGCCGCCCCTCCCCTTTGCTCCGCCTTCCTTTTCCGAAGCCACTGCACTCCTCCGTCTGCGCCGCGTAGAATGGCGCGGGTTTCGAAACTTCCCTCGCAGAACGTATTAGCCCGCGCATCTGCAGAAGAAAGAAACCCTGACGGAAGACGATGCCGAGTTCTTATTCTTGCATTGTTGCCCCATCCACCTTCACAGATACTGAGGAGGATGGCATAGTTCGGCGGGTTGTCGAGTACCGCCCCCTGAGCTATAATATATCCTTACCGAAGCTCCATGCAAAGCAATGCGGGACGTAGGAGTCACCAGCCCCTACGTGAGAGGCATGCTGGAAGCCATCGCAAGGAACCACCTAATGGTTCCAGATGACTGGAAACCACCTGCGCGCATGCTCCTGAGCCCTGCGAATTTGTGTGGTCTGGGAAAGTGAGTTCCGCCAGCAATGCTTCAAATGAGAGCAGCCACCTCTGGCGGCGCTTACACCGCCAGCCAGCTTTCAACTGCTGACCCGATGCTTTTGCCAATCCCAATCGATCAGATTGTGCTGCGCTCTGAGGCCCGCCCCTTACGGTGCAGCCTTCTGAGTGCGCCTATAAGGGCATTTGTCAAAGTCCCCAATGCCCGACCAGCCAACCCAGAGTTTCTCCTCCATCCGGCAAAACCCCAAGAGCCCTATGCTGAATTTGTGAACAGAGCTCCAGGAAGCGCTCAAGAGGCAGGTAGATAGCTGCAGGGAGGCCCAAAAAAAAAGCGGGCTCCTCATGCGCCTCGCCAAAGAGAACGGCTTCCACGGAGTGCCACTGGGAGGGCAATCACGCAGTCTCAAAGGCAAAAATCCTGAACTGGCCGACATGCTTAAGGCTTCTTGCTGCCAGGACATCCGGATCCTCAACCCACCAAACTGGCCTCCTCATGCCGCAGCACTCTCCTCCGGCGGGAGGCAGCCCCAGGATGACTGCTTTTAACTGCGGCAGACCCGGACACTTCCGAAGGGAGTGTAGGCAGGCCCTCGGGCGGGGGGCCTACAACCCGATGGAGGAGGGTCTCCCAGGAGGAGAAGGCTACCAAAAACCCGATTTGCCCACGTTGCCAGAAGGGCTTCCACTGGAGAACGCATCGTCTGCCCGTCCGGGAAACTCCCGCCCGGGCGTCTCCCCAGCCCAGGACCAAGGAGGAGAGTACTTCAGGAGCAGACTCAAACGCCAAGGCCCCTGCCAAAACCACCTTACCCCTCTCGTGGCGTATCTGCGGCTCGCATGCACCCAGCCCATCTCGCTTTAAGGTTTCCCCATTTGCGGGGTTCTTAGCGCACGCCTAACCCAGTGACGACGAGCCCATCCCTACCGGGACTATTGGGCTGGTGCTGCCAAAGAGCCTCTGCCACTGAACAGGGACTGTTCATCGCCCCCGGAGTGATCGAATTCCACACACCAAGGACCCATCCATCTCCCAGGTCTGGACAAACATCCCACAGGAGTTGCTCTGTCGCGAGACCGGCTGCGCATTTCAGCTGATCCTCTTCTTGCCCCATGTACCGCGCGCTACCCGCCACGTAATTCAATAAAGGCTACGCAGCCCCGGGCGCTAACATGGCGCATTTCCTACACCAATCGGGTCAGCAGCGGTGGAGACGTTTAATCGGGAGCTCCCTACCATACCTGGAGCTCGCCATAGAAGGATGTTCAAGGGCCTGGTGGACACCGCTGATGTTACCGGGCTATCAGAGCAGCCGAAAGTGGCCCGACCAGTGGCCGAATCGTAGGCTTGCCCGCACATCTGGGGGGTGGGGAGACAAACCGCGATCGAAGCATCCGCCCGCTCACGGTCAACAGCCCAGGACTCCGAAATGACAGCTCACAGTCCGCTTCCCATCATTTTGGACATCCATGTCAATCTTCTGGGGAAGGGACCTTATGAGTCAGGTCAAAAGCGACTCTGGTTTGGGACGGGTAGAGCCGTCACGAGCACGTTGATCCCAATCTTGCCTCCTCCGAAATTATTTTCTAATTTCCACAGGAAATCTGTTTCCCTCTCCCCTCCTCTTTTCCTTCTGTTTTTCGACCAGTAGTTAGGCGGAGGGCCAATTGGCTGACTGGCCCTCCCTGGATTAAAAATCTGGGCCCGTCTCTGATACCGTAGCACTGTCAGGGACAGGCCCCAGTTTAAAAAGAGAACTGCCGCCATTATGCCCTCCTAATACCCACAAGGCCAAGGTTGCTGCAAACACAGATCCTCTCATGATTTGGGTGGTTGGTGTTTTGCCACGCTCAGTCGGGTCGCCTCTTACCAAGGAAGCGGGTCTCGGCGGTGACAACCCTCCGGGATACACTTCGATCACAAAATTTAGCACCATCCAGCTGCCTGCATTAGCCACCAAGGTCACGTGTAAGTGCAACTCCCTTGCAAAGAAACCCCCCCTTTCCTTTCTCCTTTGTGTGTGCGAGAAATTTGCCTCTAATTGCCGGATTGCTTCATTCCCCGGATGCACCCATCCCCCCAAAAGGTGCTTCCAAAGCCCCCTTTGTGTTGCTGATTAAGCATGCATACCCACAATCCCCCCAGGACCGCCTGTTCCCTCCCCTCGAGGCTTTCGGACCTCGCCTTTGACGCTAATTCTGGATGACGCTTCTGTGAAGCCAATTCCCACCAGGGCCGCCTACCTCCTGCCCTCCTGTCAAACAACTAAAGAAAGAGGAGTGTAGGCGGCCCCCAGGAGGGTTGCATTAAAAGCAACCTTCACAGGCTGCAAAACAAGCCTTCTTCCTTCCCATATTAAATCTTAACACTAACTTCGGAGTCCCCAATCTCCTCGGCCATCCGCATCTAGAACTGAACTTGGCGGGACCTCGGCCCCCCCCGTAACCTGGGAAAGGGTTGTGTGTTTCAGTCCCTCTTGCTACAGGTTCCTTCGTGGACTCCGGATTATACGCCACGCATAGGCCAACCCATGGAATGGCGCCAGGAGGAAACCAACCCTCTATCCCGGAGATGGAACGCGTCTCTCTAGAGGATCCCGCCTTCAGCGATCTGCTAACAGGGAACGCCGTCGCTAAATAGCCTTAAAAGACCCGGATGACCTGGGGAGACGTCAAGGCGACCAGCCAGCCAGGCCTCTAGCGGCTGCACTGCGCCAGCAAGACCACCCCGGTGACACCTCGAGAACCTCTGTGTGCGGCTCTGCGGCGTATCATCACCACCAACTCAGCGACCACTCATCCTTTTGCCTGCTCTTGCTGCCCTCCTGCCGATGGCGATCGGCCACCCCCCTGGCGGCAGCTTTCACCAGACCAACATCTGGGAGCAGTTTGCTGCCGCTGCCGCCAACGTCTTCATCTTTCTGCCTGGGCCAGTACCTACAGGAGTCGGAGCCTGCCCAAGCTCCCTGCCTGCTCCCCGTCTGTAAAGCACCGGAGACTTCCTAGCGGGAGTCTGGGCTGAGCCCCTGCTCATGAATGCCTCATCCATCAGGTGGTAACTCTCATGAGCTCTCACTGGGACCCGCTTCGTCCAAAACTCCTCCCGGCTGGCGCTCTTTCCCTTGTCTCACCAAGACGGTCGCTTAACCACTAATCCAACGCACCTGGCGCCTCGCGATCACCGGGCAGCAGACCAAACGAAGGAACCGACCCGGGCCCATTAGATTGGCAGCTTTCGGCCAGTTGGAACTGCACACACATGGAGGGACATTCCCCGTGTTCGGAAACATCCTGCTCCCCGAAGGGGCTGGTTCTGGACCTGCGGGGAGAGAACGTTCAATTATATCCTCATCTGACTCTCTGCCGGAACTCTTTGTTGCCTCAGTCGTACCTCACCATTGTCCTACCCCAGGCTCCACCTCGGGAGCCCGGACGTAACGCTGCCACCCGCTCTCTGGCATACCGACCCTCCTGTCGGGATGCGACGCGGTCGCCCTCTCCTCGGGCGTGAGTTCGTCTCCCCTGCGCAGAACTTCCTAGTGGGAGTCCCCGGACTACAGCTTCCTACAATGCTAAGACCTTTATTGGCCGGCTGGCCTGTGCCTCTTGCGAAGTCCATCAACTTCTTACCTCCACCGGGCTCTGGGATGCCCTGGCCTCCGAGCAGCAGAGAACTTCGTCAAGCGACCCCAGACAATCGTGTGCCGCTATTGATTATTTGTTGTTGTTACATCAACAAGGTTGTGAGAATGTACATACATATGTGTTGTTTTAATCTTTCTTGATAATTCCCAGTTGATCCACATGAAAGTGCGTGGAGCTGCAAGCAGTTGTATCCCCAATCTGAAGGTATGATGTTTTGCCCCATTGGTGGTCAGCCCTCTGGAGCTGGCTGTCGGGAGGGATGGTGGAGTGCTATTGTACAGCTCTGCATTGGTTTAATTGTGTGCCTTTGTTATCGGATCTTGTTTTACGTTCAATGCGTGTCTAATATATGTGCCTGTAACGTGTGTAAAGAAAACCCCTCGCATTTCCCTTACCCCGCTAAACTAGCAGTTCTAATGTTGCACCAAGCAGCAATGACCAACCTTGACCAAACGGGCGGAGGAGACAAGCGTCCCTTTAAATCGCCCCTTAGCGTTTCGGCCCCCCCGTTTTCTAAAATGTAAAAGCGAGGAGATGTGGTAGTGCACTGCCGAGCCAGCAGTGCCCGTGGTAGAACGTTGGGACGCCATGTCGGACCTGCGGCCTTGCCGGTCGCATCGCACTCCCCACTCCTCATCCCCCCGAGTCACGGGCTGGTCGAACTGTCTGGCTCAATCGAGCGGGCTTAGGACAATGGTCTTGCACTTGGTGAGGATTGGGCGCTCAAACTGGCGATAACGCCTCCTTCCTCTCGCCGCGTAGCCAGATGAGATCATGCATCACATGATGATCTCTCCCGGCCGCCTCCCGCTCTCGGAACTCCCCCCAGTCCCTCCCTCCTACACGCCCCGATAGAGTAACAATAAAAGGTGCCAGGAACGCCCGACAGGCCGGAGGAGATGCAGCTAGGGAACACCTGGACTGTCTCCGGTCGCTTTGCTAGCGTCCTGTGGAGGAGATGATGTTATCTCCGGCGTCCTGCGTCTACCGTTCTTACGCTGACCGCGTGGGTCGACTACAGTTTGGAAATGTATTTTTGGTATTTTCATTGGATGTATTTCTGAGTGCAGTCCCATACACATGGATGCTAGTATTGTATTGATCCCTTTCTGTTCCTGGCACCACAACAGTCTCCCGTACCTGCTATGTAGAAATGGCTTTTCATTTTCAAAGTGGAGAAATGTTACCTTCACTCCCAGAAGACTGTTTCCAAATATTTTCTAGGCTTTCTGTTTAGGACTATAGCAAAAACTGCCATGCAAACATGCCCTTTGTGTCACTGAACTCAGTGTGCTTGGCAGAGTGAACAAAGAATGGTAGTACATCAAATAACTGGAAATCATTGAGCAAAGAATAATAATGAGTCAATTTACTTGGTTTCCATTAGATTTACTTCTTGGATATGGGTTGGGGTTGCAATTTTCAGTTACATCCAATTAAACACCATTGTTTTTTATAGTCAATAATCCTACATATTGAGCCTTCGTCAATATTTTTGTAGCTTAATGTGCTATTACATGGCACTGCTATTTATCTATGGAGAACATAAATTTATCTATGGAGAACATAAATTCAGTCCTAAAAATGTATGTTGTAATCCTAAACACACTTCCTAGGGTGAAAGTCCTACTGAAGCCAAGGGAAAATAAACATGCCAATGAGTACAACCTTATATGCAATCTCATGCTGGCACCTCCAGTGTGAGATCAATGATTTCACTGGACTTAGGCTGGAGTAACTCTGCCTAGGATCATAATATTAGCATCTTGTTCTGCACATTTTGATGTAGAGACCCCAGTTTATTAACTTTCAAAATCAAGAAGTGTGTGTGTGTGTTTATGCATTGTGTAGTGATGACAACTGGCTTATGAAATTCCTAGAAATTTGGACAAGGAGCCAGGACAGTGAAGCACTGGAAGGGGAGGGAGCTCAGCCTGGACGAGATGCATAATCTACACCACAGGTGTCAAACTTGTGGCCCTCCAGATGTTATGGACTACAGTTCCCATCATCCCCTGCCAGCATTATGCTGGCAGGGGATGATGGGAACTGTAGTCCATAACATTTGGAGAGCCGTGAGTTTGACACCTATGATCTACACTCTCTGAAGCGGCCATTTTCTCCACCAACAGATCTGTGTAGTCTGGAGGTCAGATGTTGTTCCAGAAGCATTCCAAGCCCCACCTGGCAGACAGCGATCCTCACTGTGGGAATATAAAACTTTCCCAACAAACAATTATGAGCTCCCAGTGATCCATGTCACGTTCAGCTGGAATCAACTGGCTGTTGTAGACTTCCTGGGTTATGCGACTGCAGGGCAGTTTTTGCTCATTTCGTTTTTCTGCATCTGTGGCTGCATCTGGCATCTTCAGCGGCATGCCATGTTTTTCTTCCACATGCTGCCACAGAGAGAAACACGTTTCATCATGACACCGCCGAAGATGCCAGTTATAGAAGCAGGTGAAACATTGGAGGTAAAAACAGCTAGACCATGGCTACACAGCCCGGAAAACCCACAACAGCCAGTCCCATTTATTAACTTTTAAAAATTAAACATATATTTTCTCACATATGTCACACACTAAAGCCATTATCACCGTGTTGCTTCAAGGTGAACCCTCTTCACTTTCTCATCATCCTTACTAAAATATAGTACCCGACATGAAGCACATTTATTTCAAACAATGCCAAAGATAGCAACACTATTATGATCTGTGCTTTAGGTAAAGTGCCTCTGTTAATCAACTCTAGATAGCATTTGCTTTTTAAGGAAACCAACATTCCAAGGCTACTGGGATGGATCTCAATTAATTCATGCCTAACACTTGGTTGGTTTGGCATATATATCTCCTAGGCATTTGTATACAAAGCCAAATCTAACCACAATACATGTGCATCTAAGCTTCCCTCACGTGACTTGTATTTCAACATTCTCTATATTTCTGGACTACAGGACAGTATTAATTTATACAAAAAGGGGCATGGAAAGGACTGCTTTGTTTTACTATGTAATCCATAAGCCACTCTGGAACAGTCTCATTGAAATACAATAGAAACCTATTGCATTACTCCTAAGTGAATTGCAGCCCATGAAAACATTAAAATTACCTTTCATAACTGCCATAGGCATGCCTTGCTTGTGAAATGATTTTGTATTGTTTCGTTCAATATGTGTGTGTGTGTCAGAGAGAGACTGATTATCATAAGGGATAGATGTCTTTGTGCAGTTTCTATGTGCTTTATACAGACTATGGGTTACTGTAAAGTGCCTCTGGAATGTTTTGCTTTGGTGGGTGTTTCATGAACATTTTGTCCCATGACAAGAGGTGCTTCCCTTTTTGGCGGCCTTTGCACAAAATGGCACAAAATTGTTTGCAACTAAGCATTTGACAAATGAGGCAACATATCACCTCAAACGTAAGGCATTGCAGATGCACAATGTACAGCCAAATCTCCAGTTTATTACTCACACCCACATACATAACTAGAGCTGAATCAGGGCAAAAATTTCCTTATCCAGCATCAACAGTAGTTCTACTGTGGCATTGATAGAGTGTTGGACTAGACCTGGGAGAGCCAGAATGCAGTTCCCACACTGGTATAACATTTACTGGCTGACCATGGGCCAGGTACTCCCTCTCGGCCCAACCTACCTCACAGGGGTGAGGACCCAAGAACGCTGTTCTGAATTCCTTGGTGGAAGAGAATGATATAAAATGCACAAGACAGATAGGTAATGAAGCTTCAAGTGAAGAATAGCAACATAGCTTATCACCAGTGAACTGGAATTGTATCCTCCAGTGGTGGGATCCAAAAATTTTAGTAACAGGTTCCCATGATGGTGGGATTCAAACTGTGGCATAGCGCCAATGGGGCTGGGTGGGGCATGATGGAGGCGTGGCCAGGCATTCTGGGGAGCAGGAGGCATTCCTGGTGAGACTGTGGCAAGGGCGCGGCCACTGTGCCGATCCTGCAGGCTGAGGAAGCTTGAATGCATGCGAGCAAGGTGACTGACACGACGTGCCTGGTGCACCTCCTGCTAGACTGCTTCAAGTTCCTGCGTGCTTACCTGCTGAGAGGAGGGGCGTAACTAAGGCAAAAATCACATGGCAAAATCACCAATTAGTAACCCCCTCTCGGCACACACAAATAATTAGTGACCTACTCTCGGGAACCTGTGAGAACCTGCTGGATCCCACCTCTGGTATCCTCTCTTTCTCCAACTCTGAAGCAGCAGCTTATCAGGACTGTCACTGCATGAAACAGCGCAAAGATTTGTTTGTCATGACTATTCTTGCACTCACAACCCAAAAACAACTTTTCCAGTGAAAAATCAAATCATCATGAAGCCTAAGCAGAGAAAGTCTCCATCTAACTTCAACAAATATAAACACTGTAAGAGAAAAAAAAATCAGATTAGTGACATTTCACAATACTCCTCAAAAAAAAAAGTAATTCAATACTATATAATAGTCCCAATACAATAGTCCCAATAAAACAGCCTCCATGTTTCAAAAACATGGCAGGAGATGTCATCATTGGCTGATTTAGCAGCCACATCAGAGCACGGGTATGAATAGCAAATTGATACTAAATAGGATTGTTCTTTTCTTAAAATCAGCCATCCGCATAAGACGTTCTATCTAGCTTTTCAAAAAGAACTGATTTCCAGATATTTATAAGAATAATTTTTTCAAACATCCAGTTCTTCACAAATAGAGATATAATCATGTTGACCCATTTCCATGTGCACGCCTCATAAAGGGTTAACATGCACATTTCACGACTGAGCATTATTAACACTTTCTTCCACTTTATTGCTGACGAAATAATAGGATTTGTCAAGGGACATTATGAACCACCACTGCTGGATAAATACATAAAACATGATGGCAAAGGTCTGGTGGGACTTGAATCAATTTTCTTCCGCCATCAAATAAATGTCACATTAGATGTAAAGCATGCTGCATTCTATGGAGACCTCAGCTACCACTGATGTTCAAAACTGAAATGAGGTTTCAGAGTTTCCTGACTTTGTGCAACAAGTATCCCAGGTTGGGCAGTAGAATAAGGAAGTAGATAAAAGAAAGAGACAATCTAAAAAGGAAAACAAAGGCACCTAGGAGGATTACAACATTGAAATCATGGAGTCAGATCAGCAAGATCAGCAAAGAGATACATGAAAACCAGTGATAATTAGTAGAAAGAATTATTCACCTTTATCAAGCCCTGCTCTCTTGCAGCAAACAAGTCCCCACCTGTCAATATGCAAAAGGAACTTATCCCCAGGTCCTTAGGTGTGCCTGGCTTGACAATTGGGCCAGTTAACTCCCACTATGTCACCCTAAGGTGATTCAATCAGTGCTTTCAGCGGACCATTACTTAGGCCCCTTCGGCAAGGGCCAATAAACATGGATTAAGGGCACGACAAAACCCAGTTTGGAGGGGAACTTTAAACAGATCCCACTCCTGACGCAAATCCGCTCCACTCCCCCCCCCCGCCAAGTTTTTTAAGAATCGCGATTTGTGCAATTCTTTTGTTTTAATGTGTCTCACAGTCACGGTTGAGTGAACGGCCAGGCAGGAGGCATGTTATGTAGCTGAACTTTCCTCTCTTTTTTTACCTCCCAGTTCCCATCTGTGCAGTCACATGTGCACATGAGGCATCAGCAAGGCTCTGGGGTTCATGCGTCCCTGCCTGCGTAGCTGCACATCAGTGGGAGGTAAATAAAAAAAGACGTGCATCCATGTGAAGGTGCGCATCCCGGCTGATGTGCTGCCTGTTTATGGAATGGTCAGCCATGTGAACAGCCCAGGGCGACGGTTCATGTATCCCACATGCAACCCGCTTTAAATTTGCTGTGCGGAAAGGCCCTGCACTATCTGTTCCCATTTCATCAATCAGTATTCAAGAGAATAGTATCAAGTCTCTCCTATCTTTTTATTGAAACTCCAGAAAGCAATCAATTCTTTGTCTCTTGTTTTTCTGCCAGCTTACCTCATACCAGCTCAGGACCCATTTTTGAGTATATCAATCCTTTCGCCATTCAGAGTGTGTATGTGTACTCTGGATCTGTGAGTTCACCCTATTTATGTGGAGGCTCTTTCCTTTCCTCCTGGAAATGCTGGTCATTTTCCACTTCCGTGCTGTTCTCCCTGGAAGTCCCTTAAAGACTGGAAACTACCACTTTTCTCTTAGTCAATTCTTGTGTGGTTTGTGTGCGCGCGCACACACACATATATATCTGTTTCAATTCTTTAATAAAACCAATTTTAATTGTACAACAGTCTGCTCATTTGAGAGTACTGACCCAGGATTATCCTAATATACATGTTATCAACAGGGTACCTTTATAATGGAACAGGACTGTAATCCACTGCAGTGATTATTGCTGGCATCGCTTGCTTGCATTAAATTCTAATTCACCTTCTGGATGGATGACAATATACCTTGCCTTAGCCAGGGGTAGGGAACCTGCGGCTCTCCAGATGTTCAGGAACTACAATTCCCATCAGCCTCTGTCAGCATGGCCAATTGGCCATGCTGGTGAAAACTGATAGGGAATTGTATTCCTGGAACATCTGAGAGCCGTGAGGTTCCTGGAATTCTATAGGCTGGTCGTTGTTCTCTAATTTTGCACTTCTTAATTCTGTTGCATTGTTCATTGGATGTATGTCTGCATTCTTTTATATCCCATAATCTGTCTTGAGTCCTATCCAGCAAGGCAGACTATAAGCAAAGTAAATAAAGCAAAATATGGACTACAAATGTTGGTAAACATTACCATTTTATGGTCCTAATCTAATGCATAATCTGAAGTGGTCAATATATTTCCACCACCACAATTAATGACAACAAACTGCACTATTTGTGCAACCCAAGTGCCAAAAATATTCTTGAAATGTTGAAAGAACATACTAGAAAAAAATTATGGATGCATACCATTGCCATCTATGTTTATTGCTTTCTTCTTGTTGTAAAAGTGATCTGTACAAAACTATTAAAGACAAATTTTGGAAATCAAATTCAAAAGTTTGATAACTACCAAGCCTGCATTTTCCACACACAGACAGCCTGTTTCTTACCTCTACATACTTGCTTTTGTTCCCCTTTTTAGGAAGAGAATGATTACAAAAAAATTGAAAAATGTGGATCCCCTTCAGACTATAATAGGAAGAAGATTTATTTTTTTTGCAATTCTTAACGAAGCAGGAAGAAGATATTAGTAACATTACAGGTTAGGAGGTGACCTTAGATCCAGTTAAATATTTGAAAATAAATTTGACCAGACAAAATGAAACACAATTTAAAAATCAGTATAAAATGACATGGATAAAAATACAAGAAGATGTGCAAAGATGCTCCAAAATTTCATAGCTAGGAAGAATTTCCACTGTAAAAGTTAATATATTGTCAAAAATAATTTTTAAAAATTTCAAATGTTACCAATTCATATACAATTTTAAAAAACCTAAAGGAATGACAGAAACAGGTAAACAAGTTGTCATGGAATGGCAAAAAAAACAAGAGTCAGATTCAAAGTTTTACATGATGAGAAAAAGACAGCTCAATTCAGAGTAGGGGGCGTAGACCCCAATCTGGAGCCTGTGCAGCCATGCACTGGCGTGGGTGCCCACCACACTGGTCCAAGGGGCAAATGTGCTTGCAAAGGGGAAACTTACCCAGGTGGCTGGGCAGCACGTGGCTCCGTGGCCCCCAACACAGAAGTCGCCACTTACACCTAGGCCTGCTGGCACCAAAAACTGAACTGGTGTGACCAAGGGCACTCCAAAGGCATGCCAGGGGATGGAGTCCACCTCAGTCAGCTTTCACTGCCCATCCAGCCCCTGGGTGCCAGTGGAGAGTGTCATACATAACTCTGTTATCCCCTATGGGGGATTCTTGGAGGATTTTCTTTTTGTTGTTTTAGTCTTCCTATGCTTCGGGAAAGCCCTTTAGAGAGCGTGGGGATGGCGCTGTTCCCACCCACACACTCTGGATGGGGCTAGGAGAGGACAACTACTAGTGCTTGATATTAAAGTATCAAGCAGCTGGTCTTGTTTGGAATGTGGTCTGGATTTCTAATCCAGTAATAAAATTATAAACAGCAGATTTGCAAGTAAGGTTACACCACTGCTTATGGACAAAAAAAAAATCAACCAGGGCAAAAATTTAGTACATAATAGAAGCCATGTAATCAGAGATGGCTTGTATAATTTGGGAAATTATGTGAAAAAGAATTAGCCCTGCAATATCTCCACTAATGTCACCTAAAGAGACTTATTATGACTAAGAATAAGGTGAGAATCACTGACTTATAACATACAGAGATATGATAGACATTCAAGGTGAAATTAAGTCTGGGCAAAAGAAAATGGGGAGGAGGCAAAACAAGTATAATTACTATACTTCCAATTAGTTTCAACACTAAGAAAGGAAATTAATTCAGCAAGAAGTGTAATAAAAGGCCAGACAGAATTCGAAAAGATTACACAACAAAAAGAACATTTATTAGGATGAATTTACAGACTATTACTTTAATCTAAATCAGAAACAGAACAAGTGAAAACATGTCTGGTCAGATGGATGCAAAACTTTGAGGAAGAAATATCTTTTCAACAATGGGAAACTTTATGGATGAAAAGTATAAAATTTACTGCCAGTCAAACATTCACAGAAAATTGGTACAAGATGTTTTATTGGTGGTGCATCACTTCAAAGGATATTGAGAAGATGAACAAGAATTATAAAAAGAAATTCTGGAAATGTAAAGTGGTGAATGGCTCTTTTTATCAAACGAGATGGACATGTAGAAAAGTTTAAAACATTCTGGAAAGAAGTTCATGCAGAATTTAGAAAATATTAAAAATCAAATTTGCAATGAATGCGATGTTATTAGGCATACTGCCAAAACATTCCAAATATTTCAGAAGAACTTTTTTTCAAAATTGGATACCGGCAGCCAGAGTAGTACTTGCAACAAAATGGAAGACAAAAGAATATCCAAGCCAAGAGAATTGGGAAAATAAACTAGTGAAATATGCAGCAATGGAAAAATTAATGAACTTTGTGAATAAGTGAACTTTCAGCTTGCACAATAAATAATGTTACAGTTGGATTAACAAACCAGCAGTGGGTTGGACTAGATAGCCTATCTGGCCCCTTCCAATTTTATAATTCTGTGATGCTAAGAGATGCATTTTGGTGACAATAATTCTTTATTGGAATAGGGCAAAGAAATACTGTCTTGTAGGTGCATTACAGATTGCAGGGAATGGGGAAACAGGATCTATGCACAGACTCATTCACCACTTGAACAGAGACAAATCTAGGGTGTTGTGGGTTTTCCGGGTTGTATGGCTGTGTTCCAGTAGCATTTTTTCCTGACGTTTTGCCTGCATCTGTGACTGGCATTTTCAGAGGATTCAGCCAAACCTCTGAAGACGTCAGGCAAAACGTCAGGAGAAAATGACACTGGAACACAGCCATACAACCCAGAAAACCACAACATCCTAGTGATTCTGGCCATGAAAGCCTTCGACAATACATTGAGAGTAACCTGTTTGGCAGCCCAAGTCACGGGGTGGGGGTACTTGGGCAGCAAATGGGAATGGCGCAGGCTTGCTGCCTCCATAGAGGTTTATGGTGGAGTGGCAAGGAAAAATAAACCTACAATAGGCTATGTCTGCCTTTTTGCTGGCATAAGTCTGTGCCAGTAAAAGGGGCCTTCCCAGGCAAGAAGCTGAATAAAGTAGGCTCCACACCCAAAATGCCCCCATTGGCATTGGTGTACTTGAGCACTGACATAGTAGCTGCAATGGCGCCTGGGCAACACGGAGCTGTGAGGCTCCCAGAGTGGGCAAAATTGCCCCTCAGCACAGAAGTGCAACTTACACTACCTGACCTGGCAATGATGCTAATGTCACATCAGCTCCACAGTCTTTTTGGCTCACAGTCCTTGTGGATTGCACTGTAAACGTTCAGAATTTGAATAATTATGAGTTCTGAAAATGTGATCTCTTCTTGCTTTAAATGAATTAAAGTTTTTGTGGAAAGTTAATGTGCTAGATACTGTATATCACGTCATATTAAAGCTAAGTACTTGTTCAGATAATTTGCTACAGTTTTTTAAAAATATGGTATTGAAGGTTATGCTTTTCCTTTCAGATGGTCTGTGCAGAAATAAGTAATGTGTGATTGCTATAAGTAACAGAAGCAAACTCTGATGAAGAAGAAACACAAAAGGATATCAGCTTAAACCAACATTAGGTACATTTTTGTGGAGAAATTCCTACTTTATATCACTGAAAATGTATGCTGTAATTTAGAAACTATACCAGCAGTACAGCTTAGTATTTCTAGTGAAAAAATAGCAATACATTTTGTTATAAATCGGAGAAGGGGGGAGTATGATGCATCGCTTGAATATTAAAACTATGCAACAGACACAAAGGTCAAACTCTGTATTCACACACTTCTATATTACCGTGGGCTTTATTTTAACAATGAACAGGATTTGACCCATTAAAATGCTTCGATGTAACTTAAAAAAAAAAACATACAGCACTGTTTCCACCAGAGACACACTTAACCTAATTACATTACATTAACATGGTAGATAACTCTGGGACACTCTGCTATTGTATAACATGTACAAAAATTAAAATCTATGAAAATTGAACATCTTTCCAGTACTTCATGCAATGAGTAGAATTAATCACCTGACTTGCATGTGGCTTCCTTTGCTTTTATGTCATATGTTCACAATGCACAACTAATATGCTTGTAGAGGACAAAAATATGATCCAATTAAACTTAACAAAGGCTGATTCCACATTTATTTATTCTATTTATTGTTTCGATTTATAAACCGCCCCATCCCCTGGGGGCTCTGGGCGGTGGCCTGGGGGCTCTGGGCCAAAAACAATGGTGTGAAAACGGTGTGAAAACCCTCTTACACCCTTTTAAACCCTTTTACATAATTTTCACACTGTTTTCACACTGCTGTTTTTGGCCCATGTGAAATCAGCCAGGGCTACTTATTTTTCCAAGCATTTTTGTAGAAAAGAATGTTAACTGAACACAACTTCTGGAATACAGAACAGCTTAAGTCATTTTCCCCATAAAGCAATCAACAGGGGATGTGAGAATGATCAAATGCAGCCTAAAAGCCACCTGGCAGAGCAAAAGAATTGTAATTCCTGTAGGGCAACTATTTGGTGGCAAAAGGGTCTAGCACTAGCATACAAGCTGCTGGCTTGGATATCAAGATAAATGTATTTGTAACCTGTTGGTTACTCACTTTCTGTGTGCAGGTTTGCCAAACCTATTGTTACTGGCTATACTTAATTGTTATAATATTCGTTGGATACTGTTTTTCAAATCAAAATGTTTTCTCAATGAATCAAGCTGGGACTGCCCAAGCAACTCTGGCATTCCAGACAAAAAAAATTCAAACAGTGGGTACTATAAAAGAAATACAAATGTCTGAATTCACTGTCCTTTTGTGGCATTCCAGATCAGTCTCTGGAGGTAGCTAATTCCTTCTTGCCTTATGGTAGGTCTGGCCCAGAATTAAGCAATCACTAACATACATGAAGATGACAGGCTATAGAACTCCTGACTTAGCACTTTATTTCTCAAAACCTGTCAAAGTATTTCAAAATATTTTAATTTCTCTGTAGTGTGTTCCCTATCTATATGTTAGAATAAATGACACCTGTTTTAGAAAAGCTCGAAAAGTACGCCACAGTGAACAAGAGAAGTATTGTTATATCAACTTGGCTTTTGTACTGAAGTAGAGGCTGGATTTACTGAGTTTCTTCCATTTAGAGAACACAGGTATTAGTGAAATCTAGTAACAGCTGGTATAGTCCCGTACACTGAACGCTGCAGCTACCTACTATGTATTTAGCCTTAAACTACTCACAATTTCCACACTACAATTCAGTAGTAAAATGGGAACAATGAAGATCACTAGTAGTACTATGATACTAATTTATAAAAGGATTGTAACTCTACCGGCTTCTAAGATATTGCTGTCTTTTCTTCTCTATGCAACAAAAAAAGTATATATATTCACAGTGAGGCTATGACCTGTACGTATGATCCTACTGTTCGATTGTCTATTTTCTGATACCCGTGCCCTTGTAAGACACTCTGCCCATTTTAGGGTGTGTTTTTTTCTGTGTGTGATGTGTCTTGCATTGTTTTGTAAAGGTAGGAGTTAGAATTCTATACATTTCAGTTCCTATTCAAAATCTCCAGCAAATATATTTCTTGGCCAAGGGTGGCATAGCAAACAGATGCAAAAATCTACAGAGAGATGCTAAATAAAATAATAAATTTTGCATAACTGTTTTGTAAAGAAGATATACTATAAAGCCAAAAGCTGGAAATAGCAACACAGAGGAAAACAAACAGAAAAAAAAATCAAAGGTGAGCAACATGGAAGCCTCTGAAAATAGAAAGGGAATAGCACAGGAAGTAGAAGGAAAGCCAGTTGCTAAAATTAGTTGACTGTGTTTGACAAATCTGAAAGCTAAGAATGCAACATCTACATTCAACAAAAATACTAGAAATACTAAAAGGAGAGCCATAGTGACAGATGTTGAGAGACTGTTGATGAACTTGATACCTACTTTTCTTCAGCCTTTCAAAAGGGAAGACACTAATAGTTGTGAACGTTGACAGGAACCAGGGAGTGGGGGGAGAGGAGAAACAATAAATATTCAGGCTGAATCAGCATTGCACAGACACTGACATACAGCACTGGGTGTGCTGAGGTGCCCTGTCCACCATTCCCTGTAAGCCTCAGGAAAAGAGCAGGGTTCGTAAGGGGTCATGGAGAAGTGTCGGGATGACACATCCGATCATGTTGATGCTTAGTGGTGGTGAAGCTGGGCATCCAACTTTATAGCTGCTCTTCTTACCTATGTATGAATGAACTGCAAACAAGTAGCAGTATCTGCAGAAGGTGTATTTTCCAACCTGAGTCCCACCTGGCAACACCTGGGGGAGCAATATCCACACTGGAGCAGAGCTTCCACTGATGGAGGGTTTTTCTGCCCAGTATTGATTCTGATGGTGAAAGTAAATGAAGAATATCTCCTAGTCATAGTAACTGCTTGAGTCTGCTTTCTTCATTCTGTATTTGCCTGCAGTCCTCAGTAACGTACCAGCTACCCACAGCAGAGTACGAAGTTTCTTTGGCAAGATAAATCAGGCCCTTTACACACAGGAAACAATGTTTTCAGGCTGGAAATAAAACATTTCCTCCATGGAGTTCCACATTGTTTTTCCTCCTTTGGCTTCAAAAACGTTTCCAAGCTGCTTTTTCTCCTTTTTTTTTTAAAAAAAAAACTCTTTTCAACAATTATTTCGCTTGGGTGCTGTGTGGTTTCCGGGCTGTATGGCCGTGTTCTAGCAGCATTCTCTCCTGACGTTTTGCCTGCATCTGTGGCTGGCATCTTCAGAGGATCTGATGATCCTTCAGATCCTCTGAAGATGCCAGCCACAGATGCAGGCGAAACGTCAGGAGAGAATGCTGCTAGAACACGGCCATACAGCCCGGAAACCACACAGCACCCAAGTGATTCCGGCCGTGAAAGCCTTCGACAATACAATTATTTCGCTGTGCGAAATGTTTCCCACTGACATTTTCCACACCTCTGGTTGTTGCCTAACTTCACCATTTTTTCAAGTTCCTGACTTCACTCCTTTAAGAACATAAGAACATAAGAACAAGCCAGCTGGATCAGACCAAAGTCCATCTAGTCCAGCTCTCTGCTACTCGCAGTGGCCCACCAGGTGCCTTTGGGAGCTCACATGTAGGATGTGAACGCAATGGCCTTCTGCGGCTGTTGCTCCCGATCACCTGGTCTGTTAAGGCATTTGCAATCTCAGATCAAGGAGGATCAAGATTGGTAGCTATAAATCAACTTCTCCTCCATAAATCTGTCCAAGCCCCTTTTAAAGCTATCCAGGTTAGTGGCCATCACCACCTCCTGCGGCAGCATATTCCAAACACCAATCACACGTTGCGTGAAGAAGTGTTTCCTTTTATTAGTCCTAATTCTTCCCCCCAGCATTTTCAATGAATGTCCCCTGGTTCTAGTATTGTGAGAAAGAGAGAAAAATGTCAACATTTTCTACCCCTTGCATAATTTTGTAGACTTCAATCATATCCCCCCTCAGCCGCCTCCTCTCCAAACTAAAGAGTCCCAACCGCTGGGAAGAGTCCCAAACGCTGCAGCCTCTCCTCATAGGGAAGGTGCTCCAGTCCCCCTTGTTTCTTTGTTTTCATCATATCTGGGGCAAGGGGAGGTTGTTGTTTGGTTGAATCTATGAAGCATCTATTAAAGCATCGAAGCAAAGAATCATGGCAGCCATGAAATGTTTGGAGAAGGTGAGCACAGATAAACTTTGTAGTAAGGGGGGTGGGAATTGAAAACGTTCTGGAAATGTCATAGTTGCCTTGTGCGGAAAGGATCCAACTGTGAATATGTTCTCTAAAAGTAAAGATTTGAAAGCCACTAGAGCAGAGCATCTTTTCCTCTGGTTAGAGAGATGATTTAGAACAGACTGTAGACTATCTTATATGTCTGAAGTGATATGGTATTTTATTTCAGCCACAAAGAGGCACAGGAGAATAAATCTGAATGGAAAGTTTCAGCAGACGGACGTAGGTAAGGGGGGGGGGTTCTCGGGTTCAACCTCCCCATTCATGTCCGAAGCTCCGCCCCTCCGTTTGTGGGTTTTAAAAACATTTTAGTGGGTTTTTTGTTTTTGGCCTGCAGGGGGCACATTGTTTGGGCTAGCACAGGGGTAGGGAACCTGCGGCTCTCCAGATGTTCAGGAACTACAATTCCCATCAGCCCCTACCAGCATGGCCAATTGGGTTTGGTGAGGTTTGGTTCAGGGGGTCCAAAGTTATGGACTCCCAAAGGGAGTGCCCCATCCTCCATTGTTTTCAATGGGAGCTAATAGAAGATGAGGGCTACACCTTTGAGGGTCCATAAATTTGGACACCCTGAACCAAACTTTACAAAACCTGGGAGGTATCATCAGGAGAGTCTCTTACTGATACCATCCAGGTTTTGTGAAGTTTGGTCCAGGGGGTCCAAAGCTATGGACTCCCAAAGGGGGTGCCCCCATCCTCCAGTTTCCAATGGGAGCTAATAGAAGATGGGGGCTATATCTTTGAGGGTCCATAACTCTGGACCCCTTGAACCAAACTTCACCAAACCTGGGTGGTATCATTAGGAGAGTCTCCTAAAGATACCCTAAAAGTTTGGTACTTCTAGCTTAACAATTGCACCCCTGACAGCAGGCAGCCCCCAAATTTCCCCAGATTCTCCTTTTAAATCCACCCCCTTCGGCATGGATTTAAAGGGAAAATCTGAGATCCTCAGTTTAGAAAAAGAAGAAGAGTTTGGATTTATATCCTTCCTTTCTCTCCTGTAGGAGACTCAAAGGAGTTTACAATCTCCTTGCCCTCCCACCCTCACAACAAACACCCTGTGAGGTGGGTGGGGCTTAGAGAGCTCCAAAAAGTTGTGACTAGTCCAAGGTCACCCAGCTGGCGTGTGTGGGAGTGTACAGGCTAATCTCAATTCCCCAGATAAGCCTCCACAGCTCAAGTGGCAGAGCAGGGAATCAAACCCAGTTCCTCCAGATTAGAATGCACCTGCTCTTAACCACTACGCCACATTGAAAGTGAAGCTGTTTCAGGGTGGGAGATAATCCACCCCAAAACAGCATCACTTTCAATGTTGTTTAACTAGGGACCCCAGATTCTCCCTTTAAGGTGGATTTAAAAGGAGAATTTGGGCTCTCTAGTTTAAACACCATTGAAAGTGATGATGTTTGGGGGTGGATTCCAGCATAACACCGGCTGCCCGGGGGGGGGGGGGCTCAGATTTTGCACCGGGCTCCATTTTCCCTCTATGCCTCTGCTCAGAGGGGAGGGCAGAAGGAATTGCCAACTGCGGCTGGGAGCCGAGCTGGTGGGGGGCAAGGGAGGGCAGGGCAGGGAAGTCTGCCATGCCCGACCTCAGAGAGCTTCTTTTATAAGTGCTAGGCCAGGGGCGGGGCTTGGGGAGGCGTGGCGATGCCCTAGGGGCGGGTGGGGGTGTGGCCCCACCCTCAACCCCCCCATAAAAAATCTATACCTACGTCCCTGTCAGCAGTAGAGAGGATGAGGAGAACAACAATGAGAAGAATCGTATCTTTCTGAACTGAAATTCAGTAAAGGCCCAAATATGTTTTGATCAGGAAGAAGGAAAAAGAATATTATACATCTGACACAGCCAGAAATTATTACAACAATATGAAATTGATTTTTTTAAGTGGATGCAGTCGTTACCTTTGTAGGCTAACGAGTGATAATAATGCATGATTCTGAAATGACCATTTGAACTGGCATTTAATCTGAGTCACCATTTCCTTTTCCCTTGAGATTGAAGTATAACCTAATATACATTTTAGGAAGCTTGGATTCATTTGCATAGATTTGTCTTTTTGTAAGTTTAGACAGGTCTTTGATTATTTGTAAAGGTTTTCTTTTCATCCATAACAAGATACCTACAATGGCTAGAATCAGGGCAAGCAAAGATATAAAGGGTGTTTTCTTTTAAATGACTCCTGCAATGATGATTCCAGATGGAGTTAAGCCCATTATAATCAATAGCTGATGTTACTTATTATCCTTGCCAATATCCAATCAAATTTCGATGGCTATCAGATTTCCAGCCTCTCCCAGAATAAAATGTATTGCGAACCATTATTTGTTACAAAGTGAGATTAACATGGCCAGGATATTCTGATTTCTTTCATTTTTGGTCCTGGAAATCCTAAGGTAATCCTGAAGGTGGTGGCCAATACTGAGATTCCTAGTTTTACTTTCTGATGAATTATACCTGCCACGAATGGACAGACAGATGGGCATGCAGCTCCTGTTACTATTATAGACGTGTGGTAACAGCCAGCAAAGTGATTTGTTTTGTTATGATATTTGGTTTGCATCAGGATCACGTGGAGGGGCAGATGGAATCTTAGTCCAGGGGCCTATGGTAGCTCTTGGCAGCACTACTTCTGAACAAATCCAGCCATATAAATTTGGCCATCCCTTAGCAAACAAAATTATTAGTAGCTCAATCTCAATTCACACTTCTCCAGTAATTTTCAGTATAACACCTTCAATACACAGGACTTTTCAATTTCATTTTTAAGTAACAAAATCATGTAGAACCCCTGTTACGGCAAGGAATATTTTGCTTTGGAAGATGTCCTTCTAATTTAACGTAATGTTAAATGCTTAAGTGGTTTTTTTAAATCATGTAGATCGATGAATATGCATATTGCTTTTTTGTGATGAACAAAATGTTGAAAACAAAAGTCTCCTATAAAACAAGGTATTTCCCAGTTTTCTCTTTTCATAAAAGGAAGTTTTCAAATTGCTAAAATAGCCCCATGCTAAATAGTTTTGCTTTAATTGAACTCCAGTAGTTAGAAGAAATTATTTTTGATCTTGACACACGTATGTGCACATCTTAAAGTTTCCCTCTCTAACAAAAGAAAACAAAAGTGAACCTGAGTGTCTCTCAATCTTCTTAATACATGCAATATTAATGTTATCAAGAACCTAAATTTAGGAGGATGCAGAAATATTTACATCTATAGACTGTGCCACATACAGATAGAACATCTGCACAAAACAGAATTCTCAGTATCAGTAAGGCTGAATGATATAACCTTCAGTGATTGAGCTGAAACATTCCTTGGATATTTTCCCTCTGCAAAAAGTCAAATCACACTTTTCACTGAAATCAATGAAAATGCAATAAAAGAAGATGCAATAAAAGCAGTTTTGTATCCTCAAACTGAACTCCAATTAACATCCACCAGGAATTTCCAGCAGTCTAAAAAAGAATCCTCCATCAAGAGAAAGTCTCTATGCAAAGAACCTTTGTGAATAGGATCTTCAAAGAAAGAGCTGGAGAGCATTCTCACAGAAACATCACATCACTGTTTCCGCTGCATGTGAGAAGTTGAAATATCTGTGAGAATTAGAAAAGTTTGAGGAATCCGGCACAAAGAATCAAGTTTACCTTTACACTGAAGGAAGGTACCTGTATCTGCTGAGAATATTTTGACTCAACAGTGACATGGTGTGTTGTTAATTATAATTTGTAACAGCACTACATGCAAGCTAACTCCCTAAAGAAATCTGATAGCTTTGGCAGGTAATTCTCTATTGATAGTTTTTAATAAGCTCTCTCTCTCTCTCTCTCTCTCTCTCTCTCTCTCTCTCTCTCTCTTTCTTTCTTTCTTTCTTTCTTTCTTTCTTTCTCTTTGCTGTTGCTGTAAGCCACTGATCAATCAACCCACTTATTTCACGGCAAAACTTAAAACAAACGTAAATATTAAAACAAATCCCTAAAATGCTACAGAACTATTCAAAACTCATTCCTATCCCACATCACAGAGGCCAGCCCAAATGCATAGGTCTAGAAAATGAGATTACGTTGAAAAATTGAAAAAGGAGATCCACATTTCTTAAAATAATAGGAATTAAAGGCCCCTTCCGCACATGCAAAATAATGCGTTTTCAAACCACTTTCCCAACTGTTTGCAAGTGGATTTTGCCATTCCGCACAGCTTCAAAGAGCACCAAAAGCAGCTTGAAAGTGCATTATTCTGCATGTGCGGCATGAGCCAAAGAGACTTCTGGGCCAAGTCTTAAGATGGTTAAAGATCTGGGAGCATATGAATTTATTACACAGTTGCCAACTCAGGCTTGGGAGATCACTGGAAATGTGGAGACTGTGGGGCATGGATTTTGGCAAGAGGAGGGAGCTCAGAAGATGTCATTATCACAGATCCTGTCTTCCAAAGCTGCCATTTTCTCCAGGAGAACTGGTGTGTGTCATCTGGAGACAGTTGTGCCTCCAGGAAAATTCCAGAGCCCACCTTGAGGATGATACCCCTAGATTATATCCACCACTCTGATGGTTTGAGCAACTTAAGACCTTAATTCAGACAGCACTTTAAAACGTAATTTATCTTTGAACACACACTAAAATTAATGAAATTTAGTATTGAACTTTTAAAGCAAACTGAATATATGAATAATAGAAGCACTAAATATTGAAAACTTGGCACACATTGTACTAATGAGCGCATTTGCTGATAGTTAATAAAAGCAATTATTGAAATTTTGCTTGTTATTTATTATTAATAATAAGGTAATTACTTTAAAGGTCCAGTAATTCATATAAATAGGTTACTAATGTGCAAAAATGACCCTAGAAGATGAATTAAGTCATTAGTTGATTGGTTCTTATTGGTAATTATATTCTCCTTTGGGATAGTAAAAATTCCCTTGAGTGAACCAGTAAATCCAGTGTGCTCAGATAATTTTCTTATAAGAATCCTTTTTCAATTACATCCACTATAACAGTACTGAGGGACAAAAGACATGGGCTGAAGTAATAATAGTAAAGTGTGTAGTAATGTTTGTATCATGCAAAAAGGAAATTATATTTCCAAAATGTTTGATATTTTCAGCACAAATGTTTGATCTTAACGCACCATGGTATCATAATATACACATCATGAAGCACATTCATGCTCATTTTGCTCCATGTTATTATATGGACGTGAGGAAACAGGACTAAAAGGTATAATGACTCTCACTGCTAAAATCATTTTGCCCTCATCTGGAAAGACTGGAGACAGCTATAAATAACATAGAAGCTTCCTAAGAGGTGGACATTGGGGGAGGGGGGATTACCATTAAGGTATTTTTCAGAGGGGGTACTGTTTGGTTTAGCCAAACGCCTACACCTGCTGGACATTTCTGATGGCATAGTATGCATAATGTGTCAACATCTTTTGCCATTTTGCCACTCCAACATAATTGAAGCAGCACCTGCACCTTTATAAAATGAACACTCTGTGAGGTATGTGGAGGTTGCTAGGCAAACACAACAATATTGCCAGCCTTCAAGCCTAGTTTCTGTCAGTAAATGGCATGTTGCTTCCAGATTAGACCTCACTGTCGGACAAGGCAAGCGAGAGCAGAAGTTGTGTCAATATGATAATGACAATATTTTATTTATATTCTGCCCTCTCCCTACCAAGTTTCAGACCTCAACAAAATGCATAACAAAAATACAGTAACAATCTTTTACACAATAAAAATAGGGCACATAAAATAAAAACACATATGCAACTTCAAAACAGTAGCATCTAAACTACCACTGCCAGGTACTAGACATAACTATAAAAAGTAATGTATAGGGAGGTAAAACACTATAGCCAATATTCTTCAAACAAAACTGAGAGTGGGGAGGTGGGGAAACTCCAGACAAGGATGTTGCAGGGGGTAGTTTCTGTATATTCAGTGTATGCAGAGAACAAATACAGAAGCCTATCAAAATAATACAATGCCATAGAGCTCCCCATCAGGGTATCTGTTTCCCCCCCCAGGGAAATAGATCTCTGTAGTCCAGATATGAGCTGTAATTCCGGGGGATCCCCAGGTCCCACCTAGCAGCTGCCATCCTTAGAGGCTGAAGCCATCTTTGTTTTGTTTGAATATGGCAACTACAAAAGTATCCTGGAAGAGTGAAATGTTCCTCTGCTGGTCTTCAAGCATTACCGTTTTTCATGTCTGAAATGTGCCCATTTATCCTCTTGTTTAGAAACTGGCCTGTCTGCCTTAAGCAAATGCAGAAGAGTACCGTTGAGAGATGATGGGCTTATATTACGTTAGAAGATGCACAAATGAACCTTTTTTTGATGGCACAGTTAATATTGTTTGGTCCTATAATAATGTTATCCCTGAAGTCAAAACTAATACTGGAGTCTGTATCCACACTGTGGCCAATTACTGCTGGACTTCAGATTTTAGGAGGCTTAAGCAACTGCAGACCTACTATTCAAAGCATATGAGAAGGAAAAGTCTTCTTCCAGGGAGGGTCATAGATCCTTGATGATGCCCTGGTTATATCTGAAGAGCTGTAGATGAGAACCAGTGATGTTCTGCTACTTTTTCTGCTGTGCCGCTCTCACAGAAGGCAACTGCTGGATACTTAAAAGACTTTGCTAAACTGGACACAGTGTGTAACAGACTTCCCTCTGTGATACACCTATGAAGATGATATCCTCAGATGCAGGCGAAACGTTAGGAACAAGATCCAGCAGACCATGCCCACACAGCCTGGAAAACCCACCACAATCACTTTGCTAAACTGTTTTCTGCTACAGAGTTTGAATGAAAAGGTGTCAGTGGCCCTTTCCGCACGGGCCAAATATGGCGCCCTGGGGACAGCAAAAACACAGTCCCCAGGGAGCCGTTCGCACAGGCGGTGCTGCTGAAACGCAGCAGCGCCGACCTGGCTCCTCTCCACCTCCCCCAGAGCGGCGTCAGGCCGCCTCCAAAAATCTCCCTCCTGGAGGGAGGTTTTTGGAAAACAGCGTGTTCCAGCCGGCGCAGTGCGAACGGCACCGCCGGGAACACGCTGTTTTCCCCGTCCCCCCCCCTCACCTTGTCGTCCTGCGTCACTCTACTGGACTGCTGAGACCCTCCCTCGCTGTCCTCCGACCCCTGGAGGTTGGAGGGCAGCATGGCGGGTCTTAGGAGTCCAGCAGGGCGACGCAGGACGACGAGGTGAGTGGGGGGGGGACGGGGAAGAGGCGGCTCCATGCGGAGCCGCCTCTGCTGTGCTGGCCTCTGCGGGGGCCGCTTGCACGTTCCCGTGCGAACGGCCCCCACCCCTCCACCGGCAGAATTCCTGCCGGTGCAGGGGCACCCTTTCCGCAGTGCAGAAAGGGCCATATACTGGAAAAAAGCAGCACTCTATACATCATCTTTACCACCAGGATAGTATGATAACTAAAATTAACACCATGTAAGAACACGGCCACAACCATTGCCTCTGCTAACCACTTTCTGCAGAAAGATCCTGCACTGAAATGTCTGGAAATATACAGTAAACCATGGGGGTAAAAAACTATTGCTAGTATTCTACAATGTATTTCATGCCAAAGTCAGAAAGCTTCTTCATATGAACCCAGGGTAAATTTCATCATAAGACAATTTATGCAGCTTCTGTATAAAACAATTTATCTTCATGAGAGGACTGGCAAATGAGTGTTAGTTTCTCAAAACTACAAACAACCAGACTTTAACTTATGTTTCTAACTTATAAGAAAGTATGAATTTTGTAGATGAAATTAAAATGTTTTGCAGTTTCCATCCAATATTTGTTAGAGTACAATATCAACATAACTCGTAAAGGTTTTGTTCAGTACAAGAAAAATGTCGATGTTATTGTGCAACCCATTATTTTCACAAGAACATGAATCAAGGAGATAAACTATGCCAATTTCTTCATAGCAGACTTATTATGGGATATTGTGTGAGCCCTCATTAATGACTTCTTGAGGTTAGTTATTACAGTGATTAGAAGCTGGGAGGATATTTTCTGTAGTGCCAACGAAAAGAAAGACAGCATTAAGAAAACTTTAACAACCCAACCAAGATAATGGTCTGTGTGCAGTCGGTGCTTCCAAAGTTTTCAACAAGGGAAATAAACTAAGCAGGGGCTGGAGAGGGGGAAGGGCACTAACTTGGTCTTTGATTCTGCTGATCAATAAGCTGTAATATCTATGAAAAGTAAATTCTTTATCGACATAATGACATTCAGTCTTTTTCATTCCTTTCCTACTCTTCCTTAATGTAATCTACACTGTGATAACAATATAGCTGTGAAGCAATAAAATTAATTAGAAATTATATGTTGCATATGAAATTATATGAAATTATATGTTGCCTGCTGGTGGGAATGTGGAAAATCTCCCCAAATATTTTTCAGGGTTTGTCTGCCCAGCCAAAGAGTGGAATCACATGTTTTGGATTCTTACCCACAAAAACATACATTTGATTTTCACAGGTAGGATTTTGTGAATGATTACTTGCCTTTTTAATGTCATTAACTGGTTAAAGATAAATTTTGTAAAATTAATAAGCAAAACAATTTAGAGGCATACGGCTCCCTGTTCAAAAGCAGACATTTGGTTTAGCTCCACAGCGTTCATCATTCAAAAGTGAGCAAAGACCCTTGCCCTGTACTTGGTTAAAACTGGCATATTTGTGACTGCATCCAGATGATCAAGTGTTTAATTTGTTTAAGATATTAAATATGTTTATATTATATATAAACACACACTCACGTCTACACACTCACACACATATAAACACATACAAATATCCCAAAAAGGAGGAGGACTAAGAAGAGTTTGTGAGGGAAGAAGATAAAAAAGTTTTCACTTATTGGTTGAAGACAAATATAGAGAGAAACAAACGAATCTCAATGAGGAGGGAGTTCCAAAATTTTGGTGCCACATTCAATAAGGCCCTCCTTTGGGTTACCACCCCTCTAGCCTCAGACCTCTGAAGATTACCAGAGTGGACAAGTATGTTTAAACACTCTCTGTTATGATTCAGAATCCTGATCATACAGCAAAAAGCCATAGATGTAGGGAGGTTCTATTCCAACCATGAAATCAATGTATGGAGATTGGGAATTGCTAGACTACACATTATCCTGTTTCCCACATGCTTGTGAAATAACTGTAGGAAGTACTGGTCAAGTCAGTGTTGGGCATGATACAGGCAAATATAACAATGAAGATTTAGGATTTGGGGAAGCAAGTGAATATATCCAAAAGGACCTGCTTGTCATATGAAGAAAGACTTGGCTAGGCACATTTTTGCACACGTTCCCATCATTTGGAGGCTCTTTTACTAGCAAAAATGCAAACTCCACTACTATTAATTGATTTGTGTGTTAAGTCAAAGAGACTGATTGCATTTTTGGAATGATATGTTTGGAAAAAATGCAATGGTTGGTTTGTTAACCAGAAAGTTGCTGAGTGAGCTGATGGATCAAAATGTATGTTTCAAACAGAATATTTCTATTGCCAGACATCTTCACTTGGAAACATCAAAGGATGCATGCAACCTCACGAACACTGCTTCCTGCATAGAGAAAGACCCTTTGCTTTTGTTACCCTGAATGTATTTTACAGGACGACATCCATGACTTGTAATATACAAGCCAAAAGGCCAAGAAAGTATCAGCAAAACTATTCTATGAATAACTGAGAACTTTCAAATATTAGTTTACAGTTGATAACTGGAAAATACGTTTTACTGTTATAGACATTTACACTGATGGCTTACCTTATAGCAAGTAATCTTGTGACTGTTTGGTGTGGTACAACTCAGCCGTGTTTTCTGGAATTGTAAAAGTTTTTTTAAAAAAGAACACGATGATCATGGTTGATTTAGTAGAATTCACTTGTCAGAATGATAAAGCAGAAGAAGCTTTTACAGAATATGTTCACGACAAAAACTTTAACATAATGTATAAAAGTGCAGAGTGGCTTTTGTCATGGCTAAAAAAAAATTATCATTAATTTAGGCGCTAAGTGTAAGGCTCTGCTGAAAATCTCTATGGGATAAATCACAGAAATATATTCTTGGCCAGATAAATGGAAGCTGGCATGCCCCAGCACTTGTTAGATGTTTTATAAAATGCCATTGGGTTTCTGCAGTCTGTCATCTCTGGTACATGATAAGAAAAGGTTGGGCTGTTTTCTTCAGTGTCTAGCTACAGTCACTGAATGATACAGATGCTGGGAACAGAAATTAAACCTACTTTTGAACTGTATCTTACTAATGCTAATTACATTCTTCTAAGATAGTTATGTGAAAGTACTTTATTCTAAACAGTGAGACAAGTCCTTGGGGCAAATAATGCACAAATAATGCACTGCTTCCTTCCTATCCAGATATTGAGGAGTTCTGCATTGTTTTTATCCCAAAACATTTTATTTGAAGTCTCAAAATGTTTTAAACAATCCCCTTTCAAAACGATTCTCAGGATGAAATGTTTTTTAAAAGACTTCATTTGCCAGTACTGTTCCTTTTAGACAACTCTATGCCTTCCTTGCACTTCCTCATTGGAATCATTTTGTGAGGTGAATCCTTGCCTGCAGAAGTCCCTTGCCCTGTTTCTGGAGCATTTTGGAGAACTACAGAAAACTCAGGGAATTGCAGCTTGAGGCTGTGAAGCATAGAAGCACCAATTTGTCAATGCATTGAGAAAAAACAGGGAAAAACAGAAAAAGGTGGCTAGGCATCATTTTAAGGGGGTGAGTATGAACAAAAATCATATTATTCCGGGGGATCTAAAATGTTTTAGGTGACTTGTGCAGAAACAGTCATTGTCTGCCTGATCATTCAGACCTCTGCCATACCCAGGGGCAGCTTCTCCACTAAACTCTTGCAATTCACATTATTCCCTTGCCTCCCACGTATTACGGTCTCTTCAACGAACAGTAGTATTTACGCATGATAAATGAAACAGAGCAACGGGATTTGTTAATTTTTTGGCAATGGACAAAAAAAAAGAGGCCAATCAGGAAAGACCTGCAAGCTCAAAAAATTGTGCTGAACAGAAGCAAAAGCTTGTCCAGATGTTCAAGGACCAATATGATTGAATTCCAAGGACTGGTCTTTAGTGTTCCAGATTCAAACACAATCAGACAGGATGAAAGCAATGATTGAAACAGCTTCGTAAATAATGATACATAGTTTTATTGTTCATGAGACCTTTTTTTCTACATCAGCACCACCATCTTTTTTGTTTGCTGTTATCTCTTCAGAAAACTGAGGCACAGTATGCTCTCCTGCCTTGCAAATGATTTCCATGTTGTCCCCTGTCTTAAGAGGCTGTAACATATTCACTCTAGAATGATTTAACATACCCTGTTTCCCCAAAAATAAGACCTACCCCGAAAATAAGCCCTAGCATGATTTTTTGGGATTTTTGGAGGATGCTTGAAATATAACCCCTACTCCAAAAATAAGCCCTAGTTACAGATTCCCCAGCGCAATTGATCTGTTCTCATGGGGGGTGCAAAATCTTGGAAAAAAATAAGACATACCTTGAAAATAAGCCCTAACGCATCTTTTGGAGCAAAAATTAATATAAGACCCTTTCTTATTTTCAGGGAAACATGGTACATCCTGCACATTTTCCAAACAAGGAAAAGAATTCTAAAGTAGCTAAAACAGTACAAACAGCCCTAATGGCTGTCACTCTAATACCCTTTTCTGAAGAGACAAAAATTACATACGCTAAATTAATTTATCTTAGGTAAACAGCATGACCCATGCTATAAACAGCACTGACTTCACTTAGACTTGTTAAACTTTTTAATCCTCATTCTTTATAAACAAAACTAGAAGAAATTAATGTATGTACACAATAGCAAATGTTCTCGCACCATTTTGTTTTTTTTTTAAAGCACTGTTTTTATCTTATATAAACAGTGGCGATGGAATTATAAACACCATTATTCTACCTCCATGTTAATACTCTTATTATCTTGCATAAACAGAAGTGAATGAATATGTACATGACACCAATCAATCCTCTTCTTACACAAAAACCTAGGCTCTTTTTATCTTTCACAAACAGTAGAGGACAATTTAATGAGTTAAAAATGTAGAACTCCGGTTTATGGATTTTTTAAGTCAAACCCTGTGGATGCATACTCCAAAAGACGTACACAGGCAAGAAGTCATGACCACTATTCTCAACAAGAATGTCTTTTTCTAGTATAATTTAAATACTGGTGAGTTTCTAAATTGAAAGCTCTGATAATGAATGACTCCAGTTCATCCACAGCCTTCTCCACATGCACAGTTTATCACAGATTTTCCCAGTACTTAGACCTTTTATTTTGGAAACCGTTCCTATGAAATAATTCCACACACTTCAATTCTCCCCACTGTTTTGGGCATGTTTGGGGGTTTACCCCCCCCCCTTGTCTCTTCAGTTGCAGTAACTCTACATGCTACTGCTGAAAACATATTATTCCTGATAGTGGTGAAATGTCATCCATGCACAGAAGAACAGTCACACACACCCTTTCTTTTGCGCAGACACTCTAGTGTTACTGCACAGTTACACTTTGAAGTGGCAATTCAAAAATGTCTCAGCCTCCAATTCTATTATTGAGAATTCCCCAAAAAAGAAGCCAACATAATTCCTGGAGCAGATACAATTACCTAAAGAAACAGAAACATGTTGCCAACCCCAAAGTATCACATTTTTAGCCAAATTTACTACAGTAGTACCAAATTACTTTCGGCAATTACTCCTGGTACTCTATTCTATCACCCCAGCATCTCAGAATTGTATTACTGACGCCTCAGGTAAAAGATGATGTAACTGAGTTTTTATGTGATAGCTCATAGGATCCAGAGTCATGAAATTATTTCTGTACAATTTCCAACTTAAATTAGGTAATGGGATCCAAGGCTATATGTAATTGGAAATTTATACATCCCCATTTCATCTTTATTTTAATATTTTATCTCATTTATGTATTTTTATTCTATTTATTCTAAATTTATTTGTTTTGCTATATGCATGCCAATAAAGGTATTTGACTTTGACTTTGTATTACTGTCACACTTACTGATTGCTGATGCTTCAAAACAGCTATCTGCCCTAACATTACATCACCAGTTTGATATGACAGTGACAAAGCTGATCCAATCGACCTTGCTTTGTATCTCTGCCTGAATATTAACATCACAAGTTTTATGTGAAATTGACAAAGCTGATTCAATCAATGTTGCCTCTTTATATCTCTGCCTGAGAACATCCCAAGTTCTATGTGAAATTAACAAAGTTGATCCAATTGACTCTGCTTCTTTGTCTCTCTGCCAACATTACACTGCTAGTTCGATATGTCAAAGAGGAAAAAATAAAATTCCTTTTGAATACAGATGAGGAGATGGTGGTTGAAGGGGATAAGGGCCAGGTGGGCAGAGAAATAAAGACTGTTTTAACATGATTGCATGCTCAAAGGAAGTTGGCTTGGAGCCCTGCAGGGCAGGGCTCTAAGGATATAAATTAGATAATAAATAAAATAAATTAGATAAAATAAATCATTAGATTGAAAAAATCATTGTAGTTAAAGTGGTTGGGAAAACAACGGAGGAAAGATGAAGGGAAAATGTTTCTGAAACCAAATGGAAGAAAAAACATGCAGAATTCAAAGAAAAAAATGTAGCATTTGGCAGCAAGATACGTTGTAAATGACTCATGCAGAAAAGGCCAATATTAGGTGGGAAAACTGTCGTAAACTTTTCCAGAAAACCAATTCTAGCTTTTCCATGGAGAAAACATCTCCAAGAAAGAATAGACTTCATAACCTCTGCTTTCCCTGGTCAGAGGAAGTTTCGAATATGGATATCTGCATTGTAGCCACACGATCACCAGGAAACTAGTCTTCTAAATCTTTTTACAGAAGATATCCAGAAGCTGTGACATAGCTTCTGATGCTTAGTGGCCTGTATAAAATATGAATAAATGGTTTCAAAGTAATGTATCCACATGTCAAGGCTACAAGAATGACATTTTCTAGTATCTGAACTCCTGCCTGGTTCTGCAGAACCTACTCTAATGTGGACATTCTTCAGTCCCATCTTCATTATCCCTGGCAATTCATATTACAGAACACTTTTTTCTTTAGCAAACTCTTCTTTGTCATGCAAACAAAACTCGGCCTGCTGGCCTCCGAAGCCCCGCCCATGCTGCCCTCCGACCTCCAGGGGGCAGTGAGGGAGGGGCTTCGGAGGCCAGCAGGCCGACGACGGGGACAAGGTGAGTGGGACAGGGAAGGGAAACAGCGTGTTCCCGGCGGTGCCGTTCGCACTGCGCCACCGGGAACACGCTGTTGGGGCAAAAACAACCCTTTAAAGGGTTGTTTTTTAGGGCGGCCTGATGCCGCCCTGGGGGAGGGGGAGCGAAGCCAGGTCGGCGCTGCTGCGTTGCGGCAGCGCCACCTGTGCGAATGGCTCTCTGGGAACAGCGTTTTTGCCCTCCCCAGGGCGCCATAAAAGGGCCGTGCGGAAACGGCCATAGCAAGTGTGTTAACCCTCTTTCCCAGCCACCTAAATCTCAGCAACCCTTCGAAAAATACTCAGTAGTAAATTTCAGCAAGTTTCCAACGCAGGGAGCTTTGGTGGGGGTGGGGGTGGGGAGAACTGGTTTCAGTATAAATATGGCATCTTTAATACAGCACATTTTGTTGATCTTAGTGATCATGACAGGATGGAGGAAAGAGTCAGCCTCTTGGTATCATCTGACTGAAGCTAGTGAGAGCTTTATAGTTCGTTGTATACAGCTTTTTAGTTGTATAACTCCTGTCTGTGCACAGAGGAAAGTATAAAATGGCAACTACATCATAATTTCCAGCATCTCACTTCCAACAGCAACCTTCAAGATTTTTTTGTCAAAAGCATAAAGGCAATGGCCTTACTCTACTGCTTAGGTCCAACATCCTTTACACTGCTTTGCTGAATTCTGACACTGGGTGTTTGTTTGTGCACTCGCTGTTTGCCTTGAGGCTATTTGCTCCATTGTGGGGGTTTCTCCTGTGGTTTCCTGTTTACACAAAAGATTGGGCCAGAGTACTCACTCAGTTCTCAGGTCCATTCAGTAGAGAAAAGCTGGTCCGTAACAGCAGCTTTTATTTGCAAGGAAGGCACCTCTTACAACCAGCGTCGTGTAATGGTTAAGAGCAGGTGGATTCTAATCTGGGGTTTGATACCCCACTCTTTCACCTGAGTGGCAGAGGTTTATCCGGTGAACCAGATGTTTTTCTGCAATTCCACATTTTTGCTGGGTGATCTTGGGCTAGTTACAGTTCTTCGAAGAACTGTCTCAGCCCCACATACCTCACAAGATGTCTGTTGTGGGGAGAGGAAGGGAAAGGAGCTTGTAAGCCACCTTGAGTCTCCTTACAGGAGAGAAAGGTGGGGTATAAATCCAAACTACTTCTCTTCTTCATCCTACAACCATCGGTTAGTTCAGAGAGAACAAGAAACGGATACCAAGAGTTCCACCCAGTAGGATCAAACTAAACCACACAGATGATAGAAAGGAGCAGAGTCCTTTTGCCTACATCATTGAATTTTAAAAGGGTTCTTTTCTTCTTATCAACAGTCCTCCTGCCAGTACAACTGGGGCAAAAGTTTAAATCCTGCATGCCTTGCTGTTTTCCTGCAAGATCCCTTTTCCCTGCCCCATCCCCACCCCCTGGTGTGTGATAACTCAGCTCTTTACTCCAAAGTTAGAAGAACTGCAGTGTTTAAAACACACGCACGCACACACACAGTTCCTCTGAACCTTCAGAAATGGTGGCCAAGAGCTCATTCCCCCCTCCCCCCCGGCATTTGATAGTTCAATAGATCAGTCCTTTACTCCAACATTAGTCCTGCAACATTAACATATTAACATAAACACACACACACACAGAGCCTTTCTTATCCTTTGGAAATAGTAGCAAGAAGGACAGGAAAAACTTCTGTTGGGTGAGCTGAAGGAGGCAGGAAGGAACAACAAAACCTAGCGGCAGAAATCCATGGGCCTGGATAAAGTGGCTACTTTGGAGGCTAGGCTCTATGGCAGGGGTTGGCAACCTATGGCTCTCCAGATGTTCATGGACTACAATTCCCATCAGCACCTGCCACCAAGGCCAATTGGCTGATGGGAATTGTAGTCCATGAACATCTGGAGAGCCACAGGTTGCAGACCCCTGCTCTGTGGCTTTATAATCTACTTTGGTCCCTCCCGTTGTCAAACTCCACCTTCCCTAGATGCCACAACTAAATCTTCTGTAATTTGCCAGTGTGAAGTTATCTGTAAGTTATCTTGGATCCCCACTGAGCAGAAAAATGGGACTCAAATAATATAAACAAACAAATAAATGGTAAGAATCTATTCAAAACTATACAGGGATAGAAATGCTTTTGGCTACAATTCTCATGTAAACTGTCGCTCGGGAGCCTCATGACACCAAGTCTACACTTAGCTTTGAAACTAGAATTTGAAGTAGAAGAACAAAGCACATGTTCTAGCAAAATATAGCATATGGTTAATTTCCACAAATTGTAACCACTGAGAGACTTTCCAATATGTTAACCTGAATACAAAATTGTACATGCAAACATCACTTGGAAGAAATCAATAATCATTCTTCTGCAAAGCCAGACAGAAAAAAAATATATGAGGACATATTTTAAGCATGAGGAACCTTTTCCTTAACAGCTGATAAATACAGTGCCATAATGCGCCATAAGAGAAAGGATTCCTAAAATCACGAGGACAGTACATTACCAGATTAATATTAATCTCTAGAGTGCTAGATTAATTTCCTGTCCATGTTAATGTCCTTTTGATTACTGCAGAAAATAATCATGGGGGAGGGATCTTTCAATTGCAAAAAGTACCAAAGACTTAACAACTTTTAGAGCTTTTAGCCCAATATGTATAATTAAATACACCAAAAGCTAGGTCAGTGCAATGTTAACTATTGTTTTTTGTTGTGAGGCTCAGGGTGATTCGGGGCTAAACTTTACACAATAGGCCCAACGCCGATTTTGCACTGATGAAAATGATGTCTCCTAAATTACATGTATTTGTTGCCAATGAAAGAACCAATCAAGTTTGTGAGTTGTGTATGTGAAAGAAATCCATCACTTAAAGCATGTTCACAGCAATTCAAAATAGTACACACATTTTTTTAGATACTAAAAATTAATAAATAACTACAAGCTGAGGAAATATTTATTCACCTAGAATTCCTTGTATCTGCAAGAGCATGACTCCCAAATAACCCACCCAGACCTCTGACTGAGAAGGCAGATGGACCTGGGAAATGAGATGTGCGTGCAGAAATGCAGGCTCCACTTCAGCGAATGGTGAAGCTGTTTGCTTTGTGTGAATGCATCAGCTTTTATAGCAGTCTGGGCCAGGGCAGAGTGGGGAACACCTGTGGGTGGGTGGCATAAAGTGATTTTAGATTAAGGCCCCTTCCGCACACGCAAAATAATGCGTTTTCAAACCACTTTCACAACTGTTTGCAAGTGGATTTTGACATTCCGCACAGCTTCGAAGAGCACTGAAAACAGTTTGAAAGTGCATTATTCTGCATGTGCAGAATGAGCCTGAGTTTAATATATTTATATCTGTTATTCATAATATTTCAATGAGTAAAAATACATTCTTTACTTTGTTACCACCCATCTTGTGTCCCGAGTTGCTCAGGAGAAAGGCAAACAGATAGATAATTTAAACAAACTAGAGGAGAAGAGTTTGCCACAGAAACCTTCATTACCACAGGTTTATGAGGTGCTTCCCAGCTGCTGCCTTTTGACTGTGGAGCTCTTGCTGTCCCATGACAGATGAAAATATGTCTCTTCCGGAAGGCCACTCAATAATGCTATCCCTTGGTTTAAAACATTTTCCCATGTACTAGTACTTTTACTACTTTTAGTTGTTTTACTGCTGTAAATCACTTCAGATAGGATCGTTTTTATGAAAAGGTAGCCCTGGTGTTTTCTAAAATAAACAAACTATCATCAGGTAAACTATTGCAAATTCACACACAGGATCTTGTGCTGAAAACATGCTACATTTTTTTCTTATTCCTTACCAAAAGGGATACAGGAAGGTGGTTTGTGCACTATTTTATTAAAACAAAAAACTGAGTTAGAGCCTTTTACAGTTAAAGTAGAAAATGTCCTTGATATCTTTTTAAAAAAAACAAAGTTTAAGCAGAAGGAAAAGAATAATGGTGTACTTTTTATTGGAAAAAGTAGGTCATCAAAAACAAATGTGCATACACTTATTGGAATGTCTAGCCCTCACAAATGGATTAATGGATTTCTTTTTTTTAGATTTTCCAAAACAATATTCACTTTGAGCTTAGTACATGCATGAGAAATTTTACCCAAAAGGTTGTTTCAGAAATTATAAACTATTGTAGACAGAGGGGTCAGAATGAAAATGTAGCCTCATCTGAAACTACAATAAACACAGCTAATGAATTTAAAGTTCATTCTGGAAAGAATAAATACAATTGGCAACACTGATGCACCCTATACAGACTACAGGAAGGTAACCAAGTGAGAAAATGTCAAATGAAAGATTGTCTGTTTCAAAGAAATCTATTCCAAGTAGAAATTCAGTGCCGGGTTCTATGCGTCTAAAAAGCATCAATAAAGCCTTAAGAGCTACAAAAAGCCTTCTTTTCATTCCAAATGGAGCCTCACACAACCACAGAGAAATGATACATGAACTTGTAATGCTAAATAATATTCACCCTCTAATTAAGGCTAGGAACCAGCCCTGCTTAGCTTCACATTACTTTGCTGTGAAGCAGACCCCAGTTCAGGACTATGCATTTATATATACTTTATTTTGGGGACAGAATAAGGCTATTTAGCTAACAGGACTGATGTAGAACTCATATTATGCAAGCGGATGCTCCCAAGTTCAGTCTCTGTCACCAGCAATTAAGATTTGGCTGATAGGATTAGGAGAGTCCCCTTGACTGAGACCATGGAAAAAATCCACTTGTTGGAGTAGATGGTATTAGGCTATATGGAGTAACGGCCTGACCAAGTACAGGGGTGGTTCTTGTATACTTCAGTACACAGACCTTAAAGCACACGCTGAACACCTGAAAATTCTTAACCATATCTCTGAAAATTCCACGTCACTTTAAAAAAAAAGGGAAACCTAACACGCATGCTAAAATAAACTCAAAACACGTTGGAAAAAATTCTTTGGGGTCAGAAACTGAAACTAATTTGAAACGAAGTCAAAATCGTCCTCTTTTTTAACATTTATGCTTTTTCTAAGAGAATTCAGCAACAAACTTTTACATACAACTACTTGATCTCTTACAGTCTTAAAAACAAAAAAATCCCCATAAATGGATTGCACTTTTATGCACAAAATTCCAACCAAACTATATATCAAGCAGAATCACGTGTATTTTGCCATGTGAACACAAATTCATAGTATCTGCGGAAACCCATAATCCCAGTATTGGGAGTATCACAATTATTCCTCCTCTCTTAGAGGGTTGGTATAGATTCTGAAACAGGAACAGGGCGTTAATATTTGCTTGAGAGAAGAAACATACAGCTATCTGCATCAGTACCAATAAGCTTTCCCAAGAGGGCAAATAGTGATATTCTGGCCCTTGCAGATCGGAAAAAAAATGGTAGGTATAAGAAGGCATAAAAGCCTTCCCCTCATTATAAGTTAGTTCTATTTATTTTCAGGGGCGGGACATGGTTGTGTAGTAATGCATATTTTATATGCAAGGGAACTTGGGTTCCATCCTAAACGTCTCCAGTTTTAAAAGACTTCAAACAGCAACATTAAAGAAAAACTAAGACCCGGGTAAAGTGGCATATTTGTCTAAATCTCTATAACGCCCCCCCCCCCTTAGTTGTTTTTTTCTAAACTGAAAAGCCCCAAGCCCATTATGCATGGAGCACTTCCCATGCCGCTCCTCACCCCGCAGTGCCTTCGCAGTGGGGTCTCCTCACGTTTCCTTGTTTACATGTGAGGAGGTACCCCACTGCCCACTATGTGGTTTGCCTGCCTCACTTTTGGGTCACTTCTCCATCTAAGGCAAGAATAAATATTGCTGTTTGGGGTTTTTTTTCATCCCATTAAATGTAATAACAATATTCCATATATCGATAGTATATGGGTTGTTGCCATTCTCTTTTGGGGGCGGGGGGGAAATACCTGCCAGTGATAACTGTGAGGAATGGAATATTGATATTACATTCCTTATATCAATACTGTGTAGGCTGCTACCATTCTTTTTGTTTTTTTTAGAGAAATGCCAGCCATTGATCCCTGCGAGGAGTGGAATACCAATATTACCTTTAAAGGGTTAAAAGAACCACAAAAGTAGCAACCTTCATTCTTGGCTAAGACAGAAGAGCAACTCAGAAGGAACAAAATCCCAACATGAGACAAAACATCGGGGTTTCTGCATTCTTGCTAACAGCAAGGCTTCCAGGATCAGAAGTACCATAAGTGTAAGTTTATCTGTACAGAAATCTCTGCTGCGAAGGAAATGTTCTCTCACTGCACAGCAGAGAAGTAGTATATAATTGGCCCCAGACTCTTCAACCTTTCATGATAGGAAAAATGCTCAAACCCCTAATCATCTTGGTTGCCCCTTATGTACTTTCCCCAGCTCTGGAATGTCCTTTTTGAGATACGGTGAGATAGGGGCACACAATAGATCTATAAAGAGCAATTATGATATTGGACATTTTATTTTCAATCCCTTGCTAACAATCCCCAACATACATTTTGCCATTTTCATCACCTTCAAATCCATGAATGATTGCGCTCATCTGCTTGCCTCCTATTTCACATGCCACCACTGTCTGTATTCTCTATTTTTCTCACTTGTTTCTCGTCACAAATCCAAATCTCTTTCTCACGTACATAAGGCGTTATTCTACTTCCTGCTCATCATATACATCGTTGCTTCAGCCTGTTAAGAAAACCCTTATAACTTTTCAAAAGAAGAAATTCCACATTTATATCCATGCTAATTACATCCACATACTGCTTCAGAAGTATCTTATATAATGAAATTATATTCAGGATAGTTCAGAATAGGCAATAGACAACAACTGGTTCACCAAGTGAATGGTTGGAGGAAGAATGCTAAAAGCTTAACCGGTTGATGTTTAGTGAAAATATTTTTTCCTTAAAAGCATGCAACCACTGGAAACAGCAGAGAAGGAAAGGGAAGGCATTAGCTATGTGATACTTGGGAGGGAAAGAGTCATAAGTTTAAAACTCTGTGGGAATACAAAAATGCTTTGTACTGGCTGGAGCGTGCAGCCCAAGCCCTACACTCACCACACATGTATCACAAGTGTCCTGGAAGCCAGCAGGTTGTTCAGGGGCTGCAGGAAGTGACCAGGTAGCTTGCAAAGGGGAGAATCTTCCACCCAGACCCAGGAGGAAGCAGAGGCTACAGTGGCAGCCATGCCCAAGAAAAGCATGGCAGAAAAGGTCAGTCATAGTGGAAGAGAGCTCACATGGGCCAAGAATATTTCCCCTTGAGGCAAACAGGAGTGAAGGCAGTGCTGAAGGTACAGAGGCCCTTAGAGAGAAGCCACTGGCACTGAGAGTTGCCCTGCCTGCAAACCCAGCCCCAGCACTGTTGGGATTTGCAGAGTCTGAGGCTGGTCCACCTTCAAAAGCTATCTGAGGGTGGGCTGGGGTGGAAGAGCCAGAGCACTAGAGGGAGAGGGGCCACGGGTAAAACTGATGCCAGCATCAAAAAGGAAGCTGGAGGGTAAGAAAGTCCCATAGCAAGTATCTTGAACATGAATATGACATGAGAGGAATCTATGCATGTGATTCTTGCCCTTGAAGAAAGTTCAGTTATTTATAAGGAGTATCAGGAGGTAATGTAGCATGGTATAGCCTGATCTTGTTAGATCTAGGAAGCTATGCTGGGTCAGTACACAGAAAGGAGAATTCTAAGGAAGAGCTTAGCAGAGGAAGGAAATGACACCTCTGTTTCTTGGAAGTCCCTTGCTGGGGAGCCACAAGTTGGCACTTTGCACACATACACGTGGTGCTGTATTCTCAGTTCCCTCCACCTTTCTTCTAAGGAGCTCAGGGTGACAAACAGGGTCCCTATCCCATTAACAAAATAGTCCTACAATGTAGGTTAGGGTGAGACAGATGACTATTCCAAGGTTACCCAGTGAGCTTCAATGGCAGTGGGAATTTGAACTGAGATCCATAAGATCCTACTGGGATACTCTAACCATTAATTATACTAAATTCATCTGCTGCATGCCACATTAGGAATATCTGTTAAGACTCCAGAGCCTTATCTGTAATCAGACAGACTGGATTGTGTCAGAAAATTCCAGCAAAATGAGTTCTGAAATCTAGTATTAGAAGCACACTTTCATAGAAACCAGTAACACATAGAACTCTAATATTTCAATAGTCATTACTGTATGGAAACATCAGAATTATGCTAGTACTAGCCAACCAATTCTGCTCTTCAATTTGTTTTTCTGAAGCTAATATGCTCATAACCCTCCAATAAAACAGGATTCTTTGTGCTATTTGTACAATTTTTAGTAAACAATCTTAGTTACTATGAAAGTCTCAGATGTAATGTGCATCCTCATAGGCTGACTCTGGATATATAATTTCGCACTTAAACAGATTGAAACAATAGTATCAAAACAGAGACTTTCTTCCCTCTGCTCAGTTGGGGGCACCATATCTGCAGGGCTTGTCGTTTATAAAAAGATAATCATGTTTGATATGCCTTTGATATAATCTTTAAATAAGGCTTTGATCTGAAAGCTGTACTCAACACTTTCTCAACCGTTGACCTTGGAATAAACCTAAATTAGAATTACTATGGCTCACGCGAAAGGTCAATCTAGAACTATTGGCTTGCTTGCTGACTACTCACCCCACTTCACCTTTTTTCTATCCCTTTTGGGTTTCTTCTCTAGTGTGTGGTCTGAGTAGAGGACTTTGTTATCTACTTTGGTACTTCTCACGATTTGTGCCTTCACAGAGCAGTTTACCTTAATCTGACTTTGGGCTAAACAGATGTTCTGTAGCACTCAGTTCTTGAAGAGTGTCAATCAGCCACATGGGAGTCTCATCACCACTCTCTATCAACAGGCCCACAAATCCTTTGTATATTGCAAAAGATGGCTGCTGCTGATTAAGATTTCTTGTAGTCATTCCAAGTTTATAGCTCAACGAGATGGCTAAGTGGAGGTTAACTGGAGTAGTATACAGAATGATGGATTTAAAACAGGTAGTCCAAGGTTCAGATCTTTAGTTGACACTAGATGAGATAGTAGCAAATTTATGTCTTTAAATGGAAATCTGCCTTAGTAACGTATAAACCTGGTGACACACATTTAGGGAACTAAGGCCCTTTCCGCATGGGCCAAAAACGATGGCCTGGGGGCGGTAAAAACGCCGCCCCCAGGCCGCCGTTCGCACAGGCTGACTGCGCTTCCCCCCCCAGGGCGGCGTCAGGCCGCCCTAAACAACAACCCTTTAAAGGGTTGTTGTTGGGGGGAAAGCGTCTTCCCGGCGGCGCAGTGCAAACCGCGCCACCGGGAACACGCTGTCTCCCTGGCCCGTCCCACTCACCTTGTCCCCCGTCGTCGCCTGCTGGCCGTCGAAGCCCTGCCCACGCTGGAGGTCGAAGGGCAGCGTGGGCGGGGCTTCGACGGCCAGCAGGTGATGACGGGGACAAGGTGAGTGGGACGGGCCAGGGAGAAGAGGCGGCTCCATGCAGAGCCGCCTGCCATTTGCCGGCCTCTGCTGCGGCCGCCCGCATGCGCGCATGAGAACGGCCTTCACCTCCACGCCGGCGGAATTCTCGCCGGCGTGGAGGCGACAGGGAGGCCGTGCGGAAACGGCCTAAGAGAATATTAGTCAGATGGCCATTCACAACAGCTTACTTCTCCATAGTACACACCTCCAAACCTAAACAGTTTTTGTCCAGATGGCCCAATCTGAAGATTGGAGTTTAGCTGAAAAGGGGGGAGGCTATGGGAGGAAAGACACAGAAGGGAGCAGGTAGAATCCCTCATCTTTCTTTTTAAATCTTTTTTAAAATCAATTTTTAAAAATCACCTTTCTTTTAAAACCAAGTCTTCCACAAACACAAACATGCACACTTTATACACTGACTAGGACAGACCTGCATTTAAAAGACAAGGTCTGCCATTATCATATATAATTTGGCTTCAGTCATGAATGTGACAGTTCAATAATTTCCAGTGATACTGGCCTCACTGGGTTTTTGTGAGGAATATGTAGGTGTGAGCTTTAATAAACACATTCCGTCTAGATTGACTGCTTATGAGAGTGTGCACTGAATTTGGTGGTTTCAGTTATGATTCCAAAACACTGCATATGCGCTAACTTCACTTCAGAACACAAAATGAAAGGGTTTTTTGTTTGTTTGTTTGTATTTAATGATAGTAATTTTAGTAGCAAATAGCTCCTAACAATGTAATTATCTGCTGCTAAACAGGCAGCCTTGGGTGCTCTTCCGGGGCCTCGGACTAACTATCCTATCCAGTTTTGATTGCAAAATCTCAGAAAAGGTGTAAAAAACTTGCATAGGATTTGAGGCATTATAACACAATCATTTGCAGTGCCAATCTGAGACCAGGAGAGGATGAAGTTGGCTACTATAGGCTCTAGGGCAGTGGTTCTCAACCTTCCTAATGCCGCGACCCTTTAATACAGTTCCTCATGTTGTGGTGACCCCCAACCATAAAATTGGTATATATCAAATATAAAAGACCATTTTCCAATGGTCTTAGGCGACCCCTGTGAAAGGGTCGTTCGACCCCCAAAGGGGTCGCAGCCCACAGGTTGAGAACCGCTGCTCTGGGGGTAGGCAATCGCAAAGCTCTGTACAAATGTATCAAACTGACTGTTTTCAAGAAAAGTGCATTTTAAATATATCAGCCAAAAAAGTCAGTTTGGAGTGCAGTCTTTCTTTAAACAGTAGCAGAATTAATGGTGTGATTGTGAAGGATACAAAGACAGTCTATTAAGGGGTGATAAGAAGGCAGACTTTTACTAGCCAAAAAGCCACCTCTATGTTTCATATGGAAGGGCTTAAAAAAAAAATCTCAGTGCATCTTTGACTGAAACTTACATCTAGGTGCTATGCAAGCCATTTGCATCATCTTTCTCGCACAACTATTTGCATGTCCTGTTGTAACTTCTGAGGACTGCAGTCTTATCACAAACTTTGCCAGAATGATTCTGTGGCCACCCACAGTTCCTGCGTTTCGACTACATTTCACCACAGGCTGACAGATGAGTAAGAACCATGCATGTCTTGCTGGAAAGCATGCAGCACTGAGAAGGCCCATCTTTATGCTGATAACACTAAAATATAAAATAATGCCAACAGCTGGTGCTACAAATGGCTTTTAAAAACTATGTTCATTCACTAAATTCCTCGTGCTACTTTTGACATGAAACACGCAGTCTCTAATTATTCTGATCAAGATGATGAAATACAAAAACAAACTTTAATTGTGTTTAACAGATATTTAATCAGGATTCACTGAACTACAGATTAAAGCTGAAATTCATAAACCATAATTACCCGATTGTCGCAATCTTTTTGGTCCACATTCTGCTTCCGTCTGGGCGTCTGGCACTTTGCCCTGAATTTCTTTTAGTGTCTTCTCAGCTTCATTGCTGTTCATGTTTTTCCAGCAGAGATTTAGTACAGATTACAAAATATCTGTTCTTGGCAACTTTATCAGCTATTTTTTTTTCTCGCAAAAACTTTATTTCTCTTATCTCTATCATCAGAAATCTTGGACTAGGCATACTATGGCTTGCTGTAATCATAACAAGTATAAGATTGGCTTATCCTGACCCAATCTGCTAATAGACGATCAGTTTCTTTCTCTCTCTGTCACACATACACACCATGAAAGGATGGACGGGAGAAGACTCAATTCTGTGCTGGTGAGTCAATAAAGTACCTAAGGTTGCCAAGTTTTTAGACTGGCCCCATTTCTGAGCTTTTATAACAGTAGCCTGAAATGGCAAGATTAAGCAACTGAAGCTTTTGGCATCACTTTTTCTCTGCACTGGGAGCCATTGCACTTGCTAAATGTGTGTGTCAGACAGAAGAGCGAGGTCACTAAAATGTTGGTAACCTTTGTTGTTATACCTATGTGTGAAGGGGATAAGAAAAATGCACAGGCCCAGTTTAAATGCTCCATGTCACTCAAGACACTGTAAACTATAAAAGAGGAAATGCGTAGGCAGAAAAGTACTAATGTCAGCTACTATGGGAAAACCCTGTAGGGTTTTCAAGGCAAGAGTCTGTACACATAAGCAGTTTGTGCCAACCTAATCAAAGGTAAACTCTCAGCTTGCCCAGCAGAAACTTACCTGCAAAACAGGTTGGAGGTAGAGCGTGGTAGTCCTCCTCTTTTCACAAGATTACCAGCTTCATCCCCTAACAGATGGATGTTTAAACTTAGGAAGCTTTCCATCAAATTTCATCTCCTTGCGCAGGAAAAAAAAACTCCACTTCCTAAAGTTCTCGAGTCATTCAACAGTCTAGAACAGGAGCCTTTCCACTAAGAAAGCAACAATCCTATCCCATCAATTCTACATTTTTAGATCGCAGAGATCATTTCAACAAAAGCAGAGAAAATAGCTTGCTAAATCTAACCCTGATTCTCCTCTATACAGAGTTAGAACACCAATTCTTTTTTGCTCAGTCACAGAATGACTCCAGATTCTCAGTTGAAATCTCATCCTGTAGGTTTAATCAGACAAACATCAAGCTGAATTTAATTAGACTTACTTGCTGTTAAGCAGGTTTAACACAGCAGCTCTAAAACAGTACAGATCTGGAGGAAGCTTCACCCTGTATTGGCTGGTCACTTATTAGAGGCTATCAACAACATGTTATCAACTTGAGTCATTTTAATTTTATTGTATCCAGAGTAGACCGTGAGGCATAAACGCTCAGGCCACCAAAAACCTATTAACCTCTAAGATGCTCATTCTGTCATTGCTACCTTCATGATCTCAAACCAAAACCTCATAATCATTCCTCTTAATCACAGTTATGAAGTAATAACTGTGATCTGATAAAACATGGTTGTTCTTTTATTAAAATATACACATAGATTATTAAAATATTTTAATTTCTACATTTTTTCCTCAGAATTATATCTGGATACCTCAGTTTGATGCATTGATGGTAAACCCCTTCCCGTGTCTTAGTATTACAAACATATAAATGCAAACAGTTAAAAATAAGGTAAGCAAGTAACAACATTATTCTTTATCCCTGTATTAAACAGTTTCACGCCAGTCTTAAAGTGTATTGTTGGCACTATTCCGTGTAACATAAGAGGTGTGTGCTGGAATGCAGTCTCCGGGTCTGCCTCGATCACACAACGAAAAGAGGCTACCTATTTCTCCATTTTTCCTTCCTAACTATTTTGCTCTGAGAACAAACACCATAATTTTGTCTCAGTATTAATTCAGAAGTTCTGAAGTGCAGCCTTCTAAGATCTTGGACTTATATCTAAACATCCAGTTTTGCTATCCGAAAACTTTTAATGAAATGCGTTTTTCCTTCAAATCCCCTCTCTCTAAAAAAGGTTTCTTTTTGGTTTGTGAGCTGTATTCGTTCAGCTCCAAGGGTTTTAACTCGACATTTACACAGTGATAAAGAAATTGCTATACAGTGTGAGTGTTATTCTTCATTCAGACTGTTCCTCTGAAAACAGTTCACAGGCCTTTGAGATGCAAAACCGTATAACTCTAATGTAGCCAAGGTTCCCACTTGCTGCACTGCTAAAATCTATTTAGCAGATTCTTCTTGGAATAATCTGTCCCCAGACTTGAAGCTTAGTGATTTTAAGTGTTTTATGTTAATGATAACGGTTAGTGCCGAGAACAGATGTACCTGGCTGTGGTGTGATCGATTCTATTAGACTTTTAGGAGTGCTGCATTCATATTGACTTAAAATTTTATGTCAATTTCCAAGGTGTGATGACTGTACCGGGTGTACTCATTCTTTTCCTCTGGTGCTTAATACATCATTTATGTGCACATTTTCACAACGTGGGAAATATCTGCACAAACAAGTGAGAGCATTTTCCCTTCTGAGCTGGATGCTCAAAGTTTGTTAAGAGCTGGTATTCTCTCATGGTATGGAAAAAATATTGTTTATGGATGGATATGCACAGGGGATACTTGTTTAAACAGACTGGCTTGGATTAAAAGTATAAAAAGTGGCACTGAGAAAGAAGGAAGAAAATAAAGTGTTAGACCACTTACAGGGTCAGTACTGTAGCCATCCAATAACCTGTGCATTGTACATATGCCTAGTAATAAGACCTGGTCTGAATAGTCAAGACTAGCCTGATCTCGTCTAATCTTGAGTCAGCTCTGGTTAGTATTTGGGAATACCAGAAACCAAGGAATGCCAGAGACACTATGCAGAGGCAAGCAATGGCAAGCCACTGAATGTCTCTAGCCCTGAAGATCCTACAGGGTTACAAAGTTGGTTGTGACTTGACAGCAAAAATAAATAAATAATGATAATATGGATTGTACTGTCAGTTAATAGATAGCTCAATCCATTTATCAACTTACTGTGCTTTTGGAAAGGCAACATTTGTAACTGTTGCTATCATGCATATGGAAGAAGTAAAACTTTGCCCCAAAATGGATTTTCTCATCATTCCACAGAATGGGTGTGTGTACATTACCATCACAGCTGATTTATGGCAACCCCACAGAGTTTCCAAGGCAAGAGATGTTCAGAGGTCACCCTGCACGCTTCTTGTGGAGGAGTGGGGAATTGAACCCGGTTCTCCAGATTAGAGTCTACCACACTTGACCACTACCCCACACTGGCTCTCTTAATAAGCACCTTCACCATACTAATAGTAGAAGATATGCTTATGTGGTACAAACTGAATTTGTACAACTATTATTACTATTGTAGGAAGTCTTGCAAAAATGAATTCTATATATAAAAACACAAATGGAATCTTGATACCATGAAACAAAGGTATCAGGTAGCCATGCTAAGCTAGGGTAAAATACCAGGGAAAAGCCTTTTATTTGGACCAACTATAATAACTTAAAACAATGTGCAAGCTTTTGAGTTCTCCAGAACGTTGCACCAGGCTGGAAGTAAATAATTCATGACTTGATTTTAAAGCCTGTTTTTGCTTCCTATAAAGAACTCCATGCAGATTGGAATACATAAAGCAGTGCTGGAAAGAGCTAGTATCAGATTGTATCTTTCTGGCAGGAAGACGGAAGAATGGTAGACTCCAACTGAAAATATATAAAAATGTGAAGATATTAGAGGGAGGCTGAATCCTTCAGCATTTATGGTTATAAGCTAATGTCACTTAATTTTATAATGGCTGGTTAAGTATATGTCCACAAAACACTGAGCAACAGAAGTCAAAGGACATCAGTGTTGTCCAAATGGCTCATTATAATAGAACATGTGGCAGAAATTACTGCCACAAGCATTTCAGCCATGATTAGTCATTTGGCTTCCAGGAGTTCTCAACTATATTACTAGGAAACGAATCATTCTTTAAATAATCCCTGTGTACTGAGTTGCTGTCCACCTGGAAGCAAAAATACAGATGTTCATGCAAATGATATAAGGCAACATAGGAAGCACTGTATCCAACCTGAATAAGCGTATGCAACTTAAACAAGAAAGATAAGGGAAGGTTAAAGCCCAAGACTATTTAAACAACTATCATATGAATAAGCTGGGAGGCATCTAGAAGTAGTACAAAACACATGGGGCCATGAAAGACAGGTAAATTACTCTCCCGATCTAGGAAGGGAAACTGCAGGTGTCAGTTCAGCTCCGATCAAAAGACTTGGCTTTAGGCCAGAACATCACAGGTTCAACTTTCATGCCAGCTTTTAGTCTTGTCCCCAGTGATACAATTGAAAGTAATACCAGGATTCACTATGGCACCAGAACCATAATCTTTTGGATCAGAAATTCAAGGAAGATTCTCCCATTACTTTTTGTATTTTGTGCAAAAAAGAGTATTAATGAATGTAAGAATAGCTGTGGGGTACAGGCTTCCCAATATATGCACTAGGCAAATATGTACACAAAAAATATTTTTGTATTAATAAATACTTATTTTTATATGAAACAGCCCTATGTAACATCTATATGAATGTGTGTGTATATATATAAAATAATACAAAACTCTTCCTAAACTCTGATAGGCTGAAGCTTCCTGGCTAAATTCAGAAAATGTTTTGAAAACTACCTTTTTTAAAGTACCTGAGCAACATCTGTAGATTGACTGAAACACAGTAAAAAATATGTCCTGCTAAGAAAAGAGGTAAAGAGAGAACTTGTAGCTAACACAGTTGTTCTTGTGAATCTTTTGTGGTATGCTGATCATCTGTGCAGAAATGAAACTCAGGGTATATGTCCCATTAATTGGGAAGGTATGCATAGATAATTCACCTTAGTTTACACCCACTGGGAATCCGTTTCTTTTCTTCTGTGTTATCTGGTAACAAAATATTAGACCAGGACTAGAGAAACAGACATGGTTTTCACCTGGCTACCAAGGATACTGAGATGAAGCAGACTATCCCTTTCAGAGGGTCCAGATGCACTTGGAAATGGAGAGAGAAGAAGTGGAGAAATGGGGAATGTCTCATTCTTCATCTCCTTATTAAGAGAACCTGATGTCACCTCTTCACTTCTCAGCTAAGCAGAGTGAAGGGCATGACCACAGTCTTGTCTATTATTACCACTCACGTTTGGAACTCATTATGTTCAACAATCAAGGTTATTCTTTTATATACAATCGAGGTTGTATATACAACAATCGAAGTTATTTTTCTCAAACTTCAGATTTCCAGCTAAGTGACAAAAACAAAACGAAGATTTACCTGACATTTGTAACCAGAAAATAAATACCGTAATGCTTATTTGACAGGTGAAGGGTCATGAGTGAACCATGAGGTGAGGTCATATCATGACATTAACTAGGCAGACTATGTTTACTGCCATTGTCTCTGCCAGCATTGTTGTTTTACCACCACCTCTTTTAAGCGAGGAATTTTACTTGGCTTTTACCTGCCTCCACCGATTAGGAAGCCAGGCTGGAGTCCTCATCAACCTTTGGAAGATGGCTATGCTGCCAATCTGTGTGGGTAGAGTAGTTCTTTTCCTTAGAATAATAATACAACAGAACTGAATAAACTTCTAGAACTTAATTGTTGGTGTCGGTAACTAGACAAGAAGAAACAAATGGAATAACTCAGGAGCAATAGAAAGCATTCCTTTAAGGTTCTCAAACAAGCTAACTGTAAATATTATGTATGAGATGCTCGTAATTCCACTCTCTTAAAACAACCTGTGATTTGGAAAAACAAATCCGAATATTTTTAATGTTAGATTTTAGGCCGAACTGTCAAATCTGCAAGTTTATTCTCACGCAATTAGTCAATACTATATTAGGTAACAGTTATTAGTTAATAAAATATCAACAGAAGACAGTTGGTGTTTCTAAATGTGAGGGCATTCCACAAACAAGGGTTAGAGCGAGCAAGGAAGGGAAAGTTCAGGAAGCTGTTCTTAACGAACCTTGGTCCCAGGCCATTTAATGCTTCATGTGCGTAAGGTGAAATCATGTCAAGGCCGACTGATGCCAACCCTGTTTAGCTTCTGAAACGTGAGATCAAGCTAGCCTGTGCCAGCCAGGTCAAGGCAGTGCTTTATACACTAACAAATACTTTTAATTGTGCCCAGAAAGAAATGCCCACAAAGTGCAAAGCACTGGTGGTAGCGGTGGGAACTACGTTTTTTTCTACATTTGCTTCCATTTCACCCACATTTCCTTGCTGTGCTAAGGTTTCGCTACCACTCTGTTCACTTTGCTTGTGTTGTAAGAGATTTCAACTGTGACTGTCCTGCTATTTGCTCTCAGGGTAGGCCTCAGACTGGAGCCATAAGACTGTTTACTTTCAATTAGTAGCTCATTTTTTTTACCTTTTGTATCACCTCCCTTCTAAGAAAAATAACCAAGTTAGTAGATCTTGAATAAGCATTTGTTACAAGTGAATCCGACACAGTGAAGTATATTATTACCACTATGTTTATTATGTGGGATTTATACTGGTTAACAGCATATCATCATATGATGATCTTAATTTTGCTAAGCTTGTGGAAGGAGTTGGTTTGGTTTCAAGCATTTAGTCATGGCTGCTTGCATTATGAACTTTGAAAAAATTAATACAAAGGAAATTAAAAACAAAACAAAAAAGAAAGTATTTTCAAAATGATGCGGAAATCAAATCTCTCCCTCAGTAATTTGATTTGCAGGAAATGGAGAGAAAAGCATTACAAAACAGAATGCCTTGAAGTGCACCATAATTACTTACATGTGCAAACACCATTGTCTACGTTCAGGCATACTTTTAATAACAGTAATAATAATAATTCTACGCCCTTATGTAGGGACATTCATTCAAAGAGCTTTTGGCAAACATTCATTAACAGTGGAATCCTAAGGAAAATTACTCCAGACTAAGCCCATTCGTTTCAGAAGCTTAGCCTGGAATAACTTTTTTTTGGATTGCACTGAACATCTCTCAAAAAGTATACAGAGAGGACAGTGATAATACCTCCTTTTACAGAGGAAATGACTAAGCAGCAGTGCCATTCTCAGGGCCATGTTCAAGTCCAAGGGAAGTGAAGTCAGCAGCCAAATATGGAGCTGAAGTGAACTTCCCTGCATTGAGGAAGAAGTTCAAATTGTAAAGTTTGTAACTGCATATCCCAAAATCTGCATTTTGACTAACCAGTACTCATTGAAGAGGATTTTGAGCACCAAACAAGGAACTTTACCAACTCTGTATTGTATTGTCAGAGAGCTGGCTTTCATGGTCGGGAATCTTAGGATGTTGTGGGTTTTTGCCGGATTAGTATATGCATGTTCCAGTAGTATTTTCTTCCTGACGCTTGCATGCCATCTGGTGGGCTGGCATCTTCAGAGGTTTGACTGGATCCTCAGAAGATAACAGCCACAGATGCAGGCGAAATGTCAGGAGAAAATTCTACTGGAACATAGCCATACAACCCGGAAAACCCACAACACCCTAACTACAGCTCTGTTGTAAAGTTGTTAGTGGATAAAATTTGGTCTCAAAAGTATGTAGTCAGCTACACCCTTCTAAGCCCATTCTAAGTTTTAGAAAGGTGCAGTTCTTTTTAGGACTACACTGTAATTTTGCTTTTTGTGTGAGGATGTTTTCCGCAATCCTCATGGCTTGTGAACGGGGCTAAAATATTTTGCACACTGCTCATTAAGGCAGTTTCAGATAGTTCCAGAAAATTACTTTATCTAAGCATGTGCTCATTCTTGCAGCCCAAAAAGTTTGGTGGTTACTGATATACAACTGCCTACTTCTTTACTGCAGCATATGCTGACTGTGTATTGGGGGGGATGGGGGGGGGGAAGGCATCCACTTTTGCAACCAGGGAAACTAAAATCCTATGAGCATAATGAACTACAAGTAAGTAAACTTTCATATATTTATTGTTCTGTTTCACATTCAGCTTCCTCAGCTAATTCTTCCAAAACATTTAGAATTTTTTGGCAATCAGTGCTGCCAAGGAGAAACAGGTAGAAGACAGAGAAATGTTGATTAGCGTCAGTTGGCATGCGAGCCCTTTTCAAATACTGTTGACTGAATCGGTGTGAAAGGTAGGATCACATATGCTGATCTTGTTTTCTGTGTGTAAGGATTAGGAACTTTCAGATATTGCAGAGAGGGTTTTACGCATTCACAGTTGTATGGAGGCACTGGCCGCAAGGATGCATTTCAGCAGCCCATTTTGCTTGGCACCCCTTTGTTTGCTGGCACACCAACTTCTTCAAAGGTCAGGGGTCAGCAACCTTTACCACCCAAAGAGCCATTTGGACCTGTTTTCCACAGCCCCGAAGATCTACGGAGCCGCCTCCGGTTCAGCCCCTCCACTCACCTTTCCTTCCAGCGCTGGGAGGCGGAAACACCGGGCGGAGAAGCCCCCTCTGCCCGATGGAGCAGGCAGGGGGGATGGAGTCTGCGGCCTGCCCAGTGCCGCTGCCTCTCGTGCTGCGGGAGGCAGCAGCGCCGGGCAGGGAAACCCCTTCTGCCTGACGGAGCAGGCAGGCGCCTGCTCCGTGGGGCAGAGGGGGGGGATGGCGGCCATGGCCTGCCTGGTGCCGCCGCCTCTCTCGCTGCAGTTGCCTGACTGGGGCACAGGGGGGATGGCATCTGCGGCCTCTTCAGCGCTGCCGCCTCTCATGCTGCGGAAGGTAGCGACGCCGGGCAGGGAAACTCCCTCTGCCCGATGGAGCAGGCAGTTGCCTGCTCCGTGGGGCAGAGGGGGGATGGCTGCTGCGGGGATAGCAGAGGGGGGGTGGTGGCTGCTCTGGAGGTACACACCCACATTACCGTTTGACCTCCTGGGGTTGGAGGGTAGTGTGGGCGTGTCCCTCCAGCCCTCCAGAGAAGCGCTGGAAGGAGAGGTGAGTGGAGGGGACGTGAAAAGCGGCGCCCTTACGCACGGAGCCACCTCTAGTTCGGACCTTCGTCTCACCTTTCCTTCCAGCATTGCTCTGGAGGGCTGGAGGGACACGCCCACGCTACCCTCCGACCTGCAGGCCACATTGAGCCGCAGTATAAGGCTGAAAGAGCCGCATGCGGCTCTGGAGCCGCAGATTGCAGACCCCTGGTATAGATTCTGAACTGGCTGTTGTGGGTTTTCCAGGCTGGGTGGCTGATAGTGGTCTGATAGTTTTTGCTCCTAAAATTTTGCCCGGGCTATGACTGGCATCTTCAGAGGCCTGCCATAGTATGAAAGCCATAATTGTGAGTGAAACGTTAGGAGCAAAAACTACCAGACTACAGCTACACAGCCCAGAAAAACCACAACAGCCTGTTGATTCCGGCTGAGAAAGCCTTTGACAATACCTAGATGCTGAATTCTTCTGGAACTTGGGGTCAAAAAGGAGCCTACTGACCTTCAAATTGACAGCGTGCACTACCCTGATCCTCTCAAATCTTAGGAAAAAGCCAAATCTAGACCAATCAATAACATGAATAATATTTCAGGGTACAAGGAACAAACAATCATGGAATACTGAGAGATAGCTATGTGGAGTATTTTTCTGAAATACAGAAGTCCCTGGTAGACAGTCAACTAGATATTCACCAGGCATAGCACATATTTTAAGCTTTTCTCCAAACAGGAAAAATACATGCTTAACAAAAATATATTCAGGATGCCAATTTTACCTTTGGACATCTGCGTCTCTGAAGTTGGGTAGGGAAGGGTGGTAGAAATACCTGTATTTATGGTACATATTAGAACCATCAACCTTAAATGGCACCTGAGAGGAAAGCCTGCAAAGTTATATGAAGATTTTATTTGAAAGAAGGGAATGCCTTTACGATAGCTTTATCAGAATGATACTAAATTTACCAACATGTCTTGCTAAATAATAAGAGTTCCTTTGGTTTGAATCAATGGTTCTGTAGAATGAAATGACAAATAGATGTAATAGGAACTGAGAAAATTTTTCCAAAAAGCAATATCTATAAAGGTGAGAGATTGTCTGACTGCAGTTCAACTAAAATTAGAGACAGGTGTTAAAACACTGATCATGTTGGCCGTTTCCCCACTTACCGTTTGTTGCGTGCTACTTTCCCCAAGTAATGTGGGGTCCAGCGGCCCTCCCCACTACAGGGGCAGCGACAACGCAGCCGCCCTGACTCTGCTGTTCTCGCGCCCCCACAACTCGCGTCATTTCTGGCGCTGTTCGGAACAGCGCCTTTTGGATGACGCATGTGGCAATGGGGAAGCCCAGAAAGTTCAGCCTCCAGAGCTGCACTCCAGCCAATCAGAACAAAGACCCGCCCTGCTGATCACCAGCGAACACGTGGATGTGGCGAGTGCTGCTTCTCTGCAGCCGCGGCAGACAGCGAAGCTTTCCTACGGTACAAGCTGAAGTGGGGAGAACGGCTGCGTGCTCAAAAGCTGCGATTCATATGAGACTGGTTTGCCTCAGCATTTTTTTTAAAGTGGGAAATCGCCCATAAACTCAAACACCTGAACCTCTTCCGTGCTTAGTCCAGATGAAAACAAGTGGCTTTGCAATATATTGGTCTCTCCTCCCCAATTTGGATGCATCCATTTTATTTTAGAACTTTTACAAAATCTCAAATTGTCGAACGTTATTAGAAGAAAACTAAAGTAATGGATAGAGGAGATCAAGTCTAAGATGCTATAGAATATATCAACAGCCACAAAAAAATTAAACACAAGAAAAGTGCTGGTGCCCCTAGAGATGAAATTATTGCATAAGCTTTAAAAGTTAAGAAGCAAGAGTTAATTCTTGTAAAACTATATTTAAACCTGTATTTAAATAAGAATTGGCAAAACATATTCTCAGTTTAAAATAACCATCTAGGTTGCAAAAACTTCAGGCTAGGCTGGTTTACCTGCTTAGATGATTAAAATGGAAAGACAGCATCAAGTACAAAAGTGATCACATGGCAGTGAGTCTGGAGGAAGGCAGGTGACACAAGCAGGATGAAGATTTAAGAAAGGCAGAGTGCAGGGATAATCAACCCAAGAGCCTGGAAGAAATTTGCCCCCTTTTGTAGTTCCTATGGACTACTTCCTCACTTTCCTATTATGGATGCCTAGTTTCAGGGTCCTGACACCACCTTCATATTCTGAGGCCTTCATCCTCTGGGCTTCCTTCCTCTATGGACAAAGCTCTGGGAACAGATGCTGCAGCCCCCTTGCTTTATCCATGAAGGACCACCCCGCCCCCCCTTAATTGGCACTTGTGGGTACCAATAATCTTTTTGTTTTAAGAGCCTTTGGCAGTGCTCCCAGGAAGCAGTCTAGTGGAATTTTCATGTGACTCCTCATCTCCAGACCATTCTTTCTCTTCCCTGTTCAAGCACATATCTTCGTAGCTAGAGAAGAGGGAGTCCTCAAAATCCAGCTCCTTACTCCCCCTCCTTTTTCCCTGCTGCAGGAGTCAAGGAAATTGGAGCAGAAGAAGAACTGCTCTTCATTTCCTTCATGAAAGGTCAGGCTAGCAGTTTCCCTTTCCAAGTAGTTTGTCATTCAATTGATCTCTGGCACTGGAGCTCAGAAGCAGGGGCCTATTTGAATTGCAGGGCTATTAGAACTGGAAGAGCTAGTCCCTTACAGTCCATGAGAGTAGCAAAAATGTGTATAGCCTTGCCTGTATAGCTGAAGGTGTGACCTAACCAGCCTGGGTGATGGAGCCCACTGAAGCACTGAAGTTTGAAGACACAGGATTTGATGTGGCAGGAGATTTTTTTGTATTCATAAAATTATTTAAAACACCTTCAGGTAAAGGAAAGCAACCAGTGAATAATTATTCCCAATTTCCCATTTTTATTATTACAACAAAACCGTTAGAAAATCACAATTACTCTGGGGGAGGGGAGTTTGGGAAGAGAAAGAAAAGAAACGATCACTGGTAGATTGGAGTTCATGGAAGAAAAAGAATCCAAGAGCACATTAAGTTTACCATAAACAAGGATTTTCATACCACATCAGTGACTGCTACTATAATTCATTTGTCATATAAATTATGTCCATAGGGAAGTCTCATAAAATTAATTAGGCCAGAGACAGGGGGAAAACAAATCAAAAACTTTTCAAAGCCGCAACAAACACAAGGTTCTAGACAGAGCAGCATCAACAAGATCAGTCAAAATACTTCCTCTCTTCCCATGGGGCCAGCATCATCACACAGAGAAATTTCCTGGCCTTATCAACTCGAAGGAAATTATACTGGTTGCTCTCAAGGACACAGTAATATTGAAATTTCAAAACTGAAAGCAACACACAGCCTTATATGAATTACAAATTGAATGCAAAAAGAAGAAGAAAATGGCTTGAAATGCTATTGGCTAGTGTGCATGTTTAATGTAGCAAAGAAGTTTATACCTTTATTTCAGGCCACCAACCAAGTCCATCACATCCCTCAGCCATGGCACAGACTATGACAATACAACAGACTAATTACATCAGTTAACCAAGAAATACAAATACATAATCCTACCAATGCTTTTGCGTCTTGATCTGCTGCATCTTAAATCAATCCTTTAGTGCAGGGATCTGCAACCTGTGGCTCTCCAGATGTCCACGGACTACAATTCCCATCAGCCCCTGCCAGCATGGCCCAATTGGCCATGCTGGCAGGGGCTGATGGGAATTGTAGTCTGTGAACATCTGGAGAGTCACAGGTTGCAGACCACTGCTAGTACTTATTGATAACCTAAATATGTATCATTATATTAATCTGAATGTACATTATGTTATGCTTCTGTCATCCTTCTATCCTTCCTGCCCCCTCCCCCACTCAACTGTTTCCTCTTCTACCAAAACACAGAGGCGCTTTCCATACAAATCACCGAAAAATGTTACCAAAAAGTTTTCAATCTTCCCCTTTACCATAATGTATGTCTGCACTCATCATCTCGAAATGTTGAATCGATGCTTCATAGCCCTGTGCTGCAATTCTCTTTGCCTCATATACTTGATACACCACAAAAAAAACCTTAAGACAAAAGACATAATAAACAGGCAAGGGGGAACAAAGGGCCTTTCCCCACTTACCTTAAGCCCCGCGCTACTCTCCTCAAGTAGCGTGGGGTCCCCCGTCACTCCCCACAACAGGGGCGACGGCAGCGCAGCCACCCCGATGCTGCCGCTGTCGCGCCCCCTCAGCACGTGGCATCCCTGGCGCTCTTGTAAACGGGGCCTTTTGATGACCCCGCGCATAGGGGGGATCGTGCAGAGTGGGGAAAGGCCCAGAGAGTGAGTTCAGAAAATGGCACCAATGAGGAATTTGGGGGACAGCGGAGAGGTGTGGAAAATGTCTTAAAGAGATTGCACAGCAAGTGAAGTCATTTTGAAAAAAAATCAGCATAAAGAATAGTTTTTAAAGGGGATTCACTGAAAACATTTTGTGGATGCAAATAAAACATTTTGGGAACCAAAGGGAGTAAAAACAATGAGAATTCCATGGAGGAAATGTTTTATTTGCTGCCTCAAAATGTTTTAAAAGGTTTGTGCTGAAAGAGCCACAGTAAAGCTTTATTTGAGCCTATTCTTTTGCTAATCTTGTACTATAAAGCTCCTGGAGCCCACCACTTTAACTAGTATGTTCTTATTTTGTACTACATACAAATCAGTCACATTTCAAGATATCTTGCAGAATCCCAGAAAATGACATGGCAAATGTCATAAGGGTCAAATGTCATAAGGGTCATACAAATGTCACATGAAGCATTCAAACATAACTAGTTAACTTTTTCACTTCTGAATTAACCTCATTCTGTACTAATCTTTCTCTTCAAGTACAAATCTATTAAATTTTCCTGTGGACATGAGGTTTAGGGCACTAGGAGACTGAGAGAGTGTGCCAGTATCAGCTATTCAACTGTTTCCAAATGGATATATTCAGGAGTGAGTTGCCAAATGCTGTTCTGTTTTCAATCAACAGGTGGTTTGGCAACTAGCATACTTCTTCTTTGTGGGCTTTCACTTTTGGTTTGAAAAGAAAAAGAGACATCCAATACTTTTTCAATGCTACATTTCAAGCAGATGGTCTGGAAACGAAGGTTTCATTCCAACCAACTTGCCGGGACTCTTGCAACATGGAAGAAAATATTCCAGCTAATGCTCCTCTAACAGGTAGACGTAGAATAAAAAAAGAAAAAAGAGGGGGAAAAACCCATGAAAAACAAGCTCAAGAGATGGAAAGGAGCTGAATAATTGCTGCAGCTGGTGGGAAAGGTTTTTTTTTTTTAACCAGAATACTGCTGTAAACAATTTTTGAATAGTTTGTATGCATTAATCAATGGTTTTAATTCTCATACAACACAGGAGGAAAGGAAATCCTTGCTCATGTCAAATGTACATTTGTTTTACATCAAGGATAAAACACTTCAAAACGTTTTATTTTTCTCAAGTCGGGTTTTTTAAAAATCACTAAACTAGCACTCTTTTCCTCACAACCCGGTTTGAAGACATTTCTTGCCTGCTGAGCAAACAAAAGCAGGCAGGAAATGCTTTATTTCTCATGCCCTCTCACTTTCATTTTCTCTGTTCACAGCCGCCATTTTGTGTGCTGTAGCAGAGATTCTCTGAAGGTTTCTGTGGTCGTTTCCTCTGTGTAAAAAGTAGATGAATAAAGTTTGTTTCGCCTAGTGATTCCGCACACGTGTTGTTTTTCCTTTTTTGTTTGTTTTGACGGGAATGTCTGCAAAGCTATGACATCACAATATGACATCACAATGTGACGTCACAAAGCTGCAATATGCGCATATATATATATATATGCCATCGTAGTTTCGCAGACATTCCCCTCAAAACAAAAAAAGAGGAAAAACAACAGGTGCGTGGGATCACTAGGCAAAACAAATGTTATTCATCTACTTTTTACACGGAAACCATGCAGAGATGAGTTGCAAGCAGAGAAAACCGTGGTGGAAAACCTTCACCAAATGATGGGGGCAGGGGAATCTCTGCAGCAGCCACAAAATGGCGGGTGCAACTCTGAAAATGAGCAGAGATTTGTTGGCCAGCTGGTGGGGAAAAAAGAACCATTTTTGCTGGCAATGCTTGTGCTCTCCGTACTGTGGGAACAGAAAAAGCCAAAACCGATCTTTTGAAAATGTCTGCAGGATGTTTTATTTCTGCTGTGATTATGGTTGGTAATGCAAAAAATAAGGGAAATTACATATTAAGGGTTACGGTGTGGCTTCACATTTGTGTGCAGAAATCTCACTGTCAGCATTCACGTCAAATATCGGACAAAATAAGTGTGCACATGTTTCTGCTACAATAAATGCATTAGCTTTGAAGGTGCAACAAGATTTTTAATTGTTTTTTGTTACAACATACTTGTACGCAGGCAATGCAAATGCTACGAAACAGAGGCACTACCTACAGAAAAATATGCCTGACATAGGCTAGGCATTATGCCTCAATCGGCTGCATCATTCTGAGCAAGACATTCCATTGTCTATTTCTGCTGTCGTAATTTTTAATTTCTTTTCTTTTTGGTAGTTTTGAGAGTGGAATCCTTCCTACTCCTCTTCCCCCCCACCCTTGATTTACATTTACTTTGAGTGAAAATGTTCTAATAGTAATTATAGGAAAAATTATACCAAAACTGAATAAGTGGGAAGGTTATGCAGGTGTTTCATTTGTCTACTGTAGAATGAAAGTTTGGGGGACTTTGGATTTCCCTCACTATTTTATGTGACAAACTAAAACTAAATTGTAACTGTACCAAGTTTTGCCTAAGAAGGCTGAAAACAAGCTAGTCAGAGTTCAGGAATATGATCCAACTTTATCAAAAGAGATTACTCCTGACCTGAATGACCCAAGCTAGCCCAATGTCTTCAAGTCTTAGAGCCGTGGTGGCAAACCTATGGCACTCCAGATGACTGGTTGACTGCGACTGGATGGCACTTTCCCCCACCAAGAGACTACTATTTAATTTAGAAGAACAATACTTCTTAAGCATTTCTACTACGATCACAAAAATAATAAATAATAGTATTATGTTCTGACTTGAGCATATTTTCTCTTTCTTTATTGTAAGCTTTGTTTTAAAGAACTTGATTAAAACTTCATTAGTGCTAATGAGAACAGCATGGCTAAATCACTGCCCATTCAGTCGCCAATATGACCCTAAAGTATGCCTCTTAAGTGGAAACAAACGTTGACGGGATTGGAACAAAGCGGCCGTCTGCTACTAGCTTAGCAGTTCTGCTATCAGATGGGAGCCCTGCTGGTTTTATGAAACTGTTTTAAGAACTCAGGAGATGATAATCAGCATAAAAATATGATATTAAGTGTAAGTGTGGGCTTGCTGACGGCAGCATTCAACACAGCAAGGTGGAGTTGAGATCTGCAGATTGTAACATTGCCCCAACAGTCGACGGGTTTAATATTTTGAAATGGGCAAAGTGCTAGAAGTGTTCATAACTAGCATATCAGAGTCCAACAGCAGTATCATTAGGCTGGTTCTCTTTCTATGAAACATAAATTGCAGCAAGAAAAACCGTAAACCCAAGGTGGCCATGTGTTTTTAAACATCTCCAATGCTACTGGCTGGCTTTAAATTTTTTTCACACTTCTGTGGACCTGAAACACTTCTGTGGACCTGCTAAGCTGCACTTTAGTTGGCAGAAGAACACTGTTTCGACAAAGAATAAAGGTTACACCTTTTTCCCCCCTTTCCTGCTGCCGACGTGCCTTCCCGCACCATCGTTGCAGTAGTGAGCCATACAGTTTCCCAATATTGGAGATGCTGTGATAGTTCCATTGACAGGCTGTTTCGGAGTTGGATTAAGTCCCCAATTGATCACCAAATTATAAAAGCACAAGATAGTAACCAGGGCAATAGGTTTGCAAAAAAGAAAAATGTGCATAAAAGAGCTGCCTTAGTGCCCAATTTAGACGTACTTTACGGGAAAGGGACACAGTGAGCAAGGGGCCAGTCCTGTGTTCAATAGCAAGCCCGTCAGGATTTTGCAAAAGGAGCTGTCATGAGCAAAGCCTAACTTTTACACCAACAGCCAATGGGTGAGTTTGGTGGTGTTGTTTTTTTGCAATAAAAAAACAGTAAAAATCTGTGTACTGACTTCCAAATGTGAACTAATGCGCCATTAAGAGACATTTCTGTGCTTTTGTGCCTCCAGCTGGAAACCGTGAACACTTAATGCTCAAGCCCTGTTCTTACTGACTGTGGAAAAAGCCACATTGAAAATAGCTGTATTTGGATTTACTTCTGAGTAGATATGCCTAGCATTGGGCTGCATACAAAGTTTATTCAACTTAAAATGGGAAACAATTCATGATAATGCCAACAAGTCAACTGAAATGTAACCCCCCCTCCCATAAAAACGTGTTTTCTACACAGCTTATATAGTTTTTCTGGGCCTACCCGAAACAACTGAACACGTGCTCCTTCATTGTAAAGATTTGGCAGTTTATCGGTTGCTTTTTCTCGAGGCCATCTTGAAGAAATTTTCAGTGAGATCAGACAAGGAAATAGTTTCATACTTGCTTAGTGACCATCATCCCCACACTACTGAATCAGTTGCCAGGTTTTTAACAAAGGCACTTGGATCAAGGGTGAAACCTTTGTGTAAATTTTAGTCAATTGGTTTTAACATAATTTGTATTTTACCATTTTTATATGCCATTAAAGGTATTGTATTTGTTGTTGTTGTTATATAGTTTTTCTACTGCTGCTGTCTGAAGACAGAGTATTGTGGCCACAGGGCTTCCATGGGGCAGATATCTCCACAGTGCCCCAGTCTCTTGGCACCAACCATTCTTCCTACACACAACCAGAGCTTTCTCAGTTCATGTTTAAAACCACCCATTAAATATCATTATACAATTATAATGTTATAATAATCTGTATGTTCTTGGAACTCACTGCTTCTTTTCTTTAAATCATCCTTTAGACCCTTCAGTTGTGAAGATACTTTTCCAGTTATAGAGGTTTTTAAAAGAAAGAAAGCTGGGAATTCATAGAACCTTGTGCACAGAATATTATAACAGTATTCAATAGTCAATTCAAACACACACAAAGTTCCTGGTGGCAGGGGAAGGAAATGGCTGCCATGGTGACAGGGCAGAGAAAATGGCTGCCATGTATGTGGGGCTGGGAAAATCTGAACTTTCCAAAGCACACTGCATTCTAAAACTTTCCTAAAACTACACAACAAATCAGGTTTGGGAAACATTGTAGAAAGGCTGGGAAATGCATAAATGCAGCATAAAGCTGTGGGGAAGCCAGGACGCACGCCCCCCTTTCTCAAAACATATGGAAAATAACCTGTATGGAAATGGTCGAAATCTAACCTCATGAAAACTTGGAATATAAATGTATATATATATGAGGCACTTGTGTAGTGGGTAGCCTTGGGACTTGGGTGCAACAGCAAACATCAAATTAAAACCCAACAGAACTGAATTAAAATTTTCTGTCCACCCTTGAAACAACCCAATTGTAGATATCAATTATGGTGAACATCTGTTTCATGCTATTATTTTGTTCATTTACTCCCACCTTTCCTCTCATCGTAAGGGTAAAGTATAATAGAAAAGTAGTCAGCAATCTTTCTTTCTGAAGGTTATTATTGCCTGTTGCAGTTGTCCTGTCATCAGTAGCACCAGTAACTATAATGTTCCCAAGTCTGTTGTTCTGCTGCCTACCTGATGCTGTGCTAATATCACATCTCAGGTTTCTTACATTACATGGGAGGAAACATAAAAAAGCTTTCCAGGGATATATCAGGGTTGTTTGACACGGGCAAAAAAAAATCATCATGGAATTATAAAAGGAAATATGAAATAAAAATGTTTGATAACAATGAAAGAACACAACATTCAAAGAAAAAGTTGAAGCTGAAGTAGAATATGTAACCTGTTGATCTACTATTATTCTTAGTGTTCAGTGCTTTACCTATAATATTTCGTAACCAATATCACCTTGTACCATTAAGACAGTATAATTGGAACCTCCTCTTTCCCCCAAAAGTTTTTTTCCCTCACAAAGCCTGTATTATTTGGTAAAATTCTATTTGTAGTTACATTTACCCAGAGATGTCTGAATGTTGGTTTATTATCATGGGAATTCATGGGATTAATTGACACTTGAGTCCCTCCTCTTTTCTTAAAACAACTTTGCAGGGAAGAAATATTGAGCACAAATCCAACAGGGAATGATGTCATTTCACCCTGTTCCTGCCATTTCCCCATTCTAACAAGCCTCATCAAAGTGTTTTCCTACCCCACAGAATTCAAAATGTAATAGTCCACATTTTGAACATCTCAGAGAGAAAGCAGTTGAGGAGAGGACCTGGAGTAAACTTTTTTTCCTTTCTCTATAAGTCTATAAGTAATCCAACAGCATACACATCCTCAGGCAGTACCTGGAAACTTAACAACCTGGCCCGCTATCTAATACAGTTTTAATCTCTCCCAACATATAATATAGTTTTATGTTCAAACACAGCCCAGCCATAAAATTAAATAAATCGGCGCATGACACCATTTTTTCCCATCCTTTTAATAACAGATTTTTTGCAGCTGGGTAGATATTTGGTTGAAATTTCCATTGGGGGAAAAAAAAACAGCAGACCAATACAGAGAGGATACTGAAAGCTGTGAGGTGAAGCGTTCTTCTAAGTGTTTTGTTTCTAAAGTGTTGCCAGTCATAAAAGAACTTGACGTGCTAATATCTGTTCATTCAGACACTTACAGACATGCTAAGAGCATGACAGCTAGCAGGCATTGCGTTTAAGTGCTGTTACTGAGGCCCCCAAATATTGACAGAGTGCCAGACTCTAAGAAACTATTGATGTACGCAGCCGGCCTCTGCTCCAGACACCTATCAGACAGAATCTTTAAATGTCACAGATTAATGAATTTTCATGAAACTGAGGATATGTGCGGGTGTGTGTTAGTAGAAAAGAACAGGAACGATTTGAAACAACATTTCCCATAGAATCCACAGTGACCAGCTTATCCTTTTTGCTGCATTTTGACCTGACAACAAGATCTTTGTTAAGGAGTTATAGATTCAGCACCTGACTATACAGTCTCAGTGATTGGAAGGACAACACTATAAGTCTTCTTTAATGGGAATATCCTTCATATTTTAAAAGGAAAGACTTCTTGGTAGAGTCCTTTTCTATCAGGCATTCAACTTTACTTCTGCAGCTGAGTAAAGTTCCTATAATTGCTATATGTGACATAATTAAGTAAATTGCTGATTAGCAGTCAATTCAACATGTAGGATAGTTTCAAACTTTTTTTACAATAAAGCATAAATATAAACAAAGAATTAGTTGAAAAATTCTTCAATGAACCATTGTTTAAATAAGATAAAGCACACAAAGATTTCAACAATTAAGAAACAAAAACAAAACTCCACACCTTTAATTCTATCACAATATAAACACATGAACCAACTTACAGACCAATGCTATTCAATTTCTAAATGAAAAATGCTTCAGTATAGGAACATGCAAGAATCCCCCAAATATATTGCTGTATATAACAATCATGCCCTCATCTGGATAGCCCAGGCTAGGGCTCAGAAGCTAAGGAAGGTCGGTGTTTCTTAGTGTTTGGACAGGCAACCTCCAAGGAATAGACAAGGATGCAACGAAGTATATGAAACACAGAGGCTTGAAGGAAAACAACATTGCAAATTAAGCTGCTATTGGCTATTTATCAAGAATAATAACGTGTAAGATTCTCTATAAACCCACAACCATATAGCACCAGGGGTGATGGTTGTGGGTTTATAGAGAATCTTACACGTTATTCTTCTTTATAAATAGCCAATAGCAGCTTAGTTTGCAACGTTGTTTTCCTTCTAACCTCCAAAGAATACCAGGTCATGATGGAGAAGCGGACAATAGTAAACCAGCTCTGAAGTCTCTTGCCTTGAAAACTATCATTCGGCTGTGACTTGATGGCGCGCGCGCACACACACACACACAAATATAACAATCACACATTTTCAAATAATGGGTAGGTACAAATGGCTGCAGTCTTCCATTGTCTGTAAACCATTACCATGATAACTTCCCAAGCATTCACCCACCTACATGTGAGCTTCCTGGTTTTCCTAAAAAGAGCTTTGTGAGAGAAGGAAAGCAGTAGTGTCACCTTATCATGTGATTCTTCCTATACTTTGACTAAATGTGGTGACACCTAGTGGAATGCGAGACAAGATATCTAATGACTGCTTCATTTCTCAGCTCTCTGAAACAGTCACATGAAGCACTAGGAGTGACCCGTTTCCTTCAGGCTGACCCAGAATCTGAACAGAGGTCTAATAAAGTTCAGAATATGTGCCCAAAATAAAATTAAAACCTATCTTGAAATCTATCCATCTGTGAAGGACAATTTCAGTTGACCTTGGTACTAAAAGTAACTGCATCTTATATACATTGTGGGAGGATACAGGTTGAGCTAAACATTCTGCCAGCTGTAAACACTTCATACCCAGCAATTATATTGTTGCATGAATGAAACAGACGTTTTCTCTGTCTATGTACTGTAAATGTTTCTACCACGTATGAAGTCAAAATAAGTGGTAATAAAAACAACAAGATTCTGAAATACTTTTTCTTATGGAAACATCGAAGCCACAGAGACCTTGTTCAGTGGCCTTTGGGGACTGTAACAATTGGCAGCTACCGCAGATTGCAAAATGTGTAAGATTGAAAGAGACTTTATTTTCAGGTTAGTTTATCTGTTAGGTAGTTTGTGATCTCTCTCTCTCTCTCATTCTCTCTCTCTCAACGTAATATTAGGAGCCAACAGAAGGGATCTTAGACTTTACTGAAATGTTACATTGGACACAAACTAGCTTACATTCTGCAGTTCTGTAACTACATGGCAGCTTTTGCCAATGTTATACCAAAGTGCATCGTTAAAGTGATTATACACATTCCTGAAAGTCTGTTAGCATCCCCATTACCTTACTGCTACTTTACTCAATAGCTTAGCTTTCCTGAATATGGCAGCAATTTTTTCAATCATTCACAGCCTCTCTTTGGGTACCTCTCCCTAATTTTGGGTAGCTCACTATACCAGATGGGGCCCAAGGAGTGTTGCTTTAATGCTCTGATTGACGCCTCAAATGAGGAAATGATCCAAGCAACTGACACAATTGCTTCCAGATACTCTCTCTCAAGTGTTAGAGCCCAGGTAGCTCCTTCGTTAACTGGGGGGCTGTGGGCAATGAAAAGACAAGGGAAATGGCTACGGTGACAGCAGAGAAAGACTTGGGACAAATTCAATAAGACATGGGCAAATGTTAATTTTAAAGTCTATCTCGTGACAGTGATTGAGGCACGGAAACAACACTTTTCTGTCATCATTTTCAGTTTGAAGATGTGGACAGAATCCTTGGAAGTTTGAGGTCCACCTACTTGTATGAACCCTTGCCTTTCCTGGTTACTTAAATCTTCCAGGATCGGCTGGCTGAAGAGGTAATTAATCTTCCTTAGAGGGATTTGCCACCCCTGAATGGGGTTGTACTCCCTTTGAAGGATCAAATCTGTAGTCTGAGGGTGCTCTTGGACTCAGGCCTATTGTTGATAAAATGTATGGCAGCTATAGCCAGAAGTATTTTTTGCAAGCTTCAACTGGTTAGTCAGCTGCGATCTTTCCCAGCAAAAAAGATCTGGCCGCTGTGGTCTATGCACCAGTTACATCTAAATTAGAATACTGCAATGTACTCATTGTGGAGATGTGCTTGAAAAGTGTTTGGAAATTTCAACTGGTACAGAATGCTGCAGTCAGAGTGTTGACTGGACTGGGTCATAGGGACCCTATCACTCTAGTCTTGGCCCATCAACACTGGATCCCAATTTGATTCTAGGCACAACTCACAGTGCTAGTCTTGATCTTCAAAGCCCTATATCACAGGTGTCAAACTCGCGGCCCTCCAGATGTTATGGACTACAGTTTCCATCATCCCCTGCCAGCATCATGCCACTACCACTACAGTCACCCCACTTTGGAAGTCCCCACCTTATGAGATTAGGCATGTGGCAACCCAGGAGAAGAAGAGTTTGGATTTCTACTCCACGATGCAATACTTAAGCAGCATAATAGAGTTGTTTAGAAACATTCACAGTGATCAACCTGGCATGTGTCTGTGCCCTTATGGTACTTTGCTAATACAATAGAGAATTTTTAAAAAATGATTTCAAAAATGGGAAGAGGAGAAAATAGCTGAAGGGGAGGTTGGCCAACTACAAGGAGGCATGGATAAGGACCAGGTGTTTGGTGGGGCGGAGAAATAAAAACTATTTCAACATGATTGCAAACTCAAGGGAAGCTGGTTTGGAAATTGATCAAAAAATTCAGTAAAAGTGTTCAAGAAAACAATGGAGAAAACAAAAAAATTAAGGGAAAAAACGGAGGAAAAACATGCAGAATTAAAAGGAAAAAGTAGGATTTGGTGGCAAGATAAGATGTAAACAACTAGTGAAAAAAAGACCCTTGTTAAGAATTAAAGCAGCATGTGGGTTTCAGTCTGCACTATATTTCTCTTAAAAACCTGGCAACACCTCTGCCTCCAGGGGCAAGATCCTACTATGATCTACTCAAAAATCAATCACCTTCAGTACAGGTCATGTTTTTCCTGCCTCTGACCTTTCATTACTTTGTTTTTAGCCTAATTAACTGCAATTCTCTTCCAACCAGTCTTTTCTATCACAACACTCATGAAAAAATGATTAATTATCAGTAGTTAAAAAAAAATCTTTTGCAGCAAGCCACAGAAATTACTTGAAAAATACTGGATTGACTACATAAAAAGAGTGAATAGGGCATGGCAAACTCAGACTGAACTCCTCTCAGGAATCCACTTAAAACTGCTTTCACTTGAGCTAATCTTCTGTACCTCCCACCCCAGAGGTAAAGATCCAAATGTCTGTTCCGTTTTACACAGGACAGTATCCTCTTGAATTGATCTGTGCTCTGTCCACTAAACACCATAAATCAGGGTGATGGCAAACACAGACATCAAGCTGTCCAATAGATCAAATCCTCTGCACTCTTACCTTGAAGTAAGCCCAATTAAACTTAGTGGGACTTCCTTCCTAATACACATGCATAAAATTGTGCAGAACCATGTTAACCACAGTCTTGAAGCCCTCAGTTGTGTGTAGAGAGTGATGCCAACGTATCATCTTGAACAACTTTGGGTCACCATGTCCTCTACAAAGTATACTTGCACCCTGCACAAGTCCTCAATTCTGGGACCTGAAGTGCATCACAGCTGGTTAGCAGTCACTTGTTTTGCCATAGTGTCTAATATTTCATGAAGTGTGGCCAAGAGGAGATTGTTTTCCAAATAGTTAAGTCTATACATGAGATGTTTCTCCCTTAAAAACTATTTATATTCTACAGGTACTATGTTGCCTGATCATTCCGCCTCCATCTCCTTCCTTTTTGTCTCTAACTGCTTCCGCGTTGTTGTTTTTTAATTCAACCAAGTGAGTGCAACACTAAGCCAGCTTTTTCAGGGATGCTATTAATGTGCCCAGTAGTGTGCCTACAGGCAGATGTGACACTTCATTTTCCAGATCTGTACTGCCCTACTATCTCAGAATGCCTCTGCAGTGATGTCTGTCATTACAGAAAAATACCAAAGGAACACAGATCTGCTTGCCTAAAAATTGTGAAGTTGCTCAGGTTGTGATTTTACAGAAGAAAATTTACCGGGAGAAGCCATGATACATCACCATTCAAGACAATGGCAGGATAGTTTATAGTAACTCTAATGGTTCTGCTCCCCTTCCCCCTCCCCATTAATGAAACCATTATACAACCTAAGAGCCAAAGGAGCCCCCCCCCGCCCCCCAGAATCATGACGCTTGCTAAAAAAGCCTCCACTGGTAGACTTTTGTGGTCTCCTAACACTGGGAGGTCAGACAGTGCTACGTTTAAAGTAGAAATCAAGAAATACTGCCGTTCAAGATACTTCCAATTATATGTGCATGGCGAAGAAAAAGAAAAGAAACAGAATAATACAAGTTGGATTTCAAAGAGACCTAGGTCATAAAACCCACTTCCTTCACCCCAGTGCAGGATATTCCCTTCTGCGGCCTAATCTCTTTGTTGTGTCTATCCTCATCAATGAGTCCATTCATTCGCCCTAATCAGCTCTGATTAGTGTTGCTTCACATCAATCTCTTTTTCTTTTCTGCTTTGCCTGTAGATGGGCTGGAATCAGCTTCTACACACCCCCTCCTTGTTAAAAGCTGCACCTCTCCTGCTGACTTGCTGCTCTTTCAATCAGAAGGGCAAGAGGAAACAGTTGGGATGCATTCTTTCCCCCCCTTTTTGAGAAACTGCACAAATGTCAATTTCCTAAGAGGATGTTTGGAATAACTGAGTTCAGTCGGGCAATGTACAGAGCTGGAAGGATCAAAAGTTTGTAGAGCTGCCCATTGCTAAAGAGGAGGGAAAAACGGAAAATGGGATCTCACTTGTATTGTGAAAGAACACATGAAACGACAGCTGCATCTAAAAACTTAGACTTAGCAACATAATTTGGCTCCCAGCCCCAGCTGTTGCAGAACTTGGGTTATTTTTAATAACATCCTTCTTTAAATATGTGTTTTCTGTTTAAATACCCACAACTATTTATTCTCCACACTTTTTAATATATATATATATATTTAGTAATAGCTTTCATCTGCATTGAAACATGTACATTTTCAATATATGATGTATTTTGTTTAGATAGGTGTCAAATTCGCGGCCCTCCAGATGTTATGGACTACAGTTCCCATCATCCCCTGCCAGCATGATGCTGGCACTGAAGAGTAGCAAAGTTACACCCTTCATGATTATATAGTAACAAATATTTATTTAGGTTTTATTGGAAAAGGATATACTGTCAAATGTATACAACTATATTATGCTTTTTTTAGAGCCCAATCCAGGGACCATGCCACTGCTGTGCTGCTGGGCTGCCTTCAAAAAGGTTTGTACTGCACTACTATCCAGGTTTGTACTGCACTACTATCACAGAATGCAGGAAGGCACGGCAAATGTGAAAAGGGAAGGCACACCAATCATGAAAAACCTTGGCCGCCTAAGCACCATGGGTCAAAATGGACTCTGCAGCTGGGGAGAGGAGTGTTCTCAGGTCAAAAGCTCTGTGGAAGCCAACTAAGCTGGCTTCACCCCCGGAAACACTCCCAGTCCACCCTGCAATTGTGCTGGCACCCTCAGTTATGCTGGGGCAGCTCTGTGGGAGGTAGCCTCTTCCTGGTCTGGTGCTGTGGAGCTGTGCAGCAGATGCCCACCACCCTGTTTGCCCTCTTCACTGGCATAGGTGCCACTTATGCTGGCAGGGTGGGCAAACACATCAGCATAGACCCACACTGCTTCTAGGTTGTGCTTCGCCCTCCTCCCCCCAGACTGGGCTGCCTGTTGTATTCAAATGTATTAATTTAGTTGTACCCCAACTACCTAATTGTGGTGGAAGCCACAGGCATGACTAGCTTCAAAAGAAGATTAAATAAATTCATGACAACAGATCCTGCAAAAACCTTCTGGTAATGGAGGCATTTTTCTCTAGGCTAGCGCAAGGACCCTTATAGTAGTGGAAGATCCTTTCATGCCATAAGAAATCCCACTGTCCTGGTGAAAAAAGGCCACTGTTAGCAAAAAAAGTTGCACAGGATCCAATCTATGAAGGACAGTTTTAGTAATGACTATGAGCCATGATAATTGAACAGCATCTCCACGTTCAAAAGCTGAATACCAACTGCTGAGGGAAAAGGGAGTGTTGCTTTCATGCTTTGCTTGTGGGATTCCTAGAAACACCTGGGTGACTACTGCAGGAAATGGGATGATGAAGTAGCAAAAAGAGAAACGTGTGTAATTTATTCAGCTTTTTTTTTCTTTTCAGATACTCTACTAAGATTAGTCTGGCACTGCTACTTAGTGGGCCAAGTATCAGGTATGCTGATATAAGTGAGAATTCAAATACTAGTTCAGCAATCAGCTTTGCCACATTATTACTTCTTAGTTTCAGCATTTTCAGACATGAAGGAGAAATATCAATGGCCCACTTCACAGGAGGATGTTTGAGCTAAAAGCCCACCAGCATAGAATTTATTTATTTTTTATTTATTCATTTTATTAATTAATTAAATTTCTAGGCCGCCCTCTCCTAGGGGCTCAGCAGAATCAGTAGAATCAAACTCAATGAAATGTTGAGGTTATGATTTTATTTTTTGTTGTCAAGCACCTCTATGGAGCTCTAAATATCAGATTTTTTGCAATGTAATCCTAAGGTGAGTGACACCCTCCCACTTGACTTGGAAGGGAATAAGTATTGTACTGTTGGTTGTGTGTGGCCAGCTAAACCCTTGGCTCTTTCCTGCTTAAATTTTTTTGTAATTCTCTCATGCCGTGAAAGGTATTTTTTACAAGAGTCTTTAACTCAGGCCTGCAACATCCCCACTTGGCTAGTCAAGACACCTTCAAGACATGGAGAACCTGGACTTTTGGTTGGAATGTGCTTCTTGGTCTCACAAGAATATCAGCCAGGGGCATAACGAGGCAGCCCTGGGCAAACTGGAGCCCTGGGCAAAACCTGAGTTGGATGCCCTCCCCCATGGGCTGCCACTCCGCCACGACCAAATTTTTTTTTGCATCAGGACATTGGTGCCTGCAGGGGGTGCATCTTTAGACATATCAGCAGGAGACTGTCCTTATGCTACCCCCCAAGTTTGGTGAGGTTTGGTTCAAGGAGTCCAAAGTTATGGACTCCCAAAGGGGTGCCCATCCCCCACTGTTTCCAATGGGAGCTAATAGGAGATGGGGGCTACAGTTTTGAGGATCCATAACTTTGGCCTCCCTGAACCAAACTGCACCAAACCTGGGGGGCAGCAGAAGGACAGTATCCTGATGATACGCTGAAAATTTGGTGCCACTAGCCTAAAAACTGCGCCCCCTGCAGGCCAAAAATGGAAAACCACTAAAAAGACCCAAAAACGAACCCTGCATTTTGATGCCCCTTACAAGGTGATGCCCTGGGCAGCTGCCCACCTTGCCCAATGGGTATTACGCCCCTGATATCAGCAGTTAATCTCATGAAGTTACAGCAATGATTGTGGAGGACTAAATATGGAAAAATATAGGGTATCATGTGGCTTTCAACAGACAAAAATTAGGGGGAGAAGACATTTCGAGATGATACAGCATGTACAGTTGAATGTAGAAAGCTAAATATTTGAAGAGCCAGAAATGGACAAGGTTTTTTTGTGTTGTGTAGACAGAGGGGGGAAGATAGGGGATGCTGCAATATTACCAAACAAAAGTAAGAATAATAAAAATGTACTTGTCAGGGGAATGCTATCTAGGTGACTGAGATACATTCCCGGAATCAGGCAACTGCTTAAAATGACAAAATGCTGCTGCTGTAAAGATATATGTAACCAGCCTGTTTTATGTATCCACTGCCGTTGGTGTATTCTTTCCTTGATCTTTATTTTATGGCTTCACACACAACTAGGCTTCCTCCAGTCCTCCTGTCCCATGGGAACTATGTTGCATTAGTTATCTTGTGGTGACTTTTTCTTGCAATCTGCCGCCGACCTTGGGGCGCCTTAGCTCCAAAGGCTGTTTTTCACAAACTCTTGGGAAAATAAGAAGGGGGCTCTCTAGGGGGGATGAAGGGGACTGTGAATACCAGCTTTGTTAGAACTGGCTTTACCTGTGTGGTACTTTGATGCCTATTCAATAAACGCTACTGATCAATACTTCAAAGTCAGTTTATTGGCCTAAGGGTCTGAGACCTAACAGTACTTTTGTCAAATTATTTTATAGCAACTCTGCACATATGGCAGGTCTGAGTTTCTGAATGTCTTCTATAGTTGAATAAGAAGTACGTATCTCACTTGCCAAAAACATATTTGCTTCAAAGTAGCATCCCCCAAAGTAGTCACACCACTTGAAGCTTCAAAACTTCATTTTGCCTTTCCTAACAATAAAGTTTTACCTGCAACTTTAAAAGCCATATTGATTTCACAACAATCTGTCACAAACCTTTATGTATGTATTTATTTATTACATTTTGTTTAATATCACAGCTGCCAGTTCTTTAACTGGTTTTTGGCCTTTCATTCCAATTTGAGCCTCACCCAGAGGCCTAAGAGATAATATATCGGTGTTGTAGTCATACAGATCACAGCAGGGCTGCCTTCTGAATCTGACCGATGTTGATTTTGTCAATTTGAAGATGTTTCAAGTGCCACCCTAGTTTCAAGTGCCACCCTAACACTTAGTTACCTAGTGTTAATAGTGTTGTTGTTGTTGTTATTATATCCCTCTTCTTGTTTACATATTTAATCTTCTAACTAACGGACTAATTCTGCATACATAATTCAGCCCTCTCCTGGAATGTGCAGCATCTCAGACATAATAGGAAAAAAAGCAGAAGTCAAGAAAGTGCTCATGGAATTGATTTTGCTAGTCAAGCTGTAAGGCATCCAGCATATCTTAAAGTTGATTGTATAGTTACATCCCCTTTGATACTATGGAATATTATGATCACTGCCCGTAGCTGAGTGGTATGTTTATAGTTCTAATTGGTACAGACTGGAAACATGGCTGGAGGAAAGTAATTTTTCTTTAGCTTGTATAGATACAGAGACATTAAAATTAACCTCACCTAGCATTTAAGAACAGGTTATGCTGATCCCATCAATTTTGCTTTAACCTGTTGCCCCATATCGTTACCTCTCAAAACACGCTCTACATTTTGACCTTTCAGCCATGTAAGTAGAAAAACGTCTCGACAATATTTTCAGTGAAAAGTTTTCTTTTGCACGGTGTATATGTGCATATGGTGTTTATAAACTGTCTTTTAAACGTTTAGCTATTTCGTTCGTTTTTCCACATGGTATAAGTAGAACACATCTCTCACTGTTGGAAAAGTACCAATCAAATAACCCAGTCTTCTGCCTAAGAAACTCTGCGCTGGCAGAGTGGCAATGAGTATAAGGCATGAATCCTTAAGCAACCAAGGAACTTAAAGGAGGTGCAGAGGGCAACACACTGCTTTGCATAAAACAGAGAAAACAGGACCCACTTGCATTACCAACACACAAATAAGGTGTATGGAAACTACAAATTCAGTGCAGAATTAATTTATGTATTTGCTGCTGTAGTGCATGTTCCAGGACAAAGGCCAAGGAAATGGGTGGCGATGGAGTGATGGTGCCTTGGTTCATTTTTGGACTATTCTATAGTTCCTTTCCACATTCAGCTGCAAGCAGAATTGAAACAGGATTTCCACATAACACTTAAGCCTCCCTAAAAAATCAGCTCCTCTGAAGGCAAGGTCCTAATATACGTCTCTCTGGAAACAGGAAAGATCCTGCTTTTTCTGTGCAGCTTCCCTTTGCCCTGTTTGTTTTTGGCCTAAGTAATTATTTCCTGTTTGACTTACTAGCATTCATAATACCTACATGATCAACTCTTCAGAGAGAAGAAAATTAAGCAACTTCTCGTTTACTTTGTAGCAAGCCAGAGGCACTGCTCATTTAAAAAAAACTTTATTATCCTATAACATTATTACAAACTAAATAATGTTAAAATGGAGAAAAAAGATCAGTGGACTATCCAGTTACAAGAAAAATATACAAAAACAGTTCTTATGCCCTCTGAAGCATATGAAGCATGTGAGAATACTGAAAGAGAACCAGAAAACTCCAAGAAAAGAGTAAGTTATCACAGTAGAAGACTGTATTTTCATGGGTTACCAATTTCCTGCCTCCTCCCCAGAGTTCACATAGTATTAAACCTATCATCTGGGATTCAACAGAAACATACACTTTGGGGGGGGGGGGGTTGTAGGGAGAATCTCATTCAGAGCACATTTAGGATTCAGGAAACCACACAGTGCATACAGCCCATGTCCCTCTCCGACTGAGCGTTCAAGTTTTCACATTTTGTCCATTAGAATCTGCCAATACCGATATTTGTATCTGTGGTTTCAGAGACCCAAACACCTTCACTGCTAGCTCAAACTAAGAATGAGCTATAGCCCATACACAGATTGAGAAAAGGTTTTTTTAACCTGTAACAGGATTTAATTTGTTTATTGAACTTTGATCCTATACATCGTTTCTATGACTGAACATTTTGCAGTCCCCCCTCACACTTTTTGACCAGATCAAAATGAAATTACAGTTTCTTACAGGATGGAGCTCTTGAGTCATACATTTCCATTTTAATTCTGTTTATCTTGTCATTGTTTACTTTCCTTTTTGCTACTGAGATTTCAGGTAACAAGTTTAGCAACATATTGAACAAGATATGCCTGTTCACCAGGATGAGTGCACTTCTGTGACCCCAAGCAGAGAAAATGACTATAACAGAAAGAGTTCTCCTAATAAAAATGGGAATGCATTTCCTTTCTGGAGACCAAACTCCTTCTACCCAAGTTTCAGACACATACTTGTGCATGAAGATTTGCTCTAGTGGTCTCACATTTTGGGTGTGTCTCTCCCCTCATGTTCTATTTTACCCTGCTTGTACTGGTGGCATTTGCCTGTCACGTTTCGGAACATCACACCACTCTTGCTACCAAGGCCATTTATTATTTATAGACGAGAGATGAAAACTTTAAGCACATACGTATAGGCATGCAAGCCTGAGGAGAGGAGCAATTACTGCCAGGCAGTGTTTTCAGCATAAAAATCCTATGATTTAAATAGCCACTTGAGCTCTACTCTTGCAGTTTACCATGTCAATAGAATACCTAATGAAATTACAACCTTCTGATATGCAGCAGGGTATCTTTTCTTCACCATGTAATATACGCGGTCAGGAGAAATTGCTGTATGTATGGCAGTTCGCTAAGGCAGAATGTTCCCCCTACTATGTGATTAGGTTTGTTGTTCCCTGGATAACACTTCTTAATGGCTCAGGGTGTGCATGATACCCGTATTTTAGTGAACTCATATATGTATCCCAAAGAACACTGGGCAATCCACTGCCTCAATCCTTCAGCAATGCAAGCACTCTGTAATTTGCTCTGACTTTGTTTTGCCAGCAACAGAAACCAATGCTAGCATAAGAACTTATACACATAAAAGAAAATCTTGGAACATGCAGAGAAGAAAATAAAACTACACAATACATCTGTGGGGGTACCTTATTGGGTGCATTTAAGGATCTATGGCATTGGTCATTAAAGCCCTTGAGGCTCTCCTGAACAGTCAGGGAAGTTTCAAAAGCAGCTCATGATGCAATATGGAAGGCTCCCGCTAAAAGAGGGAAATAAGTTCAGCAGGACATGTAGCAGCAACTGTGCATTTTTGAGGAAATGAGATTGTGGCCAACTAGATTCTAAGCAGAAAATCATGTGGATAATACGATGTAGACTATATAACATGAAAACTATTACTTTACTGGAAATTAAACTTAAATTAGGACAATGCTGAACCCAACTGTTACATGTTTAGTGCCATCTGTACATTTTCCATGCACGGAGAATACTTGTTGGCATCTGTAAAGTGAGGAAAATTGAAAGAAGCTATCTTTCTGTTGGAGAAAGATTTTTTTTTCTGATGGAGGAGGAACTGAATAGCAGAGGACCACTGGATCTCAACCACTATTTTCCAATAAAATCACAGACATACACATGCCTTTATTGAAAAACAAATCATCTTAAAATATTTAAATTTTGCCCTAAATTAATTTGAACAGTCTGGGAGGACTGGATGCAACAGTACAGATGAACCTCAGCATATGTAATGAGTTTCTGCATAGAAACCTTGGGAGTTATGTAAACCACTTTGAAATCCCAAGGAAGATTGAAACACAATTGATAAAATATTAATTAAAAATCCTCAAAGAAACATAAGTATTAGTGCAGAAAGGCAGAAGTTATCACATTTTGCTCCATAAATTTCATGTCCACAAAGATCTGGCTGACCATGATAGAGTACCTACCATAGGGCAAGTTAACTGTATAAAATGTATGTAATATAAAGTAGCCTGTCAAATATAGGGACTTTATAAATAATTCTGTCACTAGGTAAAATTTTAACTATTTTTGCTTGTTATGCACATTTTCCTTCTACATTACTTTTGAAAATATTGTTCCAGCAATTCTACATTAATTTTGAAAATATTGCTCCAGCAATTCTGAGCCGTACTGTGTCCATATCAGGAAACACTTTAAAAGTTGTAACTTTAAACACTTAGCAAAGTACAGAATAACAAATGGAGGCCTATAGCTTCCAATACCATTCTGACGAAAAAGATCTTCAAGAAATCTAATAGAAAATTTCTAACATTAGGTCTCTGGAATAGCTGATTATATACACATGCACAGAGAAGCAGCAATCCTTAGATGAATGAACAAAAAACCACAATAATGGCCCATTTGCATATAGATACAGATAAAATATCAGTAATCTTCATGCACCAGAATATTTTACAATGAAGAAAGGAACTATGTTTGATGTGTGGCAGAAGCCGGGTCATGGGATGGGGTACAAAGTTCTTAAGGTCCCAAAAGCAAGGCATTCCACCTGCCTCATTTTGATTTTATGCTGTCCCTTGGCATGCCTGTCACCTTGGGGTTTCAGAAGCAGCTAGAAGCTACTCTAGGAATCCATAATCTGTCATGATATCTCTATTTTCTTAATTTAAAATCATAGCAAGCATCCCTCTGTAATAAGAGGGCACTTATGTTTTCTAGTTACGGTACGTGTCAAAATGAGTGATTATGAATTGCTATATATGTTTTCCTCTCCTATGTTTCTTTAAGGACTGGTGACTTCCCTCCCACCATCATATGTGTGCCTATCCCATTTTTCTTCTTTAACTATGAGAACAGGAAGCCAGAGGGTACCTATTCCAGGGATCATGATGACTCTTGACAGGCCTGTGTAGAAGTGGCTTGAACCTCAATTTGTTGCATTTCCAATGCAATTTTCAAACCGCACTGTCTGAAGTCAGGAGCTCTGTCCCTACATTTGCCACCTAAGGAGGGGAGAGAGAGGCCAAGGGCCCACAGGAAGACACATGACAACCATTTTGTGGAAGCAAATTGGCCATAGCCTGTTTATTGATTTTGCTGGCTAAGGAAGCAGAGGTGCAGCACAGGTGATGGCTCCATTCACAGGGCAGCACCCTTGCTGCCTACAGCAATACCCTTCCCCCAGGCCCCCAGTGCTAGGGGAACCAAGAGCAGCAAGATAGTGGAAGTCATCTGAGTCTCTAAATCAAACTTCCCTTGCAGGGGCCCTCTAAATGAAATTTCCCTTGTTGCCATCCTAGTTGGGGGGGGGGGGGCAGTATGCAGGTTCCTCCTTCCCAAAATGGATCAGTCAACCAAACTGTGAAAAATTAAACAGATGGCAAACAAGCAAATCAGTAACAATCAAAGCACATATTATGCATATGCATAAAAAAGAGGGAGGGTGGGTGGGAAGTGCTGGTGAAGCATGAATCCATAGGAGCAGGAGCCTGCCCCTGCCCAGCCTTAAATGGCTAGGACACCATAGCTCTGCCCCCGGCCACCTCACTCACCTGGCCTCTAATGTCCCAGCCCCTCTGGGCACCATGAGGCCGGTGCAGAGGCTGACCTTGACTCCCCCATTCCTGGCCACCCACAGTGGTCCCCAGTCAGTCCTGGGCCACTCTATTACCAGCTTCTTAGCAGCTGTTCAGCCAGTTAGCTCTTTTCCCTCCAATGGTGAGGGGAGACCTTAGCTGCTACAGGAGAGTGGGGCAGATAGACTTGCTGGGCTGCTCCCAGAGCCAGGTGCACTCATCTTTCAGCCCCACCCACTGGAACTTCCAGAGCAAGAGACAGCTATTTCTCCAATTCTTTTAGGCCTGTGTTGGCTGGGGCAGCACCCTCCCCCTTCCTTTCCAGCAATTGAGGTATTCCTGAGAGCTGATATCCAAATAATACTGGAGGGCATGGTAGCCTTGGCACATTTGAAATAACCTGACACATTTTAAATATATTTGTCTTCATTAACGGATAATAATGAACATGGAAGTTTTACGTATTACTGATTTAAAACACCTCTACAAAAAAGTACAACTCAAAGTAGTTTACTTAAAAAGGCCCATCCTAATAATATACAGGCCATAAAGCCGTAAAACAACCCAGTTCTCGCTCAGCAACCAATATTGTTTAAGGAACAACTAATTTCAATGAAAACCCTTCTAAAACAAATGGATTTACACTGCTTCTGGAAGACCGTAAGGTAGGGTGAAGCTCAAACCTCTGCTGACAGCCATTCTGCAGCTACTGTGCAATTATTTCCCCCTCCCTCCCAAAACCATGGGGACAGAGTGGCCTATCTTACTAAGGAAGGGGGACAGACAGGAGAAGCTAGGCCAATGACTGGAACTCGTCAAGAGTCTCCAGAAGGAAGATATGTTCCTTTACATATCTGTGCCTTAAATAAGGCTTTAAATTTGGACCTGAAAACAAACTGGTAACCAGCACAAGTCGTTACACACTAAAAATGCCGAGTTGTAGTCAGAAGACAAGCTGCAGCCTTTGGAACAAATTGATATTTCCCAGTTGTCTTCTAAGGCAGCCATATATAACACTGCAATAACTTAGAACAGAAGTGACAGTGCATGGATCAATGTGGCCAGATTTGCTGAGCCTAATCAGTTAACATGAGAGATAAAAATCACTTTTGGCGACAAGACTGATGCTCCTCCCTCGGCAGAATCACTACCTACCAGCTTTTCAAAGAATCTGCGAATGTTAGTACTATATTGCAAACAGGCAGCAACATTTTCCTCAGAATAGCGTTGTCTCAGACCAGCATTACCTCTTTCTCACCTGGACTCAGTTTCAGCTGGTTATCCTTAGCCAATTGACCGCAGCACAGATCATTATGAAGTTTCCAATGATTCCCAAGAGTTCACATAAAAAAAAAAGTTTGTGTTTAATTTGGTAGGAACTATATACCTCATCATTTCCAGTATCTAATATATGCACTTCTGTATGCCAGAGGAGAGGCCCTTGAAATCTTTCAGAATCTCTCTCATCATTCATAAAACATTGATTTGTTGTGCAACTTGGAATTTCCATAAAATTAGCATTCATATACCAGTTTTTCAAAGTTCACATCAAGAAAAAATACTGAATACTATGCACAATTGTTTCACCATTTCCTTTGTGGCAATTAGGATGTAACCCACATCAAGAGTTTTATAAACATTTTGCACTCAGCCCATACACATATTTTTTTACATAGCCAAATGCTTTTATATATGCATTCGCCAGATCATCTTTGTGTCCAGTCATGTTGATTACTATGCTTTTTGAATTGCGAGATACTGTCTTTTCCAAGGAGGCATGTCTCTGATGTGAAATGACATCTATGAAACATTTTAAGGATAGAAGTCACTGTCTTATATTTAAAACCAGACTGCTGATCTGTAGTGATGCTCAGCCGCTCTTCAAGTCCTCCAACTAGAACCTTTTTCAGCTTTATTAACTGCAATCCACTTAACCAGAGATGCTACAGATGGAACAAGCACAAGTATTTTTTTTCACTGAATTACAACACCTCTTCTCTTGCCAATGGATTCCTGTCTCTAGCCTTGTTATTACAAACATTTATAACTTGCTTCTCCAACTGTTAAAGGTCTCTCACAAACAAGAGTAAAATAATTTAAAAATATATATGTCAAGGTCAGAAGGATTAAAAAAAAAACCCTTGGAAAAAGAACTAGCAAAGTTTGGCTCTTATTTCTAAAAATTATATTGCCTTTCTAACATAACCTAAGGATTCAGTTGAAACAGAGCTTGATTTTTCTTCTTACCAAGATCATATATTAAATTTGTTATTTGAATTTTTAAAACAATAAATATTTGGGTGCTGTGTGGTTTCCGGGCTGTATGGCCGTGTTCTAGCAGCATTCTCTCCTGACGTTTCGCCTGCATCTGTGGCTGGCATCTTCAGAGGATCAGCCACAGATGTAGGCGAAACGTCAGGAGAGAATGCTGCTAGAACACGGCCATACAGCCCGGAAACCACACAGCACCCAAGTGATTCCGGCCGTGAAAGCCTTCGACAATACAATAAATATTTGGTAAAAGAATTTCTTGGTCTGTGAATCAAGCTGATTTAAACAAAATCATCTGTAATTTCCAATAGTTGCTCTCTTAATTCACACAATGATTCATACGGTTCAACTTTTTTAAATGATTCCAAGGGCCAGAATGCATATTCAGAATATTCCTTTAAAACATATTTATTTCATAAATGAAATGTTCGTATTTCATGTGAAGAAAACATCAGAGGGATGAGAGGGTTGGGTTGTTTTTTTTTAAAAAACCCTGTAAATCTTCCAATGCAAAAAAAAAATTAAAATAAAAAAGACCTCTGATCTATAAGCAAACTACTGTTTCCTATTCCCAAAGGCTGCTTTTATGGAAGCATTTTCTTTTAGTATGCATTCACTGGAGACTTCCTTTTCTGCCTGGCTGGTCAATCAGGTATTCAGAGCATAATGTAAATGCTCAGAAACACAGGCATGAAAACTTGCCAGACAAAGAATCCAAGTGAAGAATTAACATTTTCTCTTCTACCCAACCCCCTCTAGCAGCATTCTCAGGTCTCCCACAAGCAATGTGCTAACTACTGCCAAGGACGACACCCACTGGTGACAGCAGGAAAGCCCACCACTGCAAGCTACAGTCAACCTAAACAGTATTGATGGACTGTCAATAGTAATAAGTAATCTAAATTAAGATTTCTTCGTCTATAGAAGCTGCTAAACTCTCCAACTCTCCTTCCATTTGATAAGCAGACACTAATTTTATTTCCTGAGTTGCTTCAGAAGCACCAAGAAGTAGCATCCTCAGCACTTCAACTTCTAGATCATCACTGTCGCTCACAAGGGTTCCTGTACCAAATGATGATGGAATCTCTTTGCCTCTTAACATTGATAAGGTTTGGAAGCTACACCTGCCTCAGGGATGCAGAGGGAGTACCCAGGCAAAGTGATTAGGGAACAGAGAGGTTGGAAGGAAAATCACAGGAAGATCTTAAGGAGCAAACTTCCACCAACTCAGAGAAAATGTCTTATAAATGACCAGAAAGAAAAGAAACCAAAAAATTCCATCCTATACCACCATGGAATGTACATTATTGTCCCCTGAAGGAACATTTTATACAACACCAGGGAAGGAAGGAAGGAAGGAAGGAAGGAAGGAAGGAAGGAAGGAAGGAAGGAAGGAAGGAAGGAAGGAAGGAAGGAAGGAAGGAAGGAAGGAAGGAAGGAAGGAAGGAAGGAAGGAAGGAAGGAAGGAAGGAAGGAAGGAAGGAAGTGCAAAGAAATTCTGAGAGCTACCAAGTGCTTAAAATGGGGAATTCTGAAAATTGGGTTCTAGCATGATATTTCCTGCACTACTGGAGCAGCTTTAAGACAAAGGAAATAGCTGGTATGAACTGCCATTTCTGCAGATGCCTAGAATGCCCTCTGCAACTTTCAGGGGCAACAGAACCAAGTAACCGGCAGAGCCAAGAGGATGCTATCCACTTATATTTAACTGCTGCCTCTAGCAAGGGTTTGGTCAATGTGTCATGAGTTTCTAAAGCAGCTGCCTAAACCTGCAAAATCACCAGCATGCTAACAAGCCACTAGTCCCGACTGACTACTATGACTGTGCCCACCCAAACCCCTAATGGTGACATTACATTGGGTAAGGCTACAGAATGAAGTAATCCACTTTCCATACATGTAAAGTCTGAGGAGTCTGACCAAATTAAGAACTTAAATTCTAAAATTTAAATTTTCAGCCAATCCAAAACAATAATATGCTTCATTATATTGTAGCATCAAGCGTTTGCCAGCAGTTGTGTCTCCACACCAAGCAAACGTACTGGATTTCAAATCAAGTTTTCTGGAAAAGAGAAAACTGGCTCAGAAGGGCAAGGGAAGATACCCAGATCTATCTTACTTACACAGTGCAAGGCCTGTACCTAAACCAGAGTTCACCAACCAACTCTCCTGTGTACAGAAAACAACCATCTTGATTTCAACACTGACTTCCCTTTTCTTTCCTTGAGTGCGGTGGTTTTCAGACACTGAGCCATCTCAGACTGCCACTGATAACGTTCTGTACAGTCATTATCATCGTCATGCTTCAAAGTGGTTAATGGAGAGAAATTAACAGATGACACTATTTGACCTTTTGCTAGGGATGGACAAAGTTACTTTGTTCAGAATGAAACATCACAGTGTGGTGAGGTGGAAAACTTTCTTAGATTTGTTTTGTTAGCCTTTGTAAATCTGCTTGCAGCAAAAATCTTTGGAGAATTAAGCCAGTAGGTTTTCTTCTTCATCCCTTATATAACACCACATTATGGACCTAATCTAGTTCAGATTTCACATCAAAAGAAACATGAGTGAGTTAGAATTAGCATCAGCCCCACTGACTTTAGCAGGACTCTACACAATGTAGCTGTGGTTTTTGGAGACAATTTATATACACAACAAGCAAATGTCAATCTTAATTTCACTGAAAGAAAATTCAAAAAGACTAGCTAGCTGATCAAACTAACAAGAGATTCAGATAGAAAACAAAGATGCTATGGAGTGAAAGTTCACATTAAGATAAACTGCTTTTTAAAAATCTACAATGCTTGTAATAAAAGATTCACATGGTACAAATATAGTATAATTTGGCCTATTGTGTATGATATACACAAAACTACAACATTAAATTAAATGCACGGACAGTCTGATTATTTACTATCATAGCAGTTATGTAAACAGAAGGAAGAAGGCTGAGTTGTGAGACAGCAGCAATCATTGGGTCAACTAGACTTTAGAAGAATGGAGCACAAATTACATGCCTAACAATCTGTAATTCAATTAACATATTGTCTATACCTCCACTCTTTTCTTTCTCCACATGGCCATATAAGCATCCAGCATCCCACATATTTCATTTTTTTCCTATTGTTCCTAAATACATCACATAATTTGAAGTGTTGAAAATTTAAGCAAGTTGTCACAGCACGATTATTGTCTTCCTTATTATGTTGAACTAATAGGAGTATAAAACTGCCATCTTAAAAATAAGTTCAGTAGATTTTCAGTTATTGGCAGAATTACCTATAGCAGCTGACAATCAAGAAGCTCAATCAGAAGTTGTTGTTTCTGTAGCATTCATATAACAACCTACTGTTCAATCTTGCTAGCCCATCTGGGCTTACAGAAAGTACACTGGGGAACTCCTCCACAAATGCATGGCTTGGAGGTAACTGGTGCTCTGATACAGAGAGATGATATCCAACAATCAAATTCAACAAGCAGTGTCCACATTTGGAATTAGGAATCAATGGAACATTTCAAAATGAATGATTTTGAGATGGAGTTCCTAGACGCATATGTAACAGAAAAGAAAGAAAAGAATATTTTCCTTACAGAAATTTTAGGACTTCCCCAAAAGGGTAGTTAATAAACAAACTACCTCAATAGAAAAAACTGTAGGAGTGTCCAAGGAAAATCCAAAATCAATAATAAAATTTATGTAGAAGAACAATCATTTTGATTTATACCGCCGTCTCATAAGGAGTCTCAAAGCATCTTATAAACTCATTTCCTTCCCTCTCCCTACAATGGACACCTTGTGAGGTAAATGAGGCAGAGAGAGCTCTGAAGAGCTGTGACTAGCTCAAGGTCACCCAGCAGGCATCATGTGCAGTAGGAAAACAAATCCAGTTCACCAACCACTAAAACACTTAACCACTAAAACACACTGGCTTATTTTTTTACTGGCATCAATAAAAGTGACCCCAAAATAGCAGGATTTTTCATCAGGCTGGATATTACAATCCATCCATCCATCCATCCATCCATCCATCCATCCATCCATCCATCCATCCATCCATCCATCCATCCATCCATCCATCCATCCATCCATCCATCCATCCATCCATCCATCCATCCATCCATCCATCCATCCATCCATCCATCCATCCATCCATCCATCCATCCAAAAATGGGGGAAAGATATGCCTTGGGACATGAACTTAAGACCTGATCTTGTCAGCATCCTGTGCAAAATGCTGAGAAGGCATACAGATTTAAAATGGGGCTGGTTTGCACTCTTGGTTTTCTGGGAGTTCTACAGATCTAAATTCACAAAACAATAACAATCAAGGCAATCTTACTGCTCCCATTTTCTGGCATTTCCTATTTCTACCTTTCTTCAAAGTTTTAATTTGGTAAAGGTTATTTGCAGCTTGTCTTTCAACAGGATACAAATAACTGGGGATGCAAGATCTCATATTTCATTTTCTCCTGCTGGTGCCACTAAATATTTCATCTACCTTTAAAACTGCAGGCTGCTTTTGAAGGCCCTATATTTTTTTTCCTCACTGACACTGTTTGCACAGCTTAATGCTAGGTAGTTTATGTTCTTGTGATAAACCCCCCAAGATACCTTTCGAGGACAATGTAAAAATGTATGTGATATATGTATGCAAGTCCATTCCGCAGAAGGAATCCTATATTATAAAAAGGTTCATTTATATAGGGTCCTTTTATTCTCTCGATTCAGACTGCAGTTAGGCAACCTTTAACTTTAATGTATGCTATCCTTTATAAATGCTCGATCAATCTATCCCAACTCTTTTATACTCAGGAAAAATGTTCTTGTTTGTCAAAACACTGGACTGCCATTTGGGAAGACTGTGGCTAAATGTTCTGCCTTGCACCTCCACATGGAGATAAGTGTCCTGGGTTATATCCTGAAGCTACATATTTTGAAGGAAGTTCCATCAATTTAAACATAAGTTTATTGCAGATATTTTAAAATGACAGACAGGCTTCATGAGACAGCTTTATGTTTTTTGTCTTCCAATTCCTCATTTACAAATGGAAAGTATTTTCCTTCCTCACATGATTGCTAGGAGGATACACTAGCTATGATACATTAACAGTCAGAAACAATGGAGATTCCAGGCATGCCATTCTGCTACATGTAAGTAACCAGGTAGAAACTGTACTTTTCATGACCTCCACATCTTTTTGAAAACTACTGTTAATAGTTTAATATGTTTGTGTGGTCAATAGCATAAAACATTCTTCTTAAAATGGATTGCCGAAGGCTTTCACGGCTGAATTCAACTGGTTGTGGTGGGTTTTCCGGGTTGTGTGGCCGTGGTCTGGTTGATCTTGTTCCTAACATTTCGCCTGCATCTCTGGCTGGCATCTTCAGAGGTGTATCACAGAGAAAAGTCTGTTTCACACTGGGTCTAGTGAGAAGGGAAAGTTTAGTGGGGTATACCCACAATATAATGCACTCAACCGCACCTTTGCATAGCAAGTTCCACCCAAACACTTACTGATTGGTTCCCCACCCTGGGACATGGACAATATACCCCACTAAACTTTCCCTTCTCACTAGACACAGTGTAAAACAGACTTTTCTCTGTGATACACCTCTGAGATGCCAGCCACAAATGCAGGTGAAACATTAGGAACAAGATCTACCAGACCACGGCCACACAGTCTGGAAAACCCACCACAACCAATTCTTCTTAAAAGTTTATGATGCCTAACAGATCTGTCATATTAAATAGGAAACTGATAATTGTTTGTCTTATGTTGATGCTGTTTCTATGACGTTATGTTAGGATTATTGATGCCTCTGTTTTGTGATATTATGATGTTGAAATGTTGATACTTCTGTTATATTATCCTAGGTTTAAAATGTTATATTTATTGTAATTTAGAATGTTTTGTTATAATACTATGTTTATTATTTCATGTTTATTGATATTATGTTTTTTATGTTTGTTGCTAATGTGATGATTATTGGTTGTGTTATTTGCAGTTGTTGTTCACCGACCTATATATGAAGTGCACTGTTGTTCAAGTTCTGATACATGACGTCCTTCACTTAACGGCCCTTCTCAGAACAGAACAAAAAACGCTCTTCATAATCAGATTTTTTTTAAAAAACCACAAATCCACAGCTGTTTGTTTAACTCTGCTGCTTACAATGAGGTGGTTACCGTATATACTCATGTATAAGTCGAATTTTTCAGCACATTTTTAATGCTGAAAAAGCTCCCCTCGACTTATATACGGGTCATTAAATTTTTTTTTGTGTTTTTACTTTGCCGGCCAGCAGGGGGCGCAGTTATTATGCTAGCGACACCACATTTTCAGGGTACCCTCAGAAGACACTCCTGATTATACCAGACAAGTTTGGTAATGTTTGGTTCAGGGGATCCAAAGTTATGGACACCCAAAGGAGGTGTCCCCATTCCCCATTGTTTTCAATGGGAGCTATTAGTAGATGAGGCTACCCTTTTGAGGGTCCATAACTTTGGACCCTCTAAACCAAACTTCACCGAACCTGGCTGGTCTCATCAGGAGATTCTCTTTATGATACCAGCCAGGTTTGGTGAAGTTTGGGTCAGGGGATCCAAAGTTATTGATCCCCAAAAGGGTGCCCCATCCCCCATTGTTTACAATGGAAGCTAGTAGTAGATTTTCCATTTCTGATAATATCCCTCTTAAAATCTAAGTTGAGTTACATTTGGACATACAGATGATGATGAGAAATCCAGTTTTGAAGGATTTTAACTCTCGTATTTTAGCTTGGTTGCTGATTGAGCTAAGGTTTTTGTACTTATAAAGTTATTGTTGAGACCATATTGTTCTTGTTGACCCTCTTTTCCACTTACAGAGCCAGTTTGTTTTTCTTTGAAATAAATATTCAAAAACATTTAGCCTACTGATGCCTCAATTGATGTAATTTTATTGGTATCTATTTTTATTTTTGAAATTTACCAGCAGCTGCTGCATTTCCCACCCTCGACTTATACGCGAGTCAATAAATTTTCCCAGCTTTTTGTGGTAAAATTAGGTGCCTCGACTTATATGCGGGTCGACTTATACACGAGTATATACGGTACTCCAGAGCTGTATTTCTGCATCATGTTGCTGTGTTGGTCAGCTGCCATCACACAAGAGGTGATTTCCCAATCACTGCAAAGCATTCCCATTATTGATTACAGTACTACATGAACATGCATGCTGTAACAGCCAGTGCATGTGGAAAATTGTTGCACATGAACGGTTAGTTTGTCACAAGGACAGCCACATGAATACAATTTCAGGCAGTATCCATAAAGGTCTTATTTCACATTAAGTAGCCCCTAATCAGCTCCAAAAAGGAATACAACATTTTCTAGTCACAGCCACGTTTTGAATTTATCCTTTTGCTATTTATTCACTGTGCAACAATGCAACTATTAGATTGTAGATTTAATTAATATTCCAGGCCACATTTTATTACTGTAAGGATTCTTTGCTCATCGAGTGGAACTAAATGCTAATCAATGCTACCAATTCCTGTGTCTCCAGCAAAAAACAACAACACAGGAATCCAACAAAGTCACTGGTGGCTAGTTAGAACTGACTGGTAACGAGTTTGCCCAAGGGAATTTAGGCCTGTCCCATCTACTACCTTTAATCATACCTTTTCACCAGTGCTTGCATTGAGGAAGAACAGGTGAGGAAACCTTGCCCCTTCAAAAAAACAAACACCCCACCCCCCAAAAAAAAACCCCTTGAAGTAATCATTTCCCTCCCTATTGTCCTTACTTATGCTTCTGAAAGATCGGGTTCAGAAACATCCAGATAAATTCTCTAACACTAGAGTCTCCTAACATAGGCTCCATCAGGGAAGGATCATCAACTGAATTCTAGGATTAATGGTCACTGATGAATTCTGGATGAGTACAGTGATAAAATAAGTCCTCATAAAGCAAAATCTGATTCACTGTGTGGTATCTGGATGTCATTATGTTCACCATATGATTCCTAGGACCACACAAATCTTTTTATATAAAAAATGGCATCAAAACAGCCAATTAAAGAAAAAGTTAAAAAAATGACTGAATGTAAAGAATGTGCCTCTATTCCTACCAATATTTTCATGCTGTTAAAATGGCAACTTTCACTCCAAAAACTGAACCCCACAAAATCTCAGTGCATCACCGACTTACTAAAATAGTATTGATATCCACGCTAATAGGCAGGACAGGATTCCAATTTAAATCTAGGCAAATACAAAAAGGGAAGAAAAACAAAGTACAAGAGTTACCAGGCCTCTGCTATCCCTTCTGCAAATTCTAGCAATGTTAAAAAAAATCAGCCCTGAGTCATTTACACAAGAGACATCAGTCACATTCTGGAAAAGGCAACCAAACAATTTCTAGTCTATTGTGCCCTTGCATTTGAAACCAAGTTTTCTGCTGTGTCCCTCTATACTTACCCTTTCAGTTGCTCTAACCAGCAACAAGCCTTTTCAATCTGCCTTCCTGGGGTCTGCATTTGATTACAGCATTCATGTTCTATTTAGATTCTTTTGTACCATGCCCTGTGGTGCTAGTACGAAAGGTGTTATTTATAAAATGTAATTCTGTTGTATTGCAATTTTGATTCAAAGAGGACAAGTAATATAAAATACTTAGTTTATTTAATAATTTCTTGGATTTATTAAATCAGGTTCTTTACAAGATTAATGCTGGGAGGTAGGAGGAGGTTATTAACTAATAAACAGGCTCCAGGCAACCCCCACTCCCTGAAAAATATACATTATTTAAATGATTTCTCTTTAGAGAGCCAAGATCTGAATCCAGTTTGACATTATCTGTCTCTGTTTTTTTAAAGGTGTTTTGAATCACCATTATTTAAGTACTACTAATAGTGATATGCAGAAGATTTGTAGTTGTCTAAAAGATGTTGTTCCCACACGTATGGAGTGGGTCAGTGGGTAGAATTAGAACAGAACAGACTGTCATGTGTAAAGTTCACATGTCCATTTTCATCTGGTACTCCTTAGGCAGCCATGATTGATAGTAATGTAGGAAAAAATGTAACTTCACACTCAATAATAATAATAATAATAGGTGTTTAAATTAACACTTAATGATGTCAAGGTCACTTTGTTCCAAACCAACCTGCTTATTAGGATCGCAGACAGCTGTCATGATTCTCAAAGTCTATTACATCTGCTGCAGCAGAAACAGTCATTTGTGGTCCAGCTGTTTAAATGGCATCCTATGTAGCTTTATAGTTCCAGGCCATTCTGAAGGCCTTTAAGATGCCACTGACCCCCATAAGATTATCCACCCCAAGTATTATTTGGCAATAGTTACATATTGTATCTGTGACAGCCAATAGTTACATGCCCAATAGTGCTCGTAATTGCAGCTGAATAAATGATTGGGATCCAGTCGGTTATTCCTAGTATTGCAGTATACACATAGAGGACCAATAAGACACACATACTGTAGAGTTGCTGAGTCTGGGCTGGGGAATCCATGAAGATCTCGGGGCAGAATCCAGGGAGGGTGGAGTCTGGGGAGAGAGGTCGCTTATGTGATGCCATACAGGGATGCGATGCCATACAGTCCACCTGCTGAAGACACCATTTTCTCCAGAACTAATCTCTATAGTCTAGAGCTTCTTTGTAATTCTGGGAAAACCCAAGTCCCTACCTGAAGGTTAGCAATACTAACATCCTCACACAAAAACCACAAGGTCATCCATCTGCCAGATTTCAAGTGATCAATCTATACTGCGACGATCACAATGTACCACAAAATAGGATAATTATTCTCTCTTAGACTGCAGCAAATAGTTCACACCTACAGAAAATGAGTTTTATTTGCTTTGAAAATTGGAATGCTATCTAAAGAATTAAAAATAAAACAATTTCAAACCTCTTTTTAGGATTCTCAGTCTACATGGCCTGGACATCTATATCATTACCACTCACTTGTTTTCTTATGCCTCTAAACACATTTTTTTAAAACTCTTATTACCTTTTTAAAAAATCCTGTCTGATTCCAAATCAGTTCTTTGAAGCAATCTGACAGAAAGTTTCTAATACCTGAAATTAAGTGACATTCAACCTTAGCCTATTTACAGGACTTTTCAATCTTCTGGCAGCACATCTTTTTACAATAATTATCATATAGAATTTCAGCGTCCATCAGTTCAAAAGCAGCAAGTAATTATTTATTTCCCAACATTCACTATGAATGCTTTCATCCATTTTGCACAACTAGAACTAAATTCAATTTTTCAAATATTTGTGATAATCCAAGCAAAAGTTGGGAAATTAAACCATTTAATCAAATCATTAAACTAATTTACTGGCTCCTTCCATCCCCATATTTTGGGGGGGTTTTTTTGTTATGGCTTTTGTCTTTTGCATTTCCTCTCCAGAGTTATTCAGACAGCATCAGTTTTTTGTGACAGGGAAAAGGCTTTCCATATCATCCAGGGCTCTTGCTGAATCTCTTCCCACTTCTGTATAGCTTTTCTACCCCTGCACCTACTTACCTGGCAGGGGAGTCACCTTGATCACCTATGCTTTTATTTGTAACATTTTTTCTTACTGGTATTAGCCCTAAAAATGTTTCTGAACATTTTATCATTTTAACGTTCTATTACCTATTACTTAATCATTTATTGATATACATACATTTTTATTCTATTCGCTTGTAAATGACAATAACGTGTAGTTAATTATTACTTCTATTATGTTAATTTAGCCTTATGGCAACTTTATGAAACTCATGTTTTTTTTAACAAATAAATCAAAGTTCAAAATGCTGGTTATAATCCACAGAACTATGTACAGATTAGCATCTACAGCCCTATTACAAGCTGTTATTCTCTTTTATGAAAACCTGTTGGATATTCAAAAGTACACAGTGTGCCAACATGGAATAGCGTTTAGTGTGTTGGACTATGATCTTGAAGATCCATTCTGCCCTAGAAAGTTGCTAGGTAATCCTGATCCAGTCACTTAAAAACTATTTCACAGGGTTGTGTGGATGAAGTGGAACAGAAGAGGACAGTGTAAGCTGCATCAAATCCACATTAGGGAGAAAAGCAGGGTATATAAATAAATATTCAGCGGGAAAAGGTGGCATAGACGAAAGCACTGAAGGTCAACTGCTCGTATGTTGACAGAGCCCTTCGGGGGTGGGCGGTTTAAAAATTTAATATATAAATAAATAAAATATTTAAGAAAAAAACAGTAATGAAAAATATGTCGCTAGTGGAGGCAGTCAGCAGCAGCAGGAGATAAAAAGAGTGAGGAGGAAATCCTAAATGGTGGCACAGGAGACCAAATTAGGGACGGGGGGGAAACAAGCGAAAGCTAGTGGAAACAAGCTGAGAGGCATTGGGAGTTTCCTCTTCTTTGCACATAATATAGTTTATAAAACACAATGATTTATTCTTTTTTATAATCCCTTTCAGCACATTTTTGTTGCTGCTGGAATGTAAAAAAAAGGAGCTCCATATAGGCAAAATAGTTTAATCTTGTATTAATTAATATCTGCCCCACTGCAGCAATGAATGGAAGCTTGCTGCTTAGATGGATGTAAAGTTTTTATGAAGCATACACTTGCTGCTCTACCTTGCTTTGTCTTTAGTTTTAGTATGTGTGCTGTAGTATATAAGTGAACATAAGAACATAAGAACTAGCCTGCTGGATCAGACCAGAGTCCATCTAGTCCAGCACTCTGCTACTCGCAGTGGCCCACCAGGTGCCTTTGGGAGCTTACATGCAGGATGTGAAAGCAATGGTCTTCTGCTGCTGCTGCTGCTCCTCAGCACCTGGTCTGCTAAGGCATTTGCAATCTGAGATCAAGGAGGATCAAGATTGGTAGCCATAGATCGACTTCTCCTCCATAAATCTGTCCAAGCCCTTTTTAAAGCTATTCAGGTTAGTGGCCATCACCACCTGTGGCAGCATATTCCAAACACCAATCACACATTGCGTGAAGAAGTGTTTCCTTTTATTAGTCCTAATTCTTCCCCCCAGCATTTTCAATGAATGCCCCCTGATTCTAGTATTGTGAGAAAGAGAGAAAAATTTCTCTGTCAACATTTTCTACCACATGCATAATTTTATAGATTTCCAATCGTATCCCTCCTCAGACGTCTCCTCTCCAAACTAAAGAGCCCCTAAAGCGCTGCAGCCTTCTCTCCCTCATAAGGAAGTTGTGCTCCAATCCTTCAATCATCCTTGTTGCTCCTTCTTCTGCACTTTTTTTTCTATCTCTTCGATATCCTTTTTTGAGATGTGGCTTTTACTCAGAACTGAACTACACAGTACTCCAAGTGTGAGTCGCACTTTGCACTCCACGGCTTTATATAAGGGCATGACAATCCTTGCAGTTTTATTATCAACTCCTTTCCTAATTATTCCCAGCATAGAGTTTGCCTTTTTCCCAGCTGCCATGCATTGAATTGACATTCCCATGGAACTATCAACTAAGACCCCCCCAAATCCTCTTCCTGGTCTGTGACTGGATAGCATTGACCCTTGTGAGTGTGTATGGTGAAATTTGGATTTTGCCCCTATGTGCATCACTTTACATTTTGCTACATTGAACTGCATTTGCCATTTCTTAGCCCACTCACCTAATTTATCAAGGTCCGCTTGGAGCTCTTCGCAATCCTTTGTGGTTCTCACCACGCTACATAATTTGGTATCATCTGCAAACTTGGCCACCACGCTACCCACCCCTACTTCCAGGTCATTTATGAATAGGTTAAAGAGCACTGGTCCCAAAATGGATCCTTGGGGGACACTACTCCCTACATCTCTCCATTGTGAGAACTTCCCATTTATACCCACCCTTTGTTTCCTATTCCTCAACCAGTTTTTAATCCATAGGAGGACTTCCCCTCTTATTCCTTGATTGCTGAGTTTTCTCAACAGTCTCTGGTGAGGAACTTTGTCAAAAGCCTTTTGGAAATCTAAGTAGACAATGTCCACTGGTTCCCCCTTATCCACATTCCTGTTTACACCCTCAAAGAACTCTAGTAAGTTTGTAAGACAGGATTTGCCTCTGCAAAAGCCATGATGACTCTTCCACAGCAGGTCTTGCTTTTCTACATGTTTAATAATTTTATCTTTAATGATAGATTCTACTAATTTACCAGGAACAGATGTCAAACTGACTGGCCTGTAATTTCCTGGGTCCCCCTTAGACCCTTTCTTAAAGATTGGTGTGACATTGGCCATCTTCCAGTCTTCAGGGATGGAGCCTGATTTCAGGGATAAGTTGCATATTAAAGTGAGAACAGCAGCAGTTTCATGCTTGAGCTCTTTAAGAACTCTTGGGTGAATGCAATCTGGGCCAGAGGATTTGGTAGCATTTAGTTTATCAATGGCTGCCAGAACTTCTTCCTTGTCTACCACTAGCTTCGCCAGTTCCTCAGATTCACCTCCTAAGAAGCTTGGTTCAGGTGCAGGAATTTTCCTCACCTCCTCTTGGGTGAAGACAGATGCAAAGAATTCATTCAGCTTCTCTGAAATCTCCCTGTCATCTTTTAGCACATCTTTTGTTCCTTCATCATCTAACGGGCCTACCGCTTCCCTAGCTGGCTTCCTGCTTTTGATGTACTTGAAGAACTGTTTGTGCTGGTCTTGATGTTTGCAGCCATGCGTTCCTCATAATCCTTTTTTGCCTCCCTTACAGCTTTGCCACCATTTGTGTTCTCTCTGGTATTCTTCATCAGTTAAGTTGGACTTCCATTTTCTAAAAGACATATTTTTTCCCTAATAATTTCCTCAACCTCCCTTGTTAACCATGGTGGCTTTCTTTTGGACTTGGCGCTGCCTTTCCTAACCTGCAGAACACATTCCAGCTGAGCTTTTATAACTGTGTTTTAAAATAACCTCCAAGCATCTTGGACAGTTTTGACTCTCTTAATTTTCCCTTTCAGCTTCCTGCGCACTATCCCCCTCATCTTTGAGAAATTTCCCTTTCTGAAGGCAAATGTAACTACATTAATAGTTGAAGTGTGTGTACCTTCAAGTCACAGCTGACTTTCGGCAATCCCATAGGGTATTCAAGGCAAAAGATATTTAGAGGTGGTTTGACATTTCCTGCCTCTGCATGGGCTGAAAGAGTTTTGAGAGAACTGTGTCCAAAGTCACCCAGCAGGAGGGATGTGGAACTTTGGATGAGTGGAGAATTGAACCCAGTTCTCTAAATTAGAATCTTAACCACTACACTATGCTGGCTCACTCTATATTGGACTGTCTTTGCAGTCAACGCAAAGACTCCAGTTGGTACAGAATGCTGCAGCATGGTTATCATTGGGAGCAAGTTGGACCAAAATATCACAATCACCTGGCTGCCACTCCACTTGATTTTCTTCAGTTACCTTGTTCAATTGAAGGTACCATCACATTAAAATGGCCTGGTCCTTCATATCAAAAAGATCATCTCTTCTCCTATGTTCCGTACAACAGCACCACTCATCTAAGCAGGGTTTTCTGTGCATGCCACTGTGATGTCACCTCCACTCCATATGTAGAAACGACTGACTTGAATTCCACACCCTACAAACTTCTTTTTAATAAGTTTTTAATTTTATAACTGAGGCTCAGTACGTGGATGGGGGGGGGGTGGTGGCATTTCTGAGGCCCCACCAGTCATTTGTTGACATCATGGTCAGCCCAGACTAAGATGGATGCCAATCTTAATTCTAGGGCTTTAATACCGAAAGGGTTTCCCTGAAGTATGCTTTCCCCCTCCCAATTTGAGTATGCACAACAGCAAATTATGCCTTCCCCAAAGGCTCAGCTACTCAGATCTGGATAACAGCACAGCCCTGAGAAGGAATGTCTATCAAACCTCCCAAAGAACTTGCTAACATTCAAACTTTGATCTCATCAGCAGACTGGTTAGGTCATGTATACCCTTCCTTCCAAATGTTAATTTAATCTTAAACCTCCCATCCAACTATCAGAGAGCCACCAACATTCTGAAGTGTCTTTGTTTTAACATTCCAAGCTCATCCAGATTTGGAACGCCACTGGTCTTCATTTCATCAATGAAGCACAAACTTCATCCAAAGCTGGGTGCTCCCAGGTCTTACTCCAATTTAGCCTTTTCCCATAGCATTTCTCATAGCATTCACATAGCCTGGGAATGTAGCTTTGCTTTGTTTCAGGAAGATTGCCCCTCTTACCATAGTCATTTTTTCCTATAAACAGACCCCAAAGATCAATGGCAAATTGCACTTGGATGTCCTCCTTGTGCCCATGAGCAGCGCTGGCCACCTTCTCCCGCTCCGTTGGATCTCTTCACTTTTGGAATGGTAAATATCACCTTCCCAATACCCTGATCTAGCCCTGCTATTGCTTATCTCTGTATTTTCCCAGGATCCTAAAAGTCTCTCTGTGTGTTTGCCACCTGGCATGTGTATTTTTATTATGTTTAATCCTTCAATAAAAATTGTAACCCTTCTCCTTCAATTCTGGCTTTTCAGTTGGTTTCTTGAACTCTGTATACACAGGGGAAGATTTTCCCAGTTGACCTCCCCATTAACTAAACCTCTTGCAGGTCTGTTCTCCACTAATTCCCCATCCAAAAAGGAACAGACCAGACTAATTCGAATAACAGTAGGCTTGATACATTCAACTAAGAAAGAAGTAATTCAGTTGATTCTTTCTTTCCTCCAGTCTTCTCAGTATTACACTAACAAAAATCAGTGGAGAGCTGGGGCCTGACAAAACATAAAAAAGCAGATTTCTTCTTTGACTGATTCAGACTTATAACAGAAAGTCTTTTAACTTTCCACTTTTGTCAGAAACTGCACCCGAACTTTTATAACGCAGAAACGGCTTCTGTTTTTTACAAGTTTTGAAAGAAACAACACCCACACCCTATACCTAAAGTCCCTACAAACTTACAACTCTGACAGTTGGCCTGCAGTTAAACTGCCAAATTCCTCCTTTTTTTTTCCTTTTCAACATTTCAGTCCATCATTTGAAAGTGATTGGTTTAGGTTTCTGGAAGACAAAACTTGACCCTGCCACAACCACTCCCCACACATGGGCAAGATCAACAACTGGATGTTTGCATGGGGCCACTCCCCACTTACCTCGTCTGAGTGCAACCCCGCAGCGACCCCTCGTAGAAAAGCCTCCGCGGCTTTTGACAACGGAGACATTTGTTCCCCACTCATTTTCCATTCAGGAAATAGCGCGGGGTTCCACATCAAGAGTCAAAGAGGCAATCGAGCGTTCTGATTGGCTGGCATGCATCATTGGCTGTGCATCATTTACACGTGGGAGTTGCAGCCAGCCGAAGGCGGGGCTCCATTTTGATTGGCTGACCCGAAAAGTTCGTTTGGATAAGCTGAAAGCACTGTTTTAAGACGTCTGCACATGCTGACGTCACTACCTGTTGCAAATTTAAGCTTTGGGCAGAGTGAAAATGAAAGTAACATCGGTTTCGCTTACACCGCCAACAACCCTGTGCTCGTAGCAGCACTTTGCCAAGCTGCAAAACAGTGGAGCTCGAAAGCAAAAAAAGATGCAAAAAAGAGCAATGTTGAACGCTCCTTTGTTGTGCACACGCCTCACTCTCCGAGCACTCTTCTGACGGGAATACCCTCCCTAAACAAAATGGCGGTTCCTGTTTCCTGATTGGCTGGAAGCTGCGCGTCAGAGCAAATCAGCCGCACGTAAACAGCCGAGGTTCCCCACCCCCCTGCAGCACCTGCGGGGTTTTTGAAAATGTTGCTCTTTTCAGAGGACCTAATTTGCTGCGCAACAAGGAGGTGGGAGAGTGGCAAATTAAGGGCAGCTGTGCAGTGGGTGCTGGTGACGTGGGGAACGTCCACCCTCCTCGTGTCTTTTAAAGAGGTGACCCCACGGCTTATGGTGAGTGGGGAGTGGCCCATGCATTCTCTGTTGTGGCCTTTCCTATGTGGTCAGGGAGTCTTCCATGCTTCTAACTTTCTGTAAACCATGTACAGCAGAATTGTTTAAGAGGGTATATTTATGAAGGTCATAAGTCCATAAAGTAACAAAAAATGTTGACAATTGGCTTTTTAAAGGGGCGGCACTGTGAACTGTGTATATTACACTACTCTTGTTGCTTTGTTTTTATATACATTTTCTACATTATTTAATCATATCATGTTTAATACTTTATGCCCTGTTCCAGACTGTTGTAATCCTATATTGATTGCATTGAGTTACAATGTGTAATCCACCTTCAGCCTCAGTGAGATAGGACAGTAACATATAAAAAAAGTTTTAAAGAACACTGACTATACATAAAGAGGACATGCAATTTACAAATGGTATTGAAATGCTTCTGATATTTACCATTTTCAAATTGTGCTTGTCATGTCACTATTGATACAGGATTTGAAGAATGGTATTGTCTGTTTTACTAAGAAAGAGGGTGGAGAGTTTCATAGTATTTAAGAATTCCTATCACATCTCACATTTGCTAACCTTTGTCATACAATTAAAAAAAACCCCTCCTTGACTCTTGACAATTGCAACAGCAATTCTTGAGTGACCACTGCTAGGAGATGTGAAGGAAGAAACCTTCTTTCCTTTTTAACAGTCACAGACTGCCAATGGGATCACGAAGAGGCACTGAGTCATCTGCAGCTGGTGCACAGCTGCTTATATTGCAATTGACTGAGAAGGAGCATTCTGCCTCCTCATTGAATAAAGGCATATTTGAAACTTGACGGCAGGGAGAAGTTCACATAACAACAGGCAACTAGAACCCCAGGAGAAAAATCTACCTCTTCTGTTAGGCCCAGTCTGTCATTTCTCTGCTGGTTGGGATCGAATGCACAAGATCACAAGAGAAGTCCTGAGCAGAAATGGTCCGACAATTGTCTGATACCCTAATCTAATTAAGGAACCTTGACTGAACAGAAGACATAAAAAGAGTTGGATGTCAAGATGTTGATATAGGTTCTTGAAAAACAAAAAAAAGTAATAAGTGCTTTCTAATAGAAAGATGGTATCTGCAACAAAAATTTAAATGCAAGAAAAAGTCCATAGATCCAATGTACTACTAGTTAAAGAATACTTGTACCCTAGATGGACAATGGAACCATATATATATATATTAAATTAAATATAATAATGTCACACAGTGACCTGTCTCCAAAATACCTGCATATGTGGAAAACCCAGATTTTGTGCAAATTTATAATTTGTTAGCTGTTCAAAAATGGGGGTGTTCTGCCAGGCTTATGGAAGAGACCAACATTCCTCTTTTGAAACTTAGAAAATTGGTGGGTAACTATGGTTCTTCTTTTCTCCCATCATTGTTTTCTCAATGATGCGGGTGGAATGTTTTTCTATTTGAAGATTGCTCTGGTCTGTGCTATTGGATTGGTTGCACAGCTGCTTTTACAGTGGCTAGACTGATACTGGATTTTAAATATGGTTTCATTATTAATCTATACTAAATTACATATTGCTTTTATTTGTATGCACTATGTATATTTTAACATGTTGGAAGCTACTCTGAGCCTCGCTTGGTGGGGGAGAGAGTAGGATATACAACAAACAAATTTTTAAAATGAGCTTTGCAAAAAAGTGACATGAATCTTACACCACTTTTAAACAAACTAGTGGTTGTTGGGCTGAAGCCATGTGGATTAGAGTGATCAGACGTACTTGACTTCAAAACACAGAATCCAAGAGAAATTTGAAGAGGTCATGAGCAACCACTATATAGAACAAATGCTTTCATTCTATATCTAAAATGTAAAGAAATGTCTTCACCAACAAAAATATTACTGTGGATCTCTGTTCTGCGAAAATTAAATTTCCGTTGGAAAATTAATTTTAGACTTTCCATTGTCAAAGTTATTAAAATATGCCTTTTAAGTGCATGGAAAACATATGTTTTTAACTGGTTTCTTCTTCATGAACTAGTTTCTGCTTGTAACATGAAGAATGCATGTGTCTTAACTATTTCTGTTCTTTTCTGTAATTCTTCAGTGCTGGCTTCTGGATTGTTTAAAATGATGGTGGAACACATGGACATGATTGAATTGATTAACTTGGAGAAGAGGAGTGGTCATCTTCTTGGCATGCAGAAAGCGCCAGGTTCAATCTTGAGCATCTCCAGTAAAAAGGATCAGTTATTAGATGCATTACAGGACCTCTGCGACCTTAGGAAGTTGCTGCCAGTCGGAAATATTGAAATACTCCTACCTGTACTGTACTCAGATGAAAGATGTCCATTGGCTGCTGACTAGGAGTTCATTTGTATGTCCAACACAATTTTATCAGGTCTTAATTATGTAGTGGGCTTGTTTCAAATAGTAACAATTACACAAGCAGTCTAAACTCCCACCTTCAATAGTAGGGTGTGCACAGACTCATCATTGTTCACAGAATCGTAGAGTTTGAAGGGGCCATACTGGCCATTTAGTCCAACACCTTGCTCAGTGTAGGATCAGCCTAGTGCATCCTTGACAGGTGTTCATCCAGCTGAGGGGCAGCTCAACACCTCCCTAGGCAACCAATTTCACTGCTGAACTATTCTTTCTGTAAATATTTTCGCCAGATGTACAGCCAGTATCTTTTTGCCTGTAATTTATACCCATTATTGCGAGTCTTATCTACTGCTGCCAACAGGAACAGCTCTCTGCTCTCTTCTAAGTGACCAACTTAAAAAGAGCAAACATGTCCCCTCAACCTCCTATTTTCCAGGCTGAACATTCCCAGGTCTTTCAGCCTTTTCTCATAGGACTTGGTCTCTTGTCATTGCGACTTCAGTTCTGTTGACTGACATATATAGTACCTCTACTTTCAGTACACCCTCATTTAATTTTCACAAGGTTGCTGATACAGAACTGCACTGATGATCACAGCTTATGAGCTTCAACGTTCTACAATTTGTGATGGTGGTTACTGCAGCAGACATACAGTTAGGATAGGTTGGATTTTAGTGCTTTCCAATATTATGAACTGCTCTGTCAACATGAATTGCACTATAAGATCAACAGATTGAATTTATATGAGCAATTAGAATGTATACTGCACATCCACTGGCTGTTAGTTTCAATTATTATGTCTGCTGTAATAAATATAGGATACGGTGTACATATAAGTGTCCATGAAATAGTCTACACTTCCATTAAAAATAGAAGAATTTTGGCTTAATATTGATAAGGGAAACACAAATCAGAGCAGCAACATGCACTGGAACTTATCTTGAAAACAATTATGAAAAAGTGGATGTTATAAGAATGCAAGACACTAGGGCATGATTGATAGACATGACATCGTGGCCTGAGGATTTATCAGTGAATACCCATAGCTCCTTAAACTTGAGACAATGTATGCTCAGTCAATGTGGTAATTTAAGTGTATGACAGAAAATGCAAAATCCATGAATGTTTTTGGCTACGGGTTCAGACAATTTAGGGCAGCAAAAGCCATTCTGGAACTGCACTATACTTTAATTTAAAAAATAGGTTCACTGATCCTCTCCCCACACACCTGTTGAAGCTGCAGCATTTTCCTGAAGTGCTCAGACCACACAAAATGGAAGCCTATTCAACTTATACAGTAGCAGTTTGAACTGGCTGCCAACAGTGCTGGAGGAAAAGTGCTGGGACTTTGTTCTCACCTCCCCTTTGATTCCTAAGCATACAAAGTTTAAAAGCACAGGTGTCAAACACTCATGGTTCTCCAGGATGTTATGTGGATCTTCAAGGTTCCTCACTCTCATCCCTCTCGCCCCGGGTCATGCTGGCAGGGGATGATAGGAATTGTACTCCATAACATCTGGAGGGCCGCGAAATTGACACCTATGGTTTAAAGCAACATTTGTTCAAGCCACTTGGGTGGTTTTATATAGAAAATGGTGTGTAGATTCCCCAGAATAAAACTATCAGGGACACACAAACCAAAGCTCAGAGTACAGCAGGGACAGAAACCCCATTCGAGTGCAGAGGGCTCAGCTCAGCAGTAAGAACTTCTGGTATCTTCAAAGGAAAGCAGAGATGAAGGAGGCATTGACATAAGGTACCGTATATACTCATGTATAAGTCGAATTTTTCAGCACATTTTTAATGCTGAAAAAGCTCCCCTCGACTTATATGCGGGTCATTTAAAAAAAATTCCCCAGTGTTTCTTGCATTACTTTGCCGGCCAAAGCAGGGCATTAGTTATTGACTCATAGCATGTTAGGTCTCCAGATAAATTACCAATTGCAGCTCTTCTACCAGCATCCTACCAGCATGGCCAATTGGCCATGCTGACAGAGGCTGATGGGAACTGTAGTTCCTGAACATCTGAGAGCTCGAGGCTCCTTACCCCTGTAGCTAGCTTTACACCAGCAGCTCTCAGGGTACCTTCTAGAAGACACTCCTGATGATACCAGACAAGTTTGGTAATGTTTGGTTCAGGGGGGGTCTGGTTAAGGGACACCCAAAGGAGGTGCTCTATCTCCCATTGTTTTCAATGGGGAGCTATTAGTAGATGAGGCTACCCTTTTGAGAGTTCATAATCCTTTGGGACTCCTTGAACTGGGGTCCGTCTCATCGTAACCTGGCTGGTCTCATCAGGAGATTCTCTCTTTATGATACCAGCCAGGTTTGGTGGAAGGCTTGGGTAACAGGGGACCCAAAGTTATTGATCCCCAAAAGGGGTGTCCCCATCCCCATTGTTTACAATGGAAGCTAATAGTAGATTTTCCATTTCTGATAATATCCCTCTTAAAATCTAAGTTGGATTACATTTGGACATACAGATGATGATGAGGAATCCAGTTTTGAAGGATTTTAACTCCTGTGTTTTAGCTTGGTTGCTGATTGATTGGCTAAGGTTTTGCACTTCTTTTAAAGTTACTGTTGGAGACTATATTGTTCTTGTTGACCCTCTCTTTTCCAGAGCTAGTTTATCGTTTTTTTCTTTGGAAATAAATATCTTCAAAAAACATTTAACCTATTGATGCCTCTATTGATGTAATTTTATTGGTATCTATTTTTATTTTTGAAATTTACCAGCAGCTGCTGCATTTCCCACCCTCGACTTATACGCGAGTCAATAAGTTTTCCCAGTTTTTTGTGGTAAAATTAAGTGCCTCGACTTATATGCGGGTCGACTTATACGCGAGTATATACGGTAACAAACCAGAAAGACTGCGTACTTGAAATCAATCAACATAAGAGCAGCTGAAACTGCATTAGTGGTACATTTAGCGTAGAAATGGAATGAAGCCAAGCAGTTATGGACAAAGTGATGAACAAAGTTAGCTGATTTTGACTGTAGTGTGAGTCTAGCATTTTAGTTTCACGCAAAATCACTTTCACACTCATGACAGGATACACACTCCTAAGCACACTTTTGGAAAATAATAACTTATACTTTCAGTATCACTTGCTTCTAAGTAAACACACACAGTATTGGACTGTAAATGTTTTCAGGTATAAGGATTTTCTGACAACTACTTTGTACACTTTTGTAACCATCTGATCAAAATAGAGCGATAGACAGACACCTGGAGAGAAATAAAGTAAGAATTAAGCTACAAGGATGTGCTCACCTCAACTCTGACTGGCTTCCCAGGCCTTTTGATGTCCAGCAAAAGCAGGTAGTATATTATCAAGCCCCCAGTCTCAAGTGCCTGTAATGCTTTTGTTGACACACCACAAGCTCTGAATAAAAGTTCTCATCATGCCTGCCACACTATATACACTACACAGCAGCAGCATCACTATTCCATTTGAACTGCCCTCAAAAATCTGAAACATTCTGGGAATTGACAAATATGTGCTAATTTGAACTAATGCATTGCTTCCTAGCTGGCAGAAATTTACAATGGATGATATTGTTATACTGCAGGAATTTTTTGTGGCCTTCTCTCCCCTGAAATTATCCAATGACTGCAAGGAGGAACTGAGTCACTGGGAAGTAATGTGATTCCTTTAAGCAAACAAATGACTAAACACAGGCAAACTTTTACTGTAGACAATTTTTTTTGGTCTGCAGTCAATAAAATCACTTTCTGTTAAGTCACTTGGCTTCTGAAAGGTAGTATCACAAGGTAACAGCTATTTCTACTGCCTAGAATTATTTTCATACACTAGTAAGGAAATATTGGGCCCACCCAGAGGACTGGAATGGCAATGCAGCTGCACCAGGAATGAGAATAATTATTTTCTTCCTCTATACAGAGTAGGAATGAATATATGACCAGCATTTTACAGAAATTTTGAACTTGGGGAGAAGAAGCCTCCATTAAACATTGCATGGAAGAGAACTAGTCTTTGTCAATTTCCAGGTCCCTGGAGATGTGTGGTTCAGGATTTGATTCATGCAATATAAATGACCTGCAGGGCAGGACACACAACACAAAAAGCAAAAGAAAATGTAACTTTTACTCTTTCAGTTCATTTGTAAGATTAATGTCTGTCATGTGATACCCTGTTAACTCACCGTTGTCCACTCTAAGTGGGGATTACAGTTACTAAAACAAAACTCAATGAACAACAAAAACAGTGGAACATTCAATGGTTTAAAGAAACAGTTTAAAATTATGCTTCAGCTATTTCTTTTGTAAGCAGTAGGATGAAGTAGAATCTCTCTCACACATAAGCAGTTGTATACAAACATATTCACTACATCGCCATGTCAATGGAAGCACAAAAACATTAAGAAAATGTATCTGGAAAAAGGTGAAATGTAATGACAGTGGCAACAGGTCAGAGGACAAGAGTATCCTGATTTCTGCCTTTGGGTCATGTCCCTGGCAAATCTGGGGCTTTTCAAAGAACCTGAAAGGGAAGGCAGAAATGATCAGCTGACCTTTCCCAGCTGGACTGAGTTCTCTAAGGCCCCTACTGCACATGCAGAATAATGACCTTTCAATCCATTTCAGTGCACTTTGCAGCTGAATTTTGCTGTGCGGAATGGCAACATTCACTTGCAAACAATTGTGAAAATGATTTGAAAGAGCATTATTCTGCATGTGCGGAAGGGGCCTAATTCCTTCTCACTAAATGTACTATTTCCCCTCCTTCATAGTTCTATATAGGGCCTTTTCCTATTTTAAAGACTCCAAGTAAAATGTTAAATCAATTCATATAAGAAGACATGGATACCACAAAAGCTCTTAACTTATTCACAGTCGTTTTATTGCATACCAATAGAAGGCAAAATCCCATTTTTGGGTAGGTTCATTCTTAATTTAAAAATAGTTTTCTTCCAAAGCCCATCATTATTACTGGTATTACTAGGAATAATAATAAGAGGCTTCTGCGGAAAATTGTTTTTAGAATTTTTTATTATAAGGGACAGTGCTGCTTGTTTCTCCACACATACAAACACCCTTCTCCGAACTTGGTACAATCATTTTAGTTCCTTCCTGATAAAAACTGTCCATAATGCATAGGTTGAAAAGTACAAGCATCTTTCATTCTGCCCCAGGCCCCATCCTAATGGAATGCTGTAAATGCATTTTAACAGATATTTTAAATGTTTTAGGTTTTGTAAGATTGTAATATATGACTATATTGATATGACTGTTAGCCACTCTCTGAGCGTACTTGTGGAGAGAGTGAGATATAAATCTAATAATAAATAATAAAAATATGACATCAGTAAGTGCAGATTAGTTATTGTTGATTTATATCCTACCCCTCCCCAAACATTAAAGATGGATAAGACATGAGAAACAAAATGTAAAAAAAGATATATATGTGTTAGCACTGCCTCATTCTTTGTTTTTATATGGTAAATAAGAGCATGAGTATGAGGTATTACATAAAGTGTAATAATTTATCTAGTCTGTTGCTGAAGTATTATTAAATGGCTAAGTTCTAAATTATAGGAACTTCAGACACAAGGGAAAAGACCAGTGAGAAGGAGAGGAACATTCCCCAAAGGACAGCATCTAATTGCAGATGACAGTTCTTGTGCAAAAAAGGAAGTTCTGCCATTGGTATTGCAGCATAAAAGGAAAAGAAGATGGGAAAGAAGAGAATACCCCAGTTTTATTTTAAGGGGAAGCAGTCAAGAATTAGGAGCCAAGTACTTCTAAATTTTAATCAACAACTTTCTTCTCATTGGGTGATTCATTCCTGAATTGAAGGTTTATCTCAAGATTTCATCCAAAAAGGTCTTGGTGAATTCAATGTGGTTTGAATTCTACAAAATTGCTTCTCCATCTGGAAAGAAGTCTCCAGATATATAAACATACTACCCCACTCAGCAAGGGACTTGAAATTTAAAACACCAGATATCTGGATACTTACAGAGTGAACGGTCACTTTCCAGGATGTAAAGAGACAGGATTTTCAGGGACACATCCTGTTTTCCAAGAGCTCCAATTGGACGTCAGAATCTTAGCCCCCACTTCATCTGTGCATTTGTTCCAAATAGTTTGGAAATTCTTTTTGCTACATAATACGTGAATTAATGCAGATGCTCCAAGCTCTTTCCCACAGCCTTTGCACAGTTTGAAAACTATTTCTATTCTAATGACTTTTTAATAAAACAGGCTGTAATCCCAAACACCACTTATGTGAACATTCTACAGAAATGAAAGATCAACTGTTTATGGTTGGGTGGGTGGGAAAAGAGACATACTCCCCCTGTTTATATTTATCTATATGCTGCAAGTACTGCCAAGACCTTGAAATTCATTTCATTTGTTTCTCATACCAGATTTGAGCTTCAGTATGCATCACATTAGCCCTCTGGTCTGATTAAAGCCTCTCCACTCCCCCGCCTTTAATCTGTGTGCTGTTATGTGGAAGGTGCCAACTTCAGAACAGACAGTTCTGTTAAGAAGGACATTTTTTCTAAAATAAAAAGCACAGCACTTTAGAAAATTTAAACAACAGGACTTGTGATCAAAATAATTCATAAAGGGAAGGGTTTTATTAAGTCATTTCATGAGTACACAATGCACCCTTTGCTTTGCTTTTTTAAATAAATCTGGCAGTATGTATGCCAAGGCAACACATCTGAATACAATATCACAGGACGCACCCTAAATCATCTACATCTGAAGCACAGACAGTGAGCTCTCTCTCTCTCTCTCCCCCCCCCCTTCTTTCTTAGTGCCTTTTTGTCATTTTTAGTTTTGGAATAATGCACAAAATATTTTCCTCCTTAAGCATCACATTTGCTCCTCCATTTTCTGAATAAACAGGCATAAAAATAGTAAACTGCTGAAAATCCAACCCTCGCTTGTAAAAACATGCACACACACACACACACAAACTCGAGGATAATAAAATCTAACTTCTAGAGAATCCCTCTGGCACAAGGAAACCTGTTGTTCTAATCCCCCTTTATCAAACTTGAGTGATAGCTACACACAACACATCTTGACAAGGCTCTCCTGTTTCTCAGGCTTTAGTTTTTTTCCGCCCAAGAGTTGGAGGAAAAGGGATACAGTGTACATTTTCACATTCTCTAAGTTTGCAGTTGTTTTTATATAAGAAGCAATTTGTTTGGGTCATATCAGGTCAAACGGGAAGCCTGCCCAGCTCTCGGTTTTAAAGGAAAAACATACAGAAAGACACAAAAACACAGCAGTTTCCTTCATTAAATTCCACTCTACCTGCCATGGGCATGAAGCCACAATGGAATTTCCCACCCTGGCTGAGCACAGCATAACTTTTATTTTTAGTTTTTTTGGCATTTTATAGAAAAATCATATTAGTTTGCTTTTTTATGTGAACTTTGAGGCAAAGGCTACGGTTACATTGAAAAAAGAATACAGAAGGATTAGAATCTTGGGACTAAATCTTAAAAGTCCTGAGTCAGGGACTGATTCTGACCTCCTCTGGCTGGCTATGAACTGAGAATAGTTTTCACTAACCGCGATGGTACTTCATGAGATTAAAACCAGCGTTTAGCAATAATCCCTTCATTGCACAAGACTGCTTTGCCCATTTGGAGAAACAGCAAAACATGGAGGGTGAACCACTAGCCTGCAGTTTCAGTTTTCACACTGGGTAGTTTGTCTGAGGGGCGTGTTTATATATCTTCCCGACAGCAAGCTGTGCAACACCCACAGATATTTGCAATATACATGTTTGCCATCAAAGAGAAGTATAAGTTCCCCCCAGCGGCAGAAGCGTGAGCTGCTCACTCATCCAGTTTGTGCCATCTCTCAATGCGTGATGAAACCTTTCTCAGTATTAGCCAATTTGTGCATCGGCAAAGCAGTGTTTACAATGGAATATGAGGACTACCTATGCCCCACTACAGGAACAACAAGCAGCTCTTGTGTTCCTCTGGTGCCATTGGTGCAATCCTGGCCATCCCAGTGACAAATCATGTTCCATTTCTATGGACCCACTAATGTTGGCATACCTGCAAACATCATCTATTCTTTACTAAGACATATGAAAAGCAGCAGTTACGTAGTAGTTAAGAGCAGGTGTACTCTGATCTGGAGGAACCGGGTTTGATTCTCCGCTCTGCCGCCTGAGCTGTGGAGGCTTATCTGGGGAATTCAGATTAGCCTGTGCACTCCCACACACGCCAGCTGGGTGACCTTGGGCTAGTCACAGCTTCTCAGAGCTCTCTCAGCCCCACCTACCTCTCAGGGTGTTTGTTGTGAGGGGGGAAGGGCAAGGAGATTGTAAGCCCCTTTGAGTCTCCTACAGGAGAGAAAGGGGGGATATAAATCGACCTCTTCTTCTTATACCTACAAAATAGAAACCATTTCCTAACATCAGAATGTAGCTGTGGTGATATCCATGTAAACCAACTTGTGTATCTATCACATCTATCACATCTCCAGTTTTCATAGGTTGCTTGCTTGAGCGTTACCTGCCTAAGAGCAAAGGAATCATTGAAAAGATGCAGTGATAACATGAGCAAACTGCTGAGAGTTTTGGGTCTGCTGATAACATCACCAGGCATTAACAGGTTGGTGCCTTGAAATTCAAACAAAATCACTTCTCTATGAGCTGAAACCCAATAATTACACTCATGCATAGGACTGCATCACATCCAGAGTTTGATGAAAAGTTCAATTTTTGAAAGACTGCATGATTTTTTTTCCAAAAAAACCCCTGCATATGCAACAGGCATCACCCCTGTCCCAATATTTTAATTTTGCAGATGTAAATCATTTTTAGGGGCTAGAGAAAATATTCAACCATTTGGTCTTAAAATCGTCCATAGAACCATAAAACTGGTTCATAGAAACACGGATATGCCAGGGATCTCAAGGTCATGCAGCCCAACCCCTAGCACAACAGGAAATTCACAATAATCACATTATGTTAGACCTTTTTTGTTGTAAAGTTCATCTCCAACTGGTACAAAATTTCATAGTAGCATTCATGTAGTCGGTTGCCCTTGGAAGGAAAAGCCCTAAGTTGCAGTAATGCAAAGCACATTTCACACCTTGTTCATGTAGGGTTGCCAGTCTCCAGGTGGTGGCTGGAAATTTCCTGGGATGACAACTGATTTCCAGGCACAGAGATCAGTTCCCCTGGAGAGAGTGGAAGCTCTGGAAGGGGACTCTATGGCATTATAAGCCACTGAAGTCCCTTCCCAAACCCTGCCCTTCTCAAGCTGCTGTTCCAAAATTTCCAGGTATTTCTCAGCCTAAAGCTGGCAACCTCATAGTGTAGACTGTGGTTCTAGTCCAGAAAGATAGACCAGTATGGTAAAAGGAAGATTGCCCCAACACTGGCTGCCCAAAGTTTATCCCACCTTTTTTACAAATATTAGCACTCTAACATTTGCAAGGGCTTCCAACCTACAACACCAAAATTGGGGCAAAACCAAAAGAATCTGGACATGCTGATGCAGAGGACTGAAACAATGGATACTGATAGGCAACCCTTATTTGGATGCCACTTCTCAGTCTACCTACAAATTAATAAATGGAGGCAATTCTGGGGTGGAAGCTGACTAATGTCAACTCCACACCAGGCCACACCTCTGGATTGCCCCCACTATGCTGTCAGAGCAGGGGCGCAAGGGCACTGGGAGTCCTGGGAAGCTATGGTGGCTGCCCATGGCGAATTTGCCCCTCTACCGGGGTAAGTGCCCCAGGGCGGGCATGTCTACCAGCATAGGGTCCTGCTGCCTCCCCAACTCCTTTCAGTCTTCCCTGGATTGACCTGTTAATGGGGGTAGGGGGAGGTAGAGGAGGGAAAAGAAGATCCACATTATTTATAAATGCATCTTCCTGTTTATCTCTGAACTAGAGGATGGAACTTTTTTTTATTTTATTATGAAGACAGCACAGAGTTAAACTCTGTCCCACCAACCAATCTCATTTTATTCCCCAAGAAAAAAGATCAAGAAAAAGCATTTGCCATGCTAGGAATGACTATAAGATTATATTGTATCTGGTCTGTGGGCTGCAAGCTGGCCCACATAATAAAATAAGCTGAAGGGACACATATTAATATATTAATTAATTTTACTTGTAATAAAATTAATGTAGCAGGAGGTAATGTATTTTGATGACACCAATAGCAGTTTTCCAATAAAACATTTACTATACATTGGCTTATTTATATTTTAGAAATTAAGACAGGAATCAAATGTTTTCAAAATCCCAATATAGGGATAAGGATACAGCTGTTCCAAAAGTTCACTTTCTGAAGAACTTTTTCTGCTGATGTTATTATTATCACCGTTATCTTGTCAGGTTCTATCGGTAGTAAAACAGATAACAGAGGCACAAAACCATGCCACATTCACCTGTCACAGCGTAAGGAACTACTGTGCTATTGCAGCTGCTGTTAAAGTTAATGCCTTCTGCAGTGGATTGGGGGGGGACAGGATTATGGACTCTAAATATAGCTTTTGTCCTTCAGATCATTCTAAATTATATATTTGGATTAAATACATATAAAACCTCAGGAAAATGCACGGAAAAAGTCCACACCCCTATCATTCTTTTGTTGGCAAAAGGGCAGCTTCCCTTCTGCACTTAAAGAATCTGTGGTCAAAGAATATTAGTGTCTTTGTGTGTGTCTATCAAATTATTACCCTGCATTTTCCCAATGAGTGCAAAATGATGGATATGGTTCTTCTTTCCTCCAGTTTATTCTCCTGACAACTTGAAAATATAGGCCAGGAAAGGCTGAGTGAAAGAATCTATCTGGCCCAAAGACAGTCACTAAGCTCCATGGCTGAGCAAAGATTTGCTCTGGGGCCTCCTTGGTCCTAATTCAATGCTCTACATCACACCTACTAAGGGCATATATCCTTGGAGCGTAATCCTCATTTTCCTTGTGATTGCTTCTCTCCCCAGCGGACAGTAGCTTTCCTTCTGCCCCGTTGGGAATACATAGGCAAGACCTGATTTACTTGGCTTTGGGGAGAGTAGGAAAGGGTCACTCATTCTTTCATGTAGGTCGGAAATTTCTAGTAATTAGAAAGATTACCCCTTCCCCATTTTCACCATCAGAATCCACACTGGAGGTTGACTTAGGAAACTTAGGTTGCAAAGGACAAAGAAGGGAATAAAATAACTAGTAAAACTACATTTATTTTATTTTACTTCCTTCATACGCCACCTTTCTAGCCAACAGGACTCAAAGCAGCTGACATGTGACTATTGTATCAGTTCAATTTGAAAACCTAAATGAATTTGAAATGTATTTCATTATATTTGAAATCTGGGCAAAGGATGAGAAAGAATTAGAAAGACTTGAAAGTAGTCAATAAAAAAGTGGCCACTAAAATAAAAAGTCTAAATAGCCGCTGTGCCACAAGTCATCACTGTGATAGGAAGCTAAGGACTAAGAAAGAGAGACTGTAAGCAAATGCGTGTGTGCCTTTGGTGCTGCTACTATTGCTAGGTTTAATCGGTTTCAGGTAGACCTTTAGAGTACTGTTATAACTAATAGAAGTTACATACTGCACTTTTATAATATCTTTCATCTGAGGACTTCTTATGACTTAATTAAAAGGGACACTGCCAGGTTAAAACCATAGTTTTTTTATTAAGTAATTTCCTTACCTGTATCATGAATAACAGTTTGGTTATTACGCAGAAACAATTTTTAAAATCTAATTTACTACTTTATGTAGTTAGGCAATTTTTAAAGCATCTAGGGAAATGAAAATAGGTTTGTCAGTTTCCATTTCTGTTCATTATCTGTTCTGTTGCAGTTTCCCACATACCAGAACTGGGTTCTTGAGTTGGGATTTTTTAAAAATACAGCATGTAATTCCAAATCACAGAACACAATTTTGAGCTAGAACAATGTGATTTTTCGAAGTTTTCTATATTTAAAAAAGGGGAATGGGCGGGAACTATTCAAGCTCAAACTACCTATCAAAATTCTTTCAAGCCTTAAGTTTCCCAATACAATGATATTTTATTTTGTTTATTTCATTCCTTTCACAGTTAGTAAGTAAATGTAAAATACTTTGAAGGAAGACCCACATGGGCAGAAATTCCTCTAGTAAACATCAGAGCCTTGTTCTGCTCCCTCCTCTAGGGGCAAGCATATACCTGCAGAGTGGATTGATACAGGATTCTAACATGTTATCCGGTAAACCCTACATTCTTCTCACAGTCTCATGTTTGCACATTAAAACCTTTGTCAGTTAGCATAATTGGGGACACGGAGTTGCCCATGAATCAAAATGCTGGTCAACTGAGCAACAACATATACAGTGGAACCTCAGTTTTCATTGGTAATCCGTCCAAAAAGAATCGATGAAAACCGAAACCGATGAAAACCGAGGCAAACTTTTCCATAGGAATCAATGTAAATCCAATTAATCCATTCTAGGCACTCCAAAAAACATACCAAAAACATATTTTTGGTGAATAAACATAGTGTTTAATGCTGAAAACAGTAACAAACAATAGCACGAGGACCAGCTTCAGAGCCAGTGGACCAATGTCACACCAGAAAGCTGTCCAAAGAGGTCTGTTTCTGACGCCTCTTTAAGATTTGTCTGAAATGGGGCAAGACATTGTTATTAAACAAGTTGCAGACATGGCCTGCAACAGCTTTGTCGGGATGATTTTTCTCCACAAACCCCTGCACCTTACTGCAAATCAATGAAAACCGAGGCTAATTTTTCACTGAAAAAATCAATGAAAACCAAAACCGATGAAAACCAAAGGCAATGAAAACTGAGGTTGCACTGTATACACACTTGTCTAGATCTGGGGGCTTTGCTGGAATGCTGAAAGATAAATCTCTTCACTACCAAACAAAATGGAGGAGAACAAAAAGCAAAGAGACCTGCGGTGAATAATTTAGAAGTAATGCTCAAGCAATCACATGTTCGTAGAAGTGACTGAAAAAATCCAAAGCTATCAGAACCAGTTTACAAAAGAATTTAACATATCCTCTGTCTGATGTCCTTATTTCATGGATAGCCTTAGCACACAGTGAAGATTCTCACTTCACTGTAACCTGTTTTGCTAAAAAGATTAGCCTGAACACAATTTCTGCCCAGTGTCCTTATTTCTTTTAACATAAAAAGCAGGGACTGCAAGTTGACTGTTATCTTAAAATAATCCTGTTATAATATTGCAGTGACATTTATTATGTGCATCCAGTTACACATGTAAGAAATATCTCCCTCTACACACACACACACATTATTCTACCTCATCTGAGATAGCAAAGCAAATACTGTCAATGCTTAATTCCAAATTATTTCATATGTCAACACTAAACATGTACCTTGAGACAAGTAGTTTAATTACTAGAAGAAGAAAACATGGATTTTCTCATGAATTAGAAAAATATTTAGAAACATTCTCTGTGACCAGGGCTGGGGTTTACCGATAGCGTAGAGAGGCAAAAAGACCAACCCCCACCCCGCTGTCAGGATTGGGATTAATGGATTTATCCCATCCAAAAATCCAAGCTGTGGGATGTGGAAGTTCCAGATGTGTACCTCTACTTTGCAATGGAAGTGTGCTTAGTGACTTTAGGCCAGTTATACTCAGTCTATCCTGCCCCACAGGATAATTGAAAGGATAAAATGGAGAATGTTAGCGTCTTTGGGAGATAAAAATGGGGTTTAAAATGAAGTTAAATAAATACACCCCCCCGTCAGTGAAGATCCAAAAACTGCAAAACCCTTAGAAAAGACATAGGGAGCGGCCCAGCAGAAGCCGGTGCAGAAGAGGTGGCTTTGCACGGAGCCACCTCTTCTGCGTTCCCCCCCCCCACTCAGCAGGTCAGAGGGCAGCGTGGGCATGTCCCTGACGGCCTCCAGAGCACGCTGGAGGATGAGTTGAGTGGAGGGGACGGAGAAAGCACCGTCTTCCGAGCGGTGTGGTTCGCACCACGCCGATGAGAAGACGGCGTTTTAGAATAACCTCGCTCAACAAGCGAGGTTATTAGGAGCGGCTTGACGTTGCTCCCAGGTGGCAGGTGGCCAGGACGGCGCTGCTGCGATCCAGCAGTGCCTCCTGTGCGAACAGCTGCCCAGGTACGGCATTTTTGCTGTCCCTGGGCCGCTGTAAATGGCCCATGCAGAAAGGGCCAAAGAAAAGCACAGACATAGAAATAGTCTGGTTTCACTATCCTGCATACCCATGTTGCTTTCAACCCCTCGTTTATATTTAGCAGAAGTTTTATTGTATCTGCCATAATCACCTCAATATTAGTCAATGAGACCAGACCAGAGCTTCCTTTAGTTCTGCATTTCATTTTGTACAAGGACCCTTCACAGTGGGTTTCAAGCAATTTGGTGCAATAGAAATTTGGATATGGTAGGAGAAACTGTGATTCTTAATGTCAAAGATGATTATATCCTTTCCCAGTGGTTGCGCTCCCAACCATTCTCACCATGCCTACATCTTGTTGAGTGCCAATGTGAACTCCTTTGCTGCACCTATACCCTTTTCCACTAAAAGAACTAAGTTCAGTCGTGTGTGCTGCGACAGAAGTTGCAACAGCGTGTTTGTGCATTTTAAAGTAGCGCAGATTCCCCTTTCAGCGTCTAACAATCTTATTTAAGTGCCACTATTCACTGCAAGAAAGAAAATGGAGGGCACAACTACAGAAAAAGGTACATCTTACTAATAGATGTCCAGGGCAATATAAATGCTATTTTTCGAAGAACTATGTTTAATAGTGCAGGGAATAATGATTCTGACGAAAGTGGTGCTTAAATAAGATTGTTAGATGCTGAAAGACAATGAAAGACAGTCAGAAGAGAAGAAGGCAGACACTAAGATCCAGTGGAGCATTCCACCACACAAAAGATCCAGGCGGATTAATTCACACATCTCCTGAGTTCTTTTGGAGGAAAAGGGTACAGCTCTCCATGTCTCCTTCGCTGGGCCCTTTTAAGAGAGCCTGGCTAGGCAAGCCTAAGCAACCCCTGGTTCAGCTCACACTATGATACTTCATTAACATGTGGCCAGAATGCGTACAATTTGTATATGTTGGGAACAGCCATCTCCCACTAAACTCTACAATATTTAGGACATCAAAGGAGTTCTTTTCTTCCAACACTCCTGCTACTATGTTGGAAACTTCAATTGATAAAATGAAATGTTTTAAAGTTATTGGTTTGTTTACTTTCAATCCAATCCCTACATTGTTGCTTAGGTACCTTCTCCACCCCAAATTCCATGTCTTGTCCATGTTTCTAGGTAATAAATCTTGTGATCAAGACAGATGACATCAATAGCAGGCAGGCAATTTATCCAACGCTGGCCATTTAAATGACGTTTGCTACAATTCAGGTGCAAACTGCTTTGTGCTCTTTAATTATCTGACTCAATCTTGACCCCAGGGGAAAACTGATGGCCACACCACACTGTATACCACACACACCACACAGAACAAAAACAGTTGCAAAGCTGCCTAGCATGATACTTGAGTCAGGAAAGGAATATCAAACGTGAGACAAGTTGATCTGAGGCTCAACTCATGAGTTGTTGAAGTGGTATAATAAGGTAGGTTCACCTGTCAGACATTTTTGCTGTTGACTTCTAACATGCTTAGCCATGGCCTCTGAATTTTCACAAGCCAACCATAGCATGCTCTCTCCCAATAAGTACCCTTTCAAACCCTTTTTACCAGACAGACTTTTATGGTCAATAAATAATCTCTGCTTCACCTGTGTCTATCCTGGTTCTTGCCTCTTTCTTACCTTCCAATGGCATTAGATCACCTGTAGTCTCTAGTACTGCCACACCACAAAGCAGAAACAGCCCTTTGTGCATTTGGTTGCAACCAAAATGCTGTCCCCTAAAAGCTCCCATACTAGAAGCTACCATGGTTTGCCAACTGATGATTATGGCCCCAAGTGTATACTTGATGCTTCCAGTAGGCTCCCTGCAATACACATGAGGAGCATGAAGGATGGGGGCCTCCTGACTATATAGCCTACAATTCTATTCTATTCTACCTACAAGCCATTTTATCTACTAGGCTGTTAAAAAGTAGTAATGTTAATGCATTCTTTCATTCTGCAAGTACCTTGTTTTTCTTGCTGAAAATAAACTAATAAATGTATAAAATAAATAAATAAATAAATGAAATCATGCATGACAGTAAAGCCAAGGAAGGGGTGAAAAAGCAGAAACACTTTATTGGCCTTTCTTCTTCACTGAACACCTACTCTCGGGCTATTCACAATTTAGCCTTGATTATTTTTAGTAGCAGCTTATAGACTCATCTGCTGAAAAGCAATGTGTAATTAATTTTCTTTGTGGAATTTCTTTCTGACATGAGTCTTTCGAGACTATAGACATATCCACCACATCCAGCAAGAGTTCACAAACTGGCCATAACATTTACAGTCAGTACACAGAACTGCTGAGGAAATAGTTTGTGCACTATGGCCTACTTCTATGGCTGCTTCTTGTCTCCAGATTTCAATGCAACTGAATAAATATTGATCTCTTCGTCCTTTGTCTGCATATGCTAAACACACCACATATTGTCTGGAGCTCTTAGGAGCTAATCCATTAAGACCACACCACATTAGCCACAAAGCCAATATTACATTCAAGAAAAATTAAAATGCTGATGGTAGTTTACCTTTAGACATTTTCCGTTTTCTCTTAGGATTGAAAAACTGTACATCAAATACTGAACTGCTCCTCTAAAAATGGACAAATTCACACAAAAAGGAAGCTAATTAAAACCAATTTCCTGGAAGACTCTTACTTTAACAGAAAATATTTTGTCCTGTAAATATTAGAGTGATACTTGGGCATTATGGGAATTTGTGAAAGAACAGTTGATAGTGCATCTAATATCACTGTTAATTGGAATGATTCACCTGATACCCACTTTCCTCATGCTAAAAGCGAGCAGGCATGTGTGTGTGGGGGGGGGGGGGCACACAGGAAGGCTTTTTTGGTAGCAGGCTCCAAGCCTCCCTGCAGAAATTCATCAGGTGCCGACACTTTAAGCAGGGAACCTACAAATAACTCACAGTGGTAGAAAACCCCATCACCCTGTTGGCTTTCAATTATTTCCCTCCATATTGCTTCCTTCCTTTTCATGATATCGCCTTCTCTTCCCACTCTGCCTTTTGATGCCACTGATGTTGCTGCCACTGTCGCTACCACTGCCACCACCACTGCCTTCTCCTGCTCTCTTATTGCTTCCTCTTCCCCTCTCAACTCCTTCACTAACCCCACTCTTCTGTCTCTCTCTTCACCTTCCTCAGTTTGCCTGTTGCTACCTCCCACCCCAGCTTGGATTCAGAGTATATGAAGGACCATCTTTACCCATTCCTATCTGCTTGTGTTCTAGGTCTTCCTGTGAGACCCAAGTTTATCTGAACAAAAGTTATTCTGGAATTCCTCCTGGGAGGTTGAAGAAGTGCTTTCTGGAGCAAGTTTAAGAGTCAAGATCTGCTGGTTCTGATGCATCATTTGATGCTTTCTGTATTTAGTATTTTAACTTAATTTTGTCTTTTAATGAAATGTTATTGTGTGTGTAGTTTTGTATTTTATATTTGTCAGCTATCTTGGGGATCTCCAAAGGGTGAAACTTGGCATTACATAATGCCAACTGGATGAAGAAAATATATGTTCTGGATTTTCCACTTTTGTTTGTGATAAGGGAGTAACAGTGCTTCATGTTATTTCTGCAGAAGAAGAGGAAGAAGAGGAAGAAGAAGAAGAAGAAGAAGAAGAAGAAGAGGAAGAAGAGGAAGAAGAAGAGGAAGAGGAGGAGGAGTTTGGATTTATATCCCCCCTTTCTCTCCTGCAGGAGACTCAAAAGGGCTTACAATCTCCTTGCCCTTCCCCCCTCACAACAAACACCCTGTGAGGTAGGTGGGGCTGAGAGAGCTCTGAGAAGCTGTGACTAGCCCAAGGTCACCCAGCTGGCGTGTGTGGGAGTGTACAGGCTAATCTGAATTTCCCAGATAAGCCTCCACAGCTCAGGCGGCAGAGCTGGGAATCAAACCCGGTTCCTCCAGATTAGATACACGAGCTTTTAACCTCCTACGCCACTGCTGCTCCTTAATGTACATGAAGGCATTTTAGAACAGTCAAGCAGGACACTGAGGTGTGCTTTTTGATATAGCATAGATTTAACGTACTGTTTTTAATTGAGGTGTTATTTAATTTAAAAAAAAGAGATGAGTAGATTGTATCCTGCCTCTCAATTCAGCTAAGTGTAGAAAAAACCTTTTGCACTGGAATAGCTAATTGGAGTTGTGGGGTACAACCCTGATCTTTATAGTCTCATAGTGCATCGTAGCAACTGCCAGTAAGGGCTATTTCATGTATAACTTTGTGGATACTCTCTCATTATACACTTGAAAAATCGTCTGTGCACGTACAATCAGTTAGAGACAAGAATATGTGTGTGAGAGAGAATGTACCATCAAGTCTCAGCCAACTCATGGCACTCTCAACCATGGGTTGTTCAAAGCAAGAGATAAAAAGAGGAGGCTGGGTATTACCTCTCTCCTCATAGCAACCCCAGACTTCTCCAGTGGTCTCCCATCCAGGTATTGACTAGGCTGACCCTCCTTAGCTTCTAAGCCCTGAAGAGCTCAGGCAAACTGCCATATTTGAGCTGTGTCAGGACCGAGTTTCATTTCCTGTAATCCCTTGTAAGTTTCACTTCTCCGAATCCCCTGGTTCCCGCCACAACTAAGGACCGCCCACCAACACACCTCATATATACTGGAACTGAGGGCAAGAACCCTCAGTTCCAGCACCCTGTAGCTAGGGCAACATATATCAATAAAGTTATTCCTGTTCTACAGAGCTGACTTCGTTTGAGTGTGTTCAGCCTTACAAGCTGCCAAGAATGTGCGACCAACTTCCAAAGAAATAAAATTTCCATATGTGTCATTCATACACACATATCACCTGTCTCCAGTTTTATTCACTAAGAGAAGTTTCCAAACACCTGGCTGACCAAAATAATGTACATGTTTTCCCCAATCCAAACCTGCTCCCAGCTGTGCATCCCTCTCCGCATCTATCAACCTGATGTGTCATTTCCCAAACCAATGAAAGCTTATAAGGAAAGTAGAGAACCAGTGTACATCTAGTTATTTGCTGCCTTCATGAAAATGGGATGGAAAGTCACTTTCTATTTTGTATGCTGTTATTTGTCTTAGTCAACAAATGCTTTTGAGTAATCAAAGTACACTGCCACGGCACATGAAGTTTCTAGTCTTACCTATCACGGCCCCATGCCAGTCAGTCTGTCTACTTTCTTTTCTAAAGACAACAATATTATTAGGCATCACAAGAGCTCATAGCAATGAATTCTATCACTTTTCTGTGTGTTGCATAACGTTTACTTTGCTCTGAACTCCCTGCCAACCAGCTGAAATGTTCAGAGAGACAGAATGTTTTCTCCCCATTAATTTTCTCCGCACTGTTCATAATTCTGTAAACCTCAGACAAGTACCATGCACACTATTTTATTTTCAAGTGAAACAGCCCCCAGTTTTAAATCTTTGTTAACAAGGAAAAAGCTCCATGCCCCTGATTCATTGATATGCCCTGAATACAGACGTCTTTGTCTTTCGTGTTGAGCATGACAACACTCAATGGGATATCTTCAGAAAAGCCATTATGGATGCTACTCGAAAAGAAAAGAAAAAAGCTCCGCGTACCCTTGTGCTAAAGAAAGGTAAATAATACGGCACAGACGTGCTGATTAATGAGCCAAACACATGCTTTGATTGGGCACACACAGTTCCTGTAAACAGAAAATGTGGTGGTAAACTACGGACTGCACCACTTCATACTGCTGGTGAGGACTCCCCCTGTAAATGGGCAACATCAACAGATGTCCGAACACCTACATACTCTGCTGTGGCCCCCACCGTGTGGAATGGCGTGCCTGAGATGGGATAGGTAGCCCCACGTTTCTGCTATTCAACAAGCTACATAAAACAGAATTGTTCAGGAGAGCACTATTATAAAGGCAACAGGGTTATAGTTTAATGCAAGAATTCAAAAAGGCAGTTTAATAAAGGCAATGAGACTGTGGGCTACATTAAACTTAAATGTAGGTATCTCTGCAGTACGTATTATCTTGTTCTCATTATACTGTTTTCTACTATGTAATTCCACTTTTTGTCATTGTTTACATGTCTAATACATATGGTTTGTTTTCAGATTTCTAAGATCCCATTCCTTCACTTCTTATTTTGTTGAGCACACTGACTTATGTTGTGCAACGCATCGAGTCTCAGTGAAAAAGGCGGACTATAAAGAATACAAATAAATAATAAGTGAATGTTGTTACATGCTCACCCAAACTTCACACAGAAAAAAATGATGATGGTATGAAGAGTTACAACCTAGTTTTTTCCCCTGACATACTACTTTTCTACCCAAAGGAGGATGGGTGGATACCATTCCATCATATGACCCCCCCCACCATTGTTGTCTCAAATGGTACAGATGAGAAAGAGGCTTATGATTTTATTTGTGAGAACTAGGCATATATCTCAGATTTTGTTTCATTCTCCTACCCGCCCTAATAAGATTTGATTTCCCAGCAGTACTACTAATACAGTGTAAGAGGTTGGAAAGTCACTTGTCCTCTCCATGCACCAGTTTCCTTACCTGCAAGTGTTACTAATACTACATAAGTACCTCCCCAGGATGTACATAAAGTTCTAGCCATTAGTGACTTCGAACTGCATCAGTATCCTCAAAAGCCTAGTGCTAGGTAAGCAAAATAATTGTTAGAGTTCTAAAGGAAGTCCAAAGCTATTTCAGGTATTGCCATGAAGCTCTAGTGAGGTACATTAAATTGCCATTGTACTGAAAAAATAATTAACAACCTACATTTTGGGGGGGGGTTCATTATATGAACTATTTAACTGATTAGTGATTTACTCAGAACCTTGCAGCCATCGAGGGAGAAACCATAAAACATTAAAAGCCAAGTCTTTGAAGGGCTGTCTTGAAAACCGGAGATAACAGCAGGCCGCTTTGTTCTGCTCATTAAGGATAAGGAACATATTAAAGCCAAAGTAATTAGATGAACTGGTCAGAAGACATCCTTTTTGGCAATACGTTGATGTAAACACACATAAGATTTTAATGGTACAAGTCTGAGTATGTGGGTGAAAGAGCTCTGGAAGCAGCATGACCCCTACCCCAGTACAGATGCCACCTCATACTGGTGTAAGTGGCATCTAAGGGCACATATGCAGTGCCGGGGAGCCATGTAGCTAGGTGATACCCTGGCATCAAGGCAGCCCTGGCACCAGCACTCCTCCAGCACAGGAGTCTGCATTGGCATTGATGGGGGCATTCTCAAAGGTGTGGTTCCCAACTATTTTCAGCCCAGGAATGCCCCCTTTTGTTGGCATGCATCTATGCCACCATAAAGAGTGGCACAGACCATTGGGCTGCAAAGGAACTTCTCAAAGCCATTAAGGCAAGTTGCCTCTTGGTGCTGGGTGTGGTGCTGCAATCCTCTGTGGAGGTAGTGAGGCTGCGCCGTGCCCAGTTGCTACCCATCCAACAATTGTAGCGTAGACAATAGTCTTCAAGAGAAAAATCACAACATCATGACTGAATGTTTTGTTCCAACAGAAATTCTGTATAAGGCATGTAAGGCATGAATCGATGTTAGCCATGTGAATACTTGGAGACGCATTACCAGAAAAAATCACAAACTCATGCCTTTATAGAGAACTGTACCCTCTAGGGTTTTGGAGGGAAGATACAGGAAAATTCCCTTTGAAAAAATTGTGATTGTCCATTAAAATAGATCGATACGATGGAACATATGTTTTTCAGGTGTTCTTTGCTGGAAGAGCCTCGTAAAGATATGTTGGGTCCGATATTAAAGAGATTTGCTGGTAATAATAATAAATATATATTAAGAAGGTTACTCCAGGGAACAGACCCTAATATTACATCATCAATTGCAAGATTTTGTGTTTACTTGTGTAAATTTAAGAATTTTGAAGAACAATGAAAAATAGGGTGAAGTTACTTTTTAAATAGATACTGAGAAACACCAATATAAGTCTTGGTCATATTGGCTGCTGAAATATGCAGGAGTATTATTTTAATTGTTATCTTATATTAGCTAAGAAGGTTCTAAGCTGGTTTATTTTAAATTGTATTGTAAATGCTTTGGTCAAAGACCGTAAATAAATCTTACTACTACTAGAGAACTGTCTTCTTTTCCAAAGCCTGTTCATTACCACGGAAAGAAAAACCTCAGAAGGCGATACATAAAGGTAATTCTACACATGCTTGTGTTCTGGACTCAGCTTCAATTTCATTAACTGCTAAATAGATAACACAAAGTCCAAATACAGTATGAATGAAATCAAAATCATTAAACTTACTTATACAGAAAAAAATACAGAAATGAAGGGCTAAAGAACGACATATAGAAGGCACAACATTCTAGAAAATAGTTTTCCAATTCCCTGTTTTTCTTGGATATACCATTTATTAGGGCCCAACTATGAGGTTATGTAAAAGAACCCAGATGGATTTTTTTAAAAGCTATTCCCAAATTTAAAAAAATACCTCTATTTCCTCTACCCAGAGCCAGTCCACATTAAAATGAACCTTTTAATTTTTCTTCTTGCACACTCGGTCTTATTCTACTGTGGATACTCTCCAGCATTAAGCCAGAGTCCAAGAGGCTTGGGCTAGAGGAAGACAGGAATGCATCAGCTCCAGCAATATGTGATGAGACGTGCAAGGAAGTAGATAGCAGTGTGCTGACTCCATGAGGTGCAAAGAGCTGGAAGAGCTGGATAAGGCAATGGTAAAACCTGACATGGAACCTAATGTGGAGGTTGTGTTAATGCGGTCAGCACAGGTGCCTCTTCCTAAACTACACATCCCTTTGGATTATTTATTTGTTGGTTGGTTGGTTTGCAAAGTTTATACCTCAGCTTTCTGCCCTCACCCAGTATAAACTGGTAAATTTCAAACAATGATGAGGGCTTAAATTTATTTTGTGACTTTCACTAAGGACCTGATACTAAGAATAGGGATTCATACCTGGAATTCCCAGATCCTAGTCTGACATTTTAATCGCTATACCACACTGGGGCTTCACTTTTATTACAAGCATTATAGACGTAATAATAGGGGAATTAAAAACAAACAAACAGTTAAGACACATTTGAACTTTATATTAGATCCAGTCCAGTATATTTTCATATTGATCAAGTTTGAGATTGGCTAGATCACTACCAACTGTAATTATTTTACATAGATGCAGATTTAACAATCTGCAAAGGGCCAAGTGAAATAGGCTAGACTTATTGATGAATATAATTATTGATAGAATATTGTTAAACTCAATGGGTTGAATGATGTATGGTACCTCCTTGCCCTCTCCGGAATATACATTGCACTGCCCGCCTGCCTATCTTATCCTGCCCTTATTCCTTATTCCCCTGAGCCAAGTTCTACCAGAGTTCTAGTCAAGTATATTAACAACTATACCATACAAGGTATTGTACGGTATGCTTATTTTACAATCCTTTCACAGCAGTGGTGGGATTCAGCAGGTTCGCACCACTTTGGCAGAACCGGCTGTTAAAATGGTGCTTGTAAACAACCAGGTGAATCCCACCACCACCTTTTCGCAACATCCTGTGCCTTTGTGCCTGTGTAATTTTGGTAAAGAAAAATTCGTAAGTGACACAGAATATTCTTCCCTATGAAAGTTCTTCTGTAACTAGTGGCACTCTTTAAGGGGTATAACATTCCTTATCTTTTTCGGCAACATAATCACAGTGCTACTTTTGGAACATGTCTCCTCTTTCTTCCTCTCTTACTTTAAAAAAAATTCTGGCTGTGTCTACTCAAAGACAGACCTGCACCCAATCTACGAGGCTCCCAACCACTGGGAATGCCTGCTAATGGCACCACATGCCCAGCTTTTCTTATCAAAGTAGAAAAACTGACAGCAATGTATGAAAGGCACAGCAGGAAGTAATTGCTCCTTGTAATTTCTCTTTCAATTAATATTATCATACTCTTTTTCACTGACAAAGATAGTGCACCTTTCCATAGTCCTAAAGACCGAATCACAGATGGGACTCATTTTCCCTTACTGAACTGGACGTAACTTATCACAATGGAGGGGCCTAGTTTGAGAATTTTGAGCATCTGTTTTAAAATTCATAATTGTTTTGGTTATTAATATTCTTTACTACATAAGGGGCCGAGAAGAAAGAACAGTAAATATAGAAATAAGCATATATGGTTACAAACACACACATGCAAGAGTGGCTCAGTATTTTGAGATTTTTATCGACATTTAAATATTTTACAAGTAATATGTTCTTCAGCTTAAAGGATAAATCAATATAATGCCGTTGAGGCAGAGAATACACTTTTTGTGCACATGGCTGCAGCTTTAACCATTCACATAACTCATATTATATACATCTGCACTGCCCCTCTATGCCATTCATTTATCGTGTCAGTGTGAGAGGAAACAGGGTTTCCCATTTGCATCCGGGAAGTCTGTTTACCTCTGCAGGTTTTGCCTGGTCTATTCAATTGTTCACCATGGGAAGGAGTGAGAGTCCTTCCCAACCCACCCCATTGAAAAGGTGGGGTCCTATGTTTATTGACGCTATGTTTATTGATTTTTTTTGCTTGATGTTATGATGTTTGGTATTATACCATTGTTGTTCACCGCCCTGAGCCCTTTGGGGGAGGGCGGTATACAAATCGAATAATACACTACAATACAATAAGTGGCTGGGAGGAGATCAGTTCCTCTCCAACAACTCAGAAGTAGTCTCACCTTATGGCTACGATAAATTTGGGTGTTGTTCTTCCTAGTTCGGATCTCTTTTTTCTCCTAGGAGCACCACTGAGCGAGCGGCATCCTAACTTCACTGGCCACTCCATCAGCATGAGAGGGAAAAGGGAATTCCATCTGCCTGGTCTTCCTGCATTTAAAAGTATACTGGATGGAGGGTTTTTTTAGAGGTGGTAATATAGGTTGGGTTGCTCGTGTTTTAATTTTTTAGAGTACATTTTAAATGTTTTGTATAGTGGTGTTAACACTGTTTTGTAAACTGGTTTGTTAAACGTGTAGAAGGTGAAGAACGAATCTGTTAATAAATAAATACACAGATAGCTCTATACTACATATAAATAACGCACATGGATCACCAACCCTGAGTTCACACATATGCATATTCTTTCAGAAGGGACACAAATGGCTTCCTCAAACTCTGGCCGTTTCCGCATGGCCATGATTGGGTGGGTGCGTCAGTGTACATGACGCCGACGCATCCCCCTGGGACCGTTGGCAAGGACGGTCCTGGTAGGGGTGGGGAAGACGGCGCAGCCTACGTGGAGGCTGCACCGTCGCTTGAACGCCTTCCCTTCCCTCTGACCTTCTGGCGTGTCATTCAGGCCAGGGGACACACCCCCCTGCCCTGCAGAACAGCTCTGGAGTCGCAGGGCAGTGGTTGTGTGTCCCCAGGCCTGGGCGACGCGCCAGAAGGTCAGAGGGAAGGTAAGGCATTCGGGAAAGGGGGGGGAATGGCGCCTTCCAGCTGCTGCTGTTCGTACGGCAGCGGTTGGAAGCCGCTGTTTCTGAAAAACCTCGCCCAGGGAGCGAGATTCAGAAACAGCAGCTTCGCGCCGCTCAGGGGTTGTGAGGTCGTGGCGGCCATGTGAACCCCTCCCCAGGGACGCCATTTTTAGTGTCCCTGGGTCTCTGTATTCCGCCTGTGCGGAAACAGCCTTTGACAAACACTGTTAGTATATAACTAAGGAAAAACCATGGATCACTGGTAGAGTGCATGGTTGTGCATACAGAAGGTGCCAGGTTCAGTCCTTTGGATCTCCAGTGAAAGGGTTATCAGGTAGCTGTGCTGAGAACATTCTTTTTCTGCCCAAGATCTTAGAAAGCAGCTGCCCATCAAAATAGACAGACCCTAGCTACATCAACAGATGGGTCTCACCTGGGTTGCCATATACCCTCTGGTGATGGGAGCTCTGCTCATAAATGGTGGGAGGAAAAAAATCACTGTTGGTGATGCCACTTCTGGGGAAAACTTGGAAGTTATGTCTATCCTCTCTATGAATGGTCAGAAACTCTGGGGTAAACCCATATACTTTATATGATTCATAGAAAGAACCAACACCCCTTGCATGTTTCTCTCGAAAGTAATATCATGATATCATAGATTATCACCCCACCCCTCATCCCGCCTAATGCCAGCTTCATTAGTGTAAGACAGCTTCACACATTCAACGGTTCAAAGAGATGTTGGTGAGAAGCTAAACCATTTCCCATTCTAATTCTGATCTCTAATGACACATCCTAATTCTAGATAAGTCTGCAGAATGAATGTGGGGTCACGGAGAAATGTGTTGTGCATACCACCGAAGATTCCTGCACAGTAGTCACATCCAGATGTACACATCTCTATTGCTGAAGGACAGGTCTTCTAAATTCTCTTCTTTGTTTTTGTCTTCAGTATGATACACCCTGAAGAATTACAACAGCCTTCTCAATTACTTTTACCAGAATCCACAGCAGGACACAGAAATGAATATGTGCAGCAAAGGCAACGTTTGCTGATCTCCAGTTTCTAAAAGGCTTACTGCTTGTACACCAACAGAGTTGTCTTATAAAGGTACTAACTGAGCTTCCAACTCAGTTCTAATAATCATAGGCCCCTTCCGCACATACAAAATAATGCATTTTAAACCACTTTCACAGCTGTTTGAAAGTGGATTTTGCCATTCCGCACAGCTTCAAAGAGCACTGAAAGCAGTTTGAAAGTGCATCATTTTGCATGTGCAGAATGAGCCTTACTGTGGTTCCTGAGCTGAACTATTTGTGGTTTCTGGAGAAGGGCCCTTCCCAGCCCTGAGATTCTTTAACTGGAGATGCCATGATCTGAACAGGGATTATCAGGTATACAAAGCATTTGCTCCACCATTAAGCCATGTACTTCTTCGACTTTCTTATGTTTTGAGTGATCTCCGTTACTTGTAATAAAGTTTGTCACTAGCTTTCTAGCATAAAACAGAAACAATATAAATCCAGCAGAAGTTTATCACCTTAGAAACAACAGTCTTCCTTAGCTATTCACCTGAACTACACTGCACTCCCTTTCAAACATGAAAGACAACCCCCCCCCTTACTAATTAATAGATTTATAATAATAAATCTGATAGGTCTTTCATATATTGCCTAAGTAAAACAATACAAGTACCAGCATATAAAACATGAACACTCACGCAAACATAGAAATAAAAAATGTAAGATGCTGTGAGCAATTTTTTTGTATGCCTTGTATGCCAGAAGCAAAAAAATTCAATTGTTACATGTGTAGATTTGCTGAACATACTGGCTTCACTCCAACCTATTTCAATGGCAAAGTAGATCTTGCCATTTCTCTCCAAAAAGGCACTGTTGAGAGATACGGGACCTCCAGACAAGAAATCATGCAGCTGAGAGGAGCAGCAGTGGCGCAGTGGTTAAGAGCAGCTGCATTCTAATCTGGAGAAACCGGGTTTGATTCCCCGCTCTGCCGCCTGAGCTGTGGAGGCTTATCTGGGGAATTCAGATTAGCCTGGGCACTCCCACACACGCCAGCTGGCTGACCTTGGCTGGTCACAGCTTTTCGGAGCTCTCTCAGCCCCACCCACCTCACAGGGTGTTTGTTGGGAGGGGGGAGAGGAAAGGAGATTGTAAGCTCCTTTGAGTCTCCTACAGGAGAGAAAGGGGGAATATAAATCTTCTTCTTCGGGGAAATTGAGTAAAATTGTCTCTCTTTTTTTCTATCAGTGAAACAGCAGTAAAATACAATCCACAATTCAGGAAAAATGTGATGGGTCCTAAAAGCCAGAAACCTCCCTTTACAATGGATATTTCCATTTCCCAGATCACTCAGGAGCCTAATCCTGAGGATCAGGAGACCACTGGAAACAATGTGGAATGAAGGTGTGGTGGAAGGGTGGAGTATCTAGTGGGAAATCTATGAAAGTGGCACAGCCTCTCTCTTAAAGCAAGAATACGTTTTGGATTAAATCAAACAACTCTCTAGTAAGAAAAAGGTATGCAAGATTTTGATTTAAATGGGGCAGCAGGATTGGAGGAAAGAAAAAGAAATAGAACTTCTGTCGAATATACAGAAAGAACATATTTCTCCTGACAGCTGTTCTTTACAGACAATATTAGCCTGTATTTATCTTTGTTCGTGACAATAAATAAGAAAGTAAGTAAATGAGAACAACTTTTTTTCTTTGATCTTAAATATCATCTTTATATTGATTCACACATAGATGTTTATGCCCAGGTAACTTCAGCTTTCAGTGGGGACTTGTACGATTGGGCCATCACTGATATTATACCACTGAAACAATCACTGACGTATTTTTGTATAACCTCAAAATCAATGCTTTTCAATGGAAATAGTTTGTACATTCACTTTCATCAAATATATGGTATTCAGATCCAATTAAAACAAGAGATAATAGATATGTGGACCAAGAATAACTAGTCATTTGATGGTGAAGATTATAGAAATCATACTTTCCTCCAATAGAGTAAAATATTTTTTAAAAAACCAATCCCACAGGCAGCAACCTTTAAAGAAAAAAAAATCTTGACATCAGCAGGAGCCTTGATTGTTTAAAGTATGACTTTTAGAGGGTTGATGGATTCACTTAGATGCTTGTGACAAATCAATGAATGACATGTGGTTGATTGTTACAAATCTATACATTTAATATGTTTAAGATGATCCTTTTCTTGTGCAATGGAAAGTAATTTGTAGTGTGCATTTGATATGCTCATTTTGTATTTCTGTGTTTCTTTACATCTGATCTTAGTCAAAAGGTTGATAAGCAATGCATTTGTTTTCAGTGATTTCTATGTAAAGTGAAAATAACCAACTTTATACAGACCCTAGAATATTTTCGAGATTCCTCTTCTGGCCCTTCCATCCCATGTTTACAAACATGCATATTCACTACAGACAATTTGTACATTTTATCAGCCTATTTATTTTGAGCTGTCAAGCAGGCAAACATTTAAGTTTGCATTTGCCTGTCTACTCTGTGGTTTCTGACATTTTCTAGTATGCTACACCATAGTATTACAACTGTGCAAACTGATTTTTTTTTTTGGCAGAGGGACTAATTCCACAAAAGGGGACCTGAAAGAAACGTGCATGCAGGTACACCCCATTCCCCCTGTCTTTGCTTTTTCCCCTCTCTTGTACCTCTTCTCTGTCACTCTTTCTCCCCAAACCCCCTTTCTCTAAAGTAGCAGCTACTGGGTGAAGTGGCACAGGGAAGGAATCATTTTCTCTTGTATCCCCCTTCCAACACTATTTTTTTTTTGTTTCCTTCCTCCTAAAGTAAAGGTACTTCCTTAGGCGAGCACCAGGTCATTTCTGACCCAGGGGTGATATCACATCACAATGTTTACTAGGCAGACTATGCTTACACGTGGTTTGCCATTGCCTTCCCCAGTCAACTACACGTGCGGATCCCAGCAGAGCTGCCTTCTGAATTTGACAGGTTGTTGTTGTTGTTGTTGTTGTTGTAGATTTCACAGCTGCCAGATCTTTAGCTGGTTGTTGGCTTTCATTACAATTCAAGCCTCACCCAGAAGCCTAGGAAGTTGTAATGTATCGGCGTAGTATTCATGCGGATCCCTGCAGGGCTGCCTTCTGAAATTGACAGATGTTAATTTTGTCAATTCGAAGATGTTTCAAGTGCTGCCCTAGTGTTTTTGGGATGGCACCCAGTGTGCCAATTACCACTGGGACGACCTCAGCTGGTTTGTGCCATAGACGCTGAAGCTCGATTTTCATATCGTGGTATCTAGTGACCTTCTTGTGTTCTTTTTCAATGACCCTGCTGTTACCGGGGACTACTATGTCGATAATGCTCACTTTCTTGTCCTCAATCACTGTGATGTCTGGTGTATTGTGTTTCAACACTTTGTCCGTTTGGATTCGAAAGTGCCACAGGATCTTGACCTTCTAATTTTCCATTACTTTCTCTGGACAATGTTCCCACCAGTTCTTAGCTGTTCTTATGTTGTAATTCTTGCATAAATTCCAGTGGATCATCTTGGCCACTGAGTTGTGTCTCTGTACTCAGTCTGGGCAATCTTTTTGCAGCAGCTGAAGACATGATCTACAGTTTCATCAGCTTCTTTGCACAATCTGCATTTTGCATCATCTGAGGATATTATTTATTTATTTATTTATTTTATTTATAATCAATTTTATATACCGCCCCTCCCCCGAAGGGCTCTGGGCGGTGAACAACATAATCATAACAGTAATAGCATTAAAATCCCAGTTAAAACAGCGAATTAAATAAAATTACAGCGGCATCCGACAAAATATCATAAAACGTAATACACCCACCCTGAAAGCAGACCCAAAAAGCTGGGGGCCCCCATAGAAATTAAGGGCCCAGAGCGTAAAGAAGGAAGGGAGGAGGGGGGAGGGCACACTTCAGCGGTCGGCCCCTCCAAACGCCCGGTGGAACAATTCGGTCTTACAGGCCCTGCGGAACTCTCCAAGATCCCGCAGGGCCCGGATAGCTGGTGGTAAAGTGTTCCACCAGGCAGAGGCCAGGGCTGTAAAGGCCCTGGCCCGGGTAGAGGCCAACCGCATCATCGAGGGGCTAGGGACAACCAGCAAGTTGGCCTCTGCCGAACGCAGAGGCCGCTGAGGGACATATGGGGTAAGACGGTCCCGAAGGTACGAAGGTCCCAGACTGCGTAAGGCCTTAAAGGTGAGTACCCACACCTTATGAATGATTCGGAACTCAACCGGAAGCCAGTGCAAGCGACGCAACACAGGTTGAATGTGTTCTCTAAAGGCACCACCTGTGAGCACACGCGCCGCTGCATGTTGTACCAGTTTCAACTTCCGGATCAGACGTAAGGGAAGGCCCGCGTAGAGCGAGTTATAATAGTCTAGCCTAGAGGTGACTGTTGCATGGATCACAGTGGTGAGGTCTGCCTGGGAGAGGAAGGGGGCCAACCACTGGGCCTGTCGAAGATGGAAAAACGCAACCCGGGTTATATGGGCCACCTGGGTCTCCATTGAAAGAGACGAATCCAGGTGGACCCCCAGGCTGTGGACGGAGGAGGCTGGTGCCAATGAAGCCCCCTCCCACTCCGGCAGCTGAAAATCCCCCACCTCCCCCCGGCAGCCCAGCCAAAGGATCTCCGTCTTCGATGGATTCAGTTTTAACCTGCTCTGTTGCAACCATCCAGCAACCGCCTCCAAACAATGCTGTAGAGCTGCAGGGGCAGCAACTGTCCCCCCCTCCATCAGCAGAATGAGCTGAGTGTCATCAGCATACTGGTGACAGATCAGCCCAAAGCTCCGCACCAACTGAGCAAGTGGTCGCATATAGATGTTAAACAATAGCGGGGAGAGCAATGCCCCCTGAGGCACACCGCAATGAAGCGGGCACCTCTGGGAGGCTTGGTCCCCACACCACACTTGCTGACTCCGGTCCCGGAGGAACGAGACAATCCACTGAAGGACAGTGCCCCGCACCCCGGAAGCGGCCAGGCGGTGGGCCAAAAGGTCGTGGTCGACCATATCAAACGGTGCGGTAAGATCCAATAGTACCAGCAGCGCCGATCCGCCTTGGTCAAGTTGTATGCGGAGCGTGTCCGTGATGGCGACGAGAACAGTCTCCATCCCATGCCCAGCACGGAAGCCGGACTGGAAGGGATCAAAAGCCTGTGCGTCCTCCAGGAAGCCCTGAAGCTGCTCCAACACCACTCTTTCAATTACCTTCCCCAGAAACGAAAGATTCGAGACGGGGCGGAAATTGGCCAGATCTCCTGGATCTAACGATGGTCTTTTTAAGAGTGGGCGGACCACTGCCTCCTTCAACCCACCCGGAAAGACTCCTTGCTCAAGGGAGCCATTGATGATCTTCAACAGGTGGGGTCGTAGCTCCCCCTGGCAGGCTTTAATAAGCCAGGAGGGGCACGGATCCAGAGGACAAGTAGTAGGTCTAACAGCAGCCAGAACCCTGTCGACACTGGCTTCAGAGAGCAGGGAAAACTGGGCCAAACAAGGGCCAGAAGATGGCAAGGGAGCCTCTAGTTCGCTAATTGTATTCAACACAGTAGGAAGGTCCTGGCGGAGCGACGCGACTTTATCTGCAAAAAAGCTCATAAATGCCTCACAGCTAATAGCCAATTGAGAATTTGTAGACCCTGCGGGTAATGAGGTCAAAGTCCGAATTAAACGAAACAGTTGTGCTGGGCGGGAGCTAGCAGATGCGAGAGAAGAGGAGAGGAAGGCTCTCTTCGCCTCTTTCGTCGCCATCTCATAGGCCTTCATAAACGTCCTATAGGATGTTCGCGTAGCTTCGTCACGAAGTTTCCTCCACACTCGCTCTAGTCGTCTGAGTTCCCGTTTCATATGGCGTAGCTCCTCGGTATACCACGGAGCCAGCCGTGAACGGGGACGCAGAGGACGCCGGGGGGCAACAACCTCAATGGCATCGGAAAGCCGGGTATTCCAATCTTCCACCTGCTCATCGAGGGTGCCGGCGGGTTCAGGATCCCGCAGAGCATTCAGGAAACCAAGTGGATCCATAAGTCTCCGCGGGCGGACATAAATCAGTCCGTCGCCTAGACGGGGGAGGCATGGCAGGTCCATCCGAACCTTCAGGGCATAATGGTCGGACCATGGCACTCTGTCAATAGAGGATACGACCATATTAATTCCCGACCCGAAGACCAGATCCAACGTGTGACCCGCCTCATGAGTGGGGCCAGAACTTACCAAGGAGAGGCCCAGCGTCGCCATGGATGACACCAGGTCCGCGGCTACTGCACATGAGGCGGCATCGACATGGACATTGAAATCCCCCAAGACAATAAGTCTGGGAAACCTCAATGCCCAGTCAGACACCACCTCCAGCAGCACCAGCAGACCGTCCCCCGGTGCGCTAGGCGACCGGTACACCAGGAGGACGGCCAACCTCTCCGTCGCCAACCACTCTAGGCCGACACACTCCATGCCGGTGATCTCCGGGACCGGGATGGCCCTAAAGGGGATGGAGTCTCGGATGAACATTGCCACACTGCCCCCCCCCCCGGCCCCGTGTTCGTGACTGGTGGAGGCACACGAAACCTGGTGGGGAAACTTCGCGTAAAGCAATTTCGATTTATTACCCCTGGCAAGCTGGGTATTTATTTTACTGACTTTGGAAGGATGGCAGGCTAAGTCAACCTTGAGGCAGCTAATTGAAACTGACTACTGTTAGGATCAAGTTCAGGTTGTAAGAAAGGCTGTGACAACACTAATGCAGTTTGCAAATCCCTTCTCCTGTAACCCCATATTATCATCCTTCCCCATATGAAGGTTCAGGCAGGTAACTGAGGTAAGAGGCAAAGAGGGTAGTCAAAACACAATCCAGGGGTCAAAGCACAAATTTTCAGTTGTCCAAGGTTCAAAACCAGCAGGGCAAATCTGGAAGACACACCAAAATGATTGGACAGCTAAATGGTGATTACTAATGCCTACAGGTAGCTGGCAATGGCATGTCTATCACTGGTTGATTGACTGTCCAGAAACTTCTGAATGTAGGAAACAAACTTAACCATTTTCTGCTTACTGAAGATTTAATGCACAAAAACAGGTCAATGTAAACGTCAAAACCTGAGAAATTCTTGTTCTTAATGGAAAGAATAAAAGCCTTAACTCTCTACTTGAACATACAATAGTAAAGACTAATAAAATACTAATGACACAAGTGCAAACAGTAGTCAAATACTTCCAGATGAAATGTGTGGTACCTTATTTATGCAAAAGGAAGATGATCCTGAATATAAGACATCTCCTCTTGAAAGAGGTTATGCATAAAAACAGATGATTCTGAATTTAAGATAATCCACCCTCCTAAAAAGAGGCAAGACAAACAGCTAGAAGTGTCTGCCTCAAACTAAACTCTATCTTCTCAAGCGACATGTTGTTACAGCACCCATGGCCTCCAGGATTGCTTCTCTATCAATCCACAGCCAGAATGGAAAGCAGTGCCTCCCCTATAGCTTGGTCACACAGGCTGCTGCCAGCCCCATTCCTAGCTCATGGAAAGACAGACCTTTCTTCTCCTCCACGCTTTCTGGCCAAGCAAAAGTGTGTCCTGCAACCCAGTTATACTTCCAGCCCCCTCTGTAACTGATGATGAGTCTGCCCTCCTGTTGCAACTCTTTCTGGTTGAGCAAAAGTATGCCTCACAACACAGTCACACAGACAACTTCCAGCCTCATTCCCAGCTGATGAAAGGTGCCCTTTCTCTCCCTCTGCACTTCCTGGCTAAAACAGAAAGAATGTACCATTAGCATTTGCAGCTTGTGCAACCAGGCTGCATGATCTTTTTCCTCTTTCTATATGGGCACTAAGCATTTGCATAAATTTGTATATGTATACATTTGTGTACAACTTCCTTCTACCCCTTTAAAAAGCCTCTGAAAAGTTAAAAAAAATAATTTTGTTTTCAAATAAATATAGTGCTTTCAAATAGAACATATTATTTTGTATTCAATTTCCCTGCTCCTCCCTACCAAAATAAATTTGGGGATGGGTCACGGGTTTTGTATTAGAACGTATGTTGTGCAAGTGTAAACTCCAAGGTCCATTTCTACTGAAAGGGATTTCTCCATAGCAAGGCTTAAGACTGTGGAAACATGTCACCCATCCAAGGAAATTGTTCTTGGCCAGATAAACCATTACTGTGCTGCAGAATAGGACTTACTTCTATCCCCCCAAAAAGCTACTACCCTACATGGTCATATCCGGATTAAATGATTGCAAAGTACTTTAAATGCAACAGCTGCTGAAGATTATTTTGAAGCTTTTATTGTTTCAGAATTCTGCAGTTTGACTAAGTGGAAGACACATCTTCAATTCTGAAAGATCTGCATGGGCTTCCAATTAGTTTCCAGACACAATTCACTTTTAGAGCTTTAAATGGTCTAGAGTTAAGATACCTCTCAGTCTGCTTAATTCCACATGAACTTGCTGAGCTATTCAAATCTTCAGCAGAAATCCTCTGTTTTGTATACTCTTCTACCCTTCCTTCAGGTGAGAGGTGGCCACTAAAGGCAGTGCCTTTCTGTTACGATATCCCATCAGTAGAACTACTCTGCTTGTCTATGCTTGCTTGCTATTTTGAGTCTGTTTCCCAGCCAGAGTCTCTCCCATCTCTTTTGAGCTTGTGTGTGTGTGTGTGTGTTTGTGTGTATGCTGCTTAGCTGAGTCTTTTTTTCCCAGGGGGTAGGAATATTTTAATGCTTCTACTAATTTTATGGATTATGTTAATGTTCATTTTCACTGTATTTATCATTTGATTTGATGGTAAGGGGCATTGAGATTTTTTACATTCTAAGACACAGCAATATATTTCAGACCCCTGAATGTTTGAATCTAATGTTACTATACAACAAGAAAGGTTTGAAGTAGACTATATTTGTCTAGGGATTTTAGGCAGGACGTTAAAAGCAATTACATTATTCAACCTCAGGATAGGTCCTACTTTGTGTTGTTTTCTGGTAAGAGGGTCAAGAAAACCTCTCTCTTGGCAGGATACTAATTTCTGATGATGTCAATTAAGAAAAACTTCTGACAGCATGCGGAATGGGGATAAAAGTTCTCTAAATGAGTGTTTTCTTTACTGAAACCCCCCATGTTCTAAACCCTGGATTACTGGTTCATGCTACATCAACAGTAAAAATAATACACTCTACGACAAACGAGAAATAATCCAACCAAATTAAAAAGATAAGGACAAATGCCTGTAACAACATCTTGTTTTTTCCCTTTTTCCCCCCTCCCATTCAGTTAAGATGTAGGGGTTTTAGCTTCACAAGGTAGGCGATTTCAGTTTAAAACTTTCCAGAATAAACACAAGAAAGTGTTTCAGTTTATGAACAGTCACCTATTGATGTGCAATGAGGCTTCCGGAAGCAAGTATATCCATTGGCAGGATATCTGTAAAAGTTTGTACATTTTAGATGCAAAAGGTTGGATCCTGTGATCCTATTCTGCTAATAGAATCATGCTATTCTGTGATTCTATTTTGCTTTCTTACAAAGTCTCCATATAATTATTTAGAATGATTCCCCCCTTCTCTCTTCTACAAAAGACTGGCAGGCATGATGGTGGAAGATACTGTGAAGGTGGGACTAAGCCTGGTGCCTTGTCTGTTGTCTCCCTGTTAAGACTAGCTAGGTTTCACAATGGAGAAGGCAACGGCTTTCACCTGCTTCCTTTTCCTTCTCAGGGCTTCTCTCCCTCACAGCCTAGGGGAAAGTCCTCCCTACTACAGTGTTCTATCTCCTTTTGAAGCCGGGGCTGCAAGTCCTGCAGGCCCAGTGGCAAGTCCTCATTTACTGTGGGATAGGAAGTCATGTCGTAGGTTGAGGGTGATGAAGGAACCTTTCCTGGCTATTTCTCATTGTTAACCCCTTTTGCTCCTGGCTCTTCTCTCAGCTGCTCATGCTGTAACCATGAGTTAGAGCCTATTCCAAAGCCATTTACCCAGCTGGCCAGTGGCACATCAGAAAGTTACTCTACAGCCTTACTGAACTGCATTTTTGCCCACGCTTGACCTGGTCTTTCCCAATCTCAGCCTGCTGACTGCCAGGTGAATCCAGGAGCAGTTGGGGGGTGGGGGGGGGGGGAAAAGTACAAATTAAGCAAACTACTGAGGCAACAGATTATTTTCAGAAGAGATCAACTAAAGCATGATACTGAATTCCTCAGAAACCTTAAACAGGTTTCAAGCACACTATTCAGTGTATTGACAGACTGATGGAAAACACCAAAGACCTGAGGGTAGAAGTTCTAACTTTTTACCAGGGAAACTATAAGAGAAAACACAGGGAAGTTTCTTATACGCCAGTCGCTGAGCTGAATTTGAGAGAAAGATTGGTGGGGTGTTTTAAAGCACTGAAAACACATCTATCAACCAAAGAGATTTTATTAAATTAAATAATCTCTGGAACTAACTTCTCCAATGGCTGAAAAGCACTGCGGTCTGGCTTAGGATCAGAATTCTGTGGTTTGGATTTTTTTCATATAAATCCAGCAAAGGAAACCTTAAATTTTATGTATGCTTTCCATGGTAGATAGCCCTTGGGAGCTTTTAGGTTTTTATTGTGTGTTTTTTCTCCTGTTCAGGCAGAGCTAAAGATCTTTCGTTTCAAGAAAACACAGGAAAATGACCAGCAATATTTGCAGTTTCATAATATTAAATTAAGGGGATAGGGGAGAGTAGGAGGATTTTGACTTTTTATCGATATCTTACACAATTTGCAACATCCTGTAAGTTTAAAACAATGTTTTTAAAACATGCACAGCTTGGCCCCTTTGAAATTGAGTGGACTTTCAACAGTAGTTTGTGTCATGGCAATGTGGTTGGATGTTCAAGAAAAATATAGTGTGCCTTGGGTGTACAGTTAAATGATACCTTGGGCATATGTGCATTTTTTTTTTGCCACCAAGTCATACCTGACCTATGGCTACCCCATGGATTTTCAAGGCAAGAGACATTTGGAGGTGGTTTGCCATTGCCTGCCTCTGTAATTCCTTGGTGAGTTCCTTTCCAGATAGCAAACATGGCTGACAACATTAGGCTAGCCAGGGCTATCTAGGTTACGTCCACGTACTCACACTTTTTGGCTGTTGCTGTGCATTGACCCCCTAACTGGACTAATCAGCATATCCAAACAAAATACAGTGCAAAAGTTATTCTCCCTAGCTAGAAATGTAACACAAAACAGTGTGGGTATAAAGCAAGCAGTGCTGTCGAAAACCGCATGAGGGAAATCCACATAAGCAGCTGCTGACATAGTTTACTTGGATAATTCTTCCCCCATCACCCTCTTCCTGGGCAAGTGACATGAAGTATCACCTCTTCTGAATGATAAGTGCAAAAATCAGATAAATAAATAATAAATACACGCGGCAAAGGAAGAATTTTAGCAGCTACAGATGGGTAACTGCACCAAGTTTCATTTAACTGGGACCTCTTGCCTTCTGAGACTGCCACAGCAGAAACATCTGGTCGGTTTTAGATTTCCCTTGGATTCCCAACTTCAAAGGGAGTTATAAAGAATAACAAATATATGTACTGGCACTGCAAAAAAAAAAAAGAGCAGCAGGGGAGAATGGTAAAACTGTCCTTATTTGACTGCTAGTGACAGGCTCCACAGGCAAAACTGTGAGAAAATTTCTCAGAGGCTCAGGCAAATCAACAGTTCTTCGTGAGTTGCTCTGTACTGAACAGGACATTGACGAAGCTGGCACACAACTTTATTTTGCAATGACAGAACATAGTTTTTACATCAAGCTAAACTATCCCCCACCCCCTTCCCGCACACACACAAGCATATCCGGCCTCTTGTCCATCATGGAACTCAAGATGGCATACACTGGCTTACAGAAGGTCTGCCATCCAAGCACTAACAAAAGACAGAATAGCTTATACGTGGTCTCAGAAAAAGATGATAGCAGGATTGTATAGAATTCAACAATCTGGACCATTTTGTAGAATGCTCTGCCTGGATGCCTACCAAGTTTGCAAAAAGCAAGTATTGCTAATAGTTCTTCAATGAACTATAAATGCTCTTGTATCAAATTACCATGTTCAATAATGCACAAAACAATAGTTTTGACAAAGGCAGCACATAAAAATGAATGATAATTCTCATATTTGTTTGGGACTATATTCTAATGCATACAATTTTCTCCACCGCTGAATCTCAACTGACCGTACTAGCATAGTTATCTGAGACAGAGTATAGCTTCAGCAAAACTATGTGATGGGCCCTTCCACCCCACACCCCGGGGCCCAATTACAATCTGAAACATTTGACAGAAAATCTTTTTGACTCCATTCCTGTAGGCCAGATGACTCCAAAATATTGCCCATGGGCATCATGGGATCCACTGACATTTTTTTCTGGTGCCTGCCAAGTGTTTTTAGAAAGGGGGTGAGGTCAGATTCAGCTTTTGCCCATCAGGACTTCTTATTGGCCACTGGTGATTTGATTGACTGTGCAGATTTTTAAAACGGTGACTGAAGGAAAGCTATGCATAAGCAAAAAAAAAACCTCCATTCAAAACAAAATGCTCATTTTAAAAGGCATCCTGTTAAACAGAACAGAACAGATCCTGCCCAAAGATGTAGGAAATTTACTATTAGAATTATGCATAACCTCATTCCTTGAAATGTTGTGGTTGGTTTCATCTCCTACAATAGCCATTTTGCAGCTGTGTCCACTACTTTGCATCAGAATTTCCAAGGGTCTGCAGGCTCAAAAAGGTTGGGAACCTCTGCCATGGGCATAATGCTTTTGATTATTACTAGGACACTATATAAGTCAGCTGCGACTTGACAGCACACATATACAGACGACCCTATATAATGAGATGCAAGACAGAAAGAGATTATCCCTCTCAAGAAAGCAAAACTCTTTCTCAAAATATGGGGGTTATAGAAAATGCAGGTCACTCCAATGTTAACATATACCACATTTTGCCCTATGGACAGTTAAATAAATCGCCATCAGGGAAACTATTATGGCTTGCTCTGCTCTGAAAAAGTTCAGATTTATTAATAATGTTGTAGTTGTACAGGTTAATGAAAAAACCAGTTCTCGGAGCAAAGGAATTGGAAATAATACTAAGAGGAAGCCCCTTGTTCAAACTTTTCAGAATTTTGAATCCTGACTCCCATTGATCAGAAAATCTCTAATTTGTTACTGTGATTGGACTGGGGACAATATTTACCTTAAACTTTCCCTTCTCCTAGCTAATGATAAACCGGAATGCCCAAATGACTTTTATTTTATTTTACTAAGAAATGTTAAGGCTGATTAGATAATATAGTCACATGATTATTTCATATCATATACTAAGAAAGCAATCTACAAAAGGGAAACAAACTTATTTGATACAATTAATAGAAAAAACACAGTTGCTAGAAGCAAAATTCTGACCCAAACAAGATCTAGCTCTATTTGAAAATATATTTAATTTCCTAGATTTCATTGGACTTGGTAATCAAAATGGTAAGAAATCCAATTGTTGTTTTCTGTGAAACAGAATGCAATGATGCACTGAAATGTTGCAGAACAGCAGAAGGCGAACAAACGTATAGCCAGACCTATTATAATCGAAGAGAGTGATTGTTAATTCTGTGTGCACTCACTGGCAATAAGTCCCTTTGAATTTGGAGAAACATCTTAAAGCATTCAAAACATCAAAAACTGAATAACACAGTATGACAACTTACGTTAGTTATTTAACAGTTTTAATAACATCAATTTTTAACAAAATTGAAAGTACCCTATATACTTAAGTATATTAAGTATAAACTGAATATAAGTCGAGGCACCTAATTTTGCCCCCAAACACTGGCCGTTTCCGCATGGCCTCTAAGCGCCCCCACGGAGCCGCCTCTTCCCCCTTCCTTGTCCCACTTACCTCGTCCCTGTCGTCGTCCTGCTGGCCTCCTAAGTCCCTCCCTCGCTGTCCTCCGACCCCTGGAGGTCGGAGGGCAGCGTGGGCGGGGCTTAGGAGGCCAGCAGGACGACAACAGGGACGAGGGAAGTGGGAGAGGGAAGGGGAAACAGCGTGTTCGCACCGCACCGCCGGGAAGACGCTGTCCCCTCAAAAACAACCCTTTAAAGGGTTGTTTTTTAGGGCGGCCTGACGCCGCCCTGAGGGAGGGGAAGGGCAGCCAGGTCGGCGCTGCTGCGTTTCAGCAGCGCCGCCTGTGCGAATGGCGGCCTGGGGGCGGCGTTTTTACCGCCCTCAAGCCGCCGTTTTTGGCCCATGTGGAAACGGCCACTGGGAAAACTTATTGACTCGAATATAAGTCTAAGATGGGAAATGCAGCAGCCAGCTTCCCCTGCCCACTTCCATCCAAGGCTCCACAGGGTCTCCGATGGAGGTGGGCAATGGATCTCTGCACCCTGCTCCTCACTCCCCCTGCCATGGCAGCTAGAACGAGGTTTCTACAAGGCTTTGACAGCCCCCTCACTTCCCACCATGGCAGAGGAAAGCATGGCAGAGGAAGGGGAACCAGAGTCCAGGGCAAAATGGTGCCCAGGCCTGTCTGCAGCAGCCCTCCCCCCATGAGGCCACACACCCCTGCCAGGCTGAGCACAAGTGCAAGTGCTCCAGAAGTCCATGCTACACAGAGCTCTATATGTTAGTAAAGGTGAGGTTTTCGCAGACAGGTCCTGCCTTTGGGTTATCTTTGAAGTTATGGTGAGTATTTTTAAAATTATAATTTTAACCTGTAATGTAGGTTTAACATGTTGTTGTTGCCCTGAACCCTTTTGGGATGGGCAAGGTATAAAACTAAAATTAAAAATGAATTAAAAATTTTTTTACAGCATGCCAATGAGCCTTTGCTGAATATGCAAATTATATAAGACATAACAGATGAGATGCAAACATACCCTTTCATACTGCTAAAACAGATCAGCAAATTGGTTTCCTTTAACTAGGTCATGTTTGATTTGTGAAATGTATGTGTGTATTTACAGTGTTCAAAGTCATTTTGAATTTGCAGTAGACCAAGAAGGAGGTGTGTGTTCATATGTGTGTGGGGAGGCACAAAGGATGTGCCCCGGGAGCCAAGGGCGCAGCATCCCCAAAAGGTTTGGGAACCACTGCTCTACGGGAATACATGGCAACCATACTGGCATGCCTCACTACATTATTAGCCCCATCCAAAGGGGGCGAATTTGCTCATGGGAGCAGTGAGGCAGCTACACTGATGGATTTGCCTTCTCTGGGGCACTTACCCAAACAAAGGGGCAAAACTGCTGCTGTGCAGTGGCCACTGCCCTCCCCGGCATTGGGATGCAGCACCAGATGCAGTGCCAGCATCTCAGTGCCTCTGCCGGGGTAGTGGGGGGCAGCTAGTTGTGTGGCTGGGGGGAGGAGCTGATGTTAGCTGACTTTGTTCTAGCCATTTGGCGCACTGCGCTGGCGACCAAGGAATCAGATTTATGCAATCTTTTTGGGCAGCATAAGTCCATTAAGGCCAATGGGGACTTCTTGGTGGAGGTGAAGCCTTGCTAACACTACTAGGAAGCCCCTTTGGGGAAGCGGTGGATGGCTTGGTAGTGGCACTGCGATCGGATGAGGCTCCCCACCTCTGTTTATTTTTAGTGATTTAAAGAGGAAGAACTATTTATGGATGGTCTTAACACAGCATCCATTTAAAGGCCACAGAAAAACCCAATTGGCAAAGGAACTACCCTTCTTAATCTTACGCTAAGATAGCATGATATGTGATTATTCACAAGCCATATTTTACACAAATTCAAGAAAGATGAATTAAAGGATAAATAGACCTATTCCCTCCACTGGCACTTGAACTTTACAACAACATCCCTGAATGCACAAAAGAATATACATGAAATGAGGATTAGGAAGGAGAACGTACATTAAAAACAAAAAATGAAAAAGAAAGGGTTGTTTGGAAGGGTCCTTCAATATTTTGTTAGGCTTTACAGATTCCAAATAAATGTTGTGAGGTAAGGGTATATTACTCTCCCCTACCCATGTAGGGGCTGGAAGCCTCTAGAGCAGGGGTCTTCAAACTATGGCCCCCCAGATGTTCATGAACTACAATTCCCATCAGCTCTGCCACTTGCCCATGCTGGCAGGGGCTGATGGGAATTGTAGTCCATGAACATCTGGAGGGCCATAGTTTGAAGACCCCTGCTCTAGAGGAACAGAACCCAGCGCAGGATGGCCCCACATTACCAGTAACTGCCAAGTGCACTGCTGGCACGTCAACAAGAATGCTCACTGGGGAGGGGAAGAAAGAATCAATAGAAGCCTTCAGGGAATACGCTTTGCCTGGAAATATAAAAGCAATTATAATGTCATAAGTTTCTGTCCAGACCTGCAGAGTTAAACATAAAGTGCGATAGGAAAATGTATTGAAAAGGTTGAAAATAAGAAGGCAAAGATTGTTTGACTGTTTTTCAAACTGAATAAATATCTGCAAATGTATTTTATCAAATGGTACATCCAAAGTTAGGCGTGGCACATCCAATAATTTACTTGCAGACGGAGAGATGGATAGACAAACAGTTTAGAACAGGAAATAATTAATTAAGAAAAAAGAAAAAGGGTATATAGCGAGAGCAGGACTTTTATTGAAGGAGAGTTACTTATGAGTAGCAATCTCAGAGTAGCAATCTTGCCTATGGGACTGGCATTGCTAGTGGTATATTAAATGCAGTCTGAAATCTATATGTTAATTCTGATATGTAGAAAAGAGATTTTTCAGCAGCAGAATAACTCACTGTATGGAAACTGTCATAGACAGCAATACCATATCTAAAGAATTAAAGCATAAATTATAGCAATACCTCAACATGGTATCTAAAGCTGGGTCTGTGTGAGAGCGGGCACATGCTACAGCAGCACAAACTTTAAGTAGTTTTTTATGTTCAGAGCACTATATATGTAATACCACAGGCTGGCCTGATCTTGTCAGATCTCGGAAGCTAACCAGAATTGGCCCTGGCTTGTATTTGAAAGGGAGACCACCAAAGAATTACCGAAATTGCAATGCAGAGGCAAATCACCTCTAAACATTTCTTGTTTTGAAAACCCCATGGGGTCTCCATAAGAAGAAAAGTTGGTTCTTAAAACCTACTTTTCTCTTCTTTTAAGGAGTCTCAAAGTGGCTTACAATCAATCATCTTCCCTTCCCCTCCTCATAACAGACACCTTGTGAGGTAGGTGGGGCTGAGAGAGTTCTAAGAAAACTACAAGCGCAAGGTCACCCAGCAGACTTCATGTGGAAGAATGAGGAATCAAACCTGGTTCATCAGATTGGAGTCCACCGCTGTTAATCACTATACCACACTGGTTCTCAAGTCAGCTGTGACTTAACAGAAATATATGTAACTAGAACTATGGTAAGACTGAACCACTTTAGCACACTTAGGACTTAAATTGTAAACCAAATGCTGGATAAACCAAGTTTTTGCTTAAAATAGTTATATCATCAAAGGCTGTCTATAAGATTCAAATATTTGTAACATACAAACTAGAATCAGCCTAATAAAAGATATAATACCACAGCTCTATGAAGCATACACACTAGCCTTCTTCCATTCTCTGTTCTCAAACAGTCCATGCCGACCTGGAATGCTGTGAAGAAACAAGTTCTAGAACCTGTATAATATCTTTGAATGAACTGACAGCATTTGGGGCTCTCTTGTTAGAATGACTGGACAGTAATGGATTCCAAGGCGACATATACTTTTCTCCTTGTTCTGATTCTCTATCAGTGCCACTCAGTTTAGAACTGTAATAATATACGTCTCAAGCTGGTCTTCATTTAGCCATCAGAATTTGGCTAGATTTAACCTGTCAAAAATTATTAACCATTCTGAATGTAACCCTACATGCAGCAGAAACTAAATGGGATTTTGTGAGCTTTAAAACAAAGTTTGATTTATTTATTTATAAAGTTTGGTCTATTTAAAAAATAAATTTAAATGTGCACCTTCATCTGAACTAATATCTCATGATAAATGACTTCTGAGTTCTATCTGTGCGGTAACTGAAGTTCTAGTATAGATTATGGTAAGCGGTTGAACACAAAATATAGATAGTACAGTACAAAAAAAGCCGAAAACACGTCTTATCCTAAGGGAATAAATTGGCAAGTCTCTGTTACTTATCAGAACTCCTGAAGAAAGTCACAAACTAATAGCAAATCCTAGAATAAACAAAACTGATTTTTCCACTTTAAAAATATATCAAAATACATATTGTCGAAGGCTTTCACGGCCGGAATCACTGGGGTGCTGTGTGGTTTCCGGGCTGTATGGCAGTGTTCTAGCAGCATTCTATCCTGACGTTTCACCTGCATCTGTGGCTGGCATCTTCAGAGGATCTGATAGTTGGAAAGGAATATATACTCCACTTGCTTTCCTTTCCAACTATCAGGTCCTCTGAAGATGCCAGCCACAGATGCAGATGCCAGCCACAGAATGCTGCTAGAACACAGCCATACAGCCCGGAAACCACACAGCACCCCAGTATTTCAAAATAGCTTACAAATTGGAAAATGCAATAAAAACATCATGATGTAAGTAATAAATTTACCTCAACTACTAAATAAAAATCCAAAATACCATACCACAATTTAAGAACATTTAAAAATAAATAAAAATTAAAAAGATTCGTAATGGCATCAAGAAAAATATTCTATCTTTGCAATTACCAGTGATAAAAGACAAATTATCAAGATAATTAGTTATCTCTGCTGCAAAATATTCGATAAACAAGGAAGAAGTTCTCATTTCTAATTTTATTGTGTTCAGAATGACATTCCTAGGAATATCATTCATGCAGAATATGGCAAAAAATACTCACTATTTTTCAGGTAGTCACCTGCCTGGGGCAGGTAACAATTTCTTCTGTCTCAGTAACTTGTTAACCCTTTGCCAATAGAGTAGATAAGAGGTAAATCAGATAAATGATAGGTGAGCTGGTAAATATTTATGGGGAGTTCTTAGTAAAAAAAAGTGCTTGTGATCTGTATTATACCTCAAAAATTGTCTTCAAATGAACACATTTAATTTATTCTAAAATTTCTTCCATTTGTATATGTCAGAGGTATGGCTATCCATATATAACAGCAAAGACATCGGAAATATGATGAAACAATCCACTTGACTGAATATTTGCATTCAGAAGACACATAATTTTAAAAAGAATGCAAACTAAAGATGTTTCAGAACAAAGGATTAACTGCTTGCTAAACTTAATGACGCTTCCCTTTTTAAAATGGGGGGATTGTTTGAAAAAATACACGTTTTGAATCTTTTTTTGTATATTACCGGGTATTCTCCTCATTTTTTGGCTCCGAATTCTTTGCAATGAAAATATTATAAATATTCACGGTCAAATATTTTGCATTGTTTTTATAAACCTTCTTAAAATAATATTTCCCCACATTCATAAGCGTTAACAGTTTAACAGAAAATAAAATTTATTAAAGAAGGAAAAACTTTACCATGTTCTACATTTGTTGTGCGGAAAGTTACTTAATAGGGGGTACGAGGGTATTTTTTTCCATCCATACATCCAGTTTTGGAGAGAGAAACAGTGAGATGAAAAGAGGATGTACTTTATGTAAGACACAGATGTTCCTGGGAATACAGTGACAGGAAAAGAACTCAATGAGAATTCCACAGCCAAAAAAAGATCTTAAATAGATCCATTGTCTTCCGGCCTGAAGCTTTTTAAAAAAGACTAAGAATTAAAAGGCGGTATTGTGGGCACTCTTCTCTTTCATGGTTTTTGGATTTGAATGCACTTGTCAGGAGGAAAAATGCTGGAACTATAGCTAAACAAAGTTACAAAAGCCAAGTGACAGCCAACAGTTGCACAATGGATTTTGTTTAAAAAAATCCACATACATTATGTATATTTTGTTTTTAATCGTGGAAAACAACACAAAACTTTCCCCCAATAGCCTATGATCTTTACATCTTAACGTTTAATAATTTTTTAATATTTTCCACACTCTGCAGAAAAGGATGTAAATGCATAATACAGATACTAGTGGCTGGCCTTCTTTTGAAAGATCTTGTTCCAAGATCTCTTTTTATATAATAATTAACTAATGATATGATTCTTAAATTCTTTGACCTGCCTCACCAATCCAATCTAATGTCAGGCATTAAAGACCCATAACTATAATTGAAAAAGTTCCTGTCTTACTTAAACCAGCTAGCTTGCTTTTAAATATTGACAATCAACAGAAATAGGCAGTTATTTATATTACTAGTGTTACAGACTGTTACAAAACTTCTATTTAGCATAATTATTTAAGAACTATTTAGTCTGTATGAAATAAGACCAGAGAGAGAAAGACTTTGTTTGAATCTAGGTTGTTAAGGAGCAAATGTCCTTCCCCCCCCCAATATTTGCTGCGATGGTAGGACCCGCCATGTTGCTTTCTTCCCTCCTTTCTTAGTTTCTATTTCCCCCACTTCTCATGTATCCTTTCTCCAGAAGCAACAGTTGTCAGATTTAGCTCTGGAAGACATGCAGACAACTGTAGGTATAAATGCACAGTACTTTCTCCCTGCCATCAACTAATCACAACTAGCAGCCTCTTGTTGGAAGCAGGAATAGCAAGTCAGAAGCTATTTCATCTAGGTAGGTTTGGACCATGGCACTTTTCAGTTAAGCACTCCCTGGAAAGAAAGCAGCTGGACAGGATGCTGACCAGAATGTGCCGAGAAAAACAGGATCTCGCACCTCACCATCATCCCTCTCTCCATCTTTTTCTCTTCAGATGGAAATACCACTGGCTCTAACAACAATTTTGGACGCCTAAAATGAAGTTAGTTTCTGTGATTCATACAACTGATTCCACTTAACAGCGCAATACACACCTAAAGTCGTTGGGGACGGTGTTACTATCATAATGCCTTCTCCAGAGTGCATTCTGTTGGCCCAGGAGACAGAAAATACAGAAAAATCTCCCCGCTGCTGGAAAGCCAGTCATAGGGCTCAATTGGCGTACGTCACTCAAAGGGTAGTGAAAGTCCAAGCCCTAAGCCATGTCTGTAAATCTGGGGCAAAAGACGACTAACATCGACTCTACCCCCAAGTATGCCGCCGACATGCTCTCACTATGCTGATGGGGTTGGTGGCAGAAGAGAATGGTGATGTGGCGCTCAGCAATGTGTCCAGACATCCCTGCCGGCGTGTTTGCCCTTCTGCCAGGCTAAGTGCCCCGGGGAGGGGAAAACTGCTGATGCAGCCCTGCACCACTTCCACAAGATGATTCTGTCCTCCCATCTGTCTCCCATCATAAGTTTTATGGAGATCTGTGAATCTGGATTTTTTCCTTTTACAGAGTACTAAACCCATACGTGCATGAAAGATACACAACCATTGTAGTAGCTACAAATCAACAACGGTGATGAAGTACAGTAATGTACAGTTTTACTTCAGATTAACTCATTCTTAGATATTTGCAGTGGCTGATGCAAACTTCATAGTTACTGACAGGTACACGTTCTAGCCATGTGAAATTTTCAAAAACCTAGACAGCTTTCTTTCTTTGGAACCACTCTGTTATGTGAAGCATAAAATATACTGCTAATGATTACATATTGGAATTGAATTTCACTCCATTTTACTCTTTTTCTCAGAGATTAAGATATATATGAATTTCCAGTTTACATCCTCTGTCACTAGCCCAGTGCCTATTATGATACTGACGGTTATTTGAAATCTGGAAAAAAAGTATTTAAGTCTCATTCTAACAAGCAGCGTTTGGATAAATCTTAACATATAAAAGCAGTAATTTAAATCAGACTATAACGGGATGGGAAAAATACATTATATAATACATATTTCTTATGACATTAAAATGTTTTTGAAATTTGAATTTAATACACAATTACACCATTTCCTTTAAAAATTTGTAACACTCGTAGTCCCATCCAAAGTGTGTGTGTGTGTGGGGGGGAGGAAGGCTTGTGGGTGTGGTTTTCATGCCAGCAAGTTTTCCCACTTATCCTAGCAGAGGCGGAGATGTGCTGGACCTGGAAGTCCACAATGTGGCAGGGCTGCACTGGAATCCCATTCAAATGCCAGTTTGGGATAGGGTGAGCCAGGGCATTCCTGGGGGTGAAGCTGACTTTAGTTGGCTCCCTCCCAGGATTGAGGGCTGCTAGCGCAGCACACTAGCCCTCGGACTTACACCACACTTTCTGTACTGTATGACTTCACCCCAATGGTGCTTTTTGCCAGTACAGGTTTCAGGGCTCTTCCCTGTTCCCTGCGCCACTGAAAAGCCCTTTTGGAGGTGGGTACCACATTGGCGCTGCAGCACACCACCTCCAGGCTTGGATGGGGTTGTAAATTAACTATGTCAGGGAGGGAGCAAATTTAAATCTGGCAAGAGTCTTGTTTCATTCACTGTCCATTGTCTAACCCAGGGGTAGGGAACCTGCGGCTCTCCAGATGTTCAGGAACTACAATTCCCATCAGCCCCTACCAGCATGGCCAATTGGCCATGCTGACAGAGGCTGATGGGAATTGTAGTTCCTGAACATCTGGAGAGCCGCAGGTTCCCTACCCCTGGTCTAACCCACTGACAAAACTTATGAGGCCCCAGAGCAGAAAACTCTTCAATTATTTAAAATTTAAGGTGGGGTTTTTAAATGTACCCAGGATTTTTGTCTTTTGCTGACTCAACAGAGATATTTTCTATTGACATCAAAGGAAACAGAACTAGAAACTTCATGAAATAAAGTTAAGCAAAGTAAAAGGGGAACAAAGCAAATTTTCACATCACCCCTTCCCTGAACTCTTCACAGAGGTCTTTCAGGAGTAAAAAGACAGATGAGGAGTCTATACAACCACGATAAACAAGTGGCCAAGATTTTGCTGCACACTACCATTTCAGGTTGCAGATAGTGGTTGGATGTTTGTCCAGTTAGCAACAGCTTGTTTGAATAACTCGTTGCAATGGTAGCCTTGTTTCATATTATAATTTGTTTTCTTTTAGTTTGTATATAAAGTATATAATGGGAGGGGGGAATATCCTCATGTACTGCTCCAAAAAAACATTATGTTGTATTTGCATGGGGAAAAAACGCCTTTGATCTGTTAAACAAAGACAGTTTTATAATGTTTATGTGTAAAGGAAAAAGTTACGGTTGCCTGCATTCTGGAATTTCCTGTAATGTAGTGACAAAATTAACGAGGCAGTAAAGGAAACAAAGAAATGAATATGTAGTATTGTTTCTGTTAGGTCTCAGGTTACTAAAGACTTATGCATACAAACAGTAACTCTTTTAATTACAAGTATATGCTTTCTTTCTTGTTTAATACATACAATACATGATTTGGTACCATCACATTGCGTGACACTCTGACTCTAACCATACCAGACAATAATGTGAGGTGAGGGAAGCGAATGGAAGGGAAAGGCAAAACATGATGAAGCCATATTTGAAGAAATACATTGTTAAAAAGAGACAGCAAAGAGAGATGGAGCAGCTGTGTTTTGTATCTTACCTTTGCTGTATCCTTTCTTTTAATCACTTGAAGTTCCTAAGTGCCGCCATTTTGGACTAGGTCATACACAAGGGAAGCTACCAGTAAACAAACACTGGATTAGAGTGTGGCTCCATATTCTACAGCATTACATACACATAACATGATTACGTTATTACAATAAAAATATGTTTATGATTAGAACAACATTTGAAGGAAGATCTCTGAAAGCTTGAGGGGAACCCTGAGACAGAAAAAACTCCTGCTATAAATATTGTTTGCTCCTGCTATAAATATTGTTTGCTCCTGCTATAAATATTGTTTGCTCCTGCTATAAATATTAATTTTACTATTCCTGTTATCAAATTTATTCTGTATTATTGTTATTAATATTCTGAAACAGAACAATATAAAGACCAAAATAAGTTTGTAAGAGGATTAAAATAGACAATTCGGAAGAAACAGTAATAAATTTCAGGTTGAGTTATACACATATACAATGATATCATACCAAGAATGTTATGGTATGATATCAATGGTAAAATCAGGAAAAAAATTACATATACAGTAAAAAAAAATCAGACAAACAAGACCCTTACTGATCTAGTGATTTATACTAGATATGAGAGTGTTTCCCAACCAGGTATGGCTTCTGCATTAATTTAATGGGGAAATGATATTAATGAGGAACCACTAAATGCATGCATCAGGGGATGTGTGAAAATCTAGAATGGATGATTATTTGAGAATTTATACAAAGCAAATTTCATAACCAAAAAAGAAGATTTCATAAGAACATAAGAACTAGCCTGCTGGATCAGACCAGAGTCCATCTAGTCCAGCATTCTGCTACTCGCAGTGGCCCACCAGGTACCTTTGGGAGCTCACATGCAGGATGTGAAAGCAACGGCCTTCTGCTGCTACTGCTCCTGAGCACCTGGTCTGCTAAGGCATTTGCAATCTGAGATCAAGGAGGATCAAGATTGGTAGCCATAGATTGACTTCTCCTCCATAAATCTGCCCAAGCCCTTTTTAAAGCTATCCAGGTTAGTGGCCATCACCACCTCCTGTGGCAGCATATTCCAAACACCAATCACACATTGCGTGAAGAAGTGTTTCCTTTTATTAGTCCTAATTCTTCCCCCCAGCATTTTCAATGAATGCCCCCTGGTTCTAGTATTTCAAATGGAACGACTTATTTAATGCACTACTTTAGCTATACTTTCATGTCTCACATGTGCCAATTAGTATAAAAATATTGGTAGAAACTGTCTAAACAATCCTAAGAACCATTGCTGAAGCAAAGTGTTACACATTCAGGTCCATACTTGTTATGGAATATGTTAAATGGAATTTGTTTTCAGTTTACACTTACAGTCCAATCTATGGGGCACTGAGTTGTGGAATTGGCACAGTTTGCCTCTTCACCAGCACAAGCTGCACCCCAGTTGGCAGAGAGGGCAAAGACACCAGTGGTCAGCTGCCCCTTAGTTCCATAAGCATGACACCCAGTAGTTGAGGCCGGTGCAGAGATGTGCTGGCATCCAAGCAGATGCTGATGAGGATGGGACAGGTTGGGGTGTTCCTGGGGATGGAGTTAATGTTAGTCAGCTTCCTGCACAGGTTTGCAGAAAGTTATGCTGCAGCCCTGGGCCTGGGCTTACATCACCCTTTTGGGGTCATTTAGCACACAGGAGTGTTTTCTGGTGGTGGGTTTTTTGTTTTTGCTTTTTCTCCCTCCTCACGCCACTGGAAAGTTCTCTGGAGGTGGTGGGACAGTACAGCAGCAGTGTCGTCCCTGGCCTCCTGGGGTTCTGGATTGGGCTGTCCATTTTTAAATGTATGAGACTTTACAATAGAAACAAGTTGCTTATATTTGGAAAAACAATGGCAGTATTTAGACTGAATTTTTCATTATATTCACAGCCTGGGGGGAAAAAAGAAGCAAACCAACAAATAACATAAAGAGTAAAATTAAATGGTATTCTGCAATGATACCTACCAATATAGCAAAGGCTGATTAGTTTGGAAAGTATATTAATGAGTCTGATGTCATGTTGTAGGTACGTACCCTAAGTGCATTTTTATTTGAGGCCTATCAAAGAAAAAAGCTCTTCTGGCTAAAAGAGATTTGAAGATTGAGACAAACCACTGATCACTTGAATGAAGTCTTTGAAACATATATAAACAATTTTTTCCTTTTTAAACAATTAAGAATTTTCAGCCTTATTTTCAAATTTCCTTCACTGTTTGCCATCTAAAATTTAGCAGTAAAACCTGTCCGGTTTGAAGCAGAAGGGAAAAGTCAATACAGTTCATAAAAGAAATAGATCAGATCACATTAAATAGCTGAGACAGCTAAACTCCATGTTACAAGTCATGGGTTTATTTAGTCACGTTAGGATAGAATAAGAATAAGAATTCATACTTTGTTTTACCCTTCAGCTGCAAAATAAAATCCTGCAAAAACGTGTTAAGCAAATAATGAGAGGCGCCAACCTGCCTGCTTAATTGATCTTCAAACTGCTAGAAAGGTTATTTTCTTACCTTACACTATGTCTTCTGCAATCTGACAGTGTCATTCAGTCAGTCATTTTAATGTCAGCTACTCTTTTATTACACAGAATTCAAGTAATAATGAAACTGTCCTGATCTGCCTGCCTTCACTCCATATAGTGTCTATATTTATACACTTATGCTTCTATTTGAATCTATATTTATCTGCATCATCTGCCTACAGTGCATCTGTTTCTCATACACATATACAATATATGTATACACCCTTACAAACACACACACACACACACACACACACAGACACACACACATAAACAGGCATTCCACTGAGTTTAACCATTTGTACGTATACACATCATGTCATACTTCCAAAATGAGCACAATAAAAACAAGAAATCTGCATAGAACTATATAATAGTATGATGCATGCTTATAGATATACACAAATACAAACACACATATATATGAACACCCACCCACCCAAACTATACCAAGCTATCTGAGCAATAAATAAGATGGTAAATGAGCCATCACTGAAGGTGTGATTTGGCAGCGTTGTTCATTATTGAGCTACAGGCTAATTGTTCTTATCTTAAATTTACACTCTGTTGCAATTATGCACTGGTGCCCGGCAACAGCTGTTAGTTCTTTTACAGCCATGTTGTAAGGTTACTATGAATGAGTCTCATTCACACAATGCTGGAAATGCTGGCTCTCTGCCTGTGCTCTTGCTTCCACACTGTGGCATTAGAACAGCAGCATCAACACTCAAGGATGTTTCCCACAACCACGCTGCAAGTGGCGGTGCCATTTTTCAAAGGTTTATTATGGCATTCAGAAGTGCCATCTCCACCTGTACAAGTGGCCTCGTTATTACAAGCAAAACATAAGGTGAAAATGCAAACCACAAATATGGGCAAAGGAGTTATGAGGATTGTCTCTGTAAAATGATGACTGGACCCTATACTGCAGGCTCCCTGTTCTCAACAAAGCACTATTTTAATATTTTTACTAAACCATCCAGGATCAAAAAATTTTTATCAAAGACAGAATAGCAGATTTTTAGCCCTTACTGTCATGCGGAAATATCTGGAACTGAGATCATGAAAAGTGCTAATGAATTGGAAACGAGTAATTACGTTTTTCCACTCTCGTGCTTTCCAACTCTCATGCACCCCTCCAACCCTCCCCTATTTGACATACGTCTAAAATAAAGTGGGACAGGACAGGAGGGTATTAGTTTGATTGTAGCTGGGATACCGTCCTGGCACTTCTGAATTGTTTTAAAGAATTAACTAAACGCCATGTGGAGCAGGATTTCTAATGTTCTATTGTTGTTCATTTAACCTTGTTGATTCTTTTGTTATGATGCATTGTTCAGGTTTTGCTAGCCGCTCTGAACCTGATGTTAGGTTGGTCAGACTGGGGTTCTGAATTCAATAAAATAAACGTAATATATATATATATCAAGGTTTGTCAAGAGAAGCATAAAATATATTTGTACAGTCTTTTTCAATTATAGAGTATTTACATTAGTGCACAATAATTGTTATAAATTGCAGGTAATAACTTGCACATTGCATATTTTACGTACTTGGTTTGAAACATTTTTTCTTTCAGATTTCCTTTTGGAACTACTGACTGCTGAGGTTACTGACCATTAAAAATATACTCCATGAAAAAAATCATTTCTTTTGATTTATGACAGAACCTATTTAAAACCCTAATGCATTAAATAGTTTTAAGGCCTGTAATATTTTACCTTAAGTATATATACTGCAATCTTATTCATATTTATTTGGGAATAAGTTCCATTTAAGTCAGAGAATTTTACTTCCCAATAAAAATGCATAAGATGGGCTGGTAGTCATTCCATCTGCTATCAAAAATGTTGTGCCATTCCATTTTTTAGGTTGATTAGTTGTTTTGAAACCAGCAAACTTGAAGTCACAACTCACTTAATTGCCAATGCTTTCAATCACAATAGCCCACATATAAGTTTATTTGGATTGGGTCCACTAAGAGGGTTACAAGGAAGACACAACTTAAAAACACATTTAAATATGTTTAAATGACACTTCTTTGGTTTACATAAAGTCTACACAGCAAGCGAAGGGCATGTTGTTTGGAAAACTCATACTTTAAACTGAGAATATGAAATGCTGTTTTCATTACTATATTAACTATATGATTGTCATCCAAAAATGATACAGTATTTATGATTTTCAATAATGTATTAATGGGCAATGGCAAAACATTATATGCAAGAAACCACAACCAAAATGTATTTTTCTGAATATATGCACTTAAAGCTATCTGCCTTCTTTTAAAACTCTGTGCATAAAACATTATGTAAAGACAAGAAACACACATTAATTTTGTCTGTTTTAGAAAAGATGGTGAATATTGCACTCAAGAAGCAAATATAAACCCATATACAAATAATACTAAATAAATATTTGCTAGGGAGGACGAATCTAAGGAAATTTCCAGCACGTGCATGTTATTACTTTAATCACAAATATTCTTTGCTTTTTCAAACTTTAGTGGCAGTCTCTATTTTGGATATCCAGAAAATATAGGTCCCCTAGAATCTTGGTGTTTTGAACCTGTCATTCACTGATCGTTGTTCCCCCCAAAAATAATTTCTTAGTGATTTCAAGCTGCAATCTTCTGCCTGCATACTTCAGAACAAGACCCACAGAACTCAACAGAACTTACCTCTGAATAAACATGCTCAATACTAAGATATAATGAAACAAGCATTAACAAACACTAATCAGTAAGTCACATCTAAAAATTCTGTTTTTCTGTCAAGAGCAAACAAATGCATGCTTCAGTAAACATAAGTATACTTTTTGTAATTCTGGATGAGGAGAAGCATTGAACTCATCTGCAGGGAGAAATCAAGATTTCTAACTACTAAGGTAAAATGATACCTGTTGTCACCTTACACGCCACAATTTAGCCCTATCCAACATTATCTATGTACAGAGCACAGGACGTCAGTGTTAGGGATCCATCTGGAGATTCTTCTCTGAACTGCTAAAAAAAGAAGCTATTTCCTAATTTATCAGTGAATATATACAGCAGAGGTTTGAAATAAATGACAAGAGGATACTATTCCCCAAGGTCATTTAAAGCATATATCAGAGGAAGGCCATTACCTAGATGATGAAAACCCCAAGCCGCCCTCTCTCAGGCAGATCCTCCTGGAAAAGATGCTAAAATCTCTTCAACAACAACTGATCATTGGTACTTCCTAAGAAACAAAACCTTAAGCTGAAGATATTCATGTGCAATTTGGCAACATTATCACATCTCTAGGCACTAGCAGCTCTCTCATGTGCCCAATGATTTTTTTTAATTTGGAAAGAAAGCCAACTGTATGCTTTCAAAAATATGCTATCCCACTAATGCCCCAACCATTAAACCCTCAACTATAACACAAGAAATGAATTATAAGAAAGAAACATTTGTCAGCCTCAACAATAAAAAAAAGTTTTGCACCTCAAGAATCTTTTATAACAGAAGTCTGTAGTTTTAACCTTTTTTTTTTTGCGGGGGAACTAAAACTCCACAGATTACGGAACAAAAAGTTTCTATTTGAAACAGAAATATCGACAGATGAAGTTCAAAATGCTATAAAGGAATGCCCAAATGGCACATCTCCCGGGTTTTTGCACTCAATTCTACAAATCTTTTCAGGATCTGATTGTTCTTTGACTACTTCAGATGTTTCCTCACCATTTTGAGCAGGAAAATTCCCCCACTCCTGTGATAACACTGAAATCATCAACATTCTTATATTGGTCAAGATTTCTGAAACTAACACTATGCTGGTGAGAGCTTTGGGGTGGGGGGTGGGGAGGGGGGAATCAGTTTATGTTCTTATGACTAACTGGAATTAGAGGAATCTACTATATCACAACATTTGAGAAATGGGTTTTCCTCACTTGTCAAAATACAAAAAAACCTCCCTATTTTGCACTTTGTAGTATCACATATAGTACAAGAAAAAGGCTAAGATGAGGATGAAGACTGTAAGGGAAAAGTTTTAAGTAAAGCAAATGACTCTCAGTCCTATTACCATCCTTTTATTTGAATGGCTTCCAGCAAGACATGCAGGCGAATACATGGTCCACTGTTGCAAGCCGAAAACCACCCAAAGAGTTCTGCTGTTTTTTTAATTAGAGCTCTGAAAACAGTAAAAGTTCACATCTTCTGTTTGTGTGCTGTGCACATAGGACAGAGGCTCAAATATTTTTTTCCAGGGCTTCAGAGATGACGCAATTCAATTTTTAAAAAGCTAGTTCTTTTTGTACACAAACTTTGCTTTTCTTAGTAAAGTACCATTTGGCGGACAAAAATACCATAGAGGTCTTCAGAACTATATTTAGTTTTAATGTAAATATGACTGAATTGGAGATGATGATAATCCAGGAAGTGACAGTCAAATTTTCCATCTCAGTAGTAGCATGAGAAGTTCAAATAGCCATGGGTACAGATCTCATTCAATTAAGTTATGAATTCTAAATTGGAACAATTGTATATAGTATGGAATGATACCAAGAATAAAGAGCACTGAGATTCCAAAAGCAGAAATATTAACCATCAGAAATGAAGATTCTGTAACTGAGCAGCTGCAATTTGATATGGCTACGTTATGCACAAATTTAACCCCACATGAAGTCATGAAAGAAGCATATTCTACTTTCCTACCAACCTGATTTTTTTAATCAAATACATTCTGTCCTCTGACAAGACTAGATCATCTGAGAATCTGACTAAAATTCTGGAAATGCAGAAAAGAGGAGCTACACTAAACTGTAGGTAGATAGCAAGCTTTCCTCCACTACTGAAAACTCCAGTGAATACAACCATCATATAGATAAATGCAGACTTTTTCTTTGTAAGACAATTGGAAAATGCTCTGAGAGAAGTTCTAAAACTTGAGACTTTTCTACTCGAATCCAGTGGTGCTTTAAGATTTTCACATCCTGGGATTCAGGCACATCTTCCCGCAGAAGCAGAAACTTCTTCAGTGGGGTATTACGCAAAATTTCAGAAGCAGCATAAAGTCTTATGAATACTGTATAACAACTTTAGGTATAATTCTAATGTAAAGTTTTCTATTGCAACATAGATAATTCTTGTTCCGTAAAACTTCTAGGGATTTCAGTTATAGTTACACCATCAAAAGAACAATGAGTTAGGCTTTGTGAAAGTGGCCATTCTACATGGAGTTACCCAGAGTTTTCCGTTATAAAACTATAAATGATCATCCATCTGGCTTTCTGTAAAAATATCTTGGTGCTCACATTTCTTTCTTTTAAAATTGTTGCTGGGGTAAGACAGGAAAGTAGTCAGACTGAGGAATCTGCACTTTGATAACCAAGAGAGAAAACTACTGTCAAATGCAAACAACAAAGGGAAGTCCAACTAGATAGCAATGGACACTTTCCACGAAGTGCTAATTCAAGAATGGTAAATGTGCACAGGGAAGATGGACACACAAATGTTGCGATTACTCACATCTAGACATGAAAATTTGTGTGCATGCGCACAGAAGCTTAAACCAAAAATAAAACTTCGTTGGTCTTAAAAGGCACCATTGGACTCAAACCTTTATCTGCTGCTTCAGACCGACATGGCTACCCACCCAACTCTGATATTGGTATGTAGGGACAGGAAGTAGGTGTTGGAAAATAACCAAGTAATGATCAGCAAAAAATATCTATTGCAGACCCAATAATAATCATTTGAATCTTTTCTGAATGTGGGGATTTGTTGCTGCTTCTGAAGCTACATATATTGACTTAAGATTCTATATGGGTTTGATAGCCCTTCGGGGATGGGGCGGTATAAAAGCCTCATAAAATAAATAAATAAATAAAAATAGTAGCACTCAGACCAATATGCACACATACTGCCCATGTTAGTACAGTAATTTTTTTTGTCAAGGACAGGAATCTGAGATTAGATAAGAATAGCGATAGTTCATACATTTGTTTCATACACAGTGTCAAAATAGGCCTCATTCAGTCCCCATAACAAGGTCTCTATCGAACACAGGGCAAGCAGCAAAGCCTATCATTTGAAAGACAGGTCTCAAGAAAAATGGGACATCACAGTAATTCCAAACATCACTGATTATTAGAAAATTGATTAAGTATACCATTGCTTGGGTAATTAAGGTCATTATAGTCATGTACATACCCAAAGCTATAGCTGGAATAGGAATAAACTTGCTCCTGCAAATCAAGATACACCTTTGCAACTGGAAAACCCTAGGTGTAAAGAAATGTCTCAAGAGTAGCATTTCATCAGATCTCTCTTTGTGCTAAATTACAGGTAGTTTGGAATTACAAGTCCATATGTGAGAAGAAAACGTACATACACTTTTAAAAGTACCACATACACACACACATGCATGAAGCTGTTCAGCATTTGCACATCTGAATAAGGGGTTAAAAGTCAGTCACTTGTAAGTATTCAAAACTACTTTTCCATTTATCCATGAAACCTGCTTTCTGTTTTAGCAGTGGCTTGTCCACCAAAAGGGACTTTGTTTTCTACTTTAAATGACACCTTGGGCAGACCCAAAAATTCTGAAACTGATAGTATGCTCAAGTTTGTGGATGCTATTTCCTCTTTTGTGGACTAAGCAAAGAGACAAAGTCTGTCACAAAGCGTATCCAATATTTGGCCCTTTCCGCACAGGCCATTTACGGCGCCCTGGGGACAGCAAAAACGCCGTCCCCAGGGAGCCGTTCGCACAGGCGGCGCTACTGCATTCCACAGCAGCGCCGACCTGGCTCCCCTCCTCCACCCCCAGGGCGGCGTCAGGCCGCCTCCAAAAACCTCCCACTCACCTCGTCGCCCTGCTGGCTCCTAAGACCCTCCCTCGCTGTCCTCCGACCCCTGGAGGTCGGAGGGCAGCGTGGGCGGGTCTTAGGAGGCCAGCAGGGCGACGAAGGCGACGAGGTGAGTGGGAGAGGGACGGGGAAAACAGCGTGTTCCTGGCGGTGCCATTCGCACCGCGCCGCCTGGAATGCGCTGTTTTCCAAAAGACTCTCTCCACAGACTCTCACCGGCCTCTGCAGGGGGCGCTCGCATGCTTCCGTGCGAACGGCCCCCACCCCTCCACCAGCAGAATTCCTGCCGGTGCAGGGGTGCCCTTTCCGCTGTGTGGAAAGGGCCTATGTAACAAGTTCTGATCTCAACTGTTGCAAAGTTCCACATTAAATCTGTGGAATGCAATTATGTGCATAAAGGTACATAAGATCAGACTCAAAGCCTGACTTTGGTGTTAAGTGAAGTCCCAGTTTTTACTGTATTAACATAGTCATTACTTTGTGAGTTTTCACAAAACAGACCAAGTTGCTTGCTCTAGATCCAGAAAACTTACTAAGACAGAAAACCTTTTGGTACAGTGAACCATGAAGCATGTTTAGGTTTTTCATAAATCTAATTCACCAACATGAATCCAGAAAGAGAGATGGGGTGGGATATGCTAACAGATTCCAGAAGAGGATCTGAACCACATTTCCATAGATGCTGCCTTCTTGTTCTCATTACATGAGCAGGTCAAGAAAAATTATACAAGGTTTCCCAGAGTGTATTTATTATTTGCATGTCAATACAGGACCATCTACATTGATTTATCTCTTTGTTTCCAACCATAGCAGTTGAGGCAAATCCATCTACAGATCTTTGAATATCTTTGGGCATTTCAGGCTAGGACAAGTTTCAGCTTCTATCAGACAACAAATCATGAATGTCATCTTAAACATAGACTTCAGGTCCATTGCTGAAGGAACACTGACACAATGAACATTCAGAATGTATACCCTCCACAGACTTTCAGATTAACTATTGGACTGCCTAGATTTGGCTAGCGCTGCACCTTTTCATGCTACTGATAAATAAAGCCTTTCTCCTGTGAGAGTTTAGCAATATGTAAGATATAGTGTATTTTATCAGCTTTGACTGATTAACCAGATTTGGCCTTTCCTGGGTCACTGTAGAAAGTGTTGTGGTTACATTCAGATTAGATTACTTCAATTCATTCTACATGAGAAGTGTTTGGAAACTTCAGTTGGTTCAGAATGCTGCAGCCAGGATATTGACAGGAGTAAATTGTAGTGAGTACATTACTCCCATCTCGCCTCATCTACAGTGGCTTCCAATTTGTTTCTGTCAAAATTCAAAGTTCTGGTGATGACCTTTAAAGCCCTATACAGTATAGGACCATCATACCTGATGGACTGTCTTTTTCCTTAAGAACCTTAATAACTACTGTAGTAAATTTAAGAGTGTGGGTAATTTCATCTTTTGAGACTACGCAGGTAGTAACCTGGGAAAGCGCCTCAGTAGTACCACCAAACTCTAGCACTCTTTTCCCAGGGAAATTTGCCTCTCCTCTTTTGTTGTTGTCATTTGTCAGTGGGTGAAGACTTTTCATTTCACTTGATATTCTCCAACAATCCTCCCTCCCACCCTAGCATTTATTTTTATCTTCTGTACTTATTTTATCTCTGGTTGGACTTGTTTTAATGATGTACTTGTGTGCTGGTTTCAATGGCTTTTAAGATATTTCAATTTGTATGTTTTAGAAGAAGAAGAAGAAGAAGAAGAAGAAGAAGAAGAAGAAGAAGAAGAAGAAGAAGAAGAAGAAGAAGAAGAAGAAGAAGAGGAAGAGGAGGAGAAGGTGGTGGTGGAGGAGTGGATTTATACCCCCCCTCTCCTGTAGGAAACTCTAAGGGGCTTGCAATCTCCTTTCCCTTCCCCCCACCCCAACAAACACCCTGTGAGATGGGTGGGAATGAGTGAGCTCTATAGAGCTGTGACTAGCCCAAGATCACCTACCTGGCGTGTGTTGGAGTGCACAGGCTAATTCAGTTCCCCAAATAAGCCTCCACAGCTCAAGTGGCAGAGCGGGGAATCAAACCTGGTTCTCCAGATTAGAGTGCACCTGCTCTTAACCACTACGCCACTGCTGCTTTTAATGTGTTCGTCAACTTGCAAACAAGCACATAATACAACAGTAAGTGCTTTCGTTCTGTATGTATGACTAGAAGCCCTACTTTTCAACCATACTGAGAACTCTGTGCATGTGGAACCTGCGAAGATCACTGCAAGCATGTAACATTCTGTTTAGGATTGATCAGCACAAGGTATTCTGACATTATGATGTCCACTAACACATGCTTAGTGGACACATACTGAATGTCTGCAGAAAGCTTGTGACTTAGAGAAAATCCTTCCATTGCTGATAGCTGCAGGAGACACACTGGATTAGAATTTCAATGATTGCTGCTATTTATTTTTCCCAGAGCATATGTTGCGCTTGGTAAAACAGGATTCATGGTCCAATCTAACAACAAGAAAATGGTAGGGTTCATCATCATGTTGCGCATTAAATAAATACCCCCACAAAGTCAATCTTCACTGAAAGTCAGAATCTCACAAGTCTTAATTGCTGAATTCTTTGCATACTTCTTCCTCACCATATAGGAGATAACATAAAGTGGTATGTTAACACCATCTTGACAACTATGTTAAGCACAAATAATGGGTTCTACTTTTATTTCTGGTATGCATCCACAACTGCCCAGCGTTTTTATTGCTTCTGAACAAATCTAATCTAATTTTGTAAAGTTTTCTGTGAATTTCATTTCCAACAATGTTTAGAGCAATACAACTTAGCAGATCAGAACATTAAAACTTGAACTATATCCTCTTACTTTCTTCTGAAATTAGCCATCCAGATAGTTGAGATAGTTCATATACTGTAGAAAATTTTCAAGTTTTCAGCTGACTGCTGGGTTATCCAAGGACAGACTGGCAGCTCTGGAGCTGTACTTCCTGCCCTTTACAGAATTCAAGCAAACTTTTCAATGATTATTTTGGGGTTGTGGTTTAATTTCCTATGTTATTGTTTTAATGCTCATAGTAGAGAAAAGAAACAATCACCTGCCTATCTAAAATAAGCAACATGCATCAAAAATAACACAGTACATTAGAAGCGTAACAAAATTTATTGTGGTCTCAGCTTTTGTGGACCAAAGCTCACTTTTCCAAAATCATGAAGTGCAGCTGGCCAAGTGGGCACTGGCATAAAAGCACTTATGCTATATAAGACTATTTGTTGTTTTTGCTGCAAGTGATATGTCTGACATTTTGTGTCAAAAAGTTAAGGGACGAAATAGGGCTGTCACCTGATTAAATAAAATTAGAACAGTTTTAATCAATTATTTAATTGATCAAATCTGCATATATTTGCCCAGGCAGAAAAGCAATTGTTGTGAAAACCCTTCCCATTTTTATATGATGCATGCATGTTTAACAGTCGGCACCATCTTAGAAGATGCAGTTCCTCTGTGTGGGAACTCTAAGGTAGCCCTTGCCACCTGCACTTTTTTGTAAGAACCTGAATTAAAAATTTATATATTTTTAAGATTGGCTACCCTGTTAATCAGGGTCACACTTTAAATCAGTCAATTAAATTTCACATTCCTGGAGAAAACATCTGCCTCTACACCTGGACAAAATGTACTAGTCCGCCCTATAGGCAGTTTTGTGGCAGGGACGCAGCAGGGCAAATTCTCAGAAAAAGAAAGAAAGAAAGAAAGAAAGAAAGAAAGAAAGAAAGAAAGAAAGAAAGAAAGAAAGAAAGAAAGAAAATAAAAACTATTACAAAGCTCCCCTAGTCTGACAGCATAATACAGCCACTTAATGGTTGCCCATTGTTCCCTACAGTGTTGCTATGGGGTTAAGAAAAACCACTCAAAAGACCCTGTAGTTGAATGTGGGTCTCTATTCCTATTTTAAGCACCTAATCAGATGGGGTTTTTAAACTTACAACATCCAATGCTTTCCTATACACCAAAAAAATACAGATATTCCTGCGTCTACATCTTTATTTTTCTTTCCTGTTTTGCACTTTCCTGTTCTCTTGATTTCCTTTCAAAACTGTCTCTCAGCCAGTATTTCGGGGGGAAGGGAGGGGTGCTAAATAAAGATCACAGCCTATTCTATTATGTCCTCTTCTTTTTTTTCTTCTCCTTTCTTGCATTTGAGCAATGTTGTGGCACCTATTAACTACCAATGTTTTCAGAATGACATTATACAAGGTGCAGGCTGTACCACTGTGCCCTAAAAATATCAACAGCTGCATTAGTCTCACAATAATTAATGGCAGGCATTATGCAAATGACAACTTTTTCACTGCAAAATAATGACATTTCTTCATTTTGAACAGTTATGCAAAACAATGAATTGGGAATGATAAATCACACAGGAGAATTAAGAAAGCCATAGCGTTCCTGCCCAGGCAGGCAAAAGGCAGACAAACAATTTAGAGCACATTGTTTGTTCTTGCATCCCTGTTAGAAAATAAATAAAATCATAGACAGCCAAGCACTGGAACCTATATGGGGTTTATGCTTCCATTCTTTAGGAAAGGGTGCATAAAGGGTGCGTATGTTAAATTCTGGCTTACTGCAAGCCACAAGCAATTTTTTTTCTTTATTAATCTTAATAAGTCATTCACTCAGAAACTAAAGTCATGAGGCAAATAAAAAGGATCGCGTGTCATTCTCCTACACATTAACTAATTTATTATGCAAGTATCACAATGTATAGCAATTACTGCCGCTCAAAATAACAAAGTCATTTTCAATCTATTTTATTGCTTTGTACTTGGGCATTTTTGGTAGCATTTTATTGTCTTACTCAACAAAGCTTTCTGAGCAAAAGAAAAGAAACACACCAACTAAGAGCTCTTTTTGTGGCATTCTGTTCTGTACCACATGAAGACAGAAGAATACAATCTTCTGGCACCCCTTCCTGAAACCGTCCCTAAGACAAGGGATATGCTTCTTCACGGAACTTCTATAGAATGACACAGTGACTGAAGTTCACTGACAGCAAAATCCTGGTGAATGGTTGCAATGGGACACGTTCCTTTGCCCACAATGCATCCATAGGACTTCCTCTATCAAATTGAACTGGCTCTGGCACGGAAGCTTCTCTGCATACATTAATGTGATGTTGGGACATCTGTTCTCTTAGTTTTAAAAAGTGGAATTAGCAGCCAAATGGGGACCCATTTGTATCAGAGTCCTGGCAAGTGGGACTGAGATTTTTTTTAAAAAAATTTAATCCTTCCTGCTACACAGTTTTACCAAACAAACCCAATCTTCTTACACTGTGGTTATACCTGTAAGGGCGAGGGGTGCAGGCAAGGATTGTTATTTTCGAAGCTAATAACACTGTGGAGTAGATGAGCAAAACTGTGCAGAGGAGGTGATAATATTCCTCTTCAACCAGACCATTGCTCTGATTTGAACCTGGAACATCCTAAAAAGGGGGAGGAGGTATGATCTCATTTTTTCCCCTTTGTTTATTATAGCTCTCCCAATCCACCTTATTTGCTCTCTAATTTAGAATTGAATGAAATCTATTCTATTTTGACAGATGAAAGTAGTGTTTCGAACTCAAGCAAATTCCTGGAGTTTTGAAAGTGGTGCCAAAGAAAGGTGGAGTTTGAGCTCAGTGGGGGATGCGATTCTACAAATTCTATTTTCCAAATACCTCTCCAGGGAAAACTATCTCCATGGTTTGGGGATCAGTTGTAATTTCAGGAGGTCCTCTGTTACCAAATGAACAATGAGTTACATGTGGGTGGCCATTTACCTTCAGCTCTGGGTCATTTGAAACCTGAATTTTTATATACACAGACTGCAGACTGATATTGCATTTTCTTCCTACGAGAACAAGACTATTTATAAAACTTTTATAAAAGGTAACTTATCAACTACAAATAAATAGACTGAAGGCAAGACAGAAAAGATATTTCAAAGATAGTTTTCAATCAAAATACTTGGCAAGTAAAAATATCTTGAATATCTACTTTGGCAAGTCCAAATTCAACAATTACAAAAATCTTTGATAATTAAGATGCCCAATTATGTGTCACTGCTGGCTTGTGAAGAGTTGTGTGGGTAATGTATTGTCGAAGGCTTTCACAGCCGGATTCAACTGGTTCTGGTGGGTTTTCCGGGCTGTGTGGCCGTGGTCTGGTGGATCTGGTTCCTAACGTTTTACCTGCATCTGTGGCTGGCATCTTCAGAGGTGTATCACAGAGGGAAGCCTGTTACACGCTGTGTCTGTTAGAATACAGCCATGGTTTCTCTATAGAAAAGACAGAATCACATAAATCTAAGTAGTGTGATCCACTGGCAGCATCCTCATACCTAGGAACTGAACCCAGCTCACAGATTACGTGGATGGATGCTGCCAAGACACCTAGCAGCAGGGACACAGAAACATGTCATATGTAAAGTGGAACAATTTTATGCATTTTAGTTGGTTACACTGCTGTGATTAAAACTTCCCCAGTCCACAAGAGGTCCATTTCACATCTCCCATGTAGTTTTGTTCCCACATCATTTTGGATCTCATGGATGCCAGCATCACTCAGATTGCAAGAGAAGTCCGAATCTGCATGACACCCCCCACAGATCTATTCCCACTACCCACAATGGCATATCATTTATGAATAAGAAATTCCGAAGCAGGATGTTTTGGTGATTTACCCACTTGGCTCTTACTAAAGTTTAGCAAATTGGCAACTGAACTACTCATGGATGGAAGTCAAACGCAATGTATAGTTACGTCCAAAGGCAAGGTGAATGCATTTTGCACATTCCTCTAAAAACAGTACCATCTTTTCCTTGCTGCCTCAATCTTGAAGCATTTCTAAAAGCAATACTTCATTATAAAGAAATGCTGAAGAATAACTACTTGCTAATAACAGTAAGCAAAATATCCTGTGTATGCTTGCACAGAGGGGGGAAATCATGTCTCCATCTTATTATCTCCTTCATTGTTGTTTTAATATTCTATACCCTGTCTCCATCCCATATACTTGGAGGGAAGCTGTTCTTAGCTTCTCATGCTAAGTTAATAACATTTTGCAGTTCCTCTTAAATAAAATCCAGCCCATGCTGGATCAATAAGAATGATGCCTATTTCCCTAATGGCAGCCGATTGCCATTTGCTATTCAAATCAGACTAGATAAATTACAGTACATGTCAAGGAACAGGCCAGTGAATTAAGACAGGCCTCCTGAGGACCAGCGATATTATTAATCTTTTAAGACACTATCATATTTCTTCTTGACAGTGTGCGCAGAAGCACAGACATGCTGCACCCAGATTGAAATATCAGCTGCTGCAAAAATCAATAGCCTTAGAAACAATAATTCTCAGCTGCAATGCCCTCTGTAAGCAATGCTCGTTCCCCTCTATTCTACACCCCTTTCTTAAATGCAGTGTATTTGTCAGAAAATAAACCCGAAGTGGGGAGCCCAAATGTCAAGTGTTGAAGAAGACATTGTTATCCTCTAACAGTGATGTTCCAGTGATAATTCTCTACTGGGATGCAGCTCCTGGAAGCACTGTGTGGAGCTCAATGTCCATGTAGTGCAATTTTATACTCCCCAGTGCTACATCTTTCTCTGCAGCCATTACGAAGGCAAACACATCCAAAGCTCCTGCTGTCACAGGAAATATGACTACATGAGTCTCAGTTGCAGAGCTACTGAGGGAGGCAGCAAAGGATTTAAGTTTAAAGCACACACACACACAACCCCCCCCCCCCTCCAAAAAAAGTCTTCTTTTTCCACACAGGCAATAGTGAGGAGTGTTTCAAATTATTGTGACACCTGTGCAAACATTCAGTGAAAGAGCCTAGGATTTTTAAAAATCTTCCCAGATCCTTGACAACCGGGAGTCCGGAGGTAATTTAAAGACAAGTACATTTATTGCGGTATGAGCTTATGTTAATGAGAATCAACTTTGTCAAATGTCTATGCACACAAACACAGAGATATGAAAGGAAAGGGTAAGTTTCCTTGGGCCACCCATTTCCTTCCTTCCTTCCTTCCTTCCTTCCTTCCTTCCTTCCTTCCTTCCTTCCTTCCTTCCTTCCTTCCTTCCTTCCTTCCTTCCTTCCACAAACTACCCTAATACCTAAGTATTCTGCACACATACCAGCCAATATATTGGAAGCCAGAGGTTGCCCATCTACATTATCCAGACCACCTGAACAGCTTAAGACTAATTGGTTACAAAACACCTACAATCTCCACACTGGCCTACTGTATTCTCCTGCATAACAAATCTCCAACTCACTGACACTAGCTGAATGTTGCATGGCTGGGTTAGTGCATTTAAAGGGTTATGCGAGTTACCTGTTTCTTAACTTGGTGAACATATGTGCTCTTCTAAAGAAAATGACAGCCTGGCCTTTCCTTAGAAGAACACTAACAATGGTGGCAGCGCTGGATGTCCTTTGGATGAAAACTGTACAATACACAATTAGGAATGACACTGTACAATACACAGTTAGGAATGAACAGAGTACTAATCTAGTGTTAGCAATAAATACAAAAAAATCTGGGGTTTGTTATTATCTGGAGGCACCTGTGTGGCATTAGGCAAGGGATGAAAGTGGGAAAACCAGCAGCATGCCACTGACAGAATGAAACTGATCAAAGCCAGATGGACCTACCTCTTGCATTCTCTCTTGGCTGTTACCAAGGTTTTGAAGGCTGCATTGCACTCTACATACAAGGCTTTCAAAAGATGTTAGAGGTTTTTTTATCCTATCTTTGTTTTTGTATAGAACATTTCCCATCTACATATAAAAGCATGTTAATATAAATTATGTGGTGTTTCTGTACACAATTCAGTGCTTGCACTCATAACTTACTCTGGAAACAAAAAAAACATGCAAATAAATGGGAAAGAAAAGTTTCAGCAAGAATGATCTGTGTACCCATAGCAGCCTTTACAAAGTATAAAATTCAAGTTTAAAAATGCTGGTTCACTGACACTTCGGGTAACACTGCTATTAGTACTCTGTAGAACGTGATCTGTACTGGACAAGACAGTAATTGTAGGCCAGGTTGAAAATAGCAGGAAAAGAAGACCCAACATGAGAAGGATAAAAGAAACTATTGCCTATTACCAATAGGTCATTTTGGAGAACATTAACTCATAAGGTCGCCGTAAACTGAAAATGAACTGACAGCAGTACACACACACACACACACACACACACACACACACACACACACACACACACACACAGAGAGAGAGAGAGAGAGAGAGAGAGAGAGACCCTTCCGCACAGGCAGAATAATGCACTTTCAATCCACTTTCACAATTGTTTGCAAGTGGATTTTGCCATTCCGTACAGTAAAATCCAGCTGCAGAGGGCATTGAAAGTGGATTGAAAGTGCATTATTCTGCATGTGTGGAAGGGGCCAGAGAAATACTGTGAGGGAAACTGTTAACAGAAAGAAATACAGAAGACCCCTTATTTTCAAACTGATAGTGACAATGGAGAGTGGTGCTCCAATGCATTTTTATTAGCCAATTTTCTAGAAGAACGTATACAAAACAACGTGCAACAAAACAATCATGTCAATATTAAAACCTATTTAAATACACCTATAAACAACTGTCAAAAACCAAAAATGTCTCAGTTTTTAAAAAGACCTAATTTTAAAAAGCCAAAAATTCTTCTTGATTTTAACAGTGGTGTCTCTGAAGGGAAGCAACCAGAGTTCTTGTTCACACTTATTTTGTTCTGATACCAGCCAGACTTTGTTAGTTGTGCACTTTACATGGAGGCAAATTACTGATGCCAGGACTGAGTTAAAAGAATTACAAATTGGAGAGATTTCTATTTTTTTTTCAATTAAATCTTGGGAAAGTCAAAGACAGCCATAAGCTGTTACTGACTCATACGTTTCAGTGGTCCAGTAGTAATCTCATTCCAATTGCATCACAGTTGACAACTTGGCAATACATACACCCGCAGTTTTCTGTTATTACAGAGGCCAAAGACTGAAGTCCCTAGAGAATTAACATTCTTGTTTTCACTGACTGACCTCTTCAGGTCTGATTCAGTGATATTACAAACTGGAAAAAGCAGCTTGTACTGCTGCTGTGCATAAGATAAATTTATGGTTTCTTTTATTAGAATTATTTGAATTAGCCCATTGGTCTAGATAGCTCAACTATGACCAGCAAGAGCTCTGCAGGGTCAGGCACAGAAAGATGTTACTCAATTTCTGCTACCTCAGATCTTTCAATGAATGTCTGTGATTGAATGTAGAATCTTTCAGGCAGGTGCTTTATGACTAAGCCACAGCCCCTCCTCACAATTACACTAATATCTCATATGCCATTTAAAAGGTTTACAGTCATACTCTAGCTTCCCAAAAAAAGCACTTAAGAAAACTAGCTTAGGCTACAAGTTCATAGCTCAGTGGAAAATAAACATGGGTTGTCTATGAGAGCTGAACAAACTCTATCTCATAAAAGAAATAAGGGGAATTGTGAATCCATCTGCCACCACTTTCTCCTCTCGCAACCCTCCCCCTGCCCCAAGCATTAGCCCCACCCCCCGGGGGGCTACTCCTCCCCTACCCAAATCAAAGCTGGGCCCAGGTTGCTGCAGCCATGTCCCTATTTGTAAAAAAGAACACACCAAACAAACCCCCAAGTGAGCAGCTTGCTCCGGAGCAGCAGGGAGACGATGGGGCACTCGGCGGGCAAGGGAGGAAGGTTAGCTAGCTACGCCGTGTTTGCTGCTGCTCTGCCACCCAGTTTGGCTGGTGTCTCCCAGAGTTTACAATGGCAGGCAGAGGCTCTGGCACTCTGGCTCCTTTTTCAAAGTTCTGTTTTGGTCTGCACTCAGGGCTCGCACAGGCTTTTGGCTGCCTCCTGCCGCCACTGCCTCCAGTTAAGGACCAGAAAACCATTTCTTTGCCTCACCAGCGAAGGTTTGTTAGTGCCAGGTCATGTGATCAAAAATCAAGTCTTACAGAGTATTTTTTTTCCTCACTGGGAGCTGTGTTTGAGAACACTGCAATAGTAACATTGTGGACTTTTGCTCTGATCAATGTGGCTCAGTCCAGACTACATGCCAAATAAACTAGTAATTTAAAGATGGTACACATTTTCTCAATAAGCTCTGACTATCAGGAAATGATTTTGTTCAAGTGCTCATTAGAGCCTGGAAGAGATGACCACTCCTTCGAGCAGAAGGATAGTTATCTGGTGCGTGCATGAAAAAGAAAACACAGGTTTGATTTCTGCTGAAACACAGAGAAGTAGACAATAATGTAGTTGGCTTGAATTACCTTTAGGGTAGGGTATCTCTGGGATCTGATGTAGGGTAGCAGATGATCTGCCCTTTAGAACAGCTCCTTTACAGCTCCCTGTAATCTTCCTGTGTTTTTGTAAGTAACCTATAATAATTCCTTAAGAATCTAGCACTTTTTTCTTGCAAGGGGCATCAACATGGAAATGCTCTAGCTTTTAAAACTTCTTACCACTCAAAACTTCTAGCATCTGTCCTCACATACAAAAATCAACCTTGTCAACAGTTCATAATCAGCCTGGACTCATTAACATATGCCAAATTCCATTGAAAGTATTGTACAAGGTAGATTTTACCAAAAAACATTCTAAAATTTTGAGAGATCCAGATATAGCTTTTGTATTTTCAAGTAAGTTACTGAAATATTAACTTCTATAACTGATCTGAAAATGAGGTACAATTTCCCAAAAAGGGCAAGACACTCCTCTCCATCTTCAATCACAACATAGTTGTGTGACGTGATGCTGCAAGTTCCATAGAGCTCAAAAGTGTTCTTCTTCTTCTTAAATAGCTGCTATATCAGAACCAGAACTGATGGGGATTGCAGATTAGGGGGAAGAGAAGTTTAAACCTTTGTCCTGTTCCATTTTTCAAATGTGAAATGGTGCCAGGAAGCCGCTCATTGCTGTATTGAGGCAGACATGTAGATCCTGTATTCAGCACTTGCACGCTTGCCTCAACAGGGAAAAAGAAAGCACCACCGGACCATTTAGAGCTGTGAAAATGACATGGAGGAGAGGGAGGGAAATTGCTTGGGAGCACCGTACACACAATCCGTGCATCAGATTTGTTTTGGCCCCGAGGAAGAACACACCTGCATGGCTTGGAATAAAAGTACAAACTAATGCGTTAATGGGTTTTGCCTTAAATTTCATTTCAACTTTCAATCTATTTATTTCTCATCTTGAGACTGAACATCTGAAGTAGAATCTACCGCTGCTGCTCTGTGCCAATAAAAGGAAAGAAGGGAGACAATGCATCATTTGCTGCTTTTTACTTGCTTGGGAGAAATGAACATGACATCCCCTGCTTTGATACATCCTGCAGAAGGAGAACATGAAGTATGAGTGAGAGATTATGAACATGCAGTAGAGGGGACATGGTTTGGTACTGTCCAACTAATTTAAAAACAGCTACATGACCCTTAGACATTCTACCGTTTTAACCATAACTGATCGATACACCATATTTACCACCTGAGGTTATTTAAAGAGGAATACCCATATCTCTTGTTGTCATGAAACACAATTGTAGACAGGCAGACCCATAGTTCCAGTAAATACAAAACTATGGCTAGTAGCCATTTGAAAATTGTTTTGTTTTTGTAGCCAAACAGTTCCTAGTGCTTTGTTCAAGACAATTACTGATTACATTACAAAATTAGCAAACCAGCAGATTAAACATTAGATTTTACTAAGTAATTAAACTGCACTATCTTTTGGTGGAAATCTAGGACAGGATTAATAGAAAAGTAGCTCTTTATCATTGTGATTAGTGTTGTGATTTAATGATTGAGCCCTAATTCGATAACAAGTGTTGAGCAATAGCTGATGGGTGGTTGCATATCTATCTTGCTTGCAAAAAAATAGCACTGGATCAACATGTATTTGAAGCATGTTACTCTTGAATTTAATTTTTAAATGAATTACACATGCAGTGTCTTTAAATGGCTGTTGATGTTACCAAAATGTCTTTTGAAGGCCTCATAGTGTCAAATTCAACTTCTATGTCCCATAAGAACATAAGAAAGAGCCCGCTGGATCAGATCAGAGTCCATCTAGTCCAGCACTCTGCTACTCGCAGTGGCCCACTGCGATGCCTTTGGGAGCTCACATGCAGGATGTGAAAGCAATGGCCTTTTGCTGCTGCTGCTCCCGAGCACCTGGTCTGCTAAGGCATTTGAAATCTCAGATGAAGGAGGATCAAGATTGGTAGCCATAGATCGACTTCTCCTCCATAAATCTGTCCAAGCCCCTTTTAAAGCTATCCAGGTTAGTGGCCATCACCACATCCTCCTGCTCCTCATAATGCATAGATCTATTCATCTATTCATCTCTATTCTCAGTAACTTAATTGAGAATACAGCTGCTGTAAAGGTACAGGATTCTTGGATGGTTCTATATAAACTAAAGGTCAAGCCATGGATCTATCTATAATATACTGTAGTTTAGAAAGTAATCTGAATTTTTTTGGACTCTATCAATTCTACATTTTTAAGAATGAGTAGTATGAAATGTTGCTACAAGTTAGAAGAAACAGGTGAATGTGTGATTTTTTTTTACAATTTGTGTGTAAATTATTCCTTTTCAGTTACATCCAATCTGAATGTCTACCTGTCTTCTAACCTCTTCAGAGGCACATGAACTCAGTTTGTGGCAGTTTAACCAAAAAGAAAACACATATTAGAATGTTGTGGGTTTTCTGGGTTATTTTTTCCTATTATTTAATAAATATTTTATTTTAAAAATATTTTTAATAAATTTAATTTATATTTAATTAAAATATTATAAATAACAGTAAATGAACCATAATTTTATAGTGAATTATACTATTCAAATTTATATTTCATATATTGAAAATAATATGCTTAAAACAGAGATTACTAAAGACTCAGAACTAATGATCTGTGTAATACTCATGTAAAAAACTTCTGCCAAAAGACATGTAATAGTTTGTGCAATAGTAGCTGATGGGAGGGGAAGAGCTGTTATGACAAAATTACATACAAGTATGCTGGGTGAAGTCTGCACAGCGACAAAGGTGCTGAGATAACAGGCAGTATACAATTTCTTTTTTAAAAAATATATTAAATAAAATTCAGTATTAAAAACCCAGCCCACCATAAAAACATAGACCATAAAAGAGACCACTGTTGGACTAAACAACATTAAAAGATAAACCCTTCAAATTAAAGCCTGAATGAACAGAAATGTTTTGGCTTGGCACCTAAAAGTATGAAACATAGGTGCCAGGCAAGGTTCAAAGGGAAGGCAATTCCCTAAGGGTGCCACTGTTGAGAAAACTCTGCTTTTGACTGCAAACTTTCTCTTAGGATAGAGAAGAAAGTGAGTCCTAAGGGTCCATAACACTAGAAAAAGATGATTGATAATTAATGAATCAATTAACTGATAATTATTATTGATAATAAATGATTATTTGAAAGAAGTATGGCATTTTCTTACATGACTGGCAATAAAGAAACTGAAATTGTCAAGATTTTCTATTCCTTGGATCCATCCAAATGGGGCAGTGCATCCAAGAAATCAGAAGGTGACTGAAACTGGCAAGGTCAACCATGGAGAAACTAGAAAAGGATTGTAAGTATAAGGATGTGTTGCTGGCAACCAAGATCTAATTAATTCATACCTTCATATTCCCTATTACTATACATGTGTGTGAAATTTGAACAATGACGAAAGCTGCTAGGAAGAAAGTTGATTCATCGAAATGTGGCATTAGAGGAGAGTTTTATAGATACTGTGGACTGCCAAAGAGATAAGTGAGTTCTAGATCAAATCAAGGCTGAGCTCTTGCTAGAAGCTCAAACGACTAAACTGAAGCTATCATACTTTGGTCACATAATAAGAAGGCAAGAGTCACTGGAAAAAACAATAATGCTAGGAAAAGTAGAAGGTGACAAGAAAAGAACAACCAATAAGAGATGGATTGACTGAGCAGGGATCTCAGCTTGCAAGATCTGAGCAAGACTGTTAATGACAGAATGTTCTGGAAGTCATTCATTCATGGGGTTGCCAAAGGTTGGAAGCAACTTGACAGCGTTTAACATCCCAGTGCTTTTCTGGCAAGCATAGTTATTTCATAACTACCTCTAGTAAATAGATTCCATAGTTTCAAAATCTTGAAAAAAAATTGTTGATCAGAAGCAACAATCAGTCAAAGTAAATTTGTGTATGCATAACTGGAGATTTTGCCTTTCTCATATAACTTTTTACAGTCATATAAATGGGGATGTGTGAATATGCCCTTTGTTGTTTCTTTTCATATGCTGCCATGGTGACCCTTTTTCACCTCATCCATATTTGCTGCCTGAAATTCCAATTTGTTTCTTTGTTTACATTGTTTTTATTTAATTTTAATATTATGCACCATTTATGTTATACAAGATACATTATTCATATGACAAAGTAACAAAAAAATAACACTGAAAAATTTGTGAGAACAGAACCATCATGTGTAAAAATAAGGGTACAAAAATAACAGGTTTATAAAAATCAGAAGTAATGTAAAAAACTATTAAACAAATCTTGAAATCAGAGGAAGAGGTGTTTCACTTCTTTTTCACATAGCCTTGGTGTGACATATTTGGACATAAACTGCAACATAAATGGTCTAAAACAACTTTTTTCCTTAAAAATCTTCCATTAAAAAACCCCCAATTTTTATTTATTTAAAATAAGCACATACAGTATTATTTTCTCAGATTCAAGGTGGCTAACAATGCAACAAAATCACAAGGATATAAAAAGACGAAATTTATACCATGGATATGTGCATGTGTATAATTAAGGAATATCTTCCAAGCTGTGAAACGTTACATGTAAGAGACACTGACAGATTGCAGAGCTCACATCATGATTGCGTTTGCCTTTTTGCTTACCAGTTTCAGAGATTATTACAGAACCTGCAGGCTAAGCAATACAGTAATATACAAGGTTTTTAAAAAATAAAACTGCAATTTCTTTAAGAATACATTTTTTTAAATCACTCATACACTTGAGCTATAGCATATTAGTGGATAACCTTTTGCATCATCAGAACACAGTATCATAATGCATGTACATTTCAGTAGTAGCAGAGGCACATATCATGATATCAGAGAACAGACGCTTAATGACTATTAAAGGTATATTATTATTATTATTATTATTATTATTATTATTATTATTATTATTATTATTATTATTATTATTATTATTATTATTAAGAACAAGCCAGCTGGATCAGATCAGAGTCCATCTAGTCCAGCTCTCTGCTACTCGCAGTGGCCCACCAGGTGCTTTTGGGAGCTCACATGCAGGATGTGAAAGCAGTGGCTTTCTGTGGCTGTTATTATTATACAGACATGTTATTATAATACAGACGTGGGTAAGCATTCCATGTTACAGACTGTCCCTAAGACTGCCTCTTCAGATCACCATGATGTGAAAATACAATGGGACTAGATTAGAGACGTTTGGACAAAACAGCTGCAGAAGAGAGATCTGTTCAGTGGTTTTCATTCTAGTTCATTCTGACAACAGATTACTCTACCATGTTTTAGCATGTTTTGCGAATTCATACATAAAAATAGACCACACAAGAGATCAGGCTGATATAACCAGCAAACTCAATCAATTTTAGTGTAGGGCAAACATTTGGGAATGGAGGCCCCAACTTTTGGGAAGAACAGAGTTTATCGACAAGGATGAGGATGCATTAACAAGCATTTGAGAGTTTAATTACTGTCTTCCCCTTCCATCCCCTCCTGGCTCTCCTGTAAAGATCACCAACCCTGTAGGCTTTTCCTTTACAGCTCCTGCAACTCAACCCTCCTTTGCCTCAACTACTGCTTCTACCATTTTACCTCCCAAGGGGATTAAATAAAAGACAAAATAGTTTAAAAGTTTCAAAATCTCACGAGGCAACAAGATCTCAGTTGCCGTTTTTGGGTTGCCTAGGCGGTATAGCTCCAGAATCTGGATGGCTCCAGGCTAGCCTGATCTTGTCAGATCTCAGAAGCAAAGCAGGGTTCATTTAAGTACGCAAACCAACTCAGCTTTGCCTGTCAATTTCGGCAACGTGTCACTTTCTCCCCTTTTTTTGTTTTCAGTGAGAAAGCTTCGAAGCTACAAAGACTCAAAATGACTTCATACGTGGCAATTCTTGTATCGTGTCTCCATAACTTTGAAGCTGCCTCACTGGAAACAACAACAATTAAAAAAGGCAGAAATGATGCCAAAATCGACAGGCAAAGTTGAGTTGATTCATGTACTTAAATCAGTGAAATGTCGCCCAGCAGTGATGCCAGCAGAGGAAACTCTGGGGAAAACTCTCTGGGGAGAACTCTGCAAATGGTTGGCAGCATGGAGAATCACAAGTGGCACAAATGGCAGGCGCAACAAAACAAAACCGACAAACTTTACCGTTGGGCAGCAGGCAGGAAAACAGAACTGTTTTTGCCTGAAACACTTACTGTTCTCACACTGTGCAGGAGAAAAAAGCCAAAACAGTTCATTGTAAAAGGCCTGCAAGGCGTTTTAAATGTTCTGTGTGGGAAAAGCCAAAAGTGGATTCTGCACAGAGCAAATATAACAGGTGCAGGACGCAATACAAACCATTGGGGGGCGGACTTCACACAGGTCCCATCCCCAAAATGAGTCTGCCTTGTTTTATTTCCCTCAACCTGGGATTTCCAAAAATCATGAAATCCACACTAACAGCCGGGCACTTTTCTTCCTTCCCTTCTACCACGCTGTCCACAGTCAGGGAGAATCTGCTTGCCACTGCCCTGCCTTTGCAGAAAGGCCCCATTTTCTTTTTTAAATTTTGTGTGTTGCACATGAGCAGCTACACAGGTGCAGCCAACTGTATTGTGGGATGATCAGCATGACTATGAGGGTTCATTTCTATATGCCTGCGCAGCTACACATGTGCTGCAAGAGATTAAAAAAAGAGGAGCGTTGCAAAAGCAACCTGGATTGTTTCTATGGGCTCCAATTGCCTCCAATTGCGGCATGCATGTGAACAGGAAAACCGATTCCTTTATCATGACTGTAATCCGTTATACCCATTTCTGCGAGGATTTAACTGCAGACATAACTTTCAGTACTTACCATTGAGTCATTGATATTTTCTATAAATTACAAACACTTTTATGATACATAATAAAATACTGTTAACTGAGAAGCTACATTACATTATATTTGTAAACAAATTTGTTCAAGATATTTGTAAACAAATTTGTTCAAGATAAACTAAGTATTAATGTCACACATGCAAGTTATTTTTTTATTTCTGAACATCTGTTTTAACAACGAAGTTGTTGAGCTGTACAATTCTTCCTATATCTCACAAAAACTACCACTAGCTTTCCAAAATATTCTGAAGCACAGGATTAATACCTAGCATAATAAAACCACATAATTATACAAGCAAATTCAAGGGGCTAAATCATCTTACAGTTCCCTTATGACTTCATTAGAAGTGACTTACCACACCATGGTATCTTTATTCTCCCTGTAACTGGAGCCAACCTTCAAATCTGCTCCTCACTGGGTTTTAGGAACCCAGAAATTGCCAGGCCAGGCTCAGAGTGCCAAACTCTATTTTGCTCACAAAATGAATCCACTTATGTCGCCTGCACATATACGTACACTGCACATAAACTGTGAGAGAAATAAAATGACCAGTTGCTACAATGCCCCTGCAACTCTCTGCCTTGCCTGGTGTCTTAAGCACTACTGTTAGAAGGAGTGCTACAGTGTCATCTAACATGATCGTTATCATCAAGGACTGCCATTAACTTTAAGAGACTAAACCTCATTGGTAGCTTGAAACTCACAAGCTATACGTTTTAGTTTCTGAAGCCAGGCAATGAAAATGAGGTAAAATGTTTAATGCATTCCAGTGTACTTTAAACTCCCAACACACAAATGTCTAGTGCAGAGTGCACTCCATCCCAGTAATTCATAATAAAGAGCTCGGCTCAGATCTTTTTCTTATATAAACTGGCACTGCTCCATTAACTTCAGTGAAAATCTGCCGATTGACACTAGCTGAGGATCTTTGTTTAGTTCACTAAAGCGCTAGAAAAGATACTGATAAATCTTGCTAACATTCCCTACAAGGCATTTTGGCAAACAGCAGGAAAAAATCAATAACTTATGTGTGTCAGTTCTAATCATATTATATAACATTATTTTATATGTTTTGTGTCCATGTTGATAAGAAATGCTGTGCCTTCATAACTGTACCTTTCCACAGTGTCATTAAATTTAAATAACTATGCTAAGACAGTTCAAGTAATCTCAAATACAGAAACAGCAGAATAAGGACAAAAGAATAAAGTTCCAGTGATGAAACTCCAGTATGTATTGTAAATGCCAAATACATGGAATTCTGAAATTAGGTTTTCTTTCAGGTAAAATGAAGCAGCAGCAGGCAAGAAGTAAAATCTCATGATATTTTCACTATGCTGGTGAATCATTAGGTGACCAATTATTTTAAAAATCCCCAGAATAACTCCAGTTACAGGCATGAAAGAGAATTCTACCGAACTATTGGATAGTCTATTGAAATGTACAGTAGTGTAACGATTAAGGCCTCTTTCATATGGACTCCTTAAACCCACTTTGGCTTCTGTAGGCCAATGGTTTTTTTAAAATAAGATTTCACACAGCTAAAGGCCACCACTATCACCAACACCCTTATTGAAACCTGAATAAAGGTTTATGGCCCAATCCAAAGGGGGTATGTATGAAATAGCTTCCGAGTGCAGCACGCCCTTGTACTGAGATATTTTCCCCCTACACTGGCACAAGGGACACCTCCACCAGTGGAGACAGCAAATGCGCTGGCTGCCCCACATTCCACAGCCGTGAAACCCACAAGTGGGTGCTGCCAGGGAGTTATCCTGGCATTTGAGTGGATGTCAGCATGGGACAGGGGGCAGGTGGAGATCGGGATGTTCTGACTTTAGTTGGCTTCCATCTGGACTTTGGAGCCAGAATTCTGCAATCAGGGACTTGGAGTTATACCACCCATAAGGTCCATTGAGCTCTATAGAGGGTTTTCCAGGTAGACAGTTTTCTTTGTGCCACCTGGAAATCCTCAGTAGTGGTAGCGGCACCTTCCTTTGCCACCAGACTCCTTTGAATGAGGCTGCCCATTAATTACGGAAGGAGTGTGTTTTAACTTTTGAGATATGCAAAATGTTTTTAAAAATCTATTTTCCCTCAGAAGTCAAAATAGGTTTTGCTGTTAACGTATGTAAAATCTTGAAAAAAATGCTTGTCTTCTGAAGTCAAAGCAGTTTAGAGCTCATAAGAAAGGGGTCTTAAACAAATTCCTGTACATCCAGAATGTTTTATAATGTAATTTAGGCTGTGTACTCCAGTTTTAATTTGCTTCTTAGAAGATAGGCCTTTCCCAGCATTACAATTATAACAGACTACAGGGCCACTAGATCTTATGCAGGAGATATATTGGGACCATTTCCCAAAAGACTTTGTTTGTACTTGCAAATTTTATCAGCTGCCCAGGGGAAATCGTTCCCTACAGGCCATTTCCCCAAAGCTATGTATCTCTATACATGAGGGGGGAAAAAATCACACATCTTTTCTTACCCAGAGAAAAAAAGCAGCTGGAATATAATTTTGATTTTTTAAAAGACCAAGGGAAAAGGGATTGGCACTTTTCTCTTGGAGTACCACCTCCAGGCATGGGACATTGCTCCATTGCAGTTCAGAAGCCTCCATAGCACATTGAAGCGATATATGCAGTGGTGGGATCCAAAAAATTTAATAACAGGTTCCGATGGTGGTGGGATTCAAACAGTGGTGCCGCCACACACACGTACCTCCAATCCCTATTGGGCAGAGAGGTTGCTTTAGTAACCCTTTCTCGGCACTCAGAAAAAAATTAATAACCACTTCAAGAGAAGTGGTGAGAACTGGTTGGATCCCACCTCTGGATATGTGTATGTGTATATGTATAAATATGTGTATCTGTGGGTCTGTGGGTGTGTTTGTGTTTCCCAGGAGACACTGTCCATCTCTCCCACATTACATCAAGTTTGGCTTAAGACTGTATTTTTATTCTTACTGAACAAATCAGAAAATTTATTATTTATTGTGTAAATCACAGAGAATATGGTGCAAATTTGCACTGTATCCATTATCCAAAGAATAGAATAGTCATCATATAATGCACTGCATGAAAAAGGAGCACTGGGTATGTAATCACTAAATGGATTTAATAAATATTGGTCAACTGAAAAGACACTTGTTTGCTTCTACAAAATGGAACATCTGTAGAATGTAAAATGGTTTGCACCTCAATTCACACTGTTACCATTTGTTTAGATGGTAGATATTAAGTTAGGTATATATTTGTCAGCTAAACAAATGGTTTAAGTTTCCTGCCTCCCAAACAATGCAACGTTCTAAAATTCTTGGATACTAACTTTGGGTCCAAATATTAGGCCATTGCTAGCGACTCAAAACATTCTTGAGACTAAACTTGAGGGAGCGGGGAATCTAAGCTAGGACATGACAATATTACAGCTGAATTTTCATTTTCTTTTCTTTTCTAGTCTCTCTGAAATAATTTGGGCAGGCATGAGAGAGGCATGGTTCCCTTAATTAAATTCCCTTCACTAAATCTCTTTTGCTGCTTGAGGGAATTGACATACAACTCTATGGCTCATTCCACACATGCAGAATAATGCACTTTCAAACTGCTTTCAGTGCTCTTTGAAGCTGTGCGGAATAGCAAACTCCACTTGCAAACAGTTGTGAAAGTGGTTTGAAAATGCATTATTTTGCATGTGCGGAAGGGGCCTAAATGTTCTTCTTCCATTATGAAATACACAAGTTTGGGTAACATACCTTGGCAGAAAGAAACCTTCTGCATACCATGAAAATCCTTAATTCTATAGAAACTTTGGCCATCCTTCTGTCACAGAAGAAAATAAATTTCCTTACTCTTGAAAAAAAGATAAGTAGCAGATGAGTCAAAACGGGTTCTTAACATGCTAAATGGCATTTGCTCTTTAAAATCTTCTCATCTTGTTTGTAGAAAGGTTTTGGAGAATAGGACGTCATTTTGTTAAGTCTTTATATAAAATAAGTGCAGCGGAGTCCTGATTGATGAAGAAGCAAAATCTGACAGCTAGTGAACATGACTTCTACTAAAAGAAGCATTTCTGGGAAAGACTAGCAAAGTGGGTTCAATTTGCTGAAGTCAATGGCCTTAGAAGGGAGGAGTTGTGTTTCACTTTCAGTTGTGTACTGTAACTACACTGAATGTACAACTACATATTTTTTTAGAAGAAAGTCCCACTGAATGCTGTGAGACTTCTAGTAAATACTGAGCTGAAAGATGTTATAATTACCACTGGGATTTTATAAATATAAGGCATTTTCTACCTAATTTCTCTCTTCTTTCATTACTCTCATTTTTCACTATTTATTAATGTAGCCCAGTGGTTCCCAACATGGGGTACATATACTGGTTCCCCAGGGTACTTGCCAGTGTATGGGGGAACACCAAAAATTATGTAAGGGAGGGGAGGGGAGTGCATGTGCCCCCTGCCACAGTTCTCTAAAGTGCATCAGGAAATTCCCAGTCCCCAGCTTCTCGAGAAACGTAGGAGGGCAAGGGATCAATCAGATGCTGCCCCCAAGAGAAAGTGGCAAAAGTGAGGCATGGCTTCAGTCGTGTATATTGAAGGAGTCTGCTTTGCAGAATTTTTCTTTTCAGAGGGGCAAGGGGCAGAAAACTTTCAGAGACATGGGACGTTGTCGAGTAGGGATTGATTCCCTGGGTGCTGTCATTGGGCATCTCTGTTCAGCAATGCATGAGCTGCATGTGTGTTCCTTTGGCATAACCTGAAAAGACCTGACTACACCACCCAGCCGCATGAGAGGTTGTCAGGTACTGTGAGGTGGAGTCTGGGGGCTGGCAGAATCTCTTTCTCTCTCTCCCTGTTTCTCTCTTTCCGCTTCCTCTCCCTTTGTCTCTTTCCTTCTCCATGTTTCTCTCTTCCCTCTCCTTTTTAAAATAGAGTTGGGGCCCAGGTACTCATGTTTTTGAATGTAATCTGGATATAACATCAGTTCACTTTTAGTACTGTCATTTCTTTGGCTATGATCCATCTTGACTTGGGAAACTATATAGGCTGAAAAGCTGAGTTCTATTAATCCCTGGAACCAATGTGAAGTAACAAAGTGACTGCTCACTGCTCAAATGTTGTTAAGAGTATCAGATTAGGGTTTGGGTTCAAAACCTTAGACTCAGATGAACGTTTTCTGGGGGACCTTCCAGCCACACACCCTCAGTCTAACCCACCTGACAGTGCTGTAACAGTGAATAAAATGAAGAGGAGAACAATTGATACTGCTTTGGGTTCCCATTGAAGAGGAGCAAGTCATGGTATAGTAAGACAGTAAATGACCCAGGCAGCCTGTTCCATTAGCATTTAGCGTGTTCAGGAGTGTTTTAAAACATCAACTCAACTGAGCCAATAGGAAGCAGAGGTTTCACTACTGCCATAATGTTCTACACATAATGTTGCTGGCTTGTTGGCTATACAAAACTGTACAGGAACAATGAGAGAGGGAAATTCCCTGAGTCAGAAATTTGCATCATCAGAGAAACCATTCACGTTCCAGAGAACTAGCAGTAGTAGTTTGGGCTAGTCTGTTTAAAGTATGTTTTTGAGCATTCTGGGAGGTTGAAATAGTTTTCCACTGGTTTAGTATTTCTGTTTTCAATGTTTGGTTTGTGCCCACTTATTCTCTTGCATAGCAAATTAGCAACAATTAAGACTGGCCAGTGTAAATGGCAGGAAATCACTGCAGAGAACAAATTTATTTTAAGATTTTTTTAATGCTATGAGAATTAAATATGCTATGACTTGCTTATTTATGAGAACAGTACTAGTATGTCAAAGCTCTGTCACAGAAGCCATTTTCCCTTGTCTCCGTAATTTTTGATAGAGTAATAGAAATGGTAGTATGGGGTCCTTTCTGACAAGGCACTTAAGTTTCTGCTGCCATTTGCAAATCCGGAGCTGGCGGAGGGGGCTTTCTCTTCGTACACCTTTATAAAAAACAAATACTGTAGTACAGTGATGGCGAACCTTTTCGAGACCGAGTGCCCAAATTGCAACCCCAAACCCACTTATTTATCGCAAAGTGCCAACACGGCAATTTAACCTGAATACTGAGGTTTTTGTTTAGAAAAAACGGTTGGCTCCGAGGCACGCATTACTCAGGAGTAAGCTTGGTGGTAGTCAGTGGCTTTGCTTTGAAGCAACCGTGCAACTCTTCCAACGGGTGAATCACGACCCTAGGAGGGTTTACTCAGAAGCAAGCCCCATTGCCAGCAACCGAGCTTACTCCCAGGATTGCGCTTTAGTTCTTTGTGTGAAAATCAGTGGGGTTTAACAGGGCTTATCAGGGTCATCTACACTGCCCCAAAACTAGGGCCCCTTCCGCACACGCAAAATAATATGTTTTCAAACCACTTTCACAACTGTTTTGCAAGTGAATTTTGCTATTCCGCACAGCTTTAAAGAGCACTGAAAGCAGTTTGAAAGTGCATTATTCTGCATGAGCGGAATGAGCCTAGGTCTTAGGTTTAATGCTAATAATTGAGCCCAGTGGCACAGGCCAGCCTAGATGTGTGTGGCGGGGGGCACTCTGTTTGTGCGTGCCCACAGAGAGGGCTCTAAGTGCCACCTCTGGCACCCGTGCCATAGGTTCACCACCACTGCTGTAGTAAGTTGAATGCAGTTTCAGATTTAAGACTGCATCTTACATCAGTTTAACTTGATTTAAAAAAAACTAAGTGCTTCAAAATAAGCTCAAGGATTGCACTGAACATTTGTTGTTTTATAAATATAAAAACATATTAAAGTTTTCCATTATTAATACATTAAATGTAAAAATGTGATACGTTCATTTGCAATGTACTTTAATACAGTTCCAGATTTAATATTGCATTTTACTTCAGTTGAACCTGATTTCAAAAAACTAAATGCCTCAAAATAAGCTGCAAGGTAGCATTTGATTTGAAATAACATCAACTGTATTAATTACAAACATTTTGGTAGTCTGGGGGCACAGTTTTAGGGAAATGGGTTACCAAGGGGTATGTGAGTGAAAAAGGGTTAGGAACCACTGACAAGTGGGAAAATGAAGTATTTTATTAAATTGGTTGTCAGTTCGTTCAAGCAGAAAATTCAGTGCAATAAACATAAGACAGCAACAATGGACAAACTACTGCAAATAATCCCTATAATGTATACTTAGCAACAAAAACATACACAAAAACAATGGTGAAATGGATGAAAGTCAATTTATGTATTATATATTATTTTATTTTCATCCTGGGATTGGATCAAGACTTCTGAAATAGTAACTGTCATACAGAACTCCACTGATGAAGATAAGCAGTTGAAAATGAGACCATTTACCGAGGAGCATGTTTTAGATTTTTGTGAATGAATTGTTGTTGTTCTGAGTGACTCTTTGTTCTGCTGCTACATTCCCCAGGAAGTCAGTACAAGAATCTCCTAGTTCAGGGGTGTGCAACCTGCGGCTCTCCAGATGTTCATGGACTACAAATCCCATCAGCCCCTGCCAGCATGGCCAATTGGGTGTGCTGGCAGGGGCTGGTGGGAATTGTAGTCCATGAACATTTGGAGAGCCACAGGTTGAACACCCCTGCCCTAGTTGGAGAACATATACACATAAAGCCTTTATCTGCTTCTGTGCTCTAGAAGCTCCACCGGACAAGATGGCAGCATTGAAGTCAACGGAGAGTGCATTCACTGACGTATGCTGTAGAACGTCCTTGAATGGACTATTGCTTTTGTATGTATTATTGCTGCCAAATAAATATCATAGGACTTATTTGCAGTAGTTTGCCCATTGTTGCTGACTTATCTTTATTGCCATAGCGATGTTTTCTTAGAAGCCAGGAGTACGGTGATCCTTCTCTTTTCTTTCCAGAAAATTCTGAGGTGTCACTCAGAAAAGTTCCTGCCCTCTAACACACAGGAAGTGGCGAAAGGAACTTGGGGAAAGAACAACAGATTTGAACATTCTTAAAGGGTTTTTAGGAAAGAACCTGTGAATTTCCTATTTAAATTAAAATACCCAAATAATATTTGTGCAGGTGTCTCCCAACCACTAAGCTGTGAGCTGCATTTGAAACTGCGAGGAGCCTTCATGGCAGGAAGAGGGGTCAGGTATACTGTTCATAGAAAAAGCAAAGATCCAAGCAACAGCAGCAAAATAAACCATTTGGCATTCCCAGGTCTGTTGATGTACCTAAAGTAATGCACTGGATTCCATCACAGGGCTGGGGGACGAAACGGTTAGCAGTTTGTTTGGGTTTTTTTGCAAATAATGAGTAGCAAGAAGCCATGCTATATTAATAAAGATTTGAATGCCCTCTAATCACAGCTGATTTTTTAAAGCAGCAGGTATATCCTTCACTGTCCACCAAACTGGGTACTTTTAGATGTTCATAACAGTGACAATCAGGATAAATGAAATATACAACAATGATAAAGAAACTATCTAGATGAATAGTTAGGCTGGCTCCTTCTCTGTCCTTTGGGGAGGGGAACGGGGGGAATTTTCCAGGGTTCTTTTTTCTTCTCAATCCACCCCAATGGTAGAACAAGCAGTACCAAAAGACAAAAATCTACTTCAGCTTTGATTTTTTTTTTTACAAACAGCACCTGTACAAACGGTACCATATGCCTCTTAATTATAAACAGCAAGGCTGCCAACCAGAAAACCAGCCACTCAGGCTCTTAATGCAATCTCTTTCTAAATTACCAGTACTATTATAAATCAGTGACAACTTTAATGGCCCCTCCAGTATGTAAAGATCAGGAACCTTAGTGGGATTGCCAACTACAGGTTGGAAAATTCCTGGAGATTTGGTGGTGCAGATTGTGAAAGATGGGGATTGGAGAGGGGAGGGAGAAGGGTATGCCAGAGAACCCATCCTCCAAAGCTGCCATTTTATCCAGGGGAAACTGATCACTGTAGTTGGGAGACCAGTTGTAGTTAGGGTTAGGGTTAGGGTAATAGTTGTTTCAATTTATTAATAAAATTAATTCAAATACAAATGCTGTATGTTTCCAAATTCTGGTGTTCTTATTAAATTCTCTTGTAGGTCCATATTTTTTGTCAAACAAAATGTATTGGAAACTTGTCAATGAAGAAGAAAATTATGGCCAAGCGGTGATTTCAGGATTAGCCTGCAAAGGGACAGAGCCCCTATGAAAAACTGTGTGTGCAGAAAGTCATCAGTTTGCCAAACAACGCAAGCAGGACTGGTGTTTAATAAAATATATCAATTACGAGTAAAATTTTGTGGGTTCAACCCAAGGTTTGGCATCTACAGAAAGAGCAAGAACTTGTTCCATTCTGATTTGTGGGATAATTTCAGTCCATGAAAAGGACCATCACTGTCCTACAATACATCATTCAAAGAGCACCCAAGTAATTCCAACATATAAATGAAAGAGTACATAGTGCCTTGATACTCATGTCCACTAGTGGAAAGATGCATCAGTGCCCATGGTGATGAGTGTGGAGCAGGAAAATATCAAAGGAATGCCACATCATTCCAGAATACTTATAGAAAGGGAATGGCTGTGAATAAAACAATCATAAGGGACATATATGCAGATCGTTAGAACTGGAGACTGGTGTTAGACCCAGTAAGAGTGCCTAAAAGTGCACGGAAAGTAAGAGAAAGAATAAGAAATGTTGAGTCTTACCATTAACTATGCTCCAGCCACCATTTGCTCAATGGCAGTTACAGATACACATTATAGCTCAGAGGCTGCTGAAAACTGCTTCTGCAAGTCTGTGCTCGATATGGTGCTATTTGGAAACAATGTGTCTCATCCTGGTCAACAAAGGAACGCATTCTACATGTGACTGTTTCAGAACTTTTTCGTTTTTGCTTATTTTCCTTCATAAGGTTAAATGTTTCACCATTTGAGGCGAACTGATTTTTATATCAGTGATTACACTGGCATGCCCTGAGAGAGGAACTAATCTTTCCAAGTCTAGAAAAATTACTTGGCAGAACTTTGGACTGCGTAATGTTTGCATACTGGACAGGATGTTATCCTATGGTGTGTAATCACTTTAAAAGAAGAAATGAAACCTAGGAAATAAAGAGGCAGTGGACATATTTTGAGGATGAAACAATATATTGTGGTACATGACTCTTAATTCAAAGGAGGTGCAATAATTCTGTCTCCCAAGCTTCCTTCTCAATGAACAGTCCCTTCTTTGCACATTTCCTAAGGTTGCCATTGATAAGCTTGTGAAAAATATTAGTTCAGGAATTCATTTTAACTTTTAAAATACAGTAAAGTGTATGGTGGAAAAAGTAACCTCCTTCCCATAACCCTGCCAAACACAATTCTGCAACAGTGAGTGGCAAGTTATGTGCTATAGGCCCAGAAGTTGGACAAATAACAATTCCCAGGGCAACGCAGGAGTTTCAGTTTATGCAGCTGAATCATTTTACTCTTATGTGTAGTTTAGAAAGATCTCATCTCCTCCCTCTATATTTTATCTTTGGTTTGTAAAGGAACCTACAAGCTATAGTTCTATTTGTTTGCAATGGTGCAGAAACATAAAGGGAATGGATTGCCATAGATACTGTAGTTATGCACCTATTATATATCAGTGTATATACCCATGTATATAATGCACCTATTATATATCAGTGTATATACCCATGTATATAATTGTCATCTGCCAATAAAATGAATTAAATGCAATGCAAAAATTATTACTTGAGATGCTTTGTGCAAGGAAGGAAAAAAGAGTCTTAATGTATTGCACAGAAAACAGGAACTGGAAGAACTAGCTTTTGGGACTGTTATACTGACAAAAACGAATGAAAACAAGTAAAAACGCAAGAATATGAAACTGAAAATCACATCCCTAATATAAGTTTTTTTAGTTCCAGCTTCCTCCTTCATCCACATCCTGACCTGTGGTCATTTCAAACCTTTCTTCCCACTGTCTTAAGATAGGAACAGAAATCTATTCTCAACGCTTATTACAATGTTGCCATTTATGTCAGTCATGTGAATAAGCCAGCAATTTACACTACAATCCTCCAATATACACTACAATCAAGACCTAGATTACACATATCAATTAGCCAGCAAGATCCTTCTCAGCATCATGAATTTTGCTTTTCACATTGGAAATCTAGATCTTTTAAAGTCAATAATGAAATTATAAGGCCACCCTAGAAATTCTTCCAGACTTTTGCCTGTTTTTTTCCAGTTGGAGTGTCCGAATTGGTGATTCATACTTCCATTATATCACAGTTATGCTTTTGTTTGGTATCCTTGTGTCTCTTACAAGTCATTTGCAGATGATCCAAAAGCCACAGAACAAACTGTACTTCATACTAATTCCAGCCATCACCATTTTATGGAATATGTCCGACTTACCATGAGGCATAGCAAAGTTCCCACAAACTTTTAATTTTCATGGCTCTTCATGGGCCTGCTGCTTATTTATTTTGAACACCGCAAAAATATGTCTTTTTTTCTTGACCACTCTAAATGTGTATAACTGCTAAATGTATTATAAATAATAACAAGAGTAAGAAAAGAGACTCATTACACACTCAACATTTCTTAAGAAATCTCCAAAATAATTTACATGCATTTCTGGATTTAGAGAAAGCAAAATTCAAAATACTTCTCTTAGATAAGAATGATGTTATACCTTTACAGTAAAATAGTGCAGCATATTATCAGCCTACATAGGCATTAAAATCTCAGAAATAGTTCTTTAACCATGGCACTGAATCATAATGCAAGTTTAACAGAAATCCAGTTCCAGTTAAAAAGAAACTGGAGGGCAGAAGGAAACCACTAACCAAGTACAATTTCATCTGCAATTATCCGATATAGAGGAACAACCTAACAGCTGCCTGAGATATAATACCATGGTGCTTTTTTGGATATTTAATGCTGCAGTTTCTTAATAAAGTTGTGGTCTTACTTAATCAAACATGCTAACCTAAATCATCTTTCCAGAGTTTGGGGCAACGGACTTTCAGACATAACTGGAATGACATACATAGCTGTCAAAAGACTTGGATGGCTAAGCAGAGGCAACAGTGGGTTAGTACTTGGATAGGAGACCACCAAGGACTTCCAAGGTTACTTTGCAGAGGAAAATAGTCCCAACCACCTCTGTTATCTTTCTCCTTGGCCCTTTCTGCACACGCAAAATAATGCGTTTTCAAACCACCTTCACAACTGTTTGCAAGTGGATTTTGCCATTCCGCACAGCTTCAAAGAGCATTGAAAGCAGTTTGAAAGTGCATTATTCTGCATGTGCGGAATGAGCCCTTGAAAATTCTACAGGGTTTTAATTTTATTTTATTAGGTTTATATGCAGCCCTTTCCTGTCAACATTGCAATGTTGGCTGCAACATGATGGCACTTTACACAAATAAGAAGACTTTAGTACTCAACCAGAAGGAAGCTGTTGTATGAAACAAATGATTTATGGGTCCCCAGTGTGGATAAAGGTGGAAAATAAATAAAGTAAAAAAAATACAGCTAGAGATGTGGTGAGATAAAAGGAATGTTGGTTCATGATTGGAAAGAAGAGAAAGAAGCAGGGAAAGAGAACATGTGAAGAAAGGAGGTGAGGAGAGGACAGGAGGGGAGAAGGAATAGGCTGAGGAGTTGGGTTGCCAACCACGAGATGGTGGCTAGAGATCTCCCGCTTTTACAACTAAGCTTCAGGCAACAGAGATCAGTCCATTGGGAGAAAATGGCCACTTTGGAAGGTGGACTCTATGGCACTACACCCCATTGAAATCCCTTTGCTCAATAATCCCCCTTCTCAGGTCCATCCCCCCAAAATCTCCAGGAATTTCCCAATCCAGAGCTGGCAAGCCTAGTGAGGAGGGATATACAGAGAAAAGTGAAGTGCTCTCCACAAGTCCAGAAGAGTGGAACTAGTTTTACATATGAATGTAAAAACTGTATGTCCCAAAAAGTCCTGCAGAGGCTGGTACTAGCCTTCTCAGTCAACATTGGGTTCAGAAATATATTTATAAAAGCAACCTTTAATTATTGAATGGACCAAAGGAGCTGCATAAACCATTAACAGTGTTTAAATAATAATGCTCTGTCCCTGGAGTAGCAACTCTACATAACTGACTTCTCTCTTCCGTCATACCTGAAGGAGAGGCACTGTTCCATGATCCATTTCTTACGGAAGTGTAAAGGATCAGAGCTGTGCCTTCTCCACAGTGGTGTCCACACTTAGAAGTACCTCTCAACAGAGGCATGCTTCCTATTTCTTTTTTAGTCTTTTGGTGCTTAATCAAAACACAGGTTATTTCAAAAGGCATATTCTGTAGGCTAATGAACACAAGTTGTTTTTTTCTTCAGCTGGTACTTCTAACATGTTTGGGACTGTGTTATAAATAGGCTGCGTTAGTACTGATATCAATGTTAAACTGTGGTGTTCAGTTTGAAACTGCTTTTATTGCGATTTGTTTTCTTGTTTCTATTATGGTTGTCCGCTGATTTGAGTGCCTACATAATGGGAGAAAATATGTTGTTTTATTTGCAATTAAACTTTAAAAATATTAAAAATAGTTTATTAATGCTGTAGCTAAGCAACTGGATCTTTGCAGAGAAGCACATCTAAATAATGATATGGAAAATTAGTCTAGATTTGTATGTGATCCTACACTTAACAGAAGAAGTTAGAGATTTAAGCTCATTTCTACCTTGTAAAGAATCTTATCTTGAGCCTTCATTTTTTTCCTTATCATTTTATGAATGGAGAACATCATAGGGCAGGAGAATTCACAACTAATTTCCTGCTAATATGCATGCCATGTCAGTTTCATAAAAGCAGAAATGAACACATCTCAGCTGCATTTATATACAATTATTAACTATTAAAGTTAGTTGCCATCCAAACACTCTCAAAGGTTATTACACCCCTAACCTAGAGCTGTGATTTAGAGCTCAGGACTGAGTTGCAGGATCCAGCACTCCTCCTCTGGCTGTCTCTTGCATCCTACACTCAACTAATTTGAATCACATGCCACTATTTCTATAACCACAGCTATACTAGAATTCAGAACTTGCTCTTGAAATCTAAATCACAGTAGAATATTCATTTATGTACACAGTATTTGTTTAACTGGTTCTGGAGGGTTTTCTGGGCTTCTGTGGCGGTGGTCTGGTGGATTTTGTTCCTAACGTTTCGCCTGCATCTGTGGCTGGCATCTTCAGAGGTGTATCACGGAGAAAAGTCTGTTTCTCACTATGTCAAAGTGAGAAGGGAAAGTTTAGTGTGGTATATTGTCCATGTCCCAGAATGGGGAACCAATCGTTAACTGTTTGGGTGGAATTTGCTATGCAAAGGTGTGGTTGAGTGCATTGTATTGCGGGTGAGGTTATCAGTCCATTTTTTAAGTACGGGGAGCCAGGCCCTGCTAATCTTCAAAGTCTCTTCTTTCTTATTGAAGTTGTCCTGGTGTTTGTGAATTTCAATTGCCTCCCTGTGCAGTCTGACATAGTAGGCTTCTGAATTGTCCAAAATTTCAGTGTTCTCAAATAAAATGTTATGTCCAGTTTTGTTTAACACATGTTCTGCAACTGCACAGATTTTTCAGGATGGTTAAGCCGACAGTGTCTTTCGTGTTCCTTAATATGGGTCTGAATACTGCGTTTTGTGGTTCCTATGTAGACCTTTCCACAGCTACAGGGTATGCGATATACTCCTGCAGAAGTGAGAGGGTCTCTCTTGTCCTTTGCTGAGCGTAGCATCTTGTCCTTTGCTGAGCGTAGCATCTTGCTGGGCGTAGCATCTTGTCCTTTGCTGAGCATAGTATTTATTTATTTATTTATAATATTTTTACCCCATCTTATTCTAGCATTTTTAGGGGGCTTACAAAGGTTAAAAACAATTAAAAAACCAGTATAAAAATATCAGTAATAAAATATTACAATAACATTACAATTAAAACAACAATAAAAGCCACACTAAAATAACCCCTCACATCCCCACCACCACCCTAGACCAGCAGCTGTAGACAGAGTTTCCAGGGAGGTACGCAAAATGCCTGGGCAAAAAGGAAGGTCATCACCATGCACCTAATTCCGTACAGGATAGGCACATTGTGAATGTCTAAAGGGAGACTATTGAGAGTCTGGGGGCAATCACAGAGAAAGCTCTCCTGCATGACCCCGTCCCCTATATCTTGGCAGGGGGAGGTATCTCCCTCTGTGACCTCAGTACCCTGGCAGGTACGTATGGACACAGACCTCCTTCAGACTGGCAGGCCCCAAGCAGTTTAGGACTTTGTATGTCAACATCAACACAATGAATTGGGCTCCGGAGCGAATAAGGAGCCAGTGCAGTTCCTCAAAGACCGGGATGAGTGCGTCTGGCCAGATGCACTGGCTAACAGCCTAGCTGCCGCTTGCTTCACCAACTCCAGCTTCCGGACCATCTTCAAGGGCAGTCCCACATACAGAGCATAACAGTAGTCCAATTGAGAGATTACCAAAGTGTGCAACATTTTGGCCAGGTCCCCTTTGGCCAAAAACAGGCAGAGCTGGAAAACCAGACAGAGCTGCTGGAAAACTCTCATGGCAACCGCAGTCACCTGAAGCTCAAAGGACAGCGATGAATCCAGGAGAACCCCCACATCTCGCACTTAGTCCTACTGGGGCAATACAACCCCATCCAAAAATGGGTGATCTGAAATCATGCAGACTCAGGAGGCCAGAACACAAAGAACCTTATTACTCCGCATTCAGCCCATAACTGCTTCCAGGTAGAAGTTTAGCACACACAGCACCTCTCCTGACTCTGATGTAATGGAGAGAGAGCTGAGTGTCATCCCCATGTTGATGACACTTGATTCCAAATCCCCTGATGATCTCACTCAGCGACTTAATATAGATATTGAACAGCATAGGGGACAGGACTGAAACCTTGGGAACCCCACAAGGAAGTTCCCAGGACTGCGAGCCTGAATTCCCAGATGCTATCTTCTAGAACCAACCTCAAAAGTATAAGAACCACTATAACACAGTGCCCCCCAGCCCCATTCCCCACAGCAAAATACCATAGTGTATGGTATCAAAAGCCACTGAAAGATCAAGAAGAATTAACAAGGTAGTCTTCCCCATGTCGCTCCCAATAAAGATAATCTGTTAAAGCAACCAAGGCATTTTCCATGCCATAATTACACCTGAAACCAGATTGACACAGGTCCAGAAAATCAGTTTTGTCCAATTATGCCTGCAGTTGAGCTGCACCACTCTTTCCACGAACTTGACCCCAAATGGGATATTGGCCGCTGAGTGATAATTGTCCTATACCATAGGATCCAAAGAGAGTCTCTTCAAAAGGGGACAGACCACTGCCATTTTCAGAAGTGCTGGCACTACCCTCTCCATAAAAAAGGCCACCTCCTGAGCCCCCTGTGCCAGCCCCCTGCTCCCAAACAGCTTTTTTTCAGTGGCCAAAGGTCCAGGGAACTAGTAGTAATCCACATCTATGGAACTCAAGAACTGAAACTGAGTCAATAAAACTAGACCAAATGGTCCTCTGGACACCTCCACAGGAAATTATTCAATGGTGGAGTCCAATCACATGCAGATCTGTATGACTTTATTTTGAAAGTGTGCAGCAAAATCATCACAGCAGATACCAGGGGGCACCCCAGATGCAGTCCTCCAGGTAGAGGACAGCAAGCTGTTAGCCACCTGAAATAGAAATACATCTTTTTTTGCTGTCACCACTGACATTTGATAGGCTTGATAATGGGCTCTCTGTGTTCGGTCAGATCCACCACACGATTTCCACCACCTACACTTCATTGCCCTCAAATCTCCAGGACACCATGGTGCCCAAAGAGCTCTATCAGTGGGGCAAGGGTGCTCAGGAATGATTACGTTAATGCCCCCCCCTTATCTCACCATTCCAAAGAGAGACTAGGGCCTCCAGGACTGCCTACCAAGTCACTAGGAAAATCCCTCAGACCTTGGGATTCTATCCTCCTCCAGGGGCAGATCATCATAATTGGTCCCCTACCCCTGCAGTGGGGGAGTGACATCTTAAGCAGAAACATCACAGGGTAGTGATCTGTCCATGACAAGGGCAGAACTATAGTAAGTATCCCTAAGGCAGATGTTGTTCTATCACTTAAGGACAAACTATTAAACTCTGTCAATCTATTCACACATTTCCAAGAAGTTGTACTAAGGCAGCAAACATTTATTTATTTATTTATTTATTTATAATTACATTTGTATACCGCCCCATCCCCTGAGGGCTCTGGGCGGTGAACAACAAAATAATATTCCAGAAACAATAATAACAATAAATAATCAATATAAATATACATATTTAAAACATGAAACTACAGCATTCCACTTGGCGTCCAGGATTTAAAACTAACAATAAAAACCCCTCCCAGAGAGGGGGCGGTAGATCTAATTACAGCTCCCAAGATGTTAAAAGGGAAAGACAAAGAGGGCGCTCACCCTCAACAGCTGGCCTCCCCAAAAGCCCGGTGGAACAACTCGGTCTTACAGGCCCTGCGGAACTCTCCAAGATCCCGCAGGGCCCGGACAGCTGGAGGAAGAGTGTTCCACCAGGCAGGGGCCAGGGCCGTAAAAGCCCTGGCCCGGGTGGAGGCCAGCCGTGTCATTGAGGGGCTGGGAACCACCAGCAAATTGGCCTCTGCTGAACGCAGAGGCCGTGTAGGGACATATGGGGTGCGTGCTGTATCACTTCAGACTGTAGGTGAGGGCTCATGACTCAATGCTCCTCCAAATAAAAATATTTCCCTGTACACAGCAAACCTGATGCCAGGAACAAGTGTTCCAGATGAGCCTTCTACCTGTTATGCTAGTTTCATTTGTATATAGTTTTTCCATGTCATGATAGGATAACAAAGAATGCTTGTCATCATCATGGAACTGTTATATGGAAGAGTTTTTCAGTATATAAATCTTGCTCCTGGTCTGAAATGGTACCACTCAAACATAGAGCAGGGGTCTATGCTCAGCCTTTTTTTTGAATTTTGAGAAAGGAGGCATGCAAAGGAGGGGAGGGGCCCTGGCATCTGGACCTGGCCCACCTACCCTAGTGGAGGGAGGGGGAGGGGAGGGGTGGCATGCAAGGGAGGAGAGGGAGGGAGGGGTGGCATGCCCTAATGGAGGGAGGGGGAGGGGAGGGAGGGGTGGCATGCAAGGGAGGAGAGGGAGGGAGGGATGGCATGCAAGGGAGGGGAGGAAAGGGGAGGGGGTGCCACCACAAACATGGCTGGCCTGGAAGGGTGACTGATCACAAAACCGATATCATATGGCAGCAATTACCAAAGTAGACAAAGCATCCTCGTATGAAGAGGAGAGTTATTTCAAAGTAGGCTTTGCTGGCAAACTGAACGGTGATGTTTCCTTGGACCTTCTGCAGCACCTTCTGCTTCAATGAGATAGTGGACAGCCAAGAGTTGGCCTTTGCTTTAGGGAAAAGTCACTTTGGGGACTAAGAACATTAGCACTGCCTTGGGGATCACTGGCCTAGACCAGGGGTAGGGAACCTGCGGCTCTCCAGATGTTCAGGAACTGCAATTCCCATCAGCCTCTGTCAGCATGGCCAATTAGCCATGCTGGTAGGGGCTGATGGGAATTGTAGTTCCTGAACATCTGGAGAGCCGCAGGTTCCCTACCCCTGGCCTAGACCATCTGGATGAGAAGGAAGTCATTGCTGAAACTCTGTAAACAACAATTTAACTATAAATGAAATCAATATAAGTAGGCCAGCATATTATTTGCACTGAACATTTAGTAAAGTTTTGAGGTTATAAATCTAATTTTAAGCTATTTATACTGTTCTGGGATATTTTAGAAACTTATTCTCATTTCTATGCATGTTTTCTTTATTCAACCCCCCGCGCCCCCCACCACCACCACCGCCCATAGGCTTCATCTATTTAGTGAAATTATTAAGGATACCAAGTATGAAACTGTATCACAAGTAAAAGCAAAGCTGATGGTTTAATACATACAGAATTGGAAAGCACCAGTTTATTATGCCAGCTCAGCTGTGAATTTCTGTTTTGGAAGTCCAGTGTTAGAATATAAGAAGTCAAAGATTGAAAATTAAATCAAAGTATTTTTCTTATACAGACTACATAATAGTTGTAAATTTTTGTTGTAAAATGCTTTAAGTAGCTCACTTTTGTGTTCTTTTTTTAAACTTCAAATTAGATATTTAACTTTTTAACTTTTCAAAGTTGTCTAGTTAATGAGTTTTAAATTGGGATTTCTACTTATAAAACAGATTGGCTACTGTGATTTACCATTATTTTAAATTCACTGTAATCTTTACCACATCAGATGTGACCACAGAATAGTCAGTGTGGGGCCAGTGGATACAACACACCACTTGGAACACAGATTCATGCCACTGTTTTTTTTTTTAAAGGTTGCATTTAAAAAATGAGAACTCGTTTTCAGAATTTGGAGATGTTCACTTAAAAAAAATCCCAGAATCCCTCCTTAAAAAGCAGTAGTGTTTTAAACACAATCCCATTCAAGGCTTTCCCTGGCTCAGAGACAATTTTTAAATCACTCTTATGATGTTAAGTGATCTGGAATAACAATCTTTCTTTAGCTATTATGACTATTAGTGGGGCAGGCAACTTAAATAGCATAAAGTGTAATCCACTGAAATTATTAAGACATTGTCAAAGGCTTTCACGGCCGGAATCACTGGGGTGATGTGTGGTTTCCGGGCTGTATGGCCGTTTTCTAGCAGCATTCTCTTCTGACGTTTCGCCTGCATCTGTGAGTAACAATGTGAGTAACACATGCTAATGGGTGGATCCCACACACACATGTAAATCTAGCTTGCTAATTGCACCCTTTACTTTTTAACAGACAATGGTTCTTTCCTCCACCCTGAACACTCAAACAGGTATATATACTCCATTTGCTTTCTTACTATCAGATCCTCTGAAGATGCCAGCCACAGATGCAGGCGAAACGTCAAGAGAGAATGCTGCTAGAACACGGCCATACAGCCCGGAAACCACACAGTACCCCAATTATTAAGACAGATATTAATTCCAAGTAAAAAATATCTGAACTTAAAAACAACTTAAAACTCCAAAAAATCTGAAGTACGTAGGCTAGGTGAAAAGGTTAAGAGGTTTTGGTTTATGCCAATAAAGGCTTGCTTAGACCTTAGGTTAAGAGGTTTTGGTTCATTATGACGACTAACTTACTTCCCACTTATTTCTTTGTAGCCCCTGAGAGATATGGAAGCCCCACCTAGTGAAAACAACTTAAGGTCCTGGGAGTATGTAGATTTCAAAGCAATAAATATTGCCAAATTGAATTAACATATCTAAATTGGTGGATGAGCACTGCAAGTGGTTCTCAAGAGAAAACTACAAAAGACATTTTTGTTTTGTTTGCTGAGGAGGTGTCCCCATTAGAAATCATCTAGATCTATAATTAGTTGAATACTGTAAGCACCCAGACAGTGGAGCAGACAATGTCCTCAGGTAACCTCCCACAGTCTCCTTTAGTAAAAAATGCTGTCACTTGTCAGGTTTCTTACACTTTGAAGCACTTAGGAATGATAGCAATGCAAAATCATCCCCCTTTTTTCTGTATGCCTGGAAGTGTCAGTGCAACACAGTGTTTGCCAGCATTGCTGTGATTGTCATCTCATTTAAATATATTCTGACACTAGCGGGGCCCGGCCACGCATTGCTGTGGCAATTGTCCTTCTCATCACAGTCCGCAACCCACACAGATGTCCATGCAGGTCCAATGATCCGCAGCATAGCCTTTTGGGGTGGTCAAATGGAATCCCTCTTTCCCTTTTCAATTCACATTGTTATATGGTGGTGTCTTGTTTTTTTAGTATAATGTAACCCTCTCCATTCCACAACGGAACTGTCCAGAGTGCGAATCCCGCTGTCCATGAAGCTGGTTGACACGCACAGTCCAGGCTTGGGTAAGGCAGAACTAGGGCAATGAGGCTATCCCAGTCAGGCAGCAGAGGCAGGGTGGTGAGGCGCTCAGATCAAGGCCAGCTCTCTGCGTTCTTAAAGGGCCATGTGCAAAAGAAGCCCCCACCCTGTGGATTTTCTTCGAAGAAAAAGGCAAACTCCAGCTTGCTTTTAGTAAAAGAGAGCTGTGGCGAATATGGGTGAGGAAGTGGGTAAGTGGTGGTTGGATGTGAGGGAGGGCAGATTGAGGTGTGTGAGGATGAGCTGGATATGTATTGTGTGGTAGTAGTGGGTGAGGCACAGAGGGTGAAAGTTACCTGCGTGTGAGGGGGGGAACCCTACCTGACGTCTCACACGGCAAAGTGTGTATGTGTTTCACTTCCACTCGTATTACCTAACAGTATTACCTTTTTTCTGTTTTCACTGCTCATCTCTGCCCATCTGCACGAACATTCTAAGCCCTCATACCAAGCCCTCAGGCATGCTGCACGGACATTCTAAGGGTGACAGTTAAACACAGCCAGCTTCATGGCCTGGTGCGCCAGGAAAAAGACGTTTTACCTGGCTCAGGCATGGACTTTCGGCGATTTGAAGGTCAGATTACCTGCCCAGAACAGGGAGGAACGTCATGTGAAAATTTGGGGGCGATCCGTCCAGCCGTTTCAGCGTTAGGGCATGACTAACAAAGTCACTGTTAGCTTTTTATATATATAGATACATTAAAACGTGGATCAGAGACCCTATAAGTGTAGTGACTAAAATGAGCTATGAAACAGGTAAGTCTCTACAGGGGACATCTACAGAAAAGGATGGGGCAAGTTGTCAAATTGAACTCCCCCCAAACCTGTGAATCTACCTCTCCCACCCCAACTTTTGGATCATCCTACCATTCATCCCTCCCCAGTTTCTGAATCTATTAGCAATCACTAGTTCAGTGAACTTTCCAAACCTCTGTAGGAGCTCTGCACAGGGGGACATTTGTTGCTTCTTTACAACATCATATAGCAGCATGAATGGAGGTGGCTGAGAAGCACAGGAAGAGGAGGCACAGTGGCTGGCATTAAGGTGAGGTTTTGCCAGTGCAGCTGCCTGGAGGTGTCCCACCTCGGTCTTGCCACTTCTCACGTTTGTCTTGCCTGGCTGGGCTGCTTCCTCATCTGCATGCCCAACTTCCTGCATGGCAGTTCTGGGAGCAGTGCTGGGAGCAGTGCTGGGCGCCCTGGGTGGAAGGCCTGCTTTCTTGCTGGCCCTGCAGCACATCTTCTGAAGCAGACCAGCATCAGGATCAAACTTGCCACTTCACGAAGAGGCAGACCACCCACTTGCCTGGGGGCACTCCACTGCTTTGGCCTTCCAGACTGGGTCAAGCTGCAGCCAGGTGGTGGCTGCCCCAACTCCTCACTGGGAGGGAGGGGCAGCAGGCTCACTGTGCCCCCACGTGAACCACACAAGTCATGCCTATGGTGCCTGCCCCCTCCTACCCTCCTGGTTCCTAATCTGAGTCTCTAGTTTGAATCGTGTTTGTATTTAGAATCAGCAGAAGGCCATTTAATGTCCGAGTAATTAAAAGCACCCTGAACTGGATGGCTCTTTCTAGTGTGATCTTGTCAGATCTCACAAGCTAAGTGTGGTCAGCTACAGTTTGTGCTTGCATGGGGGACCACCAGGGAAGTCTGGGATGGCTATGCAGAGGAAGCCAATGGTAAACCACCTCTGTGCACCTGTTGTCTTGAAAATCCTATGGGGTTATCTTAGGTTAGCTGTGACTTAACAGCATAGTCCACATCCACCTAAATAGCTCTGACAATACAACATCTAAGAAGTTTGAATCTGGCAAAAATCTGGTTGCCTACAAAAAGAGAGCTGGGACATGGAATAAGGAGGTTGCTGTAAAAACTTCAATGGACTAGAATTCAAGAATACCTTCAGCACCCTTAATGGATTTCTTACAAAATTTACTTTCAGGATCTATAATTCAAATCACTGCAAAGACTGCTTTTATATTTTATGTACTCAAGAGACCCACATGCTATGAGAACAGCAGAAATGCAGAAAATTGCTACAATTTGAGTACAGTGTTTGCTTTTTAATTCACTGTGTTAACTCTCCTTTTTTTCTTTTGCACAATACGCCATTTATTTTTTTCTCTTCCTATTTTCTACATCTTAGTATTTAACATTTAAAAAAAAGGACTGATGCCTTTGATTATTGTTCACATAATCTCAGGACACACTTGGAGGGGAACATAATATAGCAACCTTGCTAAAGCTGAGCAGGATTTGGTCTGGTCAGACTCCAGAGAAGCGAACCCCCTGCTCACCAACTTGAATTTTACGCAAGAAGAAATAAATAGAATGGAAACTGCACAAAAATAATTCCTTTAAAAAGTTTGAAGGCTAACATTTGATAATAGTATATAAGAACAACTAAAACAACTATGAACATAGCGGTTCAATCTGTATCCTATCATTTTGCTCAGTGTTCTTACTCTAACACACATGTGTCAAACTCGCGGCCCTCCAGATGTTATGGACTACAATCCCCATCATCCCCTGCCAGCATCATGCTGGCAGGGGATGATGGGAACTGTAGTCCATAACATCTGGAGGGCCGCGAGTTTGACACCTATGCTCTAACAGAAGAGACACTTAAGTTGAAAGAAGGTTCAAACTACAGGAAGGCTTCAAACTTTGCTGAGCAGAGTGGTAGTATTATAGACCACTAACTGAATGGCTTTTGAAGGCAATGGACAGTGGTTTTTAGATTAGTCCAACAATGACATATTCTTATCTCGGATTTTCAGTATTACCAATGTTTGCAGTCTTAATGACATAAACTTTTTAAAATTTTAACAGCTGAAAATTAGAGATATCAAGTAGATCTGACTAGATCCATTATCAAGAATTTGGTCCTGGGGGCCAAAAGGCTAGGGCTGGGAGCAAATCCTAGGGCCATTCAATGGAATCTATTTCTCAGTTTTAAATAAGGCTTCAAGAAAGCAATTTTGACGAAGCAGTGAAAGGGGGTAAGCTGGGTCTATTTGTCATCCATATGACTTTATCACATGGAAAATGTCTACAAAATATCCCACAGATGGTTTCTGTGTATAGTCAGAATCCAACACATGGTTTCCAATAATGAGGCAGTATGTTGGAAAAGCTGTGCAGAGGAGACTGTTCCATATGTTGTGGTGGTTCCTATTTTAAGACAGGGTTAATGGATCAATATCCATTAGCGTAGGTAGCACAATTGTACTGTTACTATTTATCTGCTTATTCTACACTGTTCTCTTTAGGGACAGCAACATCATACAGCATGAAAAGCCTGGATTCTTTTGTTATTAAGAACTTAGAGAATATATTACTCCAATGAGAAAAAAAGACCCAACATCCCTCTGCTTAAATCATGACATGCTAATTAAAGGGGCACACCTGTGATTTAAAAAGTACTCCATCTGGTCATCTTGTTGGGAAAAGGCTACATGGCAAAAAAAAATGAAGGCTTCGATTTTAGTCACACTTCCTCAACCAGCAATTTTTAATCCTTGACCATTTTAATTGAAAATGGTGTTCTTCATATTATTTATGAAAACTGAAATGTAACACATCTGTATTTGTTACAATTTTATAACCATATTTGTTCGATATTATAGTGATGTGTTGTACTAAAATATGCACTGTTGAATAACTGCTGTTCCATCTCTTCATAGCCATACATTTTAGTTTAATTTTTGCAGCCAATTTTTTTTAACTCAATAAAATTCCAAGTGGTAGAATTTGACTTTTAGAAAATCTAAATGAGCACACTAGACATACTACTGAGAAATGTTTCTTTGAAAAACAAACAAATATGTAACAGCAACGTTCTGTTTCAGTATTACTCTTCCTTGACTATGTGTTCCATTCTGTTATGCAGTTTTTTTCCCCAGATTGTTTTGGACAATAAGTTTCATATGTTTGAACTTTGAGCCTTTAAAAAAGTTCTGTTCTATTGGCAGCTATGTCAACACAGGTTACTGATACACAGAAGACCTATAGCCCCATCCAAAAGGGGTGGGTGGGTGAAGCATATCGGGAGAGCAGTACAGGGCTGCACCAGTGAAACTGCCCTCCTTGGGGCAGTTACCCTGGCAGAGGGGCAAAGATATTGGTGCATGGCTGTGGCGAACCTCTGGAATATTTAGACTAGGCCCTGCACCAGCACTCCTGTGCTGCCGCCTCAGGCTCAGTGGGGGCATTCTGAAGGCATTCTTGGGGGAGGAGCTGAAGTCAGTTGGCTTCCACCACAGCTTTATCAGGGTCTGGGACTCCGACTTAAGCCACCCCTTGGGAGGTGTAAGTTCATGTAGCCCTATGAAGGGCTTTCCTGTGGCAGAAAGTTTATTATTTTCTGCCTCCCCATGCCACCAGAAAGCTCTCCAGGGCTGTGGATGGGGCTACTAATTTATCTTATTTCTTCACAGACAATTGGAAGAACTAACAGTGTTAACAGTGCAATCCTCAGCAGAATTATTCCAGCCTAATTCAATTGAAATCGAGACTCAACCAGAGGCCCTTTCCTCACGGGCCAAAAATAGCGCTCTAGGGATGGCAAAAACGCCGTCCCTATGGAGCTGTTTGCAGGGGGAGCGCTGCTGAATCGCAGCAGCGCCGCCCTTGCTCCCCCCAGTGGCGCGAAGCTGCTGTTTCCCAACCTCGCTCCCCGAGTGAGGTTTTCCAGAAACAGCAGCTGGAAGGCACCATCCCCCCCTTTCCAGAACACCTTACCTTCCCTCCGACTTTCCGGCGCCTCATCCAGGCCTGGGGACACACACACCCTGCCCTGCGACTCCAGAGCTTTCGCACAGGGCAGGGGGGCGTGTCCCCTGGCCTGGGTGACATGCCGGAAGGTCGGAGGGAAGGTAAGGCGTTCGTGCGAATGGTCCCGGGTGGGTGCGTCGGCGTCGTATACGCCGACACCCCCCTGAGCGTGGCCATGTGGAAACGGCCAGAATTTTACTACTGGTATGAAGGGAATCACTCTTTTCTTGAAATGCTGCCTCATATTCCAGTTGAAGAGCCGCTAAAACTGAAGGAAGGTTCCTTAAGGCTTCATACTTTCCTGAGTGAAAAGGTAACAATATATTTATCCAACATTAATACATAATTCTACAAAACTGCGGAGGGAGAAGAATGCTTCTTATCATGCTTCTTAAATAGTTTTTCTTCAAAGTATGGTAAAACTCAAAGTAGAAATCTTCCAATTATTATTATTTTCTGGCATAGTGATAAAATAGAGTTTAGTTACTAACATGATTACAAATAGGCTAGGTATTTCATCCTTAACTAAGTAAACATAACTTTTCAATGTATTATTAGCCAACATAATACCACTAATAATAATGCACTGTACCCTTAATTAATCAGCTATTAATTTATATCATTAAAGTGTGCCTCATACACAAGTCATTTTGTTAAATTTGACATTCAAATCCATCTTTGCAATACGCTCTCCTCTGGAGATGGGCCATGGAATAAAATGCTATGAAAAACAAAATAAACCAAAACCCTGCTGTGGAAGAAGGACAAATCTAGTTTTCACATCCCCTGCACAGAAAGAAACAAGACAGAAGTAAAAGACACCAAATGGAGCTCAAAGCTTCAGAATGATATCAGCCTCCAGATTCTGGCAGAATCTGAAACCTAAGATATCAATGCCTCCAAGTCAGATAGTCTCACATATTCTGGGTGCCCAAAATTCTCTTGCTTATAAGATTTTTTAAAAAAATCTTAAGTAGGTCCTGAGGAAAGAAAAAATATTAAAGGTTGTAGGGAAGAAATAATAAATCTTTATTCTAAAATATCTAATTAGTAATATAGTCATTCTAGAAGGAACTTACTTTAACCTATTTAAAGGTGCCTTTAAAAACAATCTTCCTAATGACCACTAGACTGACATGGAGACTCTCCACCCAAATGGCCAGCACATATGATAAAGATACATCTAGATAAACTGCCCAATTCTAATTGGCCAAAAAAACCTACATACTATACCACATTGTTCTCATTATTCTGGCCATGCTACAACTATATATATAACTCCCAAGTGTGCCTCCTATCTGCAGATACATTTACCCAAACAGATGTTTTTGAAGACTTGGGAGACCACCTAGGTCTGAAGAAGAAATCTGACATATTAAAAAACGGGAAGGTTTAATTTATCTGGCTATCTTTGACCAAGGCCAGGGCTTTTTTGGCCTTGACCCCAGCCTGGTGGAACTTTCTGTCCAACGAGATCAGGTGCTTGTGGGACTCAGCATAGTTCTTCAGGGCCCGCAAGACAGAAATGTCCCATCAGGCTTATGGCTAAAATACAAATGTGGTAGTGGTGCAGTTTGGGAGCTGTGCTGGACCTGGCAGTGGTGGCACCTCGGGCGGGGGGGGGGGCTTGGTGCACCCATCCAGAGCAATCCCAAGCAAGCTGCTATGAGGGTGGATGTGGGGGGAAGGCTCCGTGCCTGCTTGGACTGCTTTGGGTGAGCTGCCAAGAGAGAAGGGGGGAGGGAGAGAGGGAGAAACCTTGGCATGCCATTGAGAGGGAGGGTGGGGTAAGCCTAACCACACCTTTGAAAGGGAAAGCGTGGGGAAGCCTCAGTGTGCCATTGAGAGGCAGGGTAGGCTTTGGTATGCCACTGAAGGGGAAGGAAGGTTGGGAGGAGGGGTTGGGAGGAGTCCTGGTGCACTGCTGGGAGAGAGGGGACAAACTGCCACCCATCTACCTTCACAGGTTTCTTTTAAGTCTCACTTCTAGCTTCTTAAACTGCACATATTTGCATACAGGTCTTGTCGAAACTCAGATCCAGTACAAACGTCTTTTCTTTATCCTCAAAGAGTTTCATGGCCTTCCCCTTATACATCTCTATTGTTATATCCTAAACCTGTCTGTGGCCTTTCTTTATCCAGTCCTACCAACCTCAGCCTCCTGTTCCTTCAAATCACCTGTTCCTTCAAATCATGCATGTCCTTTCATCTTCCAGAATACCTAGATAGATAAGATCAAGCGAAAGGGAAACTTAAAGGTAACAAGGAAAACTAATCCCATGGGTTAATTCACAAAAGGATGTCACCAATACAATTCTTCGAGCACATCTGCTCAGGTCAGAATGAAATTCCCTAACTTCCAGACCTTCCAGGTGTTAGCAAGACTGTTAGCAAGGTGTTAGCAAGACTTGAGCAAGACTGTTAATGATAGTGTGTTTTGGAGGGCATTCATACAGTCGACATCAGAAGCAAGTTAATGGCACTTAAAACATACACACACACACAGGTCATCAAAAAGTTGCAATAAAATCAATTCATGTCTCTCCCCCCCCCCCCCAAAGATAACATGGGAACTGCACCAAAAATTACTTGAATCAAAATCCAGAAGACAAAAATTCTTCTGTAAACACGTGCTTCTAATCAAATTAATCACTTTACCCCAAAGCCTATCTCATTAATTCTGAGAGACTCTCATCATTTTGTTTTGTGGTCCTAAATGCTTAATCTTCCATGCTACCTATAAGATTCAGCTGGTGAAATGGAAAGCTTCCAGAACTGCCAAATTATGGACCTTGTGTACAACACAGGACATAAAATAGGCTAGTAATATTAATTATGTGAATTGATGTAAACAAAATATGCAGATTAGCACTGATCTCTAACTCCTTCTCACTGTTCAGTTCCACCCTTCCTGCTGAATACGCGGCAGTCTGTTCTTCATGCAAGAAAGTGCACTTTGCATTGCTCTATATTCAGTTATCCTTTCTTTGTGGGGTTCATTTTGTTTAGGAAATTTCTGTGACATAACATGAAAGGAAGAAAGACTCCTATTTGAATGTAAGTTCTCTGGGTGAATTGATACCATTGGTAGGTTAAAACATGTCTTAAGGTATAAAGGTTACATTTATCAGCAATGGAAAGAATATTCAATGCCTTTTTCCCCTCTCCTTAGTAGAGATACAATTCATTCATGTTTTAGCAAATGTCTTTGTTTCTGTAGACAGAAGATGTGTGTGTCAGGCCTCATTGAAATTCAAAAAGTCTCATTGTCCATCTTAATATATTTATTTTCATAAATAACTTGCAATCGACATATGCAATGTGCACACTAACTAAGCAAGTATCCATCACTGTTACATTGGATTTCACATTCAAAATCGGCAACCAGCAGTTCATGAATTTCTATCTTGAACGTGTATTTTGATTTAACCTGAAAATCTATGGGTTCAGTCCTATGTAAATTTAACAGGGCATAAGTACAAGTCAGCTCATCAGGACTTACTTCTAGACTGATTTGTAAGTTGATTTTACTGTATTTAGAGGATCTTTTAACGCCAAAATTAGAGACTTGATCAACCAATTTGAAATGCGACATGACATGAATCTGAAAGCATATATTTTAGGAACTTCCTTCTGAATCTTGCAACGTTTGGTAATTTCAGTAGCAATTTTGCTATTTACTTTAAACACACAGTGACTTCATCAGCTATAGGAGGGGTAGAATAATATTACTAGAAGTTGAATTGTGTCTTTAGGCAGATCTTCCAGTTCCCATACGAAAGCTATATGTAGATGTATTACTTGCATTTTTGTCTCTTTTCTATGAACTGAGTGGGTCTCTTCCATCAACGGCAGAAACGTGCTCAATTTGCACCTCGAGGTATAATTATTTTTGCTTTAATTTTACAAAACCTTTTGTTTCATTCCCATGAGCCCATCCAATCCTTATATTACACTTGCTCTATTAAAACACTCATAAGAACAAAGCACAGTTGTACTGACTTTTAAGTAATGTTTTTCCTCTTTTTTCCTTTCCCTCCCCCCTCACTTTTACTACCAGATCTATCTCACTAGCAAGTTTCCTTAAATACTATTCTTGCTCTTCAGTCTCCAATATTAATCTTAAGTAGCAGCTGTGGCGTAGTGGCTAAAAACAGGTGCACGCTGATCTAGAGGAACCGGGTTTGATTCCCAGCTCTGCCACTTGAGTTGTGGAGGCTTATCTGGGGAATTCAGATTAGCCTGGGAACTCCCACACACGCCAGCTGGCTGACCTTGGGCTAGTCACAGCTTTCCGGAGCTCTCTCAGCCCCACCCACCTCACAGGGTGTTTGTTGTGAGGGGGGAAGGGAAAGGAGATTGTCAGCCCCTTTGAGTCTCCTGCAGGAGAGAAAGGGGGGGATATAAATCCAAACTCTTCTTCTTCTCCTCCTCCTCTTCCTCCTCCTCCTCCTATTCAAAAAGAAAACTCTCCAGAAAAGACAGTTAGCTCTCCACAGTAGTGGAGAACTGAGGGACAAGTGCTCTTCACTTCCATCACTTGAGCTTTTGGTCCGGAAATTAGCCTGCTCTTGGCTTTGGATGTGGTGGGGGAGCATTCCAAGTGCTCTGAAGTTTCTAGAAGCCTTCTAGTCAATTCTCCATGGCCAGTCTGAATCAACACAGAATGAATAACCAGATGACATCACTTCAATATCACAAAGTGTTTTACAGCCCCATCCAGAGAGAAATGAATCCCCTCTGAATCTGGCACAAGGGGAAAATGCGCCAGCTGAGAGGCAACCAGAAGCGCTGCTCATCCCCAGACCTGCTGGCACAAAAAGCTGTGCTGGTGTGGCCAGGAGTATTCTGGATGTGGGCCAGGAAGTGAAGCCAACCTTAGTCGGCTTCCTCCTGGCCTTTGCACATCAGAACACTGGCGTTTGAGGGTTTCAGCTTACACCACCCTTTTGGGTGACATAAGCCCACAGAGTCCAATGGAGGGCTAATTGGCAGAAGGGATGCTTTTTTGTTTTTAGCCATCCTACACTGCTAAGAAGCCATCCTGGAGGAGGTGGAGCAGCAACGAAGAGAAGTGGCCCATCACCACAGGATTTGGATGGATCTGTCACATTAGCTGTCACAACTGTGTCAGATTATCAAGAATGACTGAAAATATGGGATTAAAATTTGTTAGTTTAATGGATAGCAAAACCCCATGGAGAAGCAAGATTTATATTCAAGGTCCATAAGACTGAATAGAAACAAGTTCTGATATCAGCAAGGAAATGCTTGTGCTACGGAGAAATCACACAAGAAAGAAATACACCAGCAAAAAGGTCAAATATGGCTGTAGGTTGTACGAGTGAATCTTGCAATTTGGCAAAGAATAATTAGTCTGCATATTTTATGAAACACAGCAAATCTATCAAAGGTTATCTTTAGAAATTATCATACCAGATTAAAAATAATTTCCCAAATCAATCACTATTAACCCTCAGTGACGACTGAATTGGTAGAGTGTTTTTAGAGGAATAAAATGCACAAGGACAATGTAAATCATACCAATCCTCAATGAAATTAGATTGTGCATTCACCAAGTTATTTGACTTTGAGAAGTTTCTTATTACTGACAAATGTGTGTGGTTTTTTAAAAAGGAATATTTAAGTTGTACTTAAATCTTCCCCCTTTCTTTCTAACTATCCAAAGTATTTTTAAAGACACCCAGCCTAAAAGCTGCATTAGCCACTACCAGTAATTATGAAAGACACTTGATTTAGGTACTATTTGAGTGACCATGTGGCAAAAAGCACTGACTGAAATATAATTTTAATTCGTCAGAATAAAGATTCTTTCAACCTCACACAAGAAAGCTAGAAGTGCCTCAGGTGTACATATCTTCACAATAAATGAGGAAGTGAGTAGCTTACAATCAGAACTAGAGGAAAAGCCAATACCTGTTTTCCTTTTTCTTTTAACTAATTTGTCCAACCCTAGAGATGATTTTCAATTTCTCACCCCTGCTATTTTGAGGCAATAAACCCCATTCCAGCTTCAATTCTCCCTCACACAAATAAAAGCAATGATTTTTTTAAATTTTTGTATCTTTTCCTGCTATTTGTGCATCCATAACTCAGCATTATACATAATGCATTACATTATTCATTTAAATGATGTACACATTGTATAAAAAGCTATACGATATGGCAACACAATACAAATGAATCAACAAAAGCATGAGCAAAATATTTGAAGAAAACATGAAGAAATCCAATTAAATAGCAATCTTTCTCACTACTCCTATCAACGCTGATATCACCTCAACACCAAATGGGCTTTCCCCCAATTTAAATAATAGACACAACTGATATTTTTACCCAAGTAACCTTTTACATCTGAGTCCCTCCTGTTTTAATGGGACTCGCTGCCCCTCCCTCCTGGGGAGGATTTTAAAAATGGGTTTTATCGGGTGTCTTTTATTGTTTTCATCGCTATTTAAAAGGTTTTTATCACTGTTTAAAAGGTTTTTAGAAACTGTATTTAAAGTTGATTGAGCCAGTGCAATTTGTAATTTATTTATATGTAGTAAATCTGTGCTCCTTGTTGATTGTATCGGGATTCTATATTGTACACCGCCCAGAGCCCCTTGGGAATGGGGCAGTATAGAAATCCAAATAATAATAAATAAAAATAAATAAATAAAGTATGTATGTGTGTGTGTTTGGGGGGGGGGTTAAACCTTTACCTATCAAAGCCCATCACATCCTTCTGTCAGGACTATGTTTCATTACCCCGAATCCTCTGGTTTCCCACCGTAATGAAGAACCGCCCACCCATGCACTTCATATATACTGGAACTGAGGGCAAGAACCCTCAGTTCCAGCACCCTGTAGCGACACAGATCAATAAAGTTCGCTCCTTGTCCTTAAAAGTCGACTTTGTTTGAGTGTGTTCAGGCTTACACCTTCTGATGTACAGCAGGTTGCCTCCACCTTTCAAAATATATTGGAATAACTATTTATACTTATTTTATTTATTTATTTATTTATTTATTTATTTATTTATTTATTATATTTATGGCTCCATACTTATGGCTCCATCATAATGGGGAGCGAATCTGCTATTGGGAGTGGTGTGGGGTCGTGGATTTGCCCTCCCCGGGACACTTGAACTGGATACTATGCCAGAGTGGATGCTGCACCAATGCCCCTGCTGCTGACATAGCAGAGACAGACCAGGGTTGTGGCTGGGGGACCACCTGGCTGTCACCCCTGTAATGCCGGTGGCCAGGGTTAGGACTTACACCACTTTTTCAGTAGCTTAAGTCCATTAAGCTCAATGGGTGCTTCCTGGCAGCAGGGAGGCTTTCTTGCCTCCTTGGGAGTGGAGGGCCAGCACAGTGCCTGGCCTGTTGTGTGGGACTGATCATAAGCCAGGAGAAGGAAAAGGGAAATATTTTCTCTATTACATTTACAGCTTCTTTTAGGGAAAATAAACTGTAAGCAGAAACATGCATACATTTTAAATGATTCTGAGGCAGCATGAACTTTTCTGATGTTCTGGCAACCTGTTCGTCCTTCCCCTAATTTCATGTACTTAGTTGGCTGAACTGCTGCTCCAAAAATAAGCCATTGCATGCGCCCGTGTGTCATCTGAAGTCTATGATGGGCAATACAACAACCACAAGGGAGATTTATGTTGTTGCATGACAATTTTGTTTGTTTACAAGAGTTACAAAAGACATTTCATGTTGAGTTGGTAGCTTGTCACCTCATGAAACTACCTCAAGAATTTTGCAATGTTTTATCATTATGCTTCTAAGGCAAGGCGTTTAATATCAGTTTGCAACTATGTTCTGATTTCAAACTGTCTGAAAGAATGGATAGTATCTAGCCATTTGCCTGTCCAAATTATCCTTCAGAGTAATGATTTCTACAACTTCCTTTAGATCAGTGGTAGGCAAAATTATTGGCTCAAGTGCTAAATAAAAGGTATCTATTTGTACCTGGAAAGCTATTGGTGTCCCAGTAAACAAATGCAGTCGGGGATGGAAGTGTTATTGGCCAGACACTCTTGGAATATATCATATGATATACTCCATGAATATTATTATTCCCAATTATCAGCCCTTGTGACAAATTTGCCAGACATTATGGCACCAGTCAGGATCATGTTAAGATGTATCAGGCTGGATTTCAGACAGGAAGATAAAGGAGACAGGACCTAATCTTGAGTCGAAACATTTCAGACTTAGATACTTTCTGGACATTACACTGTTATAAAAGTTTAGCGGTTCTGGCATTTCAGCATGCTGTAAACAAGAAGCTCATGCTGCACTTAGAGTGCATTTTATTTTATTAAGTCTTGATTAACTGATTAACTGTTGATTAGAAATGCAACTGTATTGAATAAATATCTCAAAGCATACAAGAACACAATGAAACTCAGGAAGCTATCCCATGGCTCATGTTTTAGGGAGTATGAATCATTAGGTCTCAACGGAATTTTTTTTACCATTTCTTCCATTATTTATCAGCCCAAGGGAGCAAGGTCTCAGGACCCAAAACTAGCTTCAAGTTTTGTACCATCTGTGCTGAAGTGAAGCCAATGCAAATTCCATCTTCATTTCTGCACTTTTATGCCTCCTGCAATATTTCATTTCACACTTGTGATCTCTATGCTTTAGAAACAATAAAATATGTACATCTCATCAGTTTTCAAGAACCATTTGTCACATCATGTATTAAGAAACTGTTTCTCAAGTAGCTGAGAATGTGGGGTCAAAGTAAAAGGGTCAAGATATCTGCTACCTTCCATGGACTGATGACAAAAGGACTTTTATAGCAAACATGCTACCAAGCTATGCTAGAAGACATTCAAACATAATCCTTTTGAATTACATCCAGTTGTATAAGATAGCATTTCTCCTAAACCGCACAGCACTGGTAGAACAAAATGCTACAACAGAAAAAAATAATAATGTTGGCATAATGCTGCTACCCTTAATGAAATCCTTGCAGCATGAGAATGTGTGATTTCCAAGGGGAAAATTGATAGAATTAAGAATATGGTTGGGGAAGAGAAAAGGTTAGGCCTTGGTTCAGCAGTTCTCAACCTGTGGGTCGTGACCTGTGGGTTGAACGACGCTTTCACAGGGGTCACCTAAGACTCTCTGCATCAGTGTTCTCCATCGTAAAATGGATAAATGTTAGGGTTGGGGGTCACCACATGAGGAACTGTATTAAAGGGTCGTGGCATTAGGAAGGTTGAGAACCACTGCCTTGGTTCAAATAGCTCGCAAAATGAGCTGGTAGAATACTGAGGTGATAGAAGCGAACTGCATTAGACTGACAATGGAGGATCATGTTGGAAAGTTCCCCAGTGCTAAGAACACCTTGCATACGGAAAACCAACACAGCCATGGAAGGAAGAATATTCTTCCCCCTACTGTACTGGATTTCAATCTGTATTTAACATTTTCAAAAGAAAACAAACATTCAAATCAGGAATTTCTCCTGTCATTTGATGTGATACAGTTCATTCCACCACCTCAGCTTCCTTCTGCTTGCTCACGTTAACTATGCCCCAGTTGGAATCCTTATTGTTCCCTCAGCAGTCAGTCCTATTCAACTATTTGCATATAAGTCATGCCTGCAAAAGAAGAAGAATGCCAGAAAGCCTTAGGCAACTGCTTCTCTTCTGTCCCCTTAGTCCAAGAGGCTAATGGTAATTGTAGTGTTAACTATTTTGGTGTTATAGGGTGATTACCTACAGAATTGGCTAACCTCTGTTCTTTCTATCCTCCCATTTCTAAGTCAGAAAAACTAGAGAAAACACACTTCTTTTGCACACCATATATCCAGTGGGACTTAACAGAGTGAGAAAATGCCTCTGCTACATCCTCTCCCTATGCTAGGGACGATATAATAAATGGGAGCTCTGCGCCAAAAAAAAAATCTTCAAATGCCTGCAGCTGACCCTCAGCAAGAAACAAACAACTTTCATAATAAGAATTATGGGCTACATCATTCTGACATGAAATATGTTGAATGATGAACACATACCAAACCTTGGTGACACTCTAGCAAAGAGGGACAAACAATCTGGCAATTGAGGATGAAAGATTTCTGCTTGGACACTCATCACTATTTCTGCCATAGCAGTGAAACAAAGTAACTTTTATGGATGTGTCATGCGTAAATTTATTAAATAAATTCATTAAATATGGGGAAAATACACCTGTTGAATTTCTGCTTGGACACTTTGCCCAAATTTCCATTGTACTGTTGTGACCAGGGCTCCCTGTCACCTCAGCCACGGTGCTCCAGTCATCTCAGGAACCTTCCTTGGGTCTTAGATATCCTCAAACTGGGTAGCACGCCACTGAGCTGCTGCTTGTGGCTGACTGGCCTTACAGAAGGTAGCCAATAACTAGCCTTCTCCTTCCTAATCCTCTGGCTCCCTGAGGTTTTTATAGCTTCCCTCGTACCTACGGCCCCACCTCTGAGTTTGCTCCTTTGGTCGGGCCCTTCCTAGGACTCCACCTTTAAAGCTCTGCTGGCCCTTTCCCTGTTCTTTGCCTCCTAGGATGAAAAGGCTGTTCCTGCTGCTTGGCTGGCTTTCTGCCAGGTGAGGCTCTGAGGCAAGCCCTGCCTTTGTGGCCTTGGCCTGGGATAGTTGCTAACAGAGGAACTAGTCCACTCACTAGAAGCTTGCTGCCATACTTTTCACACTTACTGCTCAGAATGATAGCTGTCCTTATTAAACTACATTTGCTTCATAGCCAATGTAAAGACTGAGTTAGAAAATTAGGTATTTTTGGTACTATTATTAATTCTTGTAGCAGTCCGCAGTGTATGAATTTCTTTGTCCTCATGGCACTAATTTCATTATCCACTTTTGGACCAGGATATCACTATTAGAAAGTCTAAATAGATACAAATTCAGCAACTACGTGCTTTTAAAGACTTACAAAAGAAAATTACTGTTCCTTAAGCAGCAAACAAAAGTCAAACAAAACACCACACATTATATTTCAGTTTTGAATATATGATGATATTAGCACCCATACTTGAATTGTAGCATATTAAATTCAATACTGGCATGAGGAGAGAATATTATTATATTAAATTCAATTAAATAGCAGAAGATGTTGATTAAAGTCAACTCAAGTGTTTGCTGGATTCAGGTGGGTAGCCAGGTTGGCCTGAAGCAACAGAAAAAAAGTTTGCTGTTTACTTAAAAAAAACCACAAAGAAAACCGATAAGTATTTAGTTAGTACATTTATTGACATTTATTTTCTCATTCATCTACACAGAAAAACTCAAGGACAATGAATCATGTTTTTAAATTAAAGGAAATTTCGTACCTATCCTACAAATTGAAACATCTTACTGCAAATTTACATTTGTCATACAACTGAAGAAGAAGAAGAAGAAGAAGAAGAAGAAGAGGAGGAGGAGGAGGAGGAGGAGGAGTTTGGATTTATATCCCCCCTTTCTCTCCTGTAGGAGACTCAAAGGGGCTTACAATCTCCTTGCCCTTCTCCCCTCACAACAAACACCCTGTGAGGTGGGTGGGGCTGAGAGAGCTCCGAGAAGCTGTGACTAGCCCAAAGTCACCCAGCTAGCATGTGTGGGAGTGCACAGGCTAATCTGAATTCCCCAGATAAGCCTCCACAGCTCAAGCGGCACAGTGGGGAATCTAACCCAGCAGAGAACATTTTCAACTTTGCATATGATAATATGTACACCATGCATCTCTCTCCTCATGGAGCTTTGGAACTCTCTCCCCATGGAGATTAGTCTGTCCCCTTCTTGTCTTCTGCCAGCAGGTGAAGACTTTTTTTGTTTTGTTTGGCATTTTCTCAATAATCTCTTCTTCCTCACCAATTATACTTGCCGTTTTTTATTTCCTGTCTGTATTTTAATTTTGTTTTTAATTGTTTTAATAACATTTGTGTTGGCTTTGAAATGTGATATGTAAATTATAAACTGTCACACACACACACACACCCCGGGGGGCCCTCGTGAGGCAAAAAGGTGGAGTGCAAATCCTGTAAAGATTCAGAAGTGATTTGATAGCACTTAACATCCACACAGAAAGGAATGTGAAGGTTGACATGGAGCAGGAGCATATTCTTTGGGATGCCTGCACTCTATGCCTTATTTATTTGTCTTGTGCTAGTTCCTCTCCTAATGCTACCAAGCTTGAAATACCCTTGAATTCCACGGAATATGACTGTCCATGCAACATCTGCACACACAACAGACAAAATGGTATTTTGTTCTTCATAATCTGAAGACTGGAAGAAGAGAAGAAGTAGTTTGGATTTAAACCTTGCTTTTCTCATTTGTAATGAGTCTCAAAGCAGCTTATAAAACTGTTCCTTTCCTATCCCCACACAACAGACACCTTGTGAGGTAGGTGGGGCTGAGAGAATTCTGAAGAACTGTGACTACTAGCCCAAGGTCACTCTACAGGCTTCCTGTGTAGGAGTGGGAAATCAACCCCCGGTTCTCCAGATTAGAGTTCCCCAGATTAAATAAAAGACATATCTCCCTAAAATGTAATGTTAAATGTCAATTTCTTCAAGTTTGCCAGCTGTTAATTTTACCAGCTATGTAGTACTTAATTATGCGGGTTGGTTAAATATTCTCATTGCTAGGAAGAAAATTAAGCATACCAACTTGCCCAGAAAAAGGCAGACAGGTTGACAAATGTAGTGACTGAAGTCAGATGTAGAATTCCAAAGCTTTGAATTTCAAAATTCATCTCCAAAAAGATACAAGTTAAAGCAAAATATTTTAAAAATGACAAATTAATATAAAATCATACTTAAGATACCACACATGAAAAGAACCACAAGCTTTGAATTTTATAAGGCAAATGCAGATAGAGGGCTCTGAAATTCAGGAGCAAGATAATAACAAAAACAGTATTAGCCGTAGCTTTTCATAATGCACAGATGTCAGTTTTGCTAGTGGTCTGCTAATGAAGGGTTTATATTCAAGGTGGGTTGAAATACTCTTTTCTTATATGCCATCCTTCAAATACTTCAAAAATCAAAGTTATCATTACTGAGCATATCCTGGCAACTGAATAATGTTTAGGGGGATGAAGAAGAGGAGACTTCACTAGACTATAATATGAAGACATTTATATAGCTACACAGGTTTGCCCCAGGTGAGGATGCGCCCCATGAGTGGTAAGAAATTTGTCCCCAAAAAACTTATATGTTAAAAAAACCCACACCAAACTTATACTAGTGTTTTTCCCTGCTTACACAAGAACCACCATGTAATGGAATCACACAGATGCCAAGACAAAAAAGTTAACATCTGTTCATAATAGATTTCAGTTCAAAATAAAGGAAAACTTCAAAGCAGCTTTCTCATTCTGTGGCTAAGAAACATATGCATTATTCTTCAGCTCTGAAAGTGACACAGTACATTCATATGTAACTACACTGCATTGCTCTGTTTTAACAAGATGGCACCTTAACAAGTGTGGTGGGGTCAGTGGGTGGCCTAAGCTGACCTTTAACTAATGTTGCACCTGAACTGCAGTTTGGGCCTTTCCTTGACTTCTGTGCTGATCCATACTGTTTCAATCTATCTTGGAATTATGTTTTTGTAAGGAACAGTACTGTCACAGAATTCCTTAAATTCCTTTCAGGGATGACTTCCTTTTCTTTCCAAGAACTGCAACATCTCCTTATTCTTCCCAATTACTACAAGGACTGCTACCTCTTCTTTCTCTTTCATCAAAGTTTCATATCACTGTGCCTACTTTTTGATGTAAGACCTGTGGTTATCACTTCATGAACAGCCGGCTATCCAATTTGTCCACAGGTGGTGTCATACCTAGGCAGTGGATGGTAAGCAAAACTATAAATAAGCTACTAGTTGATGTGAGAGATCCACAATTGAATCCTTGATAGGAAAAAAAAAGCTACCAGCAGCCACAGGGGCTATTTGGTTATACAGTTTAAATTATTTTCAAACATCCCCAAATATATATGTCTCAAAGAGAAAATAACATGCACCGATTGGGAGGAGTAGAATCTCTACTGGAAGAATAGGACCTGGTAGGTCCCTCAGCTGAGGGTTAACTGAGGCCCTTTCTGCACAGCACAGGGGGAGCAGGTTGCAGACGGGATAAAGGAACCCACTCTCCCTCCTGCCCTGTTCTCACGGCTCCATGCAGGCAGCGATTGGAGGCCATGGAGGCAATGCGGGCTGTCGTCGTGCCTTTGCACAGAGGCACTTTTTAAAAAAACACTCACTTCCTGTTGATGCATGGCCATGCAGGCATGCAAGGCTGGATCTCCACAGCCATGTTGCCTTGCCAGATGGCCTTGTGCAACTGCATGGTCATGCAGAAACAGCGTGGGAAGGGACCCAGAACGTGCAGCCACGGAGAGCGCCTCCTGCCTGGGCCATTCCCCCGCAGGCTTTTCAAAATGCCCCAAAATGCCCCGCGATTCAGGTAAAACCCATTTGGGAGGGATAACATGGGTCAGACCCGCATTAGGGGTGGGAATTGTGCAATGTCCCCCCCCCCCCCAAACACATGGGTTTTATCCCATTGCTATCCCACGGTAATTGGCCTGTGCCAAAAGGGTGATGTTAGACTGGCTGATGTTCGCTTGTTACCATGTGAAGTGAAGTTTCACTCCCCTGTACTATACGTTCTGGTCTTTCACCAATGCTTTCTTGAGGGATGGGAAGCTTTTATGGGCAGAGTTTTCTTGTTATACTTTTTGTACAGAAAACAGTATAATTTTCCCTTTCCATCCTGAAGGGGACCATTATGGCCCTTTGGTATTCTGTATCTCTATCCTCCTAAGTATCTTTATTGTTTAAAAGAAACTTGTATAACATTTTGAAATGCAATTTGGAAAAACACATGGTCTTCTGGATTTCATTATCCAGATGTACATTTTGACCTTTAAGTTCTAAAAACAGACAGATTTGGGTTTGTAATGTTTCATAAGTGTCTACTGTGTAAAAAGATCCATGCATAAAGTACTACTCTGTTTATATTTAATTACTTGAATTTGGAAAAATGGATTCCTTCAGGCACTCAACTTGGTTGCCTGCGATTTTTAGATGCAATAACCCAGGCTCAGAAATCACTGTTGATCCCTATGATACACCTTCAAACATGCAGGCCAATATCACTGGATGTACAACATCACTAGGGTTCTCTGTAAGTGTGTAAATGGCTGTCAAGATATTTTTCATTCCAATTTGCTAACTGAGTCCTGGAACAAAACAGAAAAGACTACAGCATGGATGTGACCAGTCCCATGTTAGAAAACATTCAACAATCTATGAGCAAGAACAGAAAAGGAAAATTTAGTGGTCAGTCAAAGCTGAAATCTTGAGGAAGAAAACAAAATTTGAGTTATCAGGAATCAATAACTGGAGACACCATGGCTACATCTGGTCACACTAAGAATGTAATTTTCCCCTTTAAGACTGTTTACTCAGGTATGAAGTCATTACTAAGTAGCATGCAGCATATGTTTCACATGTAAAGGGTCCCAGGTTTAATACTCAACATCGCCAGTTAAAGAATCACAGACAGCAGGTGCCAGGGAAGTCCTTTCTTCCCATGAGACCATAAAAAGGCAGTCAGTAGAGACAATACTGAGTGTGTACAGCAGTGTTTATTCAGAATTAAGCCCCAATGTGTTAAACAGGGCCTGCTCCATAACCTAGCATGGTTAGGATTTAAGCCCTACTTGTCAATCCAGAGGAGATACAGGTGTGTAAAGAAAGTGGTAGCCTTAACAACTGTACTGTTGTCAGCTGTCCTTTTTGGACCTTCCACACCTTTGTCAGTGAGTCTTCTAACTGTGGCATAGGATATTAATTATGCAGAAGCAAGGAATGTGTTAAAGGAAGACTGTTCCGAATTAAGCAAAACATGAGGGAGAGAGGGAGAATAAGATAATGATAAATGGCCTTGAGGTCCTGGAATGGTTAAGGTGCAGTGAAAGCAAGAGATCTCTGGAGAGGCCACATGCAATGACAGAGAAGTTAGAAACTTAGCAGTGCTTAAACAAGGAATTTAAAAAGTAAGACCACAATGAATGAAGTCTACAAGGATAATGAAACAGAAAGAAAAAGGTAGATCAAGCATCCAGATCAGAGAGGTTATGATGAGGAGGAAAATAATACATGGGGGGGGGGGGAGCTGAGATGGAAGTGAATTAAAGCTATAAGAGTATAGAATATAAACCCACACTACTGGCATGTCTCCTAGAATGAGGACAAGGAGAGGACATTATTGCACAATAAGTTCACTGAGTGAGATGACACTGTAGAGGCAGAATAACAGCACCAGAGGCGTAGCTCCAAGGGGACGGAGGGGTGCAACGCACCGGGGTGTGGCAAGGGCGTTCCAGGGGTATGGTGGGGGCATGGCAGGGCAGAGGACGCACCAGTGCACCGGGCACTTTCCCCCCTCACTCCGTCCCTGAACAGCACTGACCAATTAAGTGCAGTCAAACAGATGTAAATTATTGTATCTTCATATGGTTCTAGAACTCTTATATAATTACACAGAAAAGATATGCCATTTTGACTGTTCCGTGTCACCACAGAAATCAGATGAGCACCAATGCACATAAAAATATTCGATATAACACAAGGAATTCTGCAGCCTCCATTGTTTGAGGCACCCATGTCGTGTGGTGATAACACAAGAGGCCCTTTGTTTTTTCTATTTTCATTACAGCAAGGAACAATGGTTACATCACAAAGAGGAAAGAAGCCCATTTCTGATGCCATCAGGAATTTCCTTTCCTTGCAATAAAGCGTAAGAATTGATGACAGGAAATGTATGCCCATGAAGACAAGCTCTATGCCATTCCTAATAAAATTAATAAAATCTGAACCACCAGCAGGACAGATTTAATAATTTCATGTCTGACCTAAGCACGTTAAAGCACTATTTTGGTTTACAGAAATGATGCTTTATATATGAAAGATCTCCAGTCCCTATTCAAGGACAGACTGACCTTTTTCCAAGTCCAGTGACTATACTAACAATTTTGCATTAGAGAAAGATTTGACAAATGGCACTAAAAAGGCTTTTACTTACAGGAATGCAGTGCAGCTCTATCTTTTGTTTTGTTTTTAAGGTGCAGTGATTTCAGCATCTAAAATGTAACTTCAGGCACTCTGAAAAGAAACAGGTTAAAATCTCTTTCAGTTATAATTGGTATTTCAGATTTAATTAAAAATTAAACTTTCATAATGTTTCACCATCCAAAGCAATGCATTATCAGTCAAGCATAGCTTTTTTTTAGTTAGAAAAGCTTTTTCCAGTCTAGTTTGTAATGAAGAAAGGAAATAAAGAAGCCAATTCAGAATAGAAAAATACACGCCTGCATTAAAGGATTCCAAGCAGCATGGTGAAAACCCTTTCTGCACCTTTCTATCAATTATCTAACTTACTAAAAGGATCAAGCAGAACAATTAAAAGAGACAGAAGAAATTACATGTCAGTGATTATGGAAAAATGGGCAATAAAATATAGGAATACTTTAGGACAACTGTCAGGAAAAAGGACCTGGACTTTTTCAAACAGTCTAAAGCAACAAGCATGAAACCTTAAATTTTTATAGATTTCCTACTGACCTCAGTGGTAATGGTGGTCATTCCCACATCCCCAAATGTTTAAAAATATGTTTTACAGAATCATTTTACTTTCAACCTGTTGTAAGTAAGGTGTGATAACCTACAATTTTGTTCAGAACTGGTTGAAAACGACCTTTTATCATGCAAAATTACAGAACAGATCTATAAGAGAGAAAAAGAAAAAGTAACCTCTGTTTAAGGCTGTTTAGTTTGTACCGCAGGGAAGGATACCAAGTTAAATATATAAAATACATACAACCAGAGTACTGTTAAAATTCCAGGGGTTATTGTGCTATAAATATTTTCTTTAAAAACAAAATATTGTGAGGATAGTTAAAATATACACACACACTCTTTAAATATACACACTCATATCAAATACATGAAAATATAAACAAAAAAGGGAAAAATTATTAAAAATCTAAAATAAATTCCAAAATATACTACATGTTAACTGGATTTTGATCATTATCAACAAGAATATGATCCACAACTATGCTTTCATTTGTTATTAATAAAAGTTGCCTTCTATTTGAGCAACAGTAGGCATTCACAAACTGACAGCTTTGCAGGAATATGATGGTTGGCCTGTTGGTATTTCTGGGGAATGGGTCATGAGATCACATGACTGTGTGAACATGTGAAGAGCTGGCATGGGGCATATACCTGTTAAGAACCAAATGACAAATTTCCTCAATAAGGTTTCAGATGGTGCATAAAAATCAGGTAGGAGCAATACCACAAAAAAGCAAACACAAAATTTTAAAGCCGAAATGTTACACGCAGTCACATGCATAGTTCCATTGACTACAATAGCCATACAGGATGAGGTCTAAAGTTGGATTACATCCTGACTTTAAATATCCACAGGCTCTCTGCCCCCTGCCCCCAGTCTTGATTTTCAGTTGAGGCTCAACTTATACCAGCAGCCAATGCAATCTCTCTCTTTCTCTACACACACATATTACGTTACATACTAGCAGTAAAGCCACAAGCCTGTTATGGAATCTCTTACCAATCACAGAGTCCAACACAAAGCAGCTAGTAGCAAGTTAGGTTTATTTAGCATGTCTGCAGTCATGGAGAGATGGCACCTAGAGCGCAATCTCTGAAGGTCTGTGTCGCAGCACACCTCAATTTAAGGCATCTTTGACCTGTCCTCCTGACCAATCCTAGTTGACCAAGAAGGCTCACAGTCTACCATTCCTGCAAATCAGCACATTCTTATTATAAATGTTAAAAGAGTACATTCAGCATACCAATTGGTCACTCAAGTAACTATATATATATATTTATGTCAAGTGAGCATAATCAGCAAAATAATAGCTAGTTGGGGTAAACATGTTTGTCAAACACCACTAGGTCAGCACTTACAATATTGACCTTTCATATACATAAGCAAATGCGTGTAATGATTCTTGCAAAATTGTACTCACAGCATTTCAACAGACTGTTTCTTATTTCCCATCCTGTTACTCATATATTTCTCAACTGTAGTCTCAACTGAAATTTCTATCACAGTAAGGAATATAGTGGGCCTAGAGAGGGCAAGAAGGGGGTGAATGCGGGCAGGGACTTTATATACCCAAAGGTTCTTTTTTTGCCCTCCTAGCCAGTGCAGTCTCCCCCCCCCCCACAAACAACATGTTATATGCTAGGAGTAAAGTCTGCTGCATGGTAAGGAATACAGTGGACCTAGACAAAGTGGGGGAGGGAGTGAGAACGAGCGAGGAACTGGACTTGCCTGGCTTGTCTCTGGGGTGTGAGTGGGGGGGGGATGGGAGGATGGGGAGATTATCAACAGGATAATCAGCAGACATGTGTTGCTACCCCACTGGCTTGGCTTATCTTTGGAGGGTGGGAGAGGGCGAGTGAGAGAATGGGGAGGCTAATAGCGGACTCGGTGGGCCAGCAGGCAGGCATTCGCCACTGGCCTGCAGACCTGGCTTGTCTTTGAAAGTGGGAGAGGGTGACTGGAGGTTGAGAGATTGGTTCCGGGGTAAGCAAGGCAGCAGGTGGCCATGTGCCACTGGCCCACTGTGCCCGGCACTGCCACCAATCTCCATGTTGGTCTCAACTCCATAGCTGGAAGTGAGTCTGGCGTACCGATTGGTTAGGAGTGAGTCGCCCACTCATTCAATTCCTTTACCAATTATGAATTAAAAGTGATAATTTAACATCCAAAGGCACTAGTAGAGAAGCTCAGGAAAACACTGTGACCATCTGCTTTGCTTATTCATATATAATATGTTTTTGTTTGATTTCATTATGTGTTTTGTTATATTTAAGATGTCATTTTATTATGGAAGTTTTTAATTTGATAGCTGCCTTGGTGGTCCTTATTAGGGTAGAAAGGTGGAGGTACAAATGATGTAAAATGATAAATCAAGACACAACCAAATGAATTATAAAATTCATGATCTATAATCATTCTACCTAGTTATAGAATTCTATAAATGTATGTGTAATCAACAACTGCAGAAGAATAAAATTTATTCTTGATAGTGCATATTGAAACATCACATCAAAAACATCACACAGAAGCAAATTTTCAACAAATGTTTAAAATTTATCAATAGCAAACATCACATGGTAATACATAACCCTTCTTATTTGGTCACTGCCACATATTTTAATCACAAACTGCAAATCAGAATTATTCCTATAGAAGACTGGGAAAATTGCCCACAGTTTTCAAATAAACAGAAAATGGTGTTCTATCAAAAAACACTCGGGAACTTCTAGAATTTTGTTCAGAGTTATTAGAAACTCTTGAAACCAAAAATCTCTGCTTTCTTTTTTAGTGCCACTCAGGTATCCTATGCTGGCCAATTATAAACTTTTGAAACAGTCTTGTCAGTTTCACTATTGGTTTCATTCTAAATGTTCAGAGCAGGATTTGCTTCATGAACATTCCTTACTTATTGCTTAGCTGAGATTGAATCCCAAAAGCTAATCAAAGATTTGGGTAGGCTTTTTTTGTTTTTTACTTTTTCTCTTTAAATAGCAGACCCTTGTGCCACACAGTGAATTGCTTTTTAAATGCTGATTCTTTTCACCTTGTGGCACATAGAGCAGCTGTTTCGAAACACAAGCTCAGAGTTCCCTTGGGCACTTGGAACTAGTTGTGTGGTCCTTTGGATCCTGCCCGCTGTAACAAATGTTTTCCAGAATTCTGGACATGTCAATAATATGATTAAACACATTTCCATCTTGGTTCAGCTGATTTTTAGGGTCCCAGTGCAAGTAAGAGCAAGAGCAAGCAATGGAAACTATACTGGCAACAATGCAAACAGCCACATAGAAAGTCAAAATAAACTGAGAGCATCGAATCATTTTAACAAAATGTTTTAATTAAAACCAATTTGTGGAATCCAATGAAAAGCAGAAAGAGTTTCTAAGTGTAGTTATAAAATAAAAAATAATTGGTTGAATCCATAATGCAGATAGAATGACTTTACAAAATTGATATTTTCCCCTTCCTCCCATAGTCTTCTTACTCCCTAAAAGATGCTGTTGAAAGTTAAAGGACCCTAAGAAATGGAGCGGCTATAAAGGGCAGCAGTAGGACAGGGGAAATCAAAATACATCCCTCTCTTGACTGAGCTACTCTTTCATTTGCAGAAGTTCTCATATAAGAGGAGAAGGGAGTGAGTTATGCAAATTTTTCTTTGAGATGAACTGCTGCATCCTGTTAAAACTTTTCAAGTGATACATGACGATTCAAGGGAAATGAAGAAAAGGGGGGAAATTCAGTCTGTGAACTCATTCCATTCTTGGTTCATTTGATTTTGAAGTGATTTTTGAAGGGGTTTTGTTTCAAACCCAAGCGGATACATTGTTCTTTTGCAAGCATTCATAAACAGTATGAGAAGCAATGAAATAAGCAGAGTATTACTACTATCAGATAGTGTTTCAGAAGTGAATGCAAGCTATATATACATACACTCACACACACGCATGCATGCATGCAATGGCACTTTTCACAAGTGAGGCCATTAAGACATGCAGATTAACAAACATAATAAAAAATCTTTCGCAATAAGATTTTTGGCAAGATGTCCTTCAGAGTTCCAATCACCGAAGCACAATTCTGATGTTCTTAAGACCCAGATTGGGAATGGAAATAATTTTAAGACTGCTGCTAAAGAAGGACTGCACATTCTTCACAATACCTCTTGACACTCTTCTTCTGCACAGGGTGATGATGATAATTAAGCTGGCTGCAGAAAAACTATGATATTCTGAATTCCAACTGTTTTCTTGCACAAGCTGTCCCTAGATCCTGTTTATGTTCCCAAAGAACAGGAACAGTTGACAGCATGCAGCTTTTGAGAGGCCTTGCCCAAATAATTTCTTTTGCTAAATATATGATTTCTTTGCTATGGCAGATCTGAGGCTGGCGTTCTGAGATTCTTGAATACAGCTTGCCAGTTTTGCATATATATACTCATATATATGTTTGTGTGTGTGCGTGCATGTATAAACACACACACACACACACACATATACATTTTCACATCACCACAACATATAAAGCTCTCCAATTTCATTTTCAAGATCCATAGCGTCATGGTCTTCAAAAGTTCACTGCTTGTACTGAACAATATTGTCTCCCAGGACTTAACTTACTTCCAATATATACAACAATACCAGTTAATAAGCAGACTCCATCATAAAAACCACAGCAGCAGCACCTTCACATTTGCTCTGATTTAACAGCGAGACATAAATAAATGCTCTGGTGTGCTCGGGGTTGCACTGAAGTCAGAAACTGGGTGGATAAAGGAAATGTGCTGAATATAAATTGTATGGATTTTAGTAAGGCTTTTGACAGCCCCCAACACAGGAAAGGAACAGAAAAATACAGTCTAGATAATAATAAAATAGTGTACACACAAATTGTCGACAGGAAGGAAATTAATTGTGCTAGGTGAAAACCCAGGAAAATATCTAATTAGAAATCACAGAAAAGTTCATAGATCATTAATACTAAACATATAAGAGAAGAACTTCATTTTTTTCACTAGTGAAAACTGATGAGCTGCTGTTGCCAAAACCAAGCCATTGACCCAGAGAAAACTAATATACTGATGAGAAGTTTCATGTGCAATTATCAGTCATAGTCAGGCACTTAATAAAAAAACCATGAACTTGTGCAACCCCCCCCCCCCCCTTACTTATTTTAATCCATTCAGCACAAACCATAATTGGCTGCTAGACCATAGCTGGCCAGTTCACATGCCACCTTGCTTCCAAAGTTGCACACATTGCTTGTGTTTGCTAGCAAACCAACAATACACAACCAGGTATGACCTGTCATTCATATTTAGGCTGGAAGGCAAATACAAAGAATTGGGGGGGGGGGGGGAGGGTCAGACCACAGATGCTGAGAACTTCATAATCAACTCAATCATTTAAACCTACCCTGTTTGAAATGCTAGTTTTCATCAATCTGAGTGTCTCTTGTGTTCATTTACTCATTAGCGATACCAGGATGACTTCAACCTTCCTCCAAGGAGCCTTCTTCCAGGTTAAGGAGCATTTCTCCAACCTAAGTGATCCTTTCTCCAAGAAACTTTGCTCGACGTAGTGTGCGGACAGGAGTAGGGCCCATCCCACTGTGAGCAGCAGCTGCATTCAACATGAGGATAACTGCTTTTTAAGCTTTCACTAGGCAAACAGCAAGGCACGTGTGCCAAGCAAAAGAGAACATGATGATACAGACTTAACTGATGATCTGCTCATAAAGGAAAGTGTTACGATCTCAAAAATAACCCTAATGAACTGTCAGTTCACATAATACATTTTATATTCAAGTGCCCAGTTCTGACCCTCTTTTGGCACATGCCTACTTGGACAAACTTAATCAACAAATCAGATAAATGTATGTTATTACAGCACCCACTCTCCCCAACACAATAATTAAAATTGTTGCCAGAGGGATCCTTTGATCACCCAATTTATTTGCCATTACGATTGTGCATCTAGAAACAGCCAAGAAACTTAGCATAGGCAAAACAACAACAACAACAATAACTCTACATTGATTTGTCCAAAGAATGAACCTGCTAAGACTGCTAAGTGCAAAAAGGGTCCCTTGTGGGGACAGTAAAGAAGTCACACAGAAAGGTTTGGTGTTAACTCTTGATTTGGTTTTCCTGTGAACTCTGCAATGACACACTGCAAAAAGTAATGATAAACAGGATATACACGCATGTTGCATATGGAGAATTACAAAACAAAATATTTATAAATGAGTGCGAATTTGTGAGGAACTTATTTTATTATTTTTTATTTTAAAGTTATGTCATAAATAAACCAAGAACCTTGGGAATGGATTAACATACTTGCGCATGACTTCCATGAGTAGACAGATATAAATCATTTCTGTACTGCAAATTTTGTTGAGTTAGCGATGGCAACAGAGTCTAAAAAGAGCAGGGTTGCCAACCTTCTGTTTGGAGATCTCCTGGAATTACGACTTATCTTCAGACTACAGAGATAAATTTTCCTGGATTAAATGGCAGCTTTGGAGAGAGGATGGTGTGACATTGTCCCCAATGAAGTTCCTTCTCTCCTAAACCCTACCTTCCATTCTGAAATCACCAGGAATTTTCCAAACCTTCAAGAGGCTTTCATTAACAACAGTATCATAATTCCACCTGAGTTTTGAATTCCACCTGAGTTTTCAATAAACTGAGGCCAAGCCCCGAATGACTTTCAAGTTGGGTTTACAATGAAGGCTAGCCCAATTACACAGGTGAATTAGGCTCTTATCTAGGACACCAGGCTTTAAGATGGTACAGTTTCCTTTATCTATCCATATGCAATGAAAACCACTCATGCAACAACCCCGCCCCGCAAGTTATCGCTTTATTTTTACATTCATTTTGAATGTCAAATAAACAAAGGTGAAAGTTCATTCCAAATTCCTCCATTTTCCCTGTATTGAAACTCAATCCAGCAAGTGGTGGGATTCAAACATTTTAACAACAGGTGCCGATGGTGGTGGGATTCAAATAATGACTGTTTAAAAGTATTTTTTTTATATTTTTCATATCACTTTTTTATTTTAAGTATTAAAAATATTAATACTTAATAAAAATATTTTAAGTATTAAAAAAGTGAAAAAGGAAATTTTAACAACAGAACCTTCAGAACCCCCTGAATCTCACCTCATCCAGCCTTGTTAGATATGCAGCTGGGATTCACCGCAGCTGCCATTGCAGTCTGGGAAAAGGGGAGCGGCAATCCTCCCATCTTTCCCTTCCTGGTCTCGCGGCTGGGCGCCAGTCCTGCGAGACCAGACAGACGCTATGTGCACGCGCAGTGGGCTCATGGTGCTGACATCAGGGGATCCCCTGACGTCAGCATGGAGGAGCCAGCCGGAGCCTATAAAAGGCTCGGCCTGGCTGCTGCCCCTTCTCTCTCGCAGCAGCCACAGACGTTTCCCCACCCTCCTCTCCCTTTTTATTTATATACCATGTTTTTATATTGTTTTCTTTGTCATAGCCTTTGCGGGTTGCGCATGGGGGACTGATCTATAAGTGGGTAAGCGGGTTAAATACTCGCTTTTGTTGGAAACTCCTTAAGAGGTTTGGGGTGGAGCAAGCCAATGCTGGGAGTTGCCCAGACATTGGCCTCCATGGCTTGCGCCCCTAGCAGCAAAAGGGAATCTTCAGGCAGTGACAACCGCCCAGGTGGTCTTCCCATTGCTGCTCCAGTGTGTGGTGCATTTCCATACTGCAAAGTCGGGCTTGAGGAAAATTTTAGTTGCGGGGGGACAGCAATTAAGCTGCCCAGCACACAGATCAGACCCCTCCATGCTGCGCCTTGTGCTTCTGTTTCCTTGAGTCAATGTGTTGTTAATGTGTTTTTAATAAAAGGCTATGGCCAATACTTTTTAGCACAATGAAGGTGTGCTTGTGGTTATGGGATTTTCTTTATAGGGGCTCATATCTTTCACTCGGGCTGCAATGAAAAGCTCACCCATAATATCAGTTTCTGGCACTGAACCCACCTTATCTTCTCACTTATCTGGCTTAGACACCCAGGAGAGAAGAAGAAAAGCAGACCTTACACAGATGCCTCGAATGACTGCTTCTTACTTCAGCTGCCCCACAACTATAAGGCAAGTTGGAATAAAAGGAAGAAGCTTATGAGTAGGAAGAAATTGTCTTGGGAGGGGGTCAGAACTTTGGAGGGAGAAGTTTGGATACAGTTCAAATTTAGAATTGGACTCAAGAAAAATAAGATATTGTGTAGGTGCATGCTGTGTGGGTGCACTACCTTTGTCTCTGATCAAGAAACTTAAATTTGTTCAGAAAGCAGCTGCTAGGCTGCTTACTTGGGCCGCCAGCCATGACCATATTACAACAGTCCTTAAAGAGCTGCACTGGATGCCAGTCGAGTTCTGGGTCATTTTAAAAGTATTGGTGTTGACCCTCAAGGCCTTGAGCGGTGTTGGACCTACATATCTTCAAGACCACATTTCCCCATATTGCCTTCTAAGGCCCCTCCGCTCGTCCCAAGGGACATTCGTCTGCCTTTGACAAGAGCCAGGGATTTCATGGCCCTGACTCCAGCCTGGTGGAACAAGCTACCAAGTGACCTCAGGGCCCTGCGAGAGTTGTTCCAATTCCACAGGGCCTACAAGACATGGCTGTTCCACCAGGCCTTTTCTACCTAGCCAGCTGGATGGAGTGAAGCAACATCTTCTTGGTCTCGGGGTGGGGGGGGGGGAGGGGGTAAGAGGCAGTGGAAGAGGATTATTTATGACCATCTGTTTAATAATTATTTCAATGTATTGTTTAAAAGTTGTATTGGTAATTTTTGGATTTTAACGGTTTTATGATTGTATTATAAATTGTGCTGTGATCCGTCCTGAGCCTTGTGGGGATAAGGCGGGATGAAGCCAAATAAAATATAATAAAAAATAAAATTTTAAAGCGGATAGGAATACAGCTTGAGCTGCTACGTTTAGTTCAATAGCTGGAGTTTGGGAGATTTTACCTATAGTTAGTGTAAATTTTTACATTGCTAATATTAAGTAATGCATATAATAAGTAATACTTAATTTCTTACTAAAGATACTTAGGATAATTTTGCTAATGTTTGTTCATACAATGCCCATATTCCAAAGATTGGGGGGGGGGGAATTCCCTTGAAAGCAGCCTCTACCACAGGTGTCAAATTCTGGCCCTCCAGAGGTTCATGGACTACAATTCCCAGCCGTCCCTTCCAGTATGGGCATTGGCCATGCTGGCAAGGACTGATGGGAATAGTAGTTCATGAACATCTGGAGGGCCACAGTTTGACATCCCTAAACCATACCACTAACTGCTTTTGAAAGTCCCCACAATCTCAAAAGAACTAGATAATGTGGCATAAGGATGACTTGGAAACACAAAGAATCAGTTGAATGGACCTCCACCAAAGTCATAAATAATGAAATAAAAACATTCTTCTGGAATTAACAAAACAATCAACAAACCCTTAATTTAATAGTCTTATTATAGCTTTACTAAGCAATGAAAGATGTCCTGGGTTTTACTTATGTAGTCTAGCGTAACGGATGACAGAGTAACTGCTAAGCCTAAGAAGGCGACAGAAACACAGAGAGTTTTAAATCCACATGAAATATTGCTGTTGAAACTCCTGAGTTTCCCATGTGGTGCCTCACTGAAAACATCGAGTTAGGCATGCTGGTTTTCTTGGACTGTGGCCCACATATTTAACATATGTTTAGGAACATTATGCAGATATAACCCAACAGTACATGATCTAGTATTTATATAACCCGCATGAGACTATTCAATGTGACACGGAAGTCGTGGTTCTACAGTTCAAAAACTTACAAAACCTCCATGATTTAACAACAACATTCTTAAACTATATATATATATATATATATATATTAGAAATGTTTTTTGATTGGTAGCAACACCATACATTTCGATTCTAGCAAAGTAATATTATTGAATACACTTTTAAAAACTGATAGTTTAACAGTGCAGCCATGTGCAGAGCTACTCCATTCTAAGCCCACTTAAATTAACTGTACTGTATTGGGATTGTACAGTTACAAGCTCCATCCATTTTTCTTGAAAGCAGAAAAGCTCCCTGTGCTTCATGAAGTTTCTGCAGTGCAAACATGTTTATATATATCTGATGGATTGCTTTTGTTGGAAAGAAAAATCACCATTTTACAAATAGGAAAATAAATCACACGAAGGAAGAGAGCTTCTTGGAAGATACTAAAAGTGGAATCTACTGGAGATAGTTCATGGATGGTGTCCTAACCAAACACTTCCATCCCTCTCTGTTTCTTACTTCCCCCATATTATGTTAAGGAGCGTTGTGTCACTCTCATTCAAGTACATCCAAGCAACAAGGGTGAATCTTGTTCTAAATCAGGGGTCTGCACCCTGCGGCTCTCCAGATGTTCATGCTGGCAGGGGCTAATAGGATTTGTAGTCCATGAACATCTGGAGAGCCGCAGGTTGCAGACCCCTTTTCTAAATCCATGATGTCTGCCTGATTTCAGCACCCTATTCCAGAATACATAGAAACTTTATTGCGTTCCATTTTTTTCTGCTTGTTACCTCACTATGTACTACATTATATTTCCTGATATTTCTGCTGGATGAGACAAAGAGTCGATCTAGTCCAGAAGTCTGTTTCCAGGAAGTCTAGTCCAGAAGTCTGTTTCCAGCCCAGAGCCTCGACCAAACATGTAAAAGCACGAAGTCAGCTCCTGCTTCTCCACAGCGATTGGCATTCACAAGTGTACAGCTCTGGACTTAGACCTTTATATATTTAAATATTGACAGACTGCCCTAGTGGGCCACCTAGGCTAAATCACATGCATTGGAAGATTTTGAACTTAACTTTCTTACCTCTTGTCTTTGATAACAGGAATAGTTCTTTGCAAAATACACCAGTGCCACTTGGCCCCTGACCCTCCCAGGGACAAATTTAGATCTCATTCTCAAAATACTGTATTTTGAAATGCTTCTTTCATTGGCGAGCTGCAGGAGAAAAGTTATTTTTCTTCGCTCTAAACCACATGCCGTCCAGAAGGAGGAAGTCCCACACAGCAAATGTATACAGAACAGTTTCCTACCTCTGTGTGCTGTAGAAAATCCCACTGTGTTAAGTAGAAACTAAGGCCACTAAAACATATTAGCCTATTAAACTCTCTGTTTCTTTATTGTTCTCCAAATGCTAATGAAATGTTCCAGTGCAGTGTTTATACTAGCATACTTTAGAAAGGCAATGTGCTAAAAATGTTTGTCTTAAAGTGACAGCACTTTGAAAAAAAGCTCCCTGAACCACTGGACAAGCTGCTCGGCTACTGAACCAGCAGGCTGACAGCTGCGAACCTAATGGAAGTTTTGCAGACTGGATTCACGTAGTACCTAACATACCACTAAATAGCTGAGGTGTGAGAGCCACTTCTCACCATTTCACACATGATTACGATACGGATTTGGATTTCAGCCACTTTCTATAGACTGACTGAATCTCTTTATCATGTGACATTGAATGAAATATTATCCCTGAGTTAAAACAAACCCTCTCCCCGCTCTTATTTTGCATCCCTGATGGAGAGCAACAATTGGGAGGTGCTTGTCAACAGGACTGAAGCTTTTGCCAATAAAAGTAGGACTCATGATTGGACCTACTGGTGGCATGATTATTGTGGCATCTGCAAGGGCATTTAAACTACTATTCCTCCCTCAACGGTGCAGGCACCAAAGGAAAAGTAACAACTGCAATCACAATGATAGCTATACTTCCTTTTTTCCTGCAGATTAATTCCCTTCTCTTACCCACTCAACGTACAGCATATTGGTCACATTTACCTTTAACAATGCTGTTACAATGAACAAGTCAACTGACTGTTGGGGATAGTAACATCAGTCCTGGTGGGGAAGGTGCTCGGGAGCAGCAGCAGCAGAAGGCCGTTGCTTTCACATCCTGCATGTGAGCTCCCAAAGGCATCTGGTGGGCCACTGCAAGTAGCAGAGTGCTGGACTAGATGGACTCTGGTCTGATCCAGCAGGCTCTTTCTTATATTCTTATGTTCTTAAGGTATGGTGCTCTAATGGAAGATTACCAAACTGGCCAACAAAAGGGAAAGGAAGGGGAGGGGCCCGACATCTGAACATGGCCCACCCACCCTAGCAGAGGGAGGGGGTGCCATTAAAAGGAAGGGAAGGGAGTGAGGGGAAGGAGTGAGGAATGGCATGCAAGGGAGGGGAGGGAAAGGAAGGGGGCCCGGCATCTGGACATGGCCCACCCACCCTAGTGGAGGGAGGGGGAGGGGTGCCATGCAAAGGGAGGGAGTGAGGGGAATGAGTGAGGGGTGGCATGCAAGGGAGGGGGAGGGGCCCAGCATCTGGACATGACCCACCCTCCCTAGCAGAGGGAGGGTGAGGAGGGGTGGCATGCAAGGGAAGGGGAGGGAGGGGTGGCATGCAAGTTTACTCGGACCTAGCTAAAAGCATCCCCCCTCCCCTCAAATAAAACTGATCTGAGAACATACCCAGAACATAGTGGGTATGAAGCATACCATCAGTCTACAAAACAAGGTTATATGCATGCCAAAAAAATTTCTCATAAAATGTTAATAGGAATATAATGGGAAGTAACTATGGAATTTTAGAAGTCTCACAAGATGATATGAGGGGAAAGTAACACTTCTGAGACCTTTTTTTGTTTGTTTTTCCAAGCATCATATATAAATCTATTTTTTTCTAATAATATGGATTCCTGACTATAGGTGTATTTTAGATGTGCTTTTAAAGGACTTATTATTCGTCACAGTGTAGTGTTCCATGCAGCTGTAACAACTCCTGTTTTACTGCAAATATGCATCATTTTAGGCAACAGCCTTTCTAGACAGGAAAGAATTTTGAACAATGCAATTTTTAATCATTTACTTTCAGTTTTCATAAGTTCATTCAGCATGACAGAGTTCTATAAAAGTTATTGTTGCTTTCTTTTTCTTGACAGGAATTGATGAAGAAGAAAAAGAGGAACTCCAGGCAAGCCTGTATGGATGAATAAGATTATACTCTTCCTTTATTACCGGATATTATCACTCAGATTTCAGATTTGGTGAAATAGGCCACATTTTGTAATTTGGGATAGTGGTGAATAGTAAATGAATATAACCACCTCCAACGTCACTTGCCTTGAAAACTCTATGCACAGGTGTCAAACTCGCGGCCCTCCAGATGTTATGGACTACAGTTCCCATCATCCCCTGCCATCATGATGCTGGCAGGGGATGATGGGGCTTAATCCATAACATCTGAGGGCCTTCAAGTTATTATTTACCTATGCATCAAAGGACACCACAAGCCAACTTCAGTGACCTGATGACACTTTCTACCATCACCACTATCATCTTACATATATGAAATGAGGGAACTTTAGCCAATTAATAAGATGACAGCCAATGTTCACATGATAATTCATGAGAATAGGAGCAACTGCTATTACTGCTATTGTGACACTAGTTGTGATCCTTTATTGGTATCTTGATATCTATACAAATATTCCTAAATCAGAAAAAAAGAAAGTGAGATGATATTTAAATAAGAAGATTGGAAGCAGCTTGCAGGCTCCTGAAGGAAGTTTTGAAAACAAACACATGTTCTTGAATTTCTACACATTTACAAAATGAGGCAGCCCTGATCCAGTGCAAATAATACAAAAGCAGCCCCCCTCCCAAAAAAAATCTGGCATGCCTGCCTTCTTTTGAACATTCCATGGGGGTTTAACGTATATGCTTCCAGATAATGTGTAGGAAATTGTGTCATCATTGTGACATATGCACATAAATGGACATGCATTTTTTTTCATATACTTCAAAAAAATTAGAAGCTTAAGAACAGATACAAAACAGCTCTAGGAGTGTAATGTATATTACTTATTGCAAGAACCATCCAAAAAGTGCCAGCAACCATCAAACCAAAATGTATATACAGTTATTGTAGTAGTGTCGGCTATCCTGCTAGAAGTTAAGAGTCTATCCCACCCCACATCCTACTCTGGTACTTCCTGAAGCTTTCATAAACCTGCAAAAATCAAATTCACCACAGACAAATAAGGGACAGAGATGAAAAAGAGACCGTATGGATTACATACAGATAGCTACAATACTACTAGTTCTTTGAAAGACTTCAGTTTGCATACAGCTAAAGTTGTTAGTTTTACAACTGCTCAAGTAAAAACAAGGCTTAAAAATTCAGAGATAAAAGCACTTGAGATAAAAGCACTTCTCTTTATTAGCTATATAGAACAAGACAAAACAAATGAATAAAGGAATAAAAATACAAAACAGAACACCAACAGTTTTAGGGCCAAAATATGTATAGAATGGAGTTTCACGTATCCTCTCTCGGATTTAAACAAAGTGAAATCCAACCCTGGGTCTAGAGTATTAAAGCAATCAACTTTTCAGTCCTCACTATCCCCTATACCTGCCCCATCTTCAGTTTTCTCTCCTCAGATACCATGCAGAAGAGAAACATAAAATTCAGGATCAACAGGAAGGTGCTTGATGTTAGTAACACAGTAGTTTGAGAGGTCAGGAAGGGGCTTCATGCATAGGTTCCAGTGCTGGAGATCTCAGATCAATAGGCAGGGCTCAAGCCAGTTGGACAAGTTGAAGCCAGTGGCAACTTTTGATTAAAAAAGTATATTCTGTTGTTTGTTACTAATGAGCAGCAAAATCATGATCAGTAAACATAATCTGGAAACTGGATTATCAGTAAATATGATCTGGAAACTGGAACCCCAAAAGATTAAACAGTGCAGATTCTAAAGTTTTCTTTCCATGCTATCCACTTCCACAATTCCATAACTTCAGTGGGTTTTGTCACTGATTATATTTAAGGATCTTAAATAACATTCTAGCCACAAATTTCAAATATATATACAAGCTAAAAACTCAATTATCCTAGTATAATTTGCAGCTTCCTTGTTGATAAAAAACAGAAATGATCCATATCTAGTATCCTTAATAACTACAAAAAAGTTGTATCAAGCAACTTCAAAAAATATTTGATGTCTTTCATATGAATGAGAATTTGTAATGGATTGTTTTTGTTGTTGAAAATATGCATAAGGAAAAATTTAAGCAGGTGCAGTTCATCCCAATGAAGTGCCACAGTGATGGGAGAATCCACCTCCAGCAAATCCTCCCCTTCTGTAGCCGCTTCACGCATTCCAAAGATGCAGATTTTCCCCCCAAAAGAGAGCACTAAGCACATTTTCTGAAGAGAAAGAGAGATCTTTCTGGCCCATCATTACAAGAACAAACTTCAGCACATATGCATACACATATTCTCCAGGTTTAGATAAAACTTACAAGCATGGTGAAGAAGAAACAAACTCATTTGTCCTCTCATACTGTTTCTCTGAGACATCTGGACTACTCTTCACACATTACAAAATACACAAGTTTGGTCTGGCTGCCATCCTGTGTCTTGAGTAACAGACTGTGCAACACTCCCACAATTTGGATTCTGACTGTGACACACATATAAAAAGTGATCAGCTTTCCCTCCTGCACCCTTTCCCTAATCAGCAACGGTCCAGGGGTATGCTACACGGTACGTTGGAGAAGCCCACACGTACAATCATGTATGCCAAATTATGCCTACTAGAAAGACCATTTTAACTCAGGGAAATTGAATGGATGGAAGAAGTCTGAAACCACTTCTCCATGTATGACACAGCTATGATCAAATTCACACACCACACACAGGACATAAGGAACCTGAACCCAACCTGTGTTCTCTCTGTGTGAAGAAGCATCATAGCTCTTAGATACAAGAAAGATCTCCACATCTTGACCAGACAATGTTATAGTTCAACACTACCGTATATACTCGCATATAAGTCGAATTTTTCAGCACATTTTTGTGCTGAAAAAGCCCCCCTCGACTTATGCACGAGTCAGGTGTATTTAAAAAAATATTTTAGGGTTTTTACTTTGTCGGCCGCCAGGGGGCGCAGTTTTTAGGTTAGCGACACCAAAATTTTGGGGCTTTTTCAAAGGACTCTTCTGATGATACCACCCAAGTTTGGTAAAGTTTGGTTCAGGGGGATCCATAACTTTGGGTGCCCCATCCCCCATTGTTTCCAATGGGAGCTAATAGTAGATGGCACTACATTTTGAGGGTCCATAACTTTGGACCCCTTGAACCAAACTTCACCAAAACTGCGTGGTATCATCAGGATAATCTCTTGCTGATACCATCCAGGTTTGGTGATGTTTGGTTTAGGGGGTCCAAAGTTATGGATCCCCAAAGGGGGTGCCCCATCCCCCATTGTTTCCAATGGGAGCTAATAGTAGATTGGGCTACATTTCGAGGTTCCATAACTTTGGACCCCCTGAACCAAACTTCACCAAACCTGGGTGGTATCATCAGGAGGGTCTCCTAAAGATACTCTGAAATCTTGGTACTGCTAACATAAACATTCCTCCCCTGACCCCAAATCCAGTTTTGAAGGATTTTAATTTGTGTTTTAGCTTGGTTGTTGGTTGTGCTAAGGTTTTTGTACTTTTAAAGTTATTGTTGAGACCATATTGTTCTTGTTGACTCCCTTTTCCACTTACTGTTTTTCTTTGAAATAAATATTCAAAAACATTTAACCTACTGATGCCTCAATTAATGTAATTTTATTGGTATTTTTATTTTTGAAATTTACCAGTAGCTGCTGCATTTCCCACCCTCGACTTATACACGAGTCAATAAGTTTTCCCAGTTTTTTGTGGTAAAATCAGGTGTCTCGACTTATATGTGGGTCGACTTATACATGAGTATATACAGGTACTCTATTTTGTAAAAGCGCTGTCAGTGATACAAAACAAAGGAACGTGAAGAAATTTTTTTCTGTGGCTGGAACTCATCGTGCAAAATTATATTGATCCTTACACTCTCTCATGTCCAGATCCTCCTATTCTAATTCTACCCTCTACCCACAAGCAATCCCTACTCATTCTGCTTTCAGAAAAGAATACATTTCTTCTAAGCTTCTGCTTTAGGCTTTCAAAATTCATTATGTTCATTATACTTGAAGGTTATGCAGTTAAAATTACTAATTTTTTATTTGAACATTTATATTAAGCTGCTGAGATTTCTTTAGCAGCTTAGCAGCCTTTTTTCTATGTAAGAGAGTAAGCCTCTTACATTCTGCACGTGGGCATCTCATCCAGAATGAAAGATTTTAGAAATGAATTAAAAGGTAACACCGAATTAACGATGCTTTTTAAACTAAGGACTCAGCATCTATTCATGAACAGTGACACCAGTTGCACAGCTGCCTATATACAGCTACTGTTACATCCTTTGCCACCATCTCCAACAAATGAGTGAAACAGCGGTCCGTTCCACACAGCACAAAAAAGACTTCTGCTGGGCGTCTTAAAAAGAGGCGACTGCTTCTTCCACTCTGCAAATCCAAAATCTGGGGGACATCTTAAAAAGAGATAACTGCTCCTTACAGACAGCAAAGACATCAGAGGGGGAAAGAGGCTTTTCCCCACCTGACTGTTTCGCTCTCAGGTCAGTTTCACCCTTAGCTTGAGCCTTGTGTGCTGCTGAAGGGATTCTCTATGCCTCCATTTGCTGAAGGTTGACCCAGGATGTTTGCTCTGCAGGCTTCGATCCTGGGTGCCTTTTCAGCCCGAAAAATACATACTTGCTCTAAGTTTGTCCTGCTGATTCTGGCAATATATAGCTTTTTTTCTCGAGGAGCTATCTTCATAGCTACACAGAAATGCATAAGAGAATCTTAGCCGCTCAGAGGACTCCCATTGAGAAGCACTGGGTAGACCTGCCCTTTGCAGACCGTCTTCTGCGCAGTGAAACTGACCAGAGAGTGAAATGGTTGGGTGGGAAAAATAAAACCCCTCCTGAGTTCTGCATTCTGCACATCTAGGCAGGGGATGTCTTGTAGGCACCTTAAGGGGAAAAGGTGCACTTTGTAGTGTCTTCAAAAAAAGACGTCTGAAGCTTAAATAAGGCATCCTGAGAACATCTTGGGGAAAACGCTGTGTGGAATTCTTTCCCAAGAAGCCTTTTTTAAGGTCCTGGGAATGTCTTATTTGTGCTGTGCGGAATGAACCAGCAACATGAATGTTGTTATAGTTACTGTATGTACTGTATAGTTATGGTACTGTGCTTTAAAGACGTTCTTGGAGGAACTTCAGCACATGATTTCTTGAAGCTAAAGCAAATTCTAGTCTGGGGCCCAAGCAAGAAATTACTTCCAGGCCACTGTAACTAGATAATATACTTACATCAAAAGCCTGGATATAAACAATCAAATGTTTGAGAAACATGTGGCTGTTTAAATTGTGGTTCCATTGCATCTCTAATTACAACTCATTCACTTTTTAAGGTTCTTCTCAAAAGCCTGGGAAGCAACACTCAGAAAATGTTAAGTTTTACAGACGGTTAACGAACACAAGATTACTTGAAAATGCTACAAAGATTAGAACAAACATTTACAAGAGAGAAAAAACTAAATATAAAAATAACAGCAACATTAAATAATATCATTACTATTATTTATTAAATGCCTAAAGAAGCTAAGCATTCAACAAAGATAAAACTGACAAGCCCTGCCCACCGGTTTATAATCTAATAATAGCTGGATAAAAAGATTAGGGGTGTGTGGAGAAAATTATTATTTCAGGAATGAGAAATGCTGGACTGAGTTATGCTGAAGAAGCAAAAAATTAAATGCAGGAAGTTATCAACTCTGTTATTTATATGATCCAAAAGGATATAAAAAAATCTTCCTAGTTCAGCAAGGTTCAGAAAGTGTTTTTACACTTTCTAAAACAAACCGGTTAGCATAAAATGATGATACAAGAAGCATTGCCTTTTTAAAGATAAATGACTAAGAATTCTCAAGACTGGTACGTGAAGAAGAAGAGAAGAAGAGTTTGGATTTATATCCCCCCTTTCTCTCCTGCAGGAGACTCAAAGGGGCTTACAATCTCCTTGCCCTTCCCCCCTCACAACAAACACCCTGTGAGGTAGGTGGGGCTGAGAGAGCTCTGAGAAGCTGTGACTAGCCCAAGGTCACCCAGCTGGCATGTGTGGGAGTGTACAGGCTAATCTGAATTCCCCAGATAAGCCTCCACAGCTCAGGCGGCAGAGCTGGGAATCAAACCCGGTTCCTCCAGATTAGATACATGAGCTCTTAACCTCCTACGCCACTGCTGCACTGAACAGGATTGCTTGAAAATGTGAACTCCAGCACAATGGACTATAATCCAACACTGGTGAAATTCGACTGGCATATTCTAATTTATTCCAAGAAATACGATCATCCAATCAGTCAAGTTTTCAAATACTGACACAACTGGGACTTACTGTAGAGATTCAGACAGAGAACTGTATATAATTCTGTAAGGAGAGTCATGCAAAAAAACACCGTGAAACTTTTTTTCCCCACATGCATTGCTGCTTTTTTCCTGTTAGCTCCGATCCTCACTGACTGTATTTCTTCTGGAGCCACTTCTAATGCCAAGCAAAACTGGCCAGCTTTTTACATCCCACCTGGACTTTTTACATCCCACCTGGACTGTTAGAAAAACGTCTGATATATTTACATGGAAACGGTTATAGTTGTTTAATAATCAAAACAGCCTGCGAAGAGGCTAAGATGTCCGTCGTTGTCATTATATATTTATTTTGCTACTCTTTTATTGAAGACAAAGACGACAAATGGTAAATGAGGTACGTGAAAATGCCTACATAGAAACGTTCCTTCATAAAAATGTTAATTCCTGTGTTTTGGTTTATCAAAAAACAAAACCCAAAAAAACAAAACCCACCACAAACCAAGTCTGTTCTTCACAATGATTACAGAACGGTTTTGAAACTCTGTCTTAGAAGGGATCAGGGCCTACATTACATTATTCAAATAGTGTAACAAGAAGCATGCAAGGCCTTGAAATGCACTGACTGTAGAATATTAGTATTGTTATGAAACAATCCCCATGCACTTATCACATACATAGAGGATTATGTTCCAAATGTTGGGTAGAAACTGTTTTCATTAATTAGTGCAAGCATATATATATAACATACACATACACAGAGAAAGTGAGTGAGAGAGAGAAATCTGCAAGATATGTATTTGAAATGAGAAAATACATTTTCAAATGTATTTGAAAAAAAAATGAGAAAAACAAAGAGACAATTGGGTTTTTCTAAAGAAAGAGAAAAAAGATTCTCTTTCTCCATTTCTAGTAGATTTGAGTTGAGATTCTGATAAAGAGAGCTTTGATTCTAAAAAATATAAGCCTTGAAAATCTTTTCAGTTTCTATGGTGCTACTAGACTCAAATCTAGCTGTTCTGCAGACCAACATGGCTATAATAAAGTTATGTCCCTTTATTTTATGTTCATTGCAAAACATAGTTTGCCATAAACCTGGACATAACTAATTAGTCTTCCATACAAACATTTTTAAACAAAAATTATGAAAGATGGATGAGGAGAGTGGAGGATACAATACCAATGACCTACCAGGCATGTTCACCTAGTGGCAAGCCATAGTTTGCTACTGCATATGAATAAAGTGTCAGTGTCATATCTAACTTATTAAATAATGTTTTGGGGATAACTGGAAAACCTGAATGAGAATCCAGTTTCCAATAAGAGTAGTATGGTGAGGCTCTGAGCATGAGAGGAATGAATCCATCCCCGTCTTCTTAGATTGGACTGTGGCATGGTCCTGGCACACTTCTTTGACTGTTTCTCCATTGTTCCTTGCTGCTGAAAATCAGTTAGTAACTAACAACCCCACGCAAAAAGGAGGGCAAATTCATCCATGGGTACAGCAGGGCAGCTGTGCCAGTGGATTTGCCTCTCTGGGGCACTTGCCCCAGGATGGGGTGGGGGAAAACACTGTTGTGTGACTGCTGCTCTCCCCCAGTGGTGCAATGTGGTGCAGGATGCCAAGGCAGCATCTCTGCACTGCCACCGCGGGCATAGCATTAGTCCAGGCCTTTGCCAGTGTTGTGCCGGGGAGTCGCAGTCTGCATTTAAGCCAACTCTTTGGCTGGATTACTGTGGTGTGGACCATTAAGGCTTCTCGGCAGTGGAAAGGCTTTTCAACCTTCCCATGCCTCCGAAAAGCTTCCCTGGCGGCAGAGGCAGAGTGCCCAACTTGTGAATGGGGCTGCCTAACATTAGAATGCTAAAGCAACTCCCTGGTTTGAAAAGGATTTGCAAATCATGGTTTGTGTTTACTGTGGATTAATATGATTTTTCAAATGACAAGCTTTATCTATCTCCACAGATCACTCTGCCTAGAGCAGTGGTGGCAAACCTTTGGCACTCCAGATGTTATGGACTACAATTCCCATCAGCCCCTGCCAGCCTAGCCAATTGGCCATGCTGGCAGGGGGTGATGGGAATTGTAGTCCATAACATCTGGAGTGCCAAAGGTTCGCCACCACGGGCCTAGAGACTCAACTGCTTACAATAGAAATGATAGGAATACTGAACCATGTAGCACAAGCGACTGTTTGGCATGACTTCAGCAGAGACGCTGTATTTGATGCTGATTAAATTTCCAAAAGTGGAAAACAGAGATTTCAGTGAATCATTGTCAGACATTTAACTGTATGTGTACACATGGCCCAACAACAGAAAGAAAATGGTTCCATTAAGTATGCTTCAAGAAAAATATAGAATTAGAAGAATGGGATTACATTTTTGCTGATGACTTGGGCTCTTTCATGCAAATTAAAATTTCTGTCACCACAAGTTTTTTCAAGTCAATTAATTTCTTTTGTAAATGTGAATGAAATACTGGCTGTTGTGGATTTTCTAGGTTGTGTGCAGAGGCGTATTGCGGGGAAATGGCACCCGGGGACAACCCTTGCTCCGGGGCCCTGGTCCCACTCCACACACTCAGGGGCGGGGCTTGGGGCGGCTCAGATGGGTACCATAGCAGCAGCTGCCACAATGCCCCTCCAAGCTGGTCTGCAAGTAGGCAGGGCACCATGGCAGGCAGCCCAGGAGGTGGCTTGCTGCTGCGGTGCCTATCTGAGCCGCCTCTGTCTCCAAGCCTCACCCCCAAGGGTCTGGGGAGGGAACTTGGAGGCTGCTTTCACGGGTGCTGCGTACCGCCCATGGGGACAGGGGTGGGGTTAAATGACCCCTAGATCGACTCAAGGGAGGAGGTGGGTGGGGAACAATTTTGGGGGGTCCTGTCAGTGCGCCCAGGGTCATTTGACCCCCTGTCCCTATGGGCGGTACGCCCCTGGCTGTGTATTACCAGCCAGAAAACCCACAATACCCAGCTGATTCCTTCTGTGAAAGCCTTCGACAACAGAATGAAATAAACTATTACTGGTGACATGTACCACTTTCTCATTACCTCACAATACAGTGTTTCTATTTGCCTCTTCCTCTGCCTATAAACTTAGTCCTTGGTGAGAATTCAGACACAATCATAATGCAAGGTCAAATGCCAACCAAGAACCAATGCCTGAATTCTTGTAAAGCAAAGCAGCAATATGTGTGCCATGCTGGAAGTCTCAATTCACTTTGTCAACAAGTGCATAGTTTCTGGACATCTCTCAGCTTTATTGCTTTAGGGAGCTAGGGAAAAAAAAAACAAGTATTGCCATAATTTTTCAACATATTATTTGTAGGCTCTTTAAAACCACATCAGTGACACTTGTGGGATTTAGTGGTGAAAGTGTGCATTCTATAATGATTTATTCTATTAAATAGTTGAGATCTGATTTGGGAACAGTGGGCTTAGTAAGGTTTTTTTTTAATATACATATTAGAGAATATATTTGAAAAATAAATTCTATACCCTCCTATGCGTCTTTCTGCCACCCACATAGACACCACACTGCAAATTTCTCTTAAACTCCTCCTCCTGGTTAGATCAAGACCATTTTAAAATTATCCCAAAGGTAATGAGAGTTAAAATTTTTAGCAGTGGCCAATTTTGTTTTAAAGACATCCATCAACTGAAAACTACCAGTCTGCTCAGAACAGCTTTTAACACATTTAGATTTTTGTCATAAAATATTCTATTTATTTCCCAGCAGCTGGTGTCAAAAAAGTTGTTGTTTTTAAATATTACTCTTAAATAAATAAAATCTGTTTTCATATTGTGTAAAATTAGTTTTGCCTGCTGTGAGTTTGTGGCATTATGAAGTGATCAGTTCTCTCCATGAATTATTTAAAGTAAGGCTATCAAATAAACTTGACTGAGAAATAGTATAATATGTATAATTTGTATAAATCTGGCATTTGTGCTACTATGTAGAGAAGATCTTACTTGCCCCTTCACAGTTAGTTGCTACAGTTTTTGTCCTGCTGGTTTTACGGAACACGAAGGAACATTCTGCCTTCTGCACACATGAGGCCCAGTACCAATTTTCCAGCAGCACATAAGATACTTCATTTGATGGCAGTGAAATATATTTAAATATCTTCCTTGGCTGTTCACACAGGTAATTGCTTTTCAACTGGCCTTGGGTGGCATTAAACTCTTTATTTATTCTTTGTTTTAATTTCTGGTTTGACAGCGACTCATACTTTTATCAAACACTAGTGGTATTGTTAGCAATTCCTCTGGAGTCTGAAAATTACCCTGCCTTTCAGAGATGCTATAACTGCATAGCCATAATTATTCTCACATTTTATTCACTGCCATTTTTGGAAGGAAGTACAGGGTGGGGATTTAATGAATCTCTCTAGCTTAAGACATAGAGGAAAAGAATTCTATGTCAAATCTGGAATGACTTTTTAAGGCAAAAGGGTTATTATGACAGTACCAAGAGATAAACCGATAATAATTAAGCATAATCATCACTAAGAGTGAGAAAGAAGTGATCATAAATTATTGTGTGGAATGTTTCTTTACATATACTTTGTTAGGACTTGGTTATCAGACAGAAAGTTTCAGATATAGTTTGTATATGGTATGCAGCATCTGTTTCCTTAGTTATCCTCTTTGAAACTTCCCATTTTTTCTTCCTCCTCTATATGGTAATGCATGCAAAAAGAGGAGATTTTGATTCCAACAAGCAGTAACATCTGATTGAACCTATATATCTATGTGAGTGGAACATGCCTATGTACTTTACATCCAGTTGGATGAAGCTGCAACAGCAACCACTGGTAGTGCTGAGCCAAGGCCCCATCATTCCTAGTTCAGTTTAGCTGCTTTCTGGAGAGCTGGAGAAAGAGTCACACTTATAATATCTGGACAAAATTTCCATTTAAGTTGTGCCTCCTCATTTAACACACTGATGGAACAATAAGATGGGAGGGGAGACTATTAGGCAGAATAAATATCAACTGAGGCACAGCTATACTAATCTGCCCCACATACCTGGCATATAGCTTTGCCCTAGGAGAAGGGAATGCATCATGCTAACAGTGGTGGAATTAATATTAGAATGTATGATTCCGGTCATGTTCGTCCATTCTTGAAAAATGCTATCCCTAAACATTATAGCTTTAAAAGGGACTTGGATAGATTTATGGAGGAGAAATCAATCTGGGGCTACCCATCTTGATCCTCCTTGATCTGAGATTGCAAATGCCTTAGCAGACCAGGTGCTCAGGGGGAGCAACAGAAGGCCATTGCTTTCACATCCTGCATGTGAGCTCCCAAAGGCACCTGGTGGGCCACTGCAAGTAGCAGAGTGATGGACTAGGTGGACTCTGGTCTGATCCAGCAGGCTTGTTCTTATGTTCATAGGATACAGCTGCCTGAAACTGATATAAATCACACACGTCCACATTACCAAGGTTTCACCACAGTCTGCTTCTTTGTGTTACTGAGCCTATGAACAGGTTACCTTAAAATTGTGCTTCTTTGTGTTACTGAGCCTATGAACAGGTTACCTTAAAATTGTGCTTCTTTGTGTTACTGAGCCTATGAATAGGTTACCTTAAAATTGCCAATTGAAGCTCTATTCAACATGAACAAAAGGAACTCTACAATGGGGGGGGGGGAAACTTGGTGAGTGATCATGCCCATTGTCATGCATAGAAGCCTATGCTGTAACTAATATTGATGTTCAACATGGGACACCTGGGCAAACTGAAGCTTGACGGACCACCTCCTTACCTATTGTTCAGCCCAGCCTTTAAAATTTGCCTCACAAACCCTACTCTCTGTGCCCCTGTCTTCTAAGGTGAGGCAGGGGGCCACTAGAGAGGAAGAGTTGTCAGTCGCAGCACCACATTTGTGGAATACTCTTCTCCATGAGGCTTGCAAGGCACCCACATTGCTTTATTTTAAGTGTCAGGACATAACATGTGTCTTCCCCAGGCTTTCAATTAAGGGACTGGTTTTTAAAAATGATTTTAGTCCAGCAACCATTGTTTTGAACTGCTTGTGGTCTGTCCTTACAATCTACGTTTCGATGACAAACCCGGACTTTTTAATTATGTTTCTTTTTTAATTGTATTGATATTGTAAGCCAACTTGGGCAGGTTTTTGGAGAGATGACATATGTCCGTTGATTACAAGTGTAGGTTTAGAGAAAGAAGGCTGGTTTTTGTTCATGCCTGTCCATTTGAATATTGAGATACTGAAGACATACAAAAGCAAGAAGTATTCATTCATGCTCCTCATTATGATGGAGAAAGATGTTGCCTGTAAGTTATCTGAATGCGGTTCGAGAATGCTGTAACTATTCTCAAATTATTTATTGTGTTGGTGAGTCACTTCAAAAGAAAGTTTTTTAAAATCATACAGTGATCAGCATTTGTGAATTATATCAAGCTTGAACAAACCACATATACCACTGCCATTACCTTCTAATTATTCTGCGAGTTGTCACTCTTGGGAACTGGAGAACTATTACTCTAGTCAAAAATAGGTCTCTCTTCCCCTCACTTCTGTTTCCTTCAGTTACTGATTCTTTCATAACTGACCCTGCACGTGCAGGAAACCAGTCTGGAAAGAAGTTACTGATTCTTTCATGGGGACAGAGCATCTTAGAAACATGCAAGTGCGATATACAAAATCTCAGAAGAGGGTTTTTTTTGTTTTTTTTAAAAGGTATTCAAAGTTGAAAAAGGCAACAGGTACAAAACACCTAGTAAATCTCATGAAAAGAATACATAACTACTGGTATTTCTATTGCAAAAGGTTAAGCTGATTTTGCACTGAGTGAATCAGTCCTCTATGTACTAATGCTTCTTAGTTGGATGTTATTCTTCAGTGCATGACATTTCCAGAAATAGAAGTATCTCATACTGTAGTTGTATGCATTTATTAGTTATTCTGAACAGAGTCTACACACATATTGTCTCCATATGTTCAAATGCCAGGTTTTTCTGGAGGATGCAGATTGTTGTTTCCAGTTTATGGACAGGTAGAGCAGCTGATGAATTCATAAAGGTTAGAAGCAGGACTGCAGGTATTTGCTGTACTTACCATACATCCCACATCCCCAATATTACATATTTCCTGCAGAAGATTATTTCCACTGTGATTTAGGATAAGTTTTCCCTTTTTAATGAAACCTCATGAACTCTCAGCAGAAGGTTCAAAAATCCTAGATTTCCATAGCTACAGTTGCTGTAAATGTACCTGCACATTGTGAAACAGGTAGAACGATGAGTAAATCACTGATTTGTTCTAAATAGACAGAATTGTAGTTGATCTTTTGTGCCACATGTTAGCAATTAAAAGAACAAAACAGGCCTCAAATTTCATGTGTTTTTTTAAATCTCAAAAGCAGATTACATACGTTGATAGAATAACATCAATCAAAAAATAAGAATTATCAGGTACAGAATGAAAATGTAAGCAAGATAAAGATCTTGTCTGCCAGATCTTGTCTGGCACCTGAATGACAAAAATTACAGTGCTACACAAACAGAAGAACATTCCAAAGCTTCAAAGTTTAAGTAAAGTGCGCTGTCAAGTTGCAACCAACCAATATGACACCATGCAATTCTACCTTTTGGTGGTTTCAAGGCAAGATATGAGCAGAGGTGACCAGTTATTGCTTTCCTCCACATAGCAAACCATTTTCCTTCGTGATATCCTATCCGAGAACTACCCCTGCTTAGCTTTTGAGCTCTGATGAGATCAGCCCAATCTGGGCTAATAGGGTTCCTAAGGACTTTGGACACTACCCCTTTTTTCAGTAATAAGAGCACTAAGAAAGGCTTCAGATGAAGACCCTAATCCCCAGATAGGCTTATGGAGAAAGTGATCCTTCGAATAGTTATGAACTGTAGTAAAGTGCTTTGAGTGTTTGTAGTCTTTAAGTGGTTCAGAATGTGGTGACTATGTGGTGAATGTGGTGACTATTACCAGGGTCCAGACAATTGGAACATGTCTTTCTCAAAACAGCTAAACTAGCTGCCAGCTTGTTTCCACGTCCAATTCAAGGAACTGGTTATGATCTTTAAGACCTTCACTGCCTATAACCCACATATCTAAAGGGCTGTATCTGCCATATGTTCCTGGGAGTCAATTGGAGTCCTCAGCTGACCATTTATTTATGTATTTATTTTTAGCCTACTTTTCTCACTGAAACTCAACACAGATTAATTAATGTAATAGTACAGGAGGCATCTAATAAACAATGTCATAGAACTAAGATTGGAGAAATCTGAAACGCGTAAGTATTAAACATGACATGAGATTGTAAGAGAGGAGGGGAGAGAAAAAACATCTGAAACAGAGTGGAATTCAGCACTGAGAAATTTGTCTTGTACCCTGAGCCAGAAGACTATGAACTTTACTGGTATCTCTTAGGTCAGACAAATATTGTAATGGAAGGGGGACTCTCCACAAAACACTTTAATGTACAATCTAGAATTACCTAATTATGCCTCAGCCACAAAATATATAAAGAAATAAACACGAACCAAATACCTAGGACCAAGATTTCGGTATGTTTATTTCCTTGACCCAAATTCTATTTTTTTCTGAGTTTTTTTTAACAATCAATCTAACTTCCTAGTTAAGTAAACCCATGCATTCTGTTCTGAGGGATTCACACTAATCTTATCTCACTCTATGTTAATGCCTTGGTCTTCTCAGCCAAGTTCCTGAGAAAATGAATGTTAATGCTTTGAGGGAATTGGGTGGTTAGAGTTTGGAAGCTGGCAGAGTTGTAACTCAGTATCTTAGCTCTCACTGTGTCATAATACATATGTATCCAAATGTTCTTTTAACTCAGTTGATGATATCAGCTATGGATTTTTGTTGGTTTAGGATAGGTGACAAAGATACCAGTATGAGGAATCTCCAAAGTATTTCAGGGAAGTCACATCCACATATTATGGGAAAGTTCTGAGAACATCTCAGAAATGCTTGGAACTGACTTGGTAACCATAAGCATGCCACAAAAATATGATTAATTAAGTTCACAGCTGTGTTTACCAAAGCCTGAAGACAAAACAATCACCATTAAATGAAACATTGATAGTGGACTTGCTTTCAGATTAAATTATAACTTCCCTGAGATTCCACAGAAATTCCCATGGATTAAATGGTAGAAAAATCTATTTAACATTAGCTCTGTGCACCAGCCCTCAGAGCATTATCTTTTTAGCAATACTGAATAAATTTTAGTGGACATTCAGTGTCAAAATGTTGGTGACCTTTCTTTAACTCAGAAATAACTTCATTATTACAGCTGTAATAAAATTACGCCAGCAAGCTTGTATAGCACTTTCTAGAGCATGGATCATGATCATTCAGATTCTGAATTTGGCCTGGTGTCGTGGATTTCAATGTATTAAAACCATCCTGCAAAATTAAGGGTTTAATTCTCAAAACCTCAAAAAAATCGTACAGGATCAATCTAGTTACCACTGACAAACTCAGTGGAAACAATTGGACACATTTATCAAGTTCTGACAACAGCTGATTATTGTATTAGTTGAAAGCTCAAAGAGTTAACAAAACTGATATCCACAACCAGAAAAAAATAGTATCCCTGCAATAAATTTTCCTTCCTTGTGACATAAAGTATAACCTAAAGTAGTATTCAAATGGCTAACTGGTGATGGGATGTTCCCTTTCTTAGAGATAGGGATTAGGTTGAGATGCTCTGAACATCATGCCAGTTTCAAACCTAATCTTTCAGTATGCCTTTGAATGAAGGAGCTTGTTTTTCCCTATTTTTTATTGTTTTTTTCCAAACAAGCCAGCCAATTTTGGAAGAGGTGGAATTGCTGAAAAGTTCACAATTTTTCTAGAGAATTCTTGGAGATACTTCCACTGATAGATGCTCTGGGGCAGTGGTGGAATTCAAATAATTTAACAACCGGTTCCAGTGGTGGGATTCAAATAATGTAACAACCATTTTAACAACCGGTTCTGCCAAAGTGGTGCAAACCTGCTGAATCCCACCACTGCTCTGGGGGCAACTTTCTTGTTTCTCCAGTTTCATTTGGTCCACAAGCATTCTTGGAAGGGGGGAAAAAGAGCTGGAAATCATTGCACAATAGTAACCTCGAAGCATAACTACTCCAATGGCAGAGTCACCTAATGCAAGCACTGGCAGAGTCATCTAATGCAGGCAGAGTCACCTAATGGCAGAGTCACCTAATGCAAGCACTGAAACAACTACCTTGAGCAGAGAAGATGCAGCATCGTGTGCTGTGCCATACAATCTTACACTCATGGAAAGAAAAGCCACCTGAAAGAAACAAGCTGCTCCCCATGAATAGCTCCGGGCCATTAATTAAGGTCTGTCAGTAATTAATCAAGGTCCATTTAGACACAAACGACTCTGGTAGCAAATATCTATACCTGCATTAGCATTCTCAGTTAACAGATTCTTCATTCACATTGATCCAATAGTGGCCAGTTGGAATTTGCTGAAAAATTGGAGCTCAGTAAGGTAACCAGGGCAGTTTTCAAGCCTCCTTCCTGCCTCAAGACCTGACCACCTTTCCATACTCAGAAATGTTCCCAGGAACTGTGAAATCCCTGCTTCTCACAGATGGCAGTTCAAGAGTAGTGCACCTGGATCCCAATTCCCTTTCTCCATGCTTAGGAAAATGTTTTCATTCAAATCCCAAACCCTATAACTGTGGCCAAGTATCTCCCTCCAAAAAAGGTTCTTGACCAGCAATATGGAGCTTTTGCTGTTTTCATCCATGCCCATAAGTGAAACTACAGACATTTCCTCACTCATGGAGCACATTGGGTTAGAAAATCTAAAAAAAAAAATTATAGAAAGCTCTTCCATAAACTAAACAAAACCTTCCTGCCTTCCTGCCCCACACTAGTCTACTGATCTCCTTGAAATGCTGTGCTTTGGGGACCGGCCAAAATCAGGGAGCTGCAATAGGACAAGGAAACTGGTCACAACCAGAGCAAACTGGTTAAAATTATAACACTCCTTCCATTAGCAGAAAATTTAATCTGGATACATTACTTTTAACTTCAAAATTATTATCTGACCAAAAACTAGAACTCCTACTTGTGGATTTGGATCTCTGCCTGGGATGTGCACCAACAGGAAGTCCATAAGCCTTGACTCTATTCTCTTGCTTTAATTCTTGAAATCTTGCCTTTCCCTCTTGAGTGATGGACATTGTACAGCACATGAACATACACAAGGAGAAAACTGGAACCTTCACATGATCATTCTATACTCTGTCTCACCAGAAGTTCTCAGGTGATTTTGAAGTCATCTGCTGCTTCTTCCTGGGCCTTCTCTGTCATTCCACTTGGGTCCTAGTGCCCCCAGCCCTCCCAATCCCCCTCAAATCCCAGTTACGGAGAAAGGAGCAATCGGGAATTGGTGGGGGGAGGGAGCGGGTGGATGGCAGAAGTCATAGGCTCAGAGGAAAAGCAGCAGGTGAGGGAGGGAAGAGTTGGGGGAGGCAGGTGGCAGAAGCCACCTGCGTGAAGGAAAAGCATGTAAGTAAGGGGGAATTGGGGGTGATGCATGAGGGCCGCAGAATCTGTAGACATGGAGGAAAAGCAACGAGTGAATGTGGGGGTAGTTGGAAGGTGAGGTGAGAAGGTGGCAGAGGCTGCAGGTGTGGAGGAAAAGCTGCAGGCAAATTGCACCTGGATCAAATGACGCTTCTCCAATCCCAAAGTACGCCAGTAGAGGGCTGGTACCGGGCCTGGGAATATTTTCCCAACAAAAGGTCTAAGTGCAGTGGGAATATTTTATATGGCGGAAGTAGCATGCTAATACCTACCGACAGCACAGGGATGTTTTTGTGAGACAGAGTATAGTATTTGATACTGTTGCTATAGTATGCCTGGTATCATCATGCCTGCTAGAGTGTGCCAATTATTCTCTTCAATAAACGTGTCTCATGGTTTCAGTATTTCTTACAAATGTTTTCCAAATTTAATCAAGGAGCCTTATCACTTTGTAAAATATTAATTGATTGCTGCTTGGGTTGATCGTAGCCCACACTGGTTGCATTATTTTAAACCAGGGGTATAAACTAAATCAGTAGATCTTCAAAGTGAGGTGGCAGCAGAAGGAAGGTTTTCTTTAAGGTACCTTAGGGTGACATTAGGTCTATTCACACAGACACATAATAAGGCACAGGTGTTCAGATCACACATGGTAACAATGTCTAAGCACTTGTCTGTAGGGACGAAGTGGAACTGAAAAGGTCTCCCGTGAGGAACCAATCCATTTAAAGGTCAGAAACGGTATACTCCGTTTGCAACCCTAAACGGCTGAAATAGCTGACTTTGGTTGACAGTCTGGCACCCATTTTTCAAGAGTTCCATAGAAAAGGAAAAAGCTTCATGTCTCAGCCAACTTTCGGTAGTTATCCCTTTGTTTCAACTTCAACAGACCTTTATTAGGCATATCAGTAAAAATAAAACAAAATACAGGACAGAGCGGGTGTTAAAACAAGACATAAAACTAGACAAAGCACGTAAGGTTGGTAAGGAAGAGGTGATCAAGCTTCCATTAAGACTTTGACTTGAGCACTTCTAATCAAAATTCAGCGATTTTTCCAGTTGTTCCACCACTGTTATTATTCAGCAGGTGAATAGTCTTCGTATGCTCTGAACAATTTTTTTTATTCCCTAGAGTCGGGACAAGTAGGGAGAGTCTAGGTAACGCGTACCTCGGGCAAGAAAACATAATATGCTCGAGGGTCTCAACAGTATCCTGGCAATAAGCACATGTTCTATCTAGAAGTGGACTATTCAAGTGTCGGCCCTTTGTTTTCTTTACATATATAACATTCCTGATCATTTTTTATTGGTTCTATCTTTCTGTTTCTCCATATAGTTTATGGTTTTGTATTTGTAATTATTTGTCATGTAAAATTTATGATGGGTGAATGACAACTTGAAAAATGTTATCTGAAAAGAAGGATACAAATTTCACAAATGAATTATTGAAGAATACGATTTACACATGGCCTCTTTAGCACAAAGTTCAGAACATAGCTGGTCCAGAAAACAGCAGCAGAAGCTGGACAGATCACAGTGTGTAGCACTGAGAATACTTCACCATATCTTAGACTGTGTTCATGAAGGCTATGGCATTACTTATTGCCCAAAACACAAATGTTAAATGCTACTCCAACTGCAACTGCCAACCACAGATCTGGCCTGGAGATCTTCCAGAATCACAACTGATCTTCAGACTACCAAGATCAATTTCCCTAGAGCAGGGGTAGGGAACCTGCGGCTCTCCAGATGTTCAGGAACTACAATTCCCATCAGCCTCTATCAGCATGGCCAATTGGCCGTGCTGGTAGGGGCTGATGGGAATTGTAGTTCCAGAACATCTGGAGAGCTGCAGGTTCCCTACCCCTGCCCTAGAGAATATGACTGTTATAGATGGTGAATTCGCTAACATTATACGCTGCTGATGTCCTTCCCCTCATCAACCCTGTCCTCCCCAGACTGTGCCTTTAAATCCCCATGAATGTCCTGGCTCAAAGCTGACAAATTCAACAGATTCATCAAATACTCCCAAAAGGGATGCTTAAGGTTGCCAGAGCAAGCCTGAGGAATCTCAGGTACCCAGTATGGAAATCAGCTGTGTATCCCTGAACTCACTTGACCAAGCTTTAGAAAGTTTCTCAACTCCCTCAGCTCAAAGGCAATGTTATTTTATGTTATTTCCCCCCACTAGCCATTATCTCCTCAACCATTTTAGTTTATGACATGCTTTCCCTCCCAAATATTTTACTCACCAAAGCAGCAATATAAATATTTGCATTGTAAAACTACATTTCACACTGAGGCGTGGGGGGAAATACTTTGACCCCCTAAACCATTACTCCCAGAAGCCTCCATGTGAAATACAATGGGCAACTCAATTATGATTAGATAATGGAAGGAGGGGTTTGATGCTAATTCTTGTTTTTTTTCTTCTTCTGTGATTTTAAAAAAATATACATTTGTTGGGATTTTATTCTGCTTCTCCTGACATGAAGAACGAAGCACAGTTCCCCACTGATTTAAAAAAAAGAAAAAAGTTAACGCTACCACTTTGTGAACATAAACTCATACAAAAACTAACAACGCTGTATTCCTATGCATTACATCAGGATAGGATGTTGCACAACTGGAACGAGATCTGACCTAGCACAGTTGTAAGAATGTAATCAGGGCTTTCTTTCTCTGCCAAGATAGGTCTTTGCAATGTTATCTTAAGCACATCTGAGAGAAAATTCTAGTAAAATCAATGGGACTCACTTCCAAGTAAATGTCTTCAGGGTCGAAACATTAGCTTCTGATATCATCTGTACTTTTTTAATAAATTGTTTAGTAGTACAAAAGATTTTTAATGTCAGGAAAGCTATATTGTAGTTACAGTTATAGGCAAATGTCACTCATCTGAACAGGCTCCCCACTCTCTCAAAAACAAATCGAAAAGCTTGTCAGCAGTTAGAAAAGCCTTTTTCCGTTAGATTAAAATATGCATTTTAAGAAAGGAAATGTTTATAGAGAGAAGAGGGCGTCTTCTGTTTCCACAGTTCACTTTTCAGCCTCATAAAATGAGATTTTTTTCGTTTCTGCAACAGAAGCTACAAAAGCCCTTCATTAATCTCTTGAGAGCACTGCCTCTCCTTAAATACCTGAAGCTGTCCTATTCTAACCTCTTGAGCATTATCTTCTGGCACCAAATTAATCCCAATGCAAGAACAAAAATAAAAATAAAAAGGTGAGCTAGCTAAATTGTACAGCTGTTGAAAAGATGAGAACCCAACTACAAGTCTGGAACTTGATTGTTCTGAAATCTGGGAATGTATAGAATCAGATGAAAACAGTAAAAGCAGAAAATAAGTTATTAAATCCTTTGAGTTTAAATGTTAGACTATCAAGAAAAACTGGGCATTTGAGGTAAAATACTATTATTGACAGAACATCTACTAATTCCTTTGAGAGGCCACAGAAGGGTCTCCAACGTGGTGCCCACGGCACTATGGTACTTGCCAACAGATATTGTGGTGCCCACCAAGTGTTTTTTAGAAAGTGGGTGGGGCCAGGTAAATGTTGCTTTAGTGGCAGATGCCCCCACAGTTGAAGAATCTGCACTCTGTTACTGAAATTACGCTGTGCCAATAATTTTGTAGCTAGCTCCGCCTCCTGCAGCAGCCATTTTGTGGCAGTCATTTTGTTGCTGAGGCCACCATGCTGTGTCAGAATTCCAAATGTGCTTGCAGGCAAAAAGGTTGTGGACTCCTAATCTACGGTAACAGACGTGGTTGTAGAATCCCATTAGGGAAAACACACTATAGAAGACACAGACAAATCTACACTTTCTGTGAATGGTGGTCGCCAGCTCACAAGGTTATAATGGTTAACACAGAGACTTATATTGTTATATCCACTGCAAAGGCCACCCACTTCTCAAGGATGTAATGCAGAGCAGGGATGATGCAGATTTTTCTTTGAACTGTAATTAGGGTTGAGGTATCAAAGCAGGGATTGTGTACATGAGAGACAGACAAACAGGAGAAAGGAGTGTTTATCCCATAGCCTGGGCTATAAGCCCCAGTTACATCATATAATTGCACTATGTAGCTTTTTCAAGCCATAAAGGCTACAATATTTGGCTCAAAGATTAGATTACAACCTTGCTTTCTATTGTATTGGATTCTGACACAATAAGGTGTATACTAGATTGATTCTCTAAAAGTGGTAAACCTCTGTTCTTCCCATTCTAAAATAGATTATTTTAATGCAGAGGCGAAGCTACCAGGGGACTGGGGGTGTGCGTTGCACCGGGCGCACCTTTGTGGGCGGCACAAAAATTGCAGTTTTGTTTGTGTTTTTTGGTATTTTTTAGTGTTTTTTTCAGATTGTGGTCTGCGGGGGTATAGTTTTTAGGCTAGCAGCACCAACATTTCAGAGATTTTTTGAGAGACTCTCCTGATGATACCACCCAGGTTTGGTGAGGTTTGGTTCAGGAAGTTCAAAGTTATGGACTCCCAAAGAGGGTGCCCCCATTGTTTCCAATGGGAGCTAATAGGAGATGGGGGCTACACCTTTGAGGGTCCATAACTTTCGACCCCCTGAACCAAACTTCACCAAACCTGGGTGGTATTATCAGGATAGTCTTCTAAAGATACCCTGAAATTTTGGTGCTGCTAGCTTAACAATTGCATGCCTGACAGCTGGCACCCTCCAAATTTCCCCAGATTCCCCTTTTACATCCACCCCCTTCGGCATGGATTTAAAGGGAGAATCTGAGGTCCCCAGATTAAATATTGAAAGTAATGCTGTTTCAGGGTGGGGGAGAATCCCCATGGAATTTCAGTGAAAATTTCTGTGTAAGTAACGATTTCTTATAAACGCAACAGTACTTGGCAGTGTTGTATAGATTTACTTGTTCTATCTCCATAATCCTTTACTTCAACTGAAATCTACCCCTTAAAGTCATAAATAAAACGATATCTTTAAAAGGCATTTTAATTTCTTGAACATTTTAAATAATATACATGTTTAAAAATTAGAATATTCATAGGCTGAGTTACTTTATTTTGTACCAAAAGCACACAATCTCTGTAGCATCCAGATACTTGGAGAGCTAGCAAAAAACACAGTTTTACCCCCAGCCCCTTTTTTCTCCCCCTTCACAGCCCATTCATGCTACATTAGTTTCCCCAATGAAGAAATGACACATCAAGCCATAATAAAGCTTTCTAATACAACAAGACAGCAAGGCTAATTTCTACCAACAGGCAACAAGGAAGCTAAGCTTCTTTAAAAATTACTTTTTTTTTAATTCATAGGGAAAACAGAAGGGAGAAAAAGCCCAGACCTGATTAAAGCACAACCTGACAAAGAGAAACAAACATAACAAAATTCCCAAACATGTAGAAGGGGGGAAAATGAGAGGAAAAACAATTATCCCAGGCATTAGGCAAAAGTCTGTAATATTATCTACAATGACAGCACAGCCATTGTTCATGCTGCCAAGGCACTGCATGTTTGCTATATCACCCGAGGTCTTGAGAGAATAATAAACTAAGCAGATTAGACTTAGACTGATGCCTTTGTGCCACTTCTACCTTCGCACAGACAGTTTGGTGTTGCAAATACATACAGGCAGGTAAACTCAGAAAATGGGCATTCCATGTTGTCAGGATTTCCAAGGGGGGGGGGAGAAGAGAGAGGCTGCCAACAGCCAGGGCCTGTTTATTATTTAACAGTTGGTATTGCTAGAAGCCTGGAACCGCAATAGAGCAATCTCTGTTTCAGCGCTAGTAAGCCTGATTACGGAAGCATGCAAGCCAAATCCTGTTTACTATAGTCTGCAAGAATTTCTGTGCCCTCAACAGACTGGGAAATTCTTACAATAGCTCTTGTTCAAAAGGAGAGGCAACTTCCTGAAGTGCCGGCAATAAACAAATGTACTTCCCAGTGAAACCAGGATGAGAAACAGTTCAGGAGGGCAATGAAAAAGCTGTTTCCTCTATCATGGTGATCCCTCTTGTCCAGCTAAGTAATATCAGGAGGCTATTCTCAGCTCTTCTTTTTTTTCTTACCTATTTCTAAAGTAGCTAAAGGAGAAGCTATGGCTCTGTGGTCGAGCAATGGTTAAATTACCTGATTCACTGGTGAAAATTCAAAATTCATCAGTGATGGAACATCCGTTTTGCATGCAGGAAGTCCCAGGTTAAATCTTCATCAACTCCAGCTAAAAAATATTAAGCAGCAGATATCTGAAAGACCTTAGCCTGAAACTCTGGAAAGCCACTGCAGTCTTATCAGACAATACTGACATTGACAATGGCTAGATACAATGTAAGACAGTTTCATGTGTACAAATCCCTCCATGCAAAGATGCCTCTTTACATTCAGGAGAAAACAGAGTAATGTATGGGTGAATACTTTTGAGTTTTCTATAGCTGTGTGGACAGTTACTATCCACCCACTGTAGCATGATTATTGAAGGCATGAACAGATATATAACCTGAAACAATAGGACAGTTTCATCCTCATACCACCTAGACCCTTAATCTTAGAAAACCACGGGAAAAACATTTTGGACAATCCAGTATGTTCAATTATTTAAATGAGAGCTGTTTTAAATTAATCCACTCTTCAGGACATAAATAATGAAGTATAGTACACCAATAAAGATATCAGTAGCACTAAAATTTACCTCAAGTACAAATCCTCTCAGAACACTAAAACACAAGAGTGAAGATAAAAACTAGGGGATTTTATTATTACCAGATACTAACAAGAGGAAAGACAAGACAGCAGGGCTTCAACTACACAGCAGCTTTGCATCTTTTCTATACATAAAAGAGCCAACATGGGGTAGTGGTTAAGAGTGGTGGACTCTAATCTGAAAAACAGGGTTTGATTCCCCACTCATCCACAGGAAGACTGTGGTAAGTGACCTTGGGACAGCTGCAGTTCTTTCAGAATTCTCTCAGAACTATCTCAGTCCACACAGAAGGCAATGGCAAACCATCTCAGAATGTCTCTTGCCTTGAAAACAATATGGGGTCACCATGATTCGACTGTGACTTGATGGCACTTTCCACCATTAATAATGTATCTGAACATGTGTAGCGGACTTAGTCCTTGAAGGTCCTTTATTTGGAGAAGATTGAGAGAGATTAATAACCCCGTCGTTAGAGAAGGATGAGTTTATGAGGAATGATAAAAGTTTTTCCTTTCTTCTGTGGGATAAGCATACAAACGCCACTAAAGCTTTCGTCTCTTTTTTTTAGTAATTCAGCAAAAACTACAAATTAAAAACTTTTATAATTAGGATGTACTTAGAAGGGAAAAGGGAGATTAAAATGTATGTATGTATACTTGTATTATGAATGTAAATGTATATATGTGTATGTATGTGTGTGTATGTATTTATGAATGTGTATACATATGAGTTATGTGTAGCAACTTGAGGCACTTTACATACAACCACAAAAATATTAGTGCGTGTGTGGGTGTATTAGTATGGTTAGGCTTCGGGCTGTGGCCAATAAAGCTGAAAAGGAAAGGAAGACTTCCTGGTTTGTATAGTGAGGAAATTCTAGAAAAACGGAGAAGAAGGAAAAGTGATAAACCCCACAAACACCATTCTGAAATTGATGATGATAAAGGACCACAGAGAACACTCTGAACAATAATACGGGTTAATGGTTTCAGAGCAAGTTGTTGACAGAGATAGCAACAGGGGCTTAGTACAAATGCCATGGGATCTTATACAGCCTACTCACCTGGGTGGACCAGGCTTGGTTGAGCTCATCAGATCTCAGAAGCTAAGCAGGGTCAGCTCTGATTAGTATTTGTATGAGAAACAACAAAGGAATAGCAGGGTCGTTACAGATAGGCAGGCAATAGCAAACCACCTCTGTAAGTCTCTTGCCTTGAAAACCCTACAAGGTCACCATGTCGACAGCAACTTGAGGGAACTATACACACACAGAGCCTACAAACGTATACTGACCATCAGTGCCAGAAAACATCCCTACATCTTTGCTTTAAAGTCAGCCTCTTTAAAGTTAAGCTCAGCCATTCAACATCTTGCTGAACTGTAGTCCAAAGTGAACCTGAACACCTTTCCTCAGGTTATTCTTCTAATCTCAGCGGCAACATTTTTCCTTTATTTTAATGTGTTCTTAGGATTCCCATCTCCCCAAATTACTACAGGCCTTTGACTAATTTCTTCAGAAGTCCTGCTCCAGTCTGTACATTTTTCTATATGAGGTAACTTCAACAGTTCTCATATGGAATAACTTAAGAGATGCAACTGTGGCCAATATACGAATTTTTTTCATGTTTTCTCTTCCCTGTGCCCCAATCTTAAGAATGTAAGACAAGCCTTTCTGGATCAACCAAGCATTCCATCTAGGCCAACATCCTGTGGACCATCAGTTGATTTGAACAGCTAACAAAGAAGTGCACAGATGCCAAGATCAGCTTTCCTTCGCCTGTCATATGAGGCCAGTAAATTTCTGAGAAAAAGCAGAATAAAGACCATGTCAACTGGAGTAGAAGAGGGGCTTCGCCTCATCCACTATCTGGCCATTGGTTGCTTGATCAAGCATCCTTGGTGATTAATCCATGTGCCTTTTAGTCACAAAATGAAAAAAATTCCCATTATATTTCTTGATCTCTCTCTCTCTGCACAGCAGGCAAAATAGCTGTGAATAAAACTCACAGAATTACTGCTTCATTGCTGACCTTACCATACATACACATTATAGGGATAAATGAAGGACCTTCAGCTTCCCCGACTGTTATTTTGGCACATCTCACCCATGTGTAACAAACAAGCTAATTGATACTTGACATGCATTTTCAATTTGACAGGCATCAAAGGTGTGCAAATATGTAGAATAACACCATTTTTTTAAAAAATAATGTTTACACATAAAGAAACGCATTCTGAGCATCCACGCCACCTTCAAGTAATAGCTGTGCCTCATGCTGTGCCTTGAAGACCTCTTTACAGTGACAAAACAGGTTGTGTAGAAATTAATATTCACCGCAAAACAAAACTGTATAAAAATTTAGCAAGCATTGGATTGCTCCAAACCAAAATTTTATATTAACAGCAGAACCAAATAAATTTTGATGACCGCAGGAAAGAAAAGTTAAGGAAACAGCCATCTAAAGGCATGCTAGAAGAGTACACAAAAGAGAGACACTAAATCCATTCTTCTTTCTGTCATAAATAGGAAAAATGCTCACCAAAGGTGCTTCATGGCCTTGGTGAGACTATTTTTGTGATACTGTACCAATACTATGACATCTGCTGTAGAATTGGTTTTCTGGCAGCCCGGGCATTGTAATTCTCCCTGCAGTGTGATGTGGGCAATTTCAGAAAGTCTAGATCCTGTCTGCTTGATCCAAAGCCAATGGCAATGTTCTTGCTGATGCCAATGGACATCTCCTAAAGGAAACAATATTCACCCATTTTGTGAGGCACCCACAGCTAAAAGACGGCTGTGTTGTAATGGGGTGGTGGCGGGGAAAGCTTCTGCTTTACAAATGCAATGCAAAGAGAAGTGTTTGGATATAGCCCATCAGTTCAACCTCTGCAGTCAAGAATTACATGCTAGATTCTAAACTGGGATAATTCCAGTTCACCCTCGGCATGGCCTCTCATCCTCTGATGTTGTCTTGTCCATCGTTAAAAACTACTAAAACCTAATATTAAGAAGATACAATAATTGCTACTGCACATTTTAATGAATTATTGTGTTCAAGGTTCCTACGAAAAGTAATATTATACTCGGCTTATGTTTTAATTGATTTATTAATATTTTATCACAGGAATGTAATTTAAGCTCCTCATGATTTAGATCTCATAAACCTTTAGCATTTTGCAAATTCAAATTCCAATTTAAAGCCAGGGCGAGCAATTAACTTTCTATCATCTTGTCAGGGGAGAAGGTTCATGTTTAATTTGAGACAAAGTGACAGAAATATATATACACTGTAGCATTGCTCCAATTTAATTTATGAGTCAGCACCATCCACCTTCCAAATGTAGATTTAATGGAAGGGGGAGAGGCTTGTTGTCGTGACACCACTGCGAGGATTGCCCCGAATTTGCTGTGGAAAAAATGCCCCTGGTTTATTGAGATAGGAGGCTAGATTGATTACGGGTCTATCTCCAATCCCTTTGTTTTCATTCCAGTTCACTTGACACTTGCTCGTGCACAGCATATTCTCTTGCACACAATCTTAAAGCCTCTTGCCAACATGGGAACAGTCTTGCCGCTGCAGTCGTTTCTTCTTCCACCAGCACCCCTCCCTTTCCCAAAGACACACTAGGTTCATCCTACATTCTAAAAGGTGACATACTAAATTCTATGGACAATCCTTCCCTTATACTAAATATATAGGCATCAGTTCATAGAATTGGAAGGGGCCATACAGGCCATGTAGCCCAACCCCTGCTCAATGCAGGATCATCCTACAGCACCCGTGAAAAGTGATCCTCTAGCTGCTGCTTGAACACTGCCAGGGAGGGTGAGTTCACATAATTTAATGTTCATCTTATACTTTGCTTCAGTTCTGTTTTTAGATTTCTGGCTGGTTCCAGGTTTCTACAGTCCTAATCCTACTGCACTGTTTATTGAATGTCCCATCCTTCTGGCTGTATTGACTCACTCCACGTAATTCCTCTTGAATCCCAGTGAGAAAGGGAGACTATAAGTAACATAAATAAACATTAAATAAATCTATACACAGGCAAAAGGTCAGCAAGACGACACAAGGATAAGGAGAAAGAGCCATGAAGAAATAGAACAAATGGAGGACAAGAGTGCAAATTAGGAATGTATATTTAATTACACCCAAACCAAAACTAAATTTGAAATCAGCTCTTTCTGGCCACCTTGATGACCCACCCAAAATTATCCTAAACACTCCAAAAATTCCAAGAGTACTGATAATTGATCCCCTGGAATTTTGATTGTATTTTGAAACTGGGGAGACAAACTGCACCAGGGTGTTAGTTGTTCCATACTGCATAGTCTGTTTAAACGTCAAAAGGACCACTATTTCCTTTGGGAACACCTGCACGCCAAACTCAGACCTGGTCTATGACCACTGAAATTGATATCCCTTAGAAGTAACGGAGCCCTGTTCCACAGCTCATTTTAAAGAACTGTTAGTTTCAATGAGGATAGATCTGGCATCCTGAGTTTGGAGGTCAGTTCTTCCAAAGAAAATAATGGCTCTTTAGAGGGGCAATGCACCACAGAACAGCCGACAGGGGGATGTGCTTTTCTTTTATCCCTCCCTCCTTTCCCTACTCACGCTTCCACTGGAGTTGAGATTAATTTTTAAAAGGGTCGGGTTTCTTTGAAGGCATAATTTTGGGGTGTCAGAATTCCTGAACCCAAAAACTGTGCCCAATAATGAAACCAACCATCTAGAAATTTTGGCACACCAAAAATCAAGCCACAGAAAAGACCCAAAATTGAAACAAAACAATCTTTTTGCAGTGTGCACTTCTATTGTAAATGTAAATGGTTATAAAACTGTAAAAGCCCCATAGAAAAAAACCACAGCAAAGGCTAACACACATTCAGGATTGGGTCCGATCTATGGTCTTAGGAGGTAAGTCGATGTGATCGTTGTTCCGTGGGCCATTGCTGAGTTGATAAAGTTCTTCTGTTGGACCCACTGAGGCCTACAAGACAAACCAGCAGGTTGACTTACCCTGCTCCTGCTCCCGCTCCCTGCTGCTTTAAGAACTCTCTGGGAATGGATGCCCTCTCAGCATTTGAAAGATGCCTTGGTATATCTAATCATTAATCATTAAGAGAGGAAAGCAAACTGGCCAAAAGGCTGGAAGGAACATGTGTGCGGTTTCTGCTGTCTCAGTTTAAAGTGCAGCAACACTGCAATTGCATTTTTCCATGTAATCTGATGTACTTGCACATTGGAAAGCCTACATGGCTCATTTAAAGCCCAATGTGAAAAAGTTGATCAGTGTTTGTTGGATCATTAAGTGAAACGTGGTGAAACTTACTTTACAAAAGCAGTGCTTATAGTACACGGATTGCTTTGCTTCCCTGCAAGCCAACATGTTCAACTAGCTGCTTTCCCAATTTATGGTGTTTGTTCTCACAAATCAGGCTTGCTAGCTTCAGGAAAAGGGAGGATTCTAGCAGGTAAGGCCAATGTGAAAGTGCCAGCAATGAGGCACTACTTGCAGGGCTCTTCTGCATGCAAACCTTACTCTTGGCTTTCTTGGCAGTCAACCCACTAGCATTTAAATTAGCTTGGGAAAATTGTTCCATGTGCACGTCCTTTCCTCTGAATCCCTTCTGCTGCGGAGTCAGCATATTTCTTCCACACCTGGACAAATAAACAGGAAGGGTGCTAAGCATCAACGATGGCATCACCAGTGGTGTCACAGGGAATCTAGAGACTTTTCCTCCTCCACCCAAACTGTTGACATGGTTAGTCCCGTCTACTGACCAGATGATCAATACTTATGTGGCAGGGTTGGAAAACACACAACAAAATAGTTCCTGTCCCTGCATTAACCAAAGCCGTTTTAAATAATTTGAAGCAAAATACTTTCAATAGTAGTAGCAATTAACAGAAAAAGCTCCTCCCCACACACTATTTTTAATGGTCAAGTTTAATAATGGAATACGGGGAAGGCGAACACATATAAGGAAGAATCAGGGAGGAGAACTCTAACTACAATGGCTCCTGAACCTATGCTAACTGGTACTATTTTAAATAGTATGTAACCAATCAGTGTATTCTCCGGCTCTCTGCCTCAGCCCCTCACCTTGAAGATAAGTGATTTCATTCAAGTGAAGTAAGACTCTAGCCCTTCTAGATGTGCCATTTTCCTTATATCTCTGCAAGGAAAGGAACTAAAAATGAAAGCTGGGTATCGCTACTACTTTAATGCTCCTTTGACCTAGATATATTTTATTGCCATTTTTTTTTTTAAAAACTGTCCTTACATTGATACAGCCATGAAACTCACCAGATCACATGGGAGATAGTGAAAAACCATGTGTACTATCTACTTCCAGTCAGTTTCATGATCGTATGGCTTTCTGGTCAATTTCATTGCGGTGAGGCTGATCAGAAGAGCCTTGCTGTATGCAGGAGGATTGGTCAGCATTCTATCACTAATCTTGCAAGTATCATTAAAAAAAGAAGTGAGGAAGTCTGAGGTGGAGGGGAGGAACATGGTGGGAGGGGTGGGAAGAATCAGTTGGTGAAGTTGGATGCGGATGTAAGTATGCCTCAATAAGCAAAAAAATGAACGAACGAACGAACGAACAAAGCATTCCTGCATATTAGGTGAAGGTAACTGGTTTGAGAAAAAAACCTTGCAGTAAAAATACTTGTCAAAAAAATGAGAGAAAAGCTGAGAAAAACTCAAAGCTACTTCTTTTCAGGGGCAAATTGTGCAGAAAAGTTTTTTAAATGTTGAAGAATTTTGGGGCCAAAACCAACAAAAAATGCTTGTGCAGGCCACAGTGCTGGTCTCACAAATTTAATCGGAACTAGATTCGTTTTTAATAGAATGAACTCCCAAAGATGTGTACAATGGATTATAGAACCCTTGTTAGTAAAGTTATGTCTTTCTAAGCTACTTGCATGGCATTAGAGGGGCTATTCTCTGTTTAGGATGACAGTGTGTAAGGCAGTGTTGTACTGTGGAGGAGCCAGCTGACTCAAAGCAGACTTTGGAGAGTTATATCATTCTAAAGCCTGTGGAAGGTGGGACTCTGCATAGGACTGCACTGCTAGTGATCTAAATATGGATTATAATGTATTTAGCCAAAATTTTTAGGAATAGCCTCCAGTCATTAAATGGACATGAATGTCTGTAACAAAAGGGGCTATGATCCTAAACTCAGCTTCTGTTTTGATGACTTTCTTAGGAAACTCAGAGTAATAGCTTTCATACTTTAAAATGTAGAAAAGACAACCACTGTTGTCATGAATATTTTTAAGACAAATTATAGCAGAGTGCATTGCAATTTCTGCCACTTTGTGGTGTCTGTAGAATAATAGACGGCAGCCCACAATGGCATTTTTGGGGGGTATCCAAAATACTTGTCTGAAAAATACTATTAAGCACAGATTATAGCATTTGGAGTGCACAAATCCCATAACTTTAATTACACTAGAGGACTATTGTGATTTCACATTAAATTTATACTACTTTTTGTTTTAAAATGGAGACTACATTCATGTAAAGCTTCCTACTATAAATTTTTCAGTTTAAAACTTTTCTGATTATATTATGAGGTAAGACAACACGAGGGGTAGGGGGACCAGTGGGAAAAAAAAGTCAAATTATTAGTACTTGCTCATCAAAAGTGTGGAATATATGGTATTTGTCAAGTTCATGACCTGAACAGAATATTAGAGCAGGCAGCCCTGACTGGGAAGAAAGGTGGCTTACACAGTCATAAATAAATTAAATTACAGTAATAATAATAATTATAACAACAGCAGCAGTAACAACAACAACAATAGCCACCTTTATTCATTTATTTATTTATATTTCTACGCTGCCCTATACGCAAGTCTCAGGATAAGTAACAATATAAAACATAAAAATCACCTAAAAACAAGTATAAACTGTGCATAATAAAGCATCTTTAAAATTTCTAAAAGCCAATTAGAATCCCTAAAAACCTATTAAAATCCAGAAATTTCCAATGGGGGAAACCAAAAGTCAGGGAAAATAGGTACATCTTTACCAATTTTTTTAAAAAATGCATATATTGGAAATGCTTGATGAGCCTCTGCAGGGAGACTGTTCCACAATCTCAAGGCCACCACTGAAAAAGCTCTATCACAGGTCTTCACCTTTTTAACCACTGAAGGCGGAGGCACCACTAGAAAGCCTTCCTCTGCTGATCTTAGGGCACAGTCAGGCTGATATGGGAGAGGGCATTCCTTTAGATCAGGGGTAGGGAACCTGCGGCTCTCCAGATGTTCAGGAACTACAATTCCCATCAGCCTCTGTCAGCATGGCCAATTGGCCATGCTGGTAGGGGCTGATGGGAATTGTAGTTCTTGAACATCTGGAGAGCCGCAGGTTCCCTACCCCTGCTTTAGATATTTGGGGTCCAAGCAGTTTAGTGCTTTAAAAATCAGATATAATACCATGAACTGAGCTTGGTAGCAAATTAGCAGCCTGTGCAGCTCTTCTAAGATGGGAGTGATGTGCATCTGGCCAGCAGTATCTGTTAATAGTCTTGCTGTCACATGCTGCTCCATCTGCAGCTTCTGAACCGTCTTCCAGGGCAGCCCCACATAAAGTGCATTACAGTAGTCCATTCTGGAGGTTAACAGAATTTGGATTACTGTAGCCAGATCTTCTTTGTCCAGAAAGGGTTGGAGCTGGTGAAGCAGCTAGAGTTGGGAGCTTCAAGTGTCATGGCAGAGTCCAGGAGTACTCCCAGATTTCACACCTGTCCCTTCCTGGGCAATTCAGTCCCATCAAAACAGGATGTTCCTCCCACTTCACAACCCCTCGGAGTCCCAATTTATTTACAGCACTTCCATCTGGTTCGATTCAGCTCTTCAGCTTCAATTGATCCTCATTCAGCCTTGTTTATTGCCTCTGAAAGTGACCGTCAAGAATGTTGACCAATTCTCCTGATTTAGGAAGAAGAGTTTGGATTTGAGATCCCTCTCCTTTTTTTAGAGATTCAAAGGGCCTGGGCACCCATTTTCCTCTTCCCCTTCACAATAAACACCCTGTGAGGTGGGTTGGGCTGAGAGAGCTCTGTAGATCTGTGATTAGCCCAAGGTTACCCAGCTGGCATGTGTTGAAGTGCACAGGCTAGTACCCCAGAAAAGCCTCCACAGCTCAAGTGGAAGAGTCGGGAATCAAACCTGGTTCTCCAGATGAGAGTGCATCTGCTCTTAACCACTACGCCACTGCTGGTAGGGAGAGACAGAGCTGAGTGTCACGGCAGGTGTGGATTTACTTGATAACTCCTGCATTCTTGAACATTCTGACATCCTCCCAGCTGCTTCATGTAAATGATAAAAAGCATGGGAAACAAATCGAGACATCAGGGACCCCACAAGTGAGAACCCACAGTGTCGTGGAAAAGTCTCCCATGGCTCTGGTACTGGCCTTGGAGGTAGGAGTGAACCACTGCAAAGCAGTGCCCTCACTCCCAAGCGATGGGTGTTTAGATCTTCAGTGTCAAAAAAAGATCCTTTAAGAAGGGGGTGCACAGCCACCTCCTTGAGAGCTACTGGAACCACAACCTCTCTCAAGGAATATTCACTCTCTGCCATAACCATTCTGTCATATCCAGGTGGCTAGCTTTTATGAGGAACAAGGATCTAAAAGGCATGGCTGGCCAGACCCCAGCAAACAACTTGTCCACATCATCAGACCTCATTAATTGAAACAGATCCAAAATAACTTGGACCAGATGGTTCTCTTGACAACCCTCTGGACCACTGTCAGTTGTGGCACCCAAGTTCCCTGCAGATCTAAGTGACTTTGCCCTCAAAGTGTCTTGTAAAGTCATCACAGCAGACATTATCTGGCTACTGCCCTTGTCTCCTTGGGCCTAATCTTACAAGGCTGTTCACTACACAAAAAAGTTCTGCTGGATGACTACTTGATGCAATGGTTGTGGACAAAAAACGTGTTGTCGCCGTCACCCCCTATCATGATCATGATAGGCACGATAGTGTGCTCTAAATTGTGTTCAGTCACCTTTGCTACAGGATTTATGCCATCTGCACTTGAGTCATCGACTTTCCTGTTCCAAAAAATACCAAGGAGTTTTACAGAATCTATAGGTAAGGCGAGGGCATTTGGAAGCAATCATGTCAATCATACCATAACAAACTCTTCTCAAATTTAAATATGTTTTTAAAAAAGTAAGGATATAGATGGTTGGTTATATCAAATGACACATTTCAATGGAATGAGGTGATTTGAGAGTCTTCACTTTTAGGGCTTTCGCAAGGGATTTTAAAATAACAACCATAACTTCAGGTTCATTTCAGTAAAAAACAAATTATTTCGTTACTTGAGAATGCTTTTGTCTGAATTAAAGTGGTGGGCCTAGGGCCCTCACATAAATGACAGTTCAGGATTATATGCTGAAAAGAATCAATCATACAGGCTCTGCATATACAAAGCCTCTCCTGAGAAAGTAAACTTTTCCTATTTCCTACTCATTTTATTTATATGACGCCTTTGTCCAATGAAACTCAAGGGAATTTACACAAGGCTCTTGCGCAAGCTGCTTCTTCCAGGCATTCCCGCCGCTCTGAGCCCAACTCACTTGGAAAGAGCTGAATAAAAATCTAATAAAATAATACAATAAATAAAAATAATAATTTCCCCAATCCAGACCTGCTTGGCTTCAGTAAGACTGCCATATCACGAGGCTTTAAAATTGGATGTCCAATTTTCTCTAATTTATTATTTCATTTTATTTATGTTATTTATAGTCTGCCTTTCACATAGATACTCAAAGCAGATTACACATAGTGAGCCAGTACAATCGATAAAATGGGTCTTTTAATAATCAATGGATTAGGATTTTAGAAGTCTGGAACCACCAGAAAGAACTGAAACATAGCACAAATATTAACCCGATACTAACAGCCCGATCTAAATCAGATGGGTGGGGGTTCCACCGCTCTGGTGCCGGCCCACCCTCTCCAAAGGGCTTCCCCATGGTGCAGGAAGCTCCAAAATAGGGGGGAACCCCCGAAACTGCTGGTGAAAATTCCCCGGAGATAACGGCTTCGTCAGAACAGGGGGCTGGTTAAGCAGTAGAAGCCATCAAAAATAGATTTCACTCCTTGGCCCACCCCTGACCCCCCCCCCCACACTGGCAGACCTAGGAACAAACCTAGGAACCACTCAGCACCTACCCACCTGGGTGTTGTCCCACTGCCGATGCATTTGCCCTTTGAGTAGGCATGGTGGACTGGTGCAGGGCTTTGCCAGCTCCAGAGGTGGATCCCCCTGCCCACCCACCCCCTTTTGGGCTGTCTGTGCACGAGAAATGAAACTAAGCAGCACAGAGGAAAAACCTAGAGGGGTGGAAAACCTACAGTGGATATTTTCACAATCTTGTCCTGGGACTTCTAGAAGAAGTATGGGGTACTCTGCAGCAGCTGCCAAGTTATCAATATCTCACAAGCTATCTGGTAGACATACCCAAAACCTTGCAGTTTGTAAGTCAATATCTCCATATATTCCTAGGCATCTCTTGAGCACTTTACCAGCTCCAAATTCAGTAGTCTCTTTTTGGCACAGGTAACTTTCCCCACAAAAATCTTGTATAAGAAAATGTTTATGGTTCTCCTGTCTGAGCAGAAAGAAGGTGGGAGCAACAAATTCAAAAGCTGTATCAACTGTTTGTGTTTGACCATAAACAGTGACACGCTTGGGGAAAAAAAAAGATAGATCTAAAATTCAGGCAAGGCATTTTTTTTCTCACCTCAATCACTACTAGGAATATTAAGCACAACATTCTTCTACATTTAGTCTACCAAGATGTCCAGACAGGGAACAGCCTTTTTCAAGAGAAGACTGTAAAATGCCAGACTACACAAAAAGCTTGTGGTGATGTTCTCAGGCAGAGATATGAGCGGGACTTATCTTCTTGTGGGTTTCTGACTGGTCCTTGAGGTATTTTCTGAATTATTCCAATTCGTTGTTTCTAACAGTCCTCTTTTGATAATTCATGCTGGGACCAAATCTCTTTCATCTTATGGAGAATTCAAAGTAATTTCAATGCTGTTTCTCTATTTGATTACAGAGACAAGTGAAACCAGTATCACAGACCATTCCTTATGTTTAAAAAAAATCTATGAACATTTTTTTGCTGTAAACTGATCGTGTAAACTGTATGTGAAGGTAACCAGACATAATCTGGAGAACATAAGATATACCCAAGAACATGTTCAACCTTCTGGCATTTATTGCATGTGCCCTGATAAGGGCAGGAAGGACGATACAAGTTTTGTAAACAAATAAACAAACTGCTACTTTTGACAGGAATTAATATACGAGGCAAACTCCCCCCCCCCCCCAGCAAAAAAAGAATGCAAACTGCAGCTGAGAACTGGCTGTGGCAGGCAGCCATGGATATACCAGGTTAATGAGATGAGTTCACAAAAAAGGAGTTAACGCTAAACAAATCATCAGATGTATTTGAGCAAGTACTTAATATTTCTTTAATTTTTTACCTTCAGACCCACTGATGGAAGATGTGCTCTCTTAATTTTTAATTTATTTATAATCCAAAACAACATGTCCCTTCACAAAACATACTGCATACTTTGGAGCTCTGGGAAATTTTGCACAGCCAATCTAAAATTGGATAAGGAGGTTAAAAAAACATTTTTGGGGCAGAGGTTCACACAGAACACTCCCACAAAATAGGTCAGATAAATTTTAGAGAGTCCAACCCAGGTTAAAATCACTAAACTAGTGATCTTTTCCCTATAACCTGGGTTTCAAACGTTCCTGCTTGCCTTCTTGAACTACAGCAGTGGGAAGCATCCAATTTCCCCCCCTTCCATCCACCATTTGAGTGGATACTTTAGAGAATTCACTCAAATGGAAGCCATCATGTTCAGATGGAGGAGATTCTAGGTTTTTTTTTTGTGGGGAAGAGATTCTCAGTTGTCAGGGGGGAATCTCTGGCCACCTACCATTCCAAAGTCCCAATCACGGAGGAGGGGGAGATACCTTTTTCTCCCTTTTCTTGCCTGGGCACTCCATAGTCAGGTGCCTAAAGGTCTCCATAGCTACACATGCATCCTGGGAAAGGGGAAAAAAAAGGGTCTCTGTATGAAGGAGCTGCAGTGTTTGCTCCTGCTTCCTGAATGGGTGAGCTTCTTATGTTCAAAGAGTGGGGAAATGTGTTCATTCATAATGAGTTACACTTGTAATGAATCAGGGCCAGAATAACACACAGTATTAAACTGTACTAACAAGGATCTTAATAATAACAATAACAACAACAACAACAACAACAATAATAATGGAACATCAAAACCAAGCCTTTAAAGGGACCAACAAGCAAAAAAACCTGTAACAGCCTGTGCCAAACTATTTCTTGGTGTTTATCAAAACCATCAAGCTACCCCTCACCTTAAACAAAAATGATCAGCCAACACATGAATTCTACTTGCCTAGCAAGGTAACTGACTATTTTTAGACAATGCAAGCTTAACGTAACAAAATAGGGCACATTTAACACTGTTTGGACTATCCTTGTCTGTTGCTGGGCCTACTGGCATTGATTTTATTGTTCTCCTGCAACCAAGTGCTTGCATTTGTAAGCTGCCTCAAGTCTACTGAGAAAGTATAAATATTTAATCAAACAAACAAATAATAAAATAGGGTCCTTCCTTGACGTTTACAATCTAATTAAATGATTTAAGCTGCTCAAGGAAAAGAGAGATTGGTAGAAATACAGGCTTGTGAGAACAGTTAGAAAATGCCAGTGTGAAGAGTTTTACGAGGTGTTTAAACAGGCCCACTGAACAGTGTTAATAAGCAGAGTCCTGATCGTGAGGACATTCTGCACAAAAAGCTCAGCCAAGAAAGGGAAGTTAGAGTAGTAAGAAAGGAACATTAGATACTGTTTAAAACAAAACAAAACATGAGATCAAAACCAACCATGTGCCAAGTGGGATGTCCTTCAGTGTGAAACTGCAACAATTTTAGTCATTTCACCTTGAGGGGAAGCATGTATCAGATCCATCATCAGTGAATAAACTAAGACCCAATAGACTTTTTTTTTAATTAGACAAAAAGCTAAACTAGCTTCATTCTTACCCGACAAATCCTATGTGGCTCCTCTTGCGTATCCACCTGCATTAATTTAAGCAGGGCACAGCATGTCCTGCTTGAATAAGCAGTCCCTCTGCTTCACAAGAAGTACAAAGACTAATTCACTGCATTAGAACCTCGCGGATGGACATGGAGGGGAGGAGGGAAGAACCCATCTGCTTATATCTAGGGGGAAAAAATCCTCCCAGTCATACAGCCAAAACTGTACAGCAACAGAAAATGTATATATGACAAACATGTACAGGTATGATGTTTATAGAAAACAAACAGCAACACAGCCAACCAAGGATGTAAACAGTTGCTGGAACAGGAATACTCGGTCGACTTGCACCACACACTGGGTGTTTGTTTATCCCTGTTGCATATGATCAACAGGAGAAGAGACATTCAAAACAACGTTTTAAACAAAGTGTCACTTTCTGTTAGTTTTTTGCCAGCGGGGCTTCTTCTAAATATGTGTGTCATAATAAGATATGGTATGTGTTTAGAGATTCTTCTTTTTTTAGATGTCTGTCATGACATGAAGACGAAGATCAGTCCCAGCAACACAGCATTCATTTTTTTGCAATTTAAGTGGAACGTTTATTTGAGATTTCCAAACCTTTTGTTAAATAATCTAAACCTTGTTAACCAATGGTTAGGCCCTAGTTTTTGGATGCTTTCTTCTCTTTATGCTATCTTTAATGGAGTTGAGGATTCTTGCTTGCATCACTAAAGAATCACATTGCAGTTCCCCAGTGCTAGATTGGATCTATCTAAAATATTCTGAATGTGTGTGTGTGAGAGAGAGAGAGAAGTCAAAACCAACTATTTATGAGAGGGCTAAATAAAATCAGATAAAAACACAGGGACGCTATCAAAAATGCCAGCCCTGCATTAAGTTCCTTCTTACCCTCTCTTACAAATTTTCTATGTCCTGACTAGAGTATTTTCTTGTTTCACATTATTGCTGCTGGCAGGTGCAAAGAAATACTTGACATTGTTATACTACGTGGTACTGAACTTCCTGGAAATGGAGAAGAAAACTCAGTGCAGGAGTCCCATTCTCAATTGCAGTATTCCTTCTTCTCATAGCATTTAAATTTGCAACAAGTCATCAAAATGTTTACAACTTCTATTGAAGAACAAGGAGCCCCATGGCATAGAGTGGAAAGCTGCAGTACTGCAGTCAAAGCCCTGCTCACAACCTAAGTTGGATATCAAGTCAGTTTCAGGTAGTCAGCTCAAGGGTGACTTAGCCTTCCACTCTTCTGAGGTTGGTAAAATGAATACCCAGCTTGCTGGGGGTAAAATGTAGATGACTGGAGAAGGCAAGGGCAAACAACCCCAGGCATAAATTGATATAAAATTATACGAAAGTACATTAACACATTTTCACCACTAGTTCTTTTATAAGAGAACAATGACTTACCCATATCCATATATCTAATTTATACAAGCAGCTCATCAAGGTATATTATGAAGCATCCTCCTGTCCTACTGAAATGCCACACAGAAAAGACTGTCTATCAGGAAAATTTATCTACTAATTAGTCAAGTATTGTTTTGTACTCCTCATTTCCTCATGAATTGGTGGCAGCCCATGATAGATTCCTTATGCAGCCTAGGATAAATTAGGAACTACAATTCCCATCAGCCCCTACCAGCATGGCCAATTGGCCATTCTGACAGGGGCTGATGGGAATTGTAGTTCCTGAACATCTGGAGAGCCGCAGGTTCCCTACCCCTGGTCTATGACAACTTCACAGAATTGGTTGAATCTCCTCCTTTAGAGGAGAACAGTAGATGCGTACGGTCAAAATTCAGACATAATGTGCCAACCAAATCTGAACCAATATGAAAAAATCTAGAAGAGACCTTATTGACTTCATTCATTCTCTTGTCTCTCTGATCTTCATAATATAATTAGATTCTTATTCATTTTTGTCAAACCATAAGTTACATAACCACAGGAAAGTTATGGAAAATGGCCTCAGAAGAGAAAGTCAGGTCTCTCATTCTTTCTCTCTGGCCCCCTCTCAACGGGCCAATAAACACGGGTGTAGGACAGTAAAAAACCCATTTGGGGGGATAACTTCACACAGATCCCACCCCTAAAACGAGTCTGCCCAGTGTTATGTGCCTCCTCCCAAACCAGGCTTTTTGAGAATTGTGCTATTCGTGAGACTTTTCAAAATCCCGAGTTGCAGCTGCTCGTGAGCAAATGGCTAGGCAGGACGCGCTTTATTCGGCTCAGTTTTCCTTTTTTTAAAAAAAAAAATCAGGGCTTACATCTGCATAGCTACACAGGTATTGATGGTCATATTGTGAGTCATCAACATGGATGTGAAGATTCATTTGTAGCTACACATAGGAAGTGCTTAGTCTGAGTGACTGTGCAGTCTATAACTGCCAGTGTGTCTGCCTCTCCTCTTTTGCTGGAAGAAGAAGCAGAGAGATCTTTCCAGAGTCTTATGTGATCCTAGTCATGTGACTTCAACAGTTAACTCTTGCAGGATAGTTACCAGATAGATTTGGAAGCCACTGATGAGGTTAGTACCATGAACTCAATTATTTGAGGTGGAATGGTTACTTCTTGGTGCAGTCTAGAATTCATTGTTGCCACCTGCTTCTATTTATTACAGCAGCTTATTTATGATTTATGCCATCCATCCTTGTAATGCAGGCTCTATGGTGCAGACCGTATGGTTTATAGCTTGCCAGCAAGAACATCAGAGAAACCCCCTACCCCATTTCAAGCTGAGATTAGCAATCAGGTAGAGGGAGAACATAAGAACAAGCCAGCTGGATCAGACCAGAGTCCATCTAGTCCAGCTCTCTGCTACTCGCAGTGGCCCACCAGGTGCCTTTGGGAGCTCACATGCAGGAGGTGAAAGCAATGGCCTTCTGCGGCTGTTGCTCCCGATCACCTGGTCTGTTAAGGCATTTGCAATCTCAGATCAAGGAGGATCAAGATTGGTAGCCATAAATCGACTTCTCCTCCATAAATCTGTCCAAGCCCCTTTTAAAGCTATCCAGGTTAGTGGCCATCACCACCTCCTGTGGCAGCATATTCCAAACAATAAGAACATAATGATATGGATCTCTATCAAACCTCAATGAAACAAGCCATAGGGACACAATCTACACATTTATTGACTAATATCAGGCATAATGTTCTGAAAGTGAGGCAGATGAAAAAATTTGCCAACTTCCGTTCAAACAAGGCCTTTGAGAATCACACTTCCAAGCGTCAGAAACACAAGCAGAGCAGTCCCTATCACCACAGGCCTATGATGGGCACAACTGGGAAGTCAAACAACTGTCTTGTCACATGAGTTGGAAATCCCACAGGACAGCAGCTTGGGTGACACGTTAGTGCAGCTGTTGGTCGTGATGCAAGTTCACTAGATTACTGGCAGTTGTGCTGCAAACCAAGTCTACCCTGGCTTCTCCCCTTGCTGCAGATCT